>NW_024368485.1:2317284-2917284 GCF_014805655.1 Passer montanus | reverse complement strand
AAAAAAAAAAAGAAAATATGATCTGAGCCACTGCCTGAAATTCATAGCACAGTTTCAGCAATACAGCATGTGTTTTTCTTAATACAACAATAATGAAGTAATGAGGGAACTGGGAGTGAGGTGAGATTTGGGGTTTTGGAGGAGAGGCAGGCAATACTGGTGGTCAGGGAGACATACAGTGTCACTAGAAATAGCACAGTCATCCAGAAAAGACTCTCCCTCATTAAAGAATCCAAGCAGCCATAAGATAAAACAGCAATTTCCTTGCATGCACACAGTTAGTTAAAGAAAAGCAACAAAGTACAAGTAAAGAAATGGTTTTTCACAAGTGGAATTTCAAAACAACCCATAGCAGCCCTGAGTCTGTTGAACAAGATGTGATTTTACTGATGACACGAAGTTATTCACGGTAATTCAAGAATTTGACTGAAGAAGGATTCTGAGTAGAATTTTGACAATGAAGTAGAAGCTTTTATTCAGCAAGTCTCAAAATAATGACAATGAGGTAACTCATAGTTGTAAAGGTTTTTGCAGGTGCTGGAAACTAATATGGGTTCAAAAGGAAACAAAAATTTCATGTCAGAAAATGCCACTGTTTACTTTCCATGTATGCAGGAGTCACTAACAAGTCTGGAATTTAGAGTCTGGAATAATATAAGGGATAGGGGAAGGGAAGCAAATACTTGCTCTGTTCTTACATCCTTCCTTAAGCATCTTATTTATGGCTACTCTTGAACTGCAGTTCACAAGTTATGTGGATCCACTGCTGCCATTTTTGTTCTTATATAACATTATTCACTGAGGTGCATACAGTCCCTTCCACACTATTAGAGTTACAAGTTTGCTGCATGGGCAGGTGCCTGCCTTCTCTTTCCCTTTGAAGACTTAACATTGCAAGCAAATGCAAGATGCTGTCTTACACCATGTTATCTTTGTCAAAGATAATTTACATCTATTATAGGCTGAGTTGATAATTTCAGATAGAAATGTTTTGGTTATTACTAGTGCTGACACATATATTGGCAATTGAGGATGTACCTCAAATTTACATTGCATATTTAAAGCGTACTTTTAACATTTTTAAAAGACTCCAATGTACAGTAATTCAGCACTTCTAAATTGTAATTACAACTTAACACCTGGATTACGCTGTCAAAGCAGTCTCTCTAGCACAGGGCAACAAAGCACTGGGATCAGCCAGTATGGTACTGGCAGCCTCTAGTTTGGGCTGGGATTAATAAATTCAGCTTCTTTGCAGACTGTGAGCAATACAGACAGATCACATTTCAGGTGCTTGGGTTTGTTGTTTTTTTTTAAAACCACCCACTCTATACACTGGAAAGTCATCAGGTTTCTACAAATGGTAGAAATCCCATTTCCTCACACACTTGACAAACCAAAGAAGATGAAGCACACGAGCCTTGACAAAACCTTGATGTAATTCAACCAGCAACATGGTTTAAAGCATGCTTCCAGTTTGGTGCTTAGATACTTTGACAGTTCTGAGAGAACTATGTAGCATGACCACAAAGCAGATCGTGACCCTTTCCTTGATACTGATCACAGGGAAGCTCCATCCCTGCAAACCAAGCACCCAGTCCCCCAGCCTCACTGACAGCAGCTGTAACATTACTCTTCTCATCTCAGGTCCAAGAAAAAGGAGACAGAATAAGACAACTTCAAGAATATCTTTTCCATGTGCAGCACAGAGAAGCCAAAACATGCACACAGTTCTCCCTGCCAATATTTACTGCAAGTACACATCTAAATTTGGATTAGAGGTTTTTAGAGAGGATTTCGGTTTGGTTTTTTGTAAATAAGTTACTAAACATATTTTCCTGACATTTGGCAATTAGTTCAGTTCTTTCTTTTACAGTTATTCAGAAGATACGTGATGTCTTCTTAATTTATCCCCAGTTCACCATTCCAACCTTACCACAGCAATAGTAGCAAGCACAATCAAAAAAGTCTCCCTTTTTTTGAAGACTGGTACATTATTTAACAAAACAGCTGAGTTCAGACAAGATCTCTTTGTGGTTGCTTGGAAACAACATTCTATTTGATTGTTTCTTAAGTATATCTAACTTTCCTTTCCATGGTAACATTGGATAAATTTATTTTGGCTTCTCACATGTTACCTGCGAGAGAGTTTCCAATTTCTTTTCACTTGTAACAATCCCATGTTGTCACACATGTTGTTAATGGCCATTTTCCAATCCCACTGACCAGAGGTCAATGAAGTACAAGATTTACTTTGCTAAGGACTGGGATGGGAATCAGTGTAACATTTCTGGAACTGATTCTTCAGGTTCTTGTTTACTCTTGCATTGGTTTTTTTCACAGAAAAAAAAAAATAGATATACTACCATTAATAACTATACTACAAAATCCACTTGTCAGTCCTGACATGTTACCTGCGAGAGAGTTTCCAATTTCTTTTCACTTGTAACAATCCCGTGTTGTCACACATGTTGTTAATGGCCATTTTCCAATCCCACTGACCAGAGGTCAATGAAGTACAAGATTTACTTTGCTAAGGACTGGGATGGGAATCAGTGTAACATTTCTGGAACTGATTCTTCAGGTTCTTGTTTACTCTTGCATTGGTATTTTTTCACAGGAAAAAAAAAAATCAGATATACTACCATTAATAACTATACTGCAAAATCCATTTGACAGTCCAGTTGTTTTAACTGTTTTAATGCAAATTGTTTTGCTAAATGGAAGTATGCTGAATGCACTGCAGAGACAAAATGCATTTTGTCTCTGCAATAGTGGTCTATTGGAGCAGGATTGTAAAAATATATTGGTGCTAAATGGAAGTATGCTGAATGCACTGCAGAGACAAAATGCAATTAGTGGTCTATTGGAGCAGGATTGTGAAAATATATTGTCTGGGATTATTCTTCTGATGTTTCCCCAGTGTAAATTCATAGTATGGATTAGGCAAACCAAACTAGCAGTGGCCATCCATCCCTATTTTTGAACTGTAATATGCATATTTGCTCTGACTTGGGTACATCGTAGCTAGCAAATGTAACATCTGGCAATTAATATCACAATCAAAACACAGTGGTACTAGAAATAGTTGAAATCTGTGCATGCAAACAGTATTAGTCAAGGCACCTTCTTTGTGAAGTATCTCCTGCATGTAGGTAGCAACTACTTTCCTAAAAAAAAAAAAAAAGGCAACCCTCCTCTCCCCCCACAAAAAATTCAAAGCATTAAATGTTTTTACTCTTTCTAGAGTCACAGAAATAAAGGTGCTCTGCTCAACTCTGCACAATAGTTGTTCTGCAAATGCTGTTTTGGACAGCAGATAGATAGAGCAAAAGTTTCAGTCATGTGGAGCTAGAGATCAAAACTTTCTGTCCAAAATGAAATGTGTCATGAATACGTGTGAAAATCAGTGTGATCAAATAAAACACTGTTTGAGGGGTTACACTCCAGCACTGAGTATCAACAACTCTGAGCTGCAGCTTCTAGATATTTATCTACATTTAAAATCAGACCAAATAAGAAGCTTAATGGGAGCCCTGGGTTTCAACCTCTGATCTAGGGATAAGTTAGTTATTTGAAGTAATAGTACTGTTTACTGTAAAATAAACATTCCTAATCTTCTGTGTTCTCCTTCTTTGGGTAATAACTTCTGATTCTTTTCCTGCATAACCCCAACAGGCAGCACAGGACATGTTCTCACCTAAAACAAACTACAGACTGGTAGTTATGGCACTTTCCAAAAGGGAGGCTGAAGAAGTGAAGGAAGAGAAACACATCCTCCTTTCCATGGGTAAGGGCACTCATTTTTAGCCTAGTTCACAGATAATATATCAACATAACATAATCTTATTTTTTATTTTAAGACAAGAAGCTTTTCTAAGAAACTAGGCTTAATATACAGTATAATCCAAGTCTGCTTTCCAGATTGGGTTATTCTCTCAGATTAGGTGAAGTGAAACCTTAGGTTGAAAAAAAAAAAAAGGCAAATTACTTTGACAGAGCAGTTCTGGACAATGACCCAGAGATGGGTGTAACTACACAATCTCAGAGACAAACTGGGACCTGCTGAATTTTGATACACAGCTAGTTGGTGCTGTTAGCATCCAAGATGGATCACAACTGGAGACTTGTAGGACTGAGCTTTTAAAGAGCCTACATTTTGGTTAAAAAGACGTCCATCGCTGAATTTAGTCCTAGAACCACAGAATCACTTAAATTAGATGTTGCTAAAATGCAGCTAAAGTAATAGTTTACAATTTTTTCTATTTAGATACTTATCAGTAAATTAGTAAACTTAAACAACCCTTATAGACCATAACACCATAAACTAGCTGAATGTTAAGAACAACGAAGTGATGTACACCTCAAAAGATGAGGCACCATTTAAAGTTACTCTGTCCTGTTCTTCCTACTGACACCACCAGTTTACTCACTTGTAGCCATGATACCTGGAGGACATGCTGGTATCCCGTGATCAACTGCCCATCTGTAAGCTCCTTCACCAACTAAAAAGCTAGGAGACACAGAAGAGGGAGTTTAAACAAAACCATATAACAAATCCCCCTTTGCTTGCAATTATTTTTTTCTATTTAGTTTGGTCAATCATAAGCTGTCTATATTTCACAGGACTGTCTGCTATTAATTACATTTGCCAACCTTACGTAGTTTTATTACAAGATTATGCAGCTCTGACGTTAAAATTATTACTGGACAAAAACAAGTACTATTAAATTTGAAATTCAATACAAAATCAGCATCAGCTTTCAACTGCAGCTAAAACAGGACACAGCTGTCTTAAATCTTGCTCTCTACAACAGCTTAGCAAGATCCTGAAGACCAAAACCATGGGATGAGAAAGGTGATAATGGTAAGGCATTTCCAGTAAAGCCAGCCAGTGCCAAAGGAATACCAAGCAGTATTTTGTGAAATACAACACAAGCTAAAAACTAACTGCATTTAGAAGGATTAAAGTCTATTTAATAGAGTTTTATCAATCACTTGTAAATGAGACTAGCCCACTAAATTTTAAATATACTTGCAAAAAAACTCCAGCCATCTGAGAAGCTGTTTTCTAGTCAGTACTGAACACTTTACCATAGTGAGACAGTACACACTACTGTGACAACAAACAAGAGCAAAAAACACACACACATGGAACTTCTAGGGATAGAAGAAAAAGCAAACCTTGTGTTGTTTCCCTTTGGAGAAATTAATCTTACTGCCAAAAAAAAGGGTATGTAGTAGCTGGAAATGAGGCACTTTCATAAAGCTGCTGTGCAACACAATAAAGCACAACTACTTCCAATCTTATTTCAAAAATGGACAATGAAGTTAAGAATAACACAACTGCCTAATGGACACCAGAAGCAAAGACTAAGAATTTTCAGCAAATTGGAAAAAGTTTCACTGAAATACCAGAGTTAAGAAGATGAGTTTAAAGAAGTTATTCCAGCTACAAAGTGGTCCCTGGGACCATGCAGTTCTCAGTGTCTGAGAACACTATTGATATAGCAAATTTATGGCATTAATGCTGCTGAAAGTTTTCTTGACAGCGCTACATCCAACATCAAGCTCTCATTATACAGTATTTTGTGGTGGCATTTTCTATCTTCTGTATGACTTAACCAATCCAAGAGGTATGCCCAGTCTTTCTCTACTAGTCTCAAAAAAGGTTGATCTAAATGAGAATTTGAATTGTTAAATGCATATTTCCTACCATTGTTAGTGCAGCTTCAGGTAAGAATTGTTCACGTTGCAAGATACAGTAGGATAAGTTACTGGGTACTTTGGCAGAACTCAAGCATCTACTGTTAGATAAGTTAGCGCTCAAGAAACAACCTGGCACTGACACATAACATAAAAAAGCTTTAAATATTAACATAAAGATATGCAAACTGCAGCCAAAATTCATTTAGTAGTATTCTTAATTGTCTAAAAGAAGGTGGTTTAGTCTTTATGAAACGACACATTTTTGGGAAGCAATAAGCACTTCCTTATCAACAAAATAATTTACACAGAGAGAAAGGTTAGGTGGGAAAAGCACCAAACTCAGCATTGGGAGTTTGATATATGGTAACTCAAGCACAGGTCAGTCAGAAGTACTGTGCTTTCCAAACAGTTTCACAGCTGCCTTTTTAATACATAAAACCAGAAAATGTCACTAGTATTTTATGAAGAGTGCAAAAAAGCACCCACTAGTGTCTCCTAACTCATGCAATGTGACTTTTAGCTTGTTCACATTTCTGTCCTTAATCCTTAGATTCCTTTCCCTCCCAGAACACATAAAGTTTTAGTTCCAAAGTGTCTTTAAATCAGAGCAGAAAACTATTTGAGGCTCCATATCACCACAGAGATCATCCACCTTTTTTAAACTGTCCAGTTCAGATCTTTAAAGGACACCGTAATCACAGAAAAGTTAAAATAAACTGTTTACAAGACAAATAGCATCAGGACCTCAATGCTTTGTTGTCTGCACATAAAAACAAAACTACCACCAAGTTTGATTTACTGGGGGAGAAGGAAGAGGGAATAAAGCCAGGGCACTATAGAAAGCAGTCAAAACCACCTTAGCCTTCAGGCTAATTCAAAATACAATTTTCCAAAGGGAGAGGAAAAACCAATACATAAACAAAGGATGAATGAGTTTATTCTCTGCTACTCTGAAAGTTGGGTCTGCACAAACAGGACATAAAGATCTTTCTTGCAAATATGTATCAGACAAAGTACTCTGTAGTTCTTCCAGGCTCAGAACACAGAGGATGAAAACACCCTACCAGCAAGAAGGTGGTGCTCAGATGTGCTTTCCAGTTCCAGACACACTAGGCCATATTAATAGAAAATATAAGTAGAGGCCTCTGAAATAGTCTTTTTAGGCAATTTTCTCCAAGAACATTATTATGCTGGTGCTGAATACTCCAAACAGGGCCATTTAATACAGGCTGTAGGGAAATAAGCTGCTCCAAGCTAAACAGAAGTATCAGAAGATTTGGGTCATAGTCAAGGTGATCCGCATGGTAGCAAATATACTTTGTAACATTTTATTATAAAATGTAGCAATCCCTCTGAAATCAGTTGAAATTGCTCTGAAGAAACACAGAGCAGGGATAAAAGGTGGTATGCCTTCATTCCCTCTGGGAACTTTGACTAGGCACTGCCCTACTTGTTACACAATGTTTGTATCCTGCACATAACAGTGTAAAGCTGTGAAACAATTACAAATCTCTGTATATCCCAAGGAAGGGGGGAAACCTAAGAAGGAATTCTTTCCCACATAGCTATTACTGAGAAAGTGATATGGACATGGACTTAATGTCAGTACTACTAAGGAGTTCTAAGAAAGGAGGCATTTAAGTCCATTTGTGCTGTCCTGCAAATCTTACCAAATCCTACATTTAAGAGCAGACAGATGTAAAGAAGCCTCTTTCCTTAGGTCAAGGTTTCACAGTAGGAAGGAGAAAATCTTCAAGCTTATTACTACAAAACATTTAATCCATTACTCTGTGATCAAAGACTGCTTCTAAAGGTTCATCCAGTTTGTAACCATGCAATTACAAAAGTACTTTCTTTTGTAAAAGTTACACAAGGAACGGGAATATCTTACAGGAGATTGTACAATATTTACAAGTTAAGTATTTTCTGTTCCTTCATCAGAGAAAATCCTAACACCAAGCTGAATAAAGTATGACAGAAAGATGTCAGGACCTCAGAGGTTTCAACAACTCCACCAAGCATTCAGAGTTTCTCTAAAATTTTAAATTCTATTTGGATAGTGGGATTCTGTGTTTTAAATAACACAAGAGACTGATCCAGAAAGACACACTCTACAGAGCAATTTACAGCACATTAGATACATTAGCTCAGACACTTGATCCCTCCATCCCAAAAAAGCTTATCATCTCTGTATAACTTAATTCACACTTATTGGAACTTCTTCTATGGAAAAATCAGAACTACACCACTTTGAATTGGTTTTGAACTGCCACTATGAAAATGTATGCTGCACTGGGGTAAACAGCCCAAGCAAACTATCTCCACTGTTCTTTTATAGAGAAAAAACTCCCTAATGCCACTTTTGCTAACCTCACAGCTCCTGAATTTTTCCTGTTTGGTCATGTGCCAAACATTTTTGGCAGAAAACATTAGGCTAGCTTAAATCATGCTACAGAAACAGTCTCTACCATAGGTTTCTTTAAGCAGGTTCTTGGGCCAAGCAGCATCTGGAAGATTCCCCAATACACTACATGCCAATGAGAACCAAGATGAAAATCATGTATCTTTACAATTAAAAATCACTTACTAGAATCCCGACACTTCCTAGGAATGCCAAAATATGGCTAATCTCTTGTCATTTGACCCTAAGTGTTCCCAGCTTTGGCAGGAATGTATTTCAGTCCCAAAACAATGTGTCATGCCAACCCCAGCCAGAAAGGCAAGACATGAAATCCTCCATTCCATCACCTTCAATGCACATGAACTTTATCACTCTAACCTTGGCATACCCTGTGTGTATAGAAGCATCCACCACAGCATAACCCATCACATCCCACTAGTATAGACTGTTTCCAGGATAAAAAAAAATTGCCTTAATAAGATGTGCATTCAAAATCCAGAAGGGGGAAAAGAGGAAATTAAAATATTTATCAGGTAACCCAAGTGCACATTTGCACAATACACTGCATGCCTTGGTTCCAAAGACAGCTCATCTCTCACCTCGAGATTCGAGCTACCCTGCCTTTAAAATCATCTGCTAGTCTTGCACAGTCCTCAAAAGATTTAGTCTTGCCTTTGGGGGTAAGAGGATATAGTTCCCTTTCCACACAGCATTTTTAAAATAGCATTATAGACTAGGTCATAAAGTCACAGCATAATATCCAAGTGCTCTTCCTTACAATAATTCTAGAAAGCTGATGATACAAGTAAAACAATCCCAAGTGCTTGCTCCTGTAATACTGACTTCAGTAATACTTCTGGGACACCAAAAAAACACATTTCACACTCATTTCACATTCTAATGTACCTCAGCAAAGCCTCATTTTCTCCTGACAGCCAAAGAAATGAGCAGCTAACATAAAGCTATTGAACATAAAGTTCCTATTCTTTAGTAAACCTGTCCACAATTACTCTGCTCTTTATCCATTAAAGAAAAGTGTTTAAAATGCAAAATTTGCCTGTTGATGGTTTGATTTCAAGGTGGCTTTTTTTGATCTATTAACTTTTTTTGCATATGACAGAACACTGAAATTCTCACTGTTTAAATTGGAATACTGCACCATCTAGCTACAGGCTACTTGGCTAATTTTACAGAGCACAGAAGTAAGGAAGGTAAAATTTGTAAATCTAATATTCCCATTTTTTTAACTACATAAATGCTGGTTTAATACTTTTGCAAATACTGACCACTAGTTGGCAAAGGGCAGCAAATTGTGCCACAGATATAATAACTGATGATAGCAGTAAATTAATATTAATAAATTATTCAAGTTCTCTACCTGTCAATTTAAACTGCTAATGAAAATAAGGTGGTTTTAAGAGCAATCAACTCTGACACATTTCTTGGATTCTTTCCAAAGTGAGGAAATAACATTTGAAGTTATTCTGTATTTAACACTTACCTCTTCCATGTAAGTTTTATATCCATCTTAATGAGGGACTGTTTGTTTTCATTTTTGTTGTAAATATTATTAAATTTATCTTTAAAATAAGAGGAAGTTATTAAACGCTGCACATTTCCACAAGGGCAGTAAAATAGGATATTTTTTTCTATACTTATTAAAAACTGTTGCTTTTTGTTAAAGGTAGACAGAGGCAAAGGCAGTAGAATTTCCATTTAATCTTGATATTTTTGGGAATTTTTCAAAAGGCTACTGTAACAAACATAAGCATTAAGTATGACAACTGGAAATAATCAGACAGACAAACTATCACAAAATGATGTTGCCATCTATATCTAATACCTCCTTCCACTGAGTGCGTAAGTTTCAAGATCAGAAAACAAAGCTTATCTTCTTTTAAAGACACTCTATCACTGGTATGTAAAACAGCACCAGCCTTCCTGGGTGAGATAAAACCTTCAAATATTGTATCCATGCAGCAGAGATGAAAGACCAAAGGAAAGTCAAGCAGAACAAAGCAATTACCAAGGTGGAATTCTGCCAGCAGAGAGTTTCCCCTTCTGCCCTTCACACAACAATCTATTTGCAACCGAAACTGGATTCTTGATCCCTAAAAAAGAAAAATTAGCAAAAAAAGGGAACAAAACATTAAAATATTTTCCTTCATAGCACTATAGAGTTCATTTTGGCAGTGGAACTCAGATTCCTTTCATTTCCAAGGGCTTGTCAAGTAATTAAGAGACACCTTATGTTTCAATGTAGTAACATTTCCAGTTTTCCCTTCACATGCTGTTGGTAGTGACAAAGCCTTCCAGTCAACACCTCCCCCACTTTTTTTTTTAAAGAAGGAAAAAAACATATTGAAATGGGAGGAGTGATCTCCTACCACAGAAATCTCATGTAAAATCTATTGTATCTAAGGGTCAAAGATGTTTATAAGCATTAATTTTTCTAGGTGGAATTTTCATTTGGATCTATGTGGCCAGAACAGAAATTACAAGACTCAGGCTTAGCTGTCTCTCACTCTCAACTTCCTCCTTCCTCATGGTTGGAAGAATACATTCTTTAACAAACACGGCTTGAAACTTAATTTTACTATTTTTTTTTAGATTTATATCTACATGAGGAAGCTATCACCACAGTTTAGAACTATTATAGAATAAAGAACAAAGATTGAAGAATTTTCATTTGGATCTATGTGGCCAGAACAGAAATTACAAGACTCAGGCTTAGCTGTCTCTCACTCTCAACTTCCTTCTTCCTCATGGCTGGAAGAATACATTTTTTAACAAACAAGGCTTGAAACACTTAATTTTACTATTTCTTTTAGATTTATACCTACATGAGGAAGCTATTACCACAGTTTAGAAGTATTATAGGATAAAGAGCAAAAATTGAAATCTTGTCAGAAAAGCTATTCAATAGTAACAGCTAAGGCTGTTCATATACTTAGAATGAAACCTCAACAATCCCTGTTTGGGACTTTATATTTGTATTTTTTTATTCTGAAAGCTAAAACCTGAAAAAAGAGAGAAACATTAGTTCTAATATTAAATAAGTCCCATATGCAAATAAATTGCCTCAGTACAAAAAACAAATAAAAATCCTAATTTAAATACTTGTAATATTTTTAACAACTGAATGTTATTACTAAATTATTATTCCTCGAATTCATCCCAGCAAACTGAGTCCCACTGTGAATACTGTGTGGTATCACACAATTGTGCTACGTCAAAGGATTATCAATGAACTAATAAGACATCATGTTACACAAAGAAATTAACACAAAGCAATATTTCAGGGAGCAGGAATGCCTCCCCCTTTTTTAAAGGACACTATTTATTTAAACACAGCAGAATTTACAATGTCTCCCCCTTCAAATCAGTAACAAAACCCCAAAATTGATCTTTGCACCTAAATTAGAAGTTAGCTTTCTAATATGTAATTAACATACCACTCAGTGCTCCAACAGCTCCAAAATTCAATGACTTTCCGTCCATTATACTGGCATCACATTCTATCTCACCCAGAAGGTTTAGGTTAGATCCCAGTCCTGCATTTGTAAAAGGAGAATCCTAAAAATAAGAAGAAAACATGATAAGGCCACATCCATAAGAGACTAGATCAAAACATCTGTATAACTGACCTGATGGCACTGATCTTGGTGCAATGCATTTTCTTATTTCAGTTGTTTAATCTTCCACCACAAAAACAAGGACAAGTTGAACAGAGCACTTAAAATTACAATTGACAGCTTTCACTTCTGCAGGGTGTGATACATTTCAAATGTAATAATGCACTAACATAAAAACCAATCACCTAACAATTAAAGAGGATCACTTCTGTGCAAGCAAAAGCCTTACAAGTGAAAATCTCTCCCTTCCCCAAAGTACACGGTTCCCTTGGTCCTTAACCCATCAAGTAACATTTAAGTAACATCTTATGATCACTGCACAGACCAGTCTACCTTTGAAACTCCTAAGTATGACCCTACAGCAAAACAGCACTGTCCTTTTTCTGAACATTCCAGGCCAAGACTGCAGCTCCACATGCAGAAATGATGAACTGGCATCACTAAATTCCACTTGGTAAAATTCCTATTTGACCATTATCACAGGGACTGTGGTCTGGAAGCTTCTTGACTAAAAACCAATTCCTACTTCATAGAAACTATGGAACAACATTTTAACAACATCATAAAGCTAACTCCATTTTTGTTAACACTTTCTGTGGCTTTTACAAACCCAAGGTTGCCAACGAGTAAGTTCTGCATGCTAGAACTGAACCCCATTTTTACCCTTCCATTTCATCAGAGCATCCCCATGACTTTAAAACCACAAAATTTCAAAGTAGCACAGTTAAGCAGTCTCACTGCAAGCTCAATCCAATCCCCTCTTCTATATGCAAGGAATATAGGACAAAGAAATAATAGCTAAATCAAATTTCAGAGGGATGCTGCATGCTTTCAGAGTTTCCTATGTTTAAATTACAACAGTGTAACAACCTGATGTGACAAAGAACAATGTTTGTCTAGACCACCTGTGTACTGCAGAAGTATGATAACTCATTTCACTGATGAGTAATAAAAGCTGAACCAGAAAGCAAATTATTGGAAACAGCTCAAAGTTCTGTCTTATATTTAAAATTAACTGGATGGGTTTTGAATAGTCAAATTTGCAATGAATTTAAAGAAATAAGAGAGGTGAGCACATAGAAATGAAAAATAAGTCTGATGTCAGTTAGCTTTTATTAACTTTCAAATCCTCAAGTAGTGAAGAAATTCAAAATCTGTTCTGCAAGATGTTGACTCAAATTTACAGAGACATGCAAAGACTTCTCAGTGTTTGAGTCACCAAAACACTATCTTTCTGAAGAATCATGAATACAAGATCTCTGATTAACACATAATCATGAAACTGGCCTTCATTTTCTGCTTTTTCCTTCTGAAGCAACACAAGATTTTATCCCATACCACAACACTTCTTCCAATTCACTGTGTATATTCATTTTGTTGTTTATTTTGACAGCAACACCTCACAGCCAGTAAGTAAATTTGAAAAGATTTTAGGATAATGAAACATTTACAGTTTAGACTGCACAAACAATCTGCTGTAGAAAGGGGATCAGTGGGGGAAAATATGTTTTAAAACAGATGATGGCCTTGAAAAGGCAGAAGATTCAGAGTAGCTGCTGGCTTAACTGGCTTCATTGCTCCCCAGGCTCTACAAATATGAAGAAAATTAACTCAGTGAAGTTTAGGAAAAAAGGGAGCAGAGAAGTGGTGGAAGGAATTGAAAGCAAACTGTGAAAGGTACTTGGATGACACAGTAAAACCAGGAATGCTTAGGATGACCAATGCTTGTTCCTAGTGCTGTCCAAGTCCTCTGCCCCTGGGTAATCAGAGTGCAAAGACCTGTGAGGCTGGAAACAAATCTCTCATGTTTTGTTCCAAACACAATCATTCAGTGCATCATACTTAAAAGAATTAGCAAAGAGGAAAAATGTTGTGCTTCACACATTTGTTGCTGCCACAGAGCAGAGACAGCTGTTATCCTAAGAGTAGATGTCATGGACAGAAGGACCCACCAGAAAGAAGTCCTGGTAACACTGTCCAGAATCCCTCTGCACTCAAGGCACAAAGGTCCCTACTATCTGGTAAAGGTAATAATCAAAAGAGGTCAGGAAAAAATTACAGGATACAGAGTTCACTTTATTTCTGAGGATCTCTGTGTGCTACATGCTTTGGCACAGCACCTTCACTGGCACAACCTCAAGGATGCACCAAGACATAATTTACTCAGAGGACCCAGGAACAAAGGGAACATCACCTATTTCTCCCTACAGAATACTACAGCATTTTTGATAAATAAGAACTCCACACCAAATTGGAGATATCTCTTTGGTGGGGTAACTCTCATATTAGGACTCAGAAGGGATCTTACCAGTAACAACATGAGTAACTTCTCCAGCAAAAAGAAATAAAGACCAAATTCCAAGCATCTGTTCAAAATTTCTGCGGAGTTTCAATTAGGTTTAGAATCAGATTGCATTAAATGAAGAAAACAGGCTTAGAATTCCTAAAAGGAAGATGGTTTAACTTCACACATCTGAAAGGCAATCTGAAAACAGCTTTAGAGAAACTGGGTGTGAATCCACAGAATTTTTGATATCTACCTGAGTTTCTCAGAGGTGAGATAAAAGCCTTTGAAACAAAGCAGGGGAAAAACCTTTATTAAAAAAATGGAAACAAGACATTCACACCTACCTCTATGAATAGGCAAAGACATGAAACACACCACACAAATACAATCTCTATTTGAATCTTCATACCCTCAGACAGAGAAGTGCAGTACTGCAAGACCTGACTACCATAAAATGGGGAAGAACACAGCCAAAGCATGTATCCAGGAAAAGAGAAAAAGGTATCTTCAGGAATATACTTTTATTTAAAACCACAGCAGCAATCAGCCTTTGTGTTTCTAAGGAAACTCAAAAAGACAAGTAAACAAACCAAGCCTGAGCTTTGCACATTAACAGCAAGCCTTGCCATCACAGAACACTAAGTAAGAAGAGCAAAAAGACAAACAAATGGTATTCAAAGCATTTTAACAAAATGTAACTCTTCTGTTATGTGAAAAACACTAGACTTCCTGGCAAATACTCTACAAAGTGTCTCTAACTCACCATGTAAACCTGTAGCAAAAGAGGCAAGAGAAAGCTTTAAGGGGTGAAATAAAGCATTTTGTTTTCCCAAGCTACCCATCTAGCAAAAACTCTCAAGCTTCTGAAGGCATAATTTTTATTTACAGAATCCTTTTTATTTCAAAATGTATTTATAAATGTTCTGGCAGCAAATACAGGGCATCCTGAAATTTCTAGCTGTGGTCAAAGTTGGAATGCTTAAAGATGTTACTCAGCTCTGTAACACATCTAGGCAAACAGTTAAAATGCTTGGTTTTCAATGAACATGAAAGAACATTCCATCCATCTTTGATACAGTTTTGGCCACGGCTTATTTGTAACTTCTAAAACAAATTCAAAGTCTAGAGGCACTTCTTTCCACATACTGCAATTTTAGAAGTTATTTTTCTGTGAGAATTTCATGACAATCAATAATCTACAAGATGAGTCACTCTCAATTACACGAGCAAAAATGTTTTTAGACAACAATTTTGTCACAGATTACTCTGCAGCAAAGCATCATAGTAATGCTTTTAATGTTATTTTTCTGTGAGAATTTCATGACAATCAATAGTCTACAAGGATGAGTCACTTTCAATTACACGAGCAAAAATGTCTTTAGACAACACTTTTGTCACAAATTACTGTTGGTCACTCTACAGCAAAGCATCATAGTAATGCTTTTAACTGGAATTAACAACTTCCAGCTCATTACCCATTAGAAGTTCATCTATGGTGACTGCCTTAATATAACAAGGATGCTTCTCCTTGAAAAAGAAATCCTTGGAACTAAGACTGTATATTCAAAAGTCTTAACTATTAGGAAAATAATACCAAAAAAAAGAAAAGAACAATTCCTCAAGAAAAAAGTTCTTTCACTGCAAAATTTTACTGACAACCATATAAACACACTGCTTGAGTATAACAGGTCCAAAACATTCTTTGCATGGATCCACAACAACAACATGCAAAACAAACTGAGCAATTTCAGCAGCAAGGAGATTGGAACCCAAAATGTGACAGCCACTTCCCCATCAATCATATTAACTCCCAATTTAAATGATATTCATAAAGAATGTTCTACTAAAGTTAGATAAAGAAACAAGTAATCTACACACATATAAGTAAAGGATTACACTAAACTTAGAAACTATTTGAAATCTTCATCATTTTTACAACCACTGTATGTTCCTAGTACCTGATCAGTAGACATCATTAAGTGCTCTATAGTCAAAGAAAAGCTTGAAATTGTATAATTTTCTCACAGCCACACATAAATGCAAATCAACATGTGGTTTTGCTGAAAACAGCACATTTTAAGTGGGTTGTATGGGGTCTCCTCCCTCCACAAAAAAAAAACCTGTTTAGTAATTTCATTGTGTTTCAAGAAAAATCCAGGCATCATATGGTGGATGATAGCAAGAGGGCAAAAATTAGCAGTACTGCAAAAATGCCTTTGTGGAAGTAAACAGAGTAAATAATGAGTCTTATGAAATACCTTATCCAGACTATTTTATTACCAAAGGCTGACAGAGGTAACACATGCACTTGTTCCTCTGCAGTACCAGAGTTCTCAAACCACAAAACATACCTGCCTCAACAACCTTATCAAATACAGCTGATGCTTATGAAGACCAGCACAGTTGTTTTAACAATATTCTGTGTCAGCCTTGTTCCTTTGCAAAAGAAATCCACCTTTTTCTCTAGTTAAGTATTACCATTATTATTGTATTCACAGAACACCATTTCACTTGAGAGTTGCACAGTCCAACAAAGAAAGGCACTTAAGAGCCTGGAAAAATAAAATACAGACAGCATACCACAAGCAAACTGTCAGCTTGCTCATAAAAGATCAAGAGCAACTCTTGTGCCTCAACAAGTCTTTGAAGTGATGCCTTTTGGATGAGCTGCAATCCTCTGTAACAGGAGTTCTGTAATTGAGCGGAACTGAGGAAAAAAATTCATCTTTTGTGAGATTTCCATTAAAAGATATTTGTGCCTTGCAAAGATTACAAATGTTTGGAATACAGCATTACAAGTGAGAGAACTGTAAAAGTGATTAAATATCTCAGATAAACTCATAGCAATGTGTCCTACAGAACCCAAAATAACAAGAAGTTACAATCAGCATACTTTACAATGAAATCTGTTATCATTTAATACAATATTCTGTTGTTCTGCATCTTCATTTGGGTTACAGGAAGAACACAAACAGTTTCACACAGAATTTTGTTATTTATTTGCCAACTTCAAATGCTAATACTCATTGTTTATGCTAAAGCATAAGCAAAAGGGAGTGACAGCTCACTATAGTTTGTTGACAACTATAGGTTTGTCAATACAAACCTATATTTTTACTCATAAAACCTTGCAACTAATGAGAAAAACTATTGTGATTGCTTTGTTGACTTGATACGTGTAGTTTGTTTTCCACAGAGCAACAGTAAAACCACCCACCAGTACTAAAGCAGAAGATGCAGATCCAGAAATGACAGAGATGTCAGGAGGTGGTGATCAGAACAAGGTATGAGCAGAAACAAACTATTCCATATGTTGGAAGCTGACAGTTTAACACTTGGGAGTTTCTCATACCAGATCCAAAAAACTGCCACTGCAAACCACACCATTTTCTGGTTTGGGTACAAATTTGACTTTCCCTCAATGTAACTGCATAACTACTTTAATCTACAAGAAAGCCAAATCCCAAACCCAGTACCCCCATTCCAGTAACAGACAGAACCTTCAATTAAGAGATTATATAAATCTCTTAATGAATAAATGAAAGCAGATAATTACATTAATGACTGCACTACAACCTGAACAAAATAACATTTTATCTTAAAAACAGGAAAAAGAAAAAGGTTTTGTGCAACAGAACACATAAAAATAGTACCCAAGACAATTGCTGAACCAGAAAGTGGAATGATGGCAGCATCAGCACAGATGTAGTAGCAAGACAGGTAAGGAAAAAAAAGGTTTCTGATTGTAGTAATTGAAAAAAACTTCTTCATTTCATCTTAGAGCCATAACTTGTTCTACAGAAGCTATTTCGGAGTATTTAAATCTACTAAAGAAAAAGAAAAGTCTCTTGGGGATAACAAAAACATATAAACTATTTACCCCAGACACAGCTGCAAAGAGATCTACAACTCTTCGGTTAAGCTTCTCAAAATATGTTTTTCTCTGTAGCTCAGGAACACAATAAAATCACAACCCAAAGCAGATTTTTATTTTTGTTTTCCACTGAGGAAGGAGATGACACACAAACCAGTCTCATGGAGTGAGAAGAGCCTCAGTGAGCTTAGGGAAGTGCATTGTAAATAATTCCATTAGAGAGATACCCACTGCTCTCTGTGGGCTATACTCTAATGTGTAAGATAACACATGAAAGCATATTTGAACAGCTCAGTGAGACCCACAGGAGTGCTAACAGCCAAGGCACTTGCCAAGTTCACAGAGTGACTGAAGCCTTGGCTCCCAGTCAGCATGTCTAACACATACTGAAGTGTGCACTTACTGCCTGCCTTACGCTATCCCCACCAAGTACATTAATGAACACTTTCCCAACATCTGGATAAGCAAATCTACTGCTAATCCTCTTGGAATACTACCATCAATTCCAAGTGCAGGAAATTATTTTTACAGCACAACACTTACCTTGCTTTCTTTTCTTTTACTAATAAAATTGGAGAGGAAGAAGCAATTACTACTTAGAGGAGAAGAAGGATACCTGTTTCCATCATTACTGTCATGAGGGATTAGTGGATCTGGGACAATGACCAAACTGCTTCATTTACCACCCAGAAATGTTTAGCTTTACTCACTTCTACATTATTTCACTGAAGGCAGATGCTATAAAAACCTCATCACTCCAACAAGACACTTTTCCAAAAACCTCACCAGCAGCTGCTCATCAAGATGTTCTATCTTAATTAACAAGTACTGTTTTGAAATAAAAACATTACTTGCCCTATTCCTCTACACATATTTTGCCATAAAAATCAGAACCAGTAGGATATATTTTCCCTCTCTAAGAAGCAGAGCCAGGACAACCTGTCTGTAGCTCAGCAAGACAGAAATGAAGTTCCTTACAAAGTGTTCAGTAAGTCTTTAATCACTGCATTTATTCTTAAAGGGTAAAGACTATCTGATAAGGCATACCTAAAATAACAACCAAATTGCACCAACTAGAAAATTTTTATTCAGTCTGCTTTCTATAAAGTACTCAAACACACATTTACACCAAAATACAGTGGAAAAGCAAAAGATCAAATTAGCGTAGCACAAAACCAAAAATCCACTGAGATTGCCCATTTAATACCCCCCTACAGAAAGGTCTGGCAAGATTTACCCAAGAGGTGTATTTACTTCTAGTCAGAAATTCATACCTCTAATTCAATAAGTGCTGCAGTCACTGCATCTGTTGCAAGAGCACCAGCCTGGAGCTTTTCAATTGCCTGTAAAACACAAGTTTTAGCTGACAGTTAGGAAATTCTATTATTCTGTGACTAAGTCTCACATTTTCCTATTCCTGTATAAAATAAAACCTTCACCAAATTAGTTTAAAATATAAGAGGGTGGAAGAACAAGAGGCACTGGAAAAAGTCAGTATGAACCATATGAGGGCAGATCTGAAGATATGATTTTACTATGACATTGTGACACTGCATTTAGTAGCAGATTTCTGCATAGTCAAATTTCTCAAAATAACTTCTTATATTTCACATCCTCAAACACCAAATGTTTCAGCCAACAAATTTTAACTTTTCCTTCCAAGACTGAACAAGAATTTCTAGTACCACATATAGCAATTACCATAAAAATTGAAGAGAACTTCACAACTTCATCTAAAAGCCAAGACAAATCACGTAAGATAATGTTACCTTCAAATTACATACCCACACAACAATGAACTTGTAGAGCCTAATAGTATTTATTAGATCCATACTGAACAAGACCTTACAGTCAAGCTTTCTCAGGGAACCCCAGAAAACAACTCTGGCTGCAAGACAAACCTGAAATTGTTTATTCTTCACAGAAGTTACTGATGTTGGCTACTCAGCTCAAGAGCAGCTACACAGGATCTCAAATTGGACTTGAATTCAACAGCAGATCTCACATAACTAGCTGGAAAATTACTTTCACTGGGGCTAAAAAAGCCAGTGTTAAGTTTGGACGATTAGCGAGGCCTCTCATTACAAAATTAGATTGGTATTAGGATTGAGCAACAAACTGTAACACGAAGTGATAATTATCAGAGACCAACTCTGAGACTCTTATAAAAATCCTGCCAAGCTCCCAAGCTCCTTCTCCCTGGAGAAAGCAAAAGACATTAAAAATTTTAGAGAGAGGTCTTCCAGCTACTCATTCAACACTTAAAAGACAGGACTTGCCAGTTCCAAAGCAAAGTTCTTGGAAGAGATGAAAACATATTAATTTCAATGGAAATTAAAGTCTTGCCATTTCTCCGTTTCCAACTTGGATTTTTTTGTTTTTGTTCTTCCTGTTTCTACCTCCCTTCCTATTAAGAGGGTAAGAGCTACCTTAAGAGCTTTAAGAATAAAATAATTATAGAAACTCCTGCGCTCACAGAGCAACCTGCATGCTAGAGTTTAAATTAACTTGAAAGAATGGACATGGAAGAAATCAATCTGCAGACAGCATACTTAGCTCCAGAAACCCTGGAGAAGTGCAGGAAGCTGTAGGAATTCTCCTTGTAGGTACCACTGTGACCTTCTCTTGCTCTCCCACTACTCAATTGGTGTCTGCTATTTGCCAGCACTGATGAGAATGTTGCTGCATCTCATGGCCATGGCACTGTCCTGTCTCTGTATCATCTGAACTGTTTCTGCTCTGTTTTTTCCTAATTTCTTTCTATAAACACATCCAGCCCAAGCAGCTAAGTCCAGGTATTTCTTGTGTACCCAGTACAGGACTGTGGAGCTGGGGACACGTACCTTCTGGCAGGCTCTTTTGCACACATGCTTGTACTCTTTAGCTTTGGATTCAGAATGATAACCTGCACCTGCAATTGAAACAAAAGGAAAATATATTGTAGTACCTGGCAAACTGCAGCCTGTAGCTCACACAGAGATTTAAGACACAGGCAGATACAGTGTTCCTCATTCTGGATTACGTTGGCATTTCCTTTTTCTAGCAGTGATTGACAATTTTATGTATTCCAACACAGAATCAAACACACTCAGTAAAATACAGGATAGAGATCATATATCCAGAAGCATGCAGGTATAAATATCAGCATCAATCTCTTCCTATAAAAACGTTCCAAGAGATTCCAGCTTCATTCATTCTTGGAGGATTTCCAGCATAGCTTTTCTCTTTACTGTCATTTACTGGGCAAACCTTCAGTTTTAAGTCAAACTCTGATTTTCTTTTTTTCACAATTCTGCTCATTTTCTCATGTTTATGCTATGTTTTTAGAGCTTGTTACTCCTGACTTAGAACAAGGAGTTCCTTCAAATGAAGATCATACAGATTTTTCATCTTTTTCTTATTCTCAGTCTTTGTATCTATCCTGCTGTATTGAACCATTCTGCCCTATTTTGAAGCCACTGCCCCTACTTCCATACCTGAAAAGTTTATCAATGCCACCATTCAACTAAATGCAACATCAGAAAAACAAGAGTAGAGCACATATTTAAAATCTACTTCTGTTTTACCAGGTTCTGCACCTAAAAACATGCTTATATTTATGTCAACTTCCCTTTGCTCACCTTTAGAAATATTAGTTTTGAGAAACTCTAATAAAATAATCTTTAATACTAACACCAAAGTGACCCCGCAAAGGACACTATATTGAGCAATTTCATTTGCCCTTAAAATAGAATACCAGGGTCATCAAACATCAACCCAGAATAGTTTAAGGTTTGGGGCTGTTTTTTTCACCTTAATGATTTTATAAAGCAAGTAACATGTTGGCTTTTCAAATATTTTAGGCATGACCAGGCCACTTTCCTCTGTTTCACCTCATGTACTCACACAGATGCTCAAAACAAATATACACCCAGATATAAGCATTGTTAACTTCATGATTCATAGCACTTAAAGAACCTATGAATGAAGAATTTATGAGCAAGACACACATAACACATAATTTCCGTATCAGATCCGAGTAGAGGAGCCCTTCATTACACGTGGAAAGAATAAACAGTAACTCACTTAAACATGAACAAGATCAGAAAAATAGACTTGGAAGAAAAAAATGTCAGAAGGGTAAAAAGAGTTCTGCAACAAACAGCCCAAGCAGATTTCAGAAGGTGTTAGCTGGACTGTCCTCATGGATAAGCTAGACAAGAAACCATCTCCAGTGGAAGGACTGTATTTGATCCTTCTGTAGGTAAAGAAACAGTGAAATATCTCCTTCATTTTGTAGGTTTACCAAGCTTAGCAGACAAATACAGAATATGACATTTTATAATCATTTATATTTAGGGGTTTTCTTTGTCAAGGAGAATAAAAATACCATCCAGAACATCCAAATAACTACATTTTGATGAAGAGTTTCCAGTGCAACTTCCAACCAAACTCTTCATTCTGAGACTTGAACACAGAGTTAATATCACTTTATTAGCACACTAGTAGTCCAAAGCCAGTATAAAATTTTTGCTGGCATCTAGTTTGATATCAAAACATGCATTATTTCCATTCCAGCTGTTCTGCTTCCACATCTTACCTGCATGGACAAGCACAAATCCCACTCGTTTCCCTCTTTGGGTTTGCTTTGTTTCGGGCTCTTTGACCACCACTTTTACAGCTGTAACCTGAGATGATTTGGAAGGTAACACTTCTACTGAACTTATCCCCTTCTCCATGGTCATACATTAGGATCACCATCTTCTACTGGGAAGGAGCACACTTCCATTCAAAAATAAACTCTGGAGAGAAATCATCCTAAAACCAGATCAGATATATATGTTAGACACTGACTTCAAGAGAAGAATTTCACACAAATAACCTCAGAAAGAACTTTTGAGATAGAAGTTTGAACCAAGGGGAACACTCCTCTCCAAAGCAGGGTTTCCAAGTTCTGCCTCTCCCTAGACAACAGCATTAATGAGACCAAAAATAATCAAAGTTCATGCAGCAAGCTGAAAGCAGCCTTTTCACTCCAATATAACTTGAACCTTGTCATGGATTGACAACGATCTTGCCAGACACTGGAAGGAACTGCTAATGTAAGTTTTGCTTTCCATAGGGTCCTGCTTTCCAACAATACAACAAATTTCTCCACTCATCACATCTAACTGGCACATGGCCCTTTAAAACACCACACTTCTTCCTTTCTATGAAGGGAATACCTGTTTGAGATCCTATAATGAACTCCTATTCGTCTATACTGTTTCATCCCATCTCCTAATAATTCCCCACCAATTTGCAGCAGGAAAACAAATAATTAACTTTTTTTAAAAGACAAATTATTTCTAAAACAAAACCAAGTAAGCCTAAAACAGTCAAATAATGTTTGTCTGGGTATGTAGAGCTACCATGATTACTAGTGAACCTCAACTTGCTTAAGTCAAGCTCAAATAATTTAGTAACTCTACTGGTTTTGATGGTTACCCTTAACATGCTAAGGAAATTAATGTTTATAGAAAGCTAATGAAAATATCGTCAGTATTGTCTAGTACATGAAACAAAAAAATAACAATACAGAATGATGTATTTATCAGGAATTGCCAAACAAACTGTATTTACTGCTGCTTTTATCCACAGCTTACTACCTATTAATCCTGACACAAAAGCATTTGTCTAGCTCAGAAGGTAAAACAGAGACATTCCACACACTGAATTACGTAAGTGAAAAGCATGTAGTGCTGATGCAGAAATGGAGAAAACCTCTGTACTATATTAAGATAACTTATATATTAAGAGCTAGATGAATTTTAAGGTCCCTTCCAATCCAAACCATTCTCTGACTCTCCACCACTATATTCCATCTATCACTCCTACCATCTCAAAAAGGACTTTGTAATCCAAGAAAACTGGAAGGTGAATAGAATGGGAAAAATGAGATGTTTAATGCATAAGACTTAAACCACTAATTCTTCAAATGCTATATGGCTTCCTTCAGCAATTAAATACCACTCCATTCGAATGGCCCAAAGTATGCAAATGATGTTTAGCAAGTTCTGTTCTGCCACAGAACAACCTGGCTGGTTTGCCATAACTGTTCTTTTAATAAAAAGAATCAGCACAGCTCTGGAGGAAGTTATTTATTCACCATAATTTTTTCCTAAATATTAAACATACCTAGTAATCTTCATACACTTATAAATTAACTTTTCAAAATTAAACATGAATTTATTGCTATAATTATATATGTCCTGATACAAAATGAAAGGCCACTACAATACATAGGCTCTACAGAGAGAAAGTGTTTATGGATTACATCCAATTGTAATGGTCACTTGAAAAAATTCTAGAGCTAAGATTAAAGTATTCATCACTGCATTTACTTGCTTTTTACCAAAAATAGTAAAGATGGCTCCAGCAACCATTGGCCCTCTTTGCTGCATCTTGCTACACCCTGCAGAAAGTCACTCCTGCAACAAGGGCACAGCAGAGACTTCAGTAAAGACACAGAGGAGCAAGTAAGGAATTGAACCTCTCCCAGGAATGGAAGAAATAGCATGGTAGTAGGGAAAGCAATAATGATAATACAATAACTTTTGAAAATTAAGATGGAGATGTCACTTGAAGGCTTACTAACTGTGTAACTGCAGGCTGAAAATCCTAACAAGGGCTTAGCACAGAGCTGGGTCTAAGGATGTGTTTATTTCTAGAGAACATACAGGCAATCCATCTCTCTCTCGTTTGCTTCCGTTTGTAACACTTCCTCCACACCAACTCAATTTTCTCAAACACCTCCCATCTCAAACTGCTCTTCAAGTCCTCTTACATTTCATTCACAAACCTGCTGCTTCCACTTGTTCAGCTCCCACTGGACCCAACTTTTCCCTTTCAAGCCTCTTCTAGCATTTCTGTTCTCCCTCCTGGGCTGTCACGCTTCCATCACTCCTGACACCATTCCTCCTTGCTGCCCATTTCCCGCTCCCCACCTGCACAGCGGCAGGAACGGCGGAAGAACACACAGCAGCGTGACAGCAGAGCAGCAACCCGAAGGGTTTCACCAGAGCAGCGGATGCCCCGACCGCGCTGCACAAGCACCCGGGACTCCGGAACGGGCGCCGGGACAAACCCGCGCGAGGCCGGGGGCGAGGCAGCCGCTCCCGCCCGGGGCGCCGCCGTGGAGCGGCCGGTCGGGGCAGCCCCGCGGAGGCGCCGCACTCACCCTGCACCGCCGCCATCCGGGACCGCCCGCTCGCCCGCCCGTTGCCTCGGTGAGCGTGAGGCATCCCGCCCCCGGGCCGCGCCCATTGGCCGGGCCGCGCCCCGCGGCCGGAAGTGGCGGTACTGTTGATTGGCGTTCCGCCGGGCCAATGGCGCGCGGGGCGGGCATGGCGGGGCTCCCCGCTCCGGTCCCGCTGCACGATCGGCACCGGGCATGGCATCTCCCTCAAGGGGGTGCATAGCAACCTCCGGGGTTGTTACCGTGAGCCCCAGGCCAATATACGTGTGTCTCATATCAATATGTGTGTATATCGTATCGATATGTAATCAATACACATATCATAGAATATGTAATGTACCTCTATATGCAATATACATGTCTATCATATATATATATAATATATAATACATAATTAATATATAATATATAATATATATAATTTATAATATATAATATATTATATATATCGTATATTATCTATAATATAAATATTATACATTATGCAATTTATTTATATAAATCTATATAAATGCACATATATAAATATATAAATATGGTACATACCAATATATCAATACACATATTTCTATCAATATGCAGGTACCATTTATCGATATAAATAAATATAATCCAATATGCAATACATCTATATATCAACATACAGCGTAGATACATATCATGCAATATGCAATATATTAATATGCAATGTACATATGTATCATATCACTACTTATATATATATCACAGTATGCACTATATCATGCAATATGCAATATATTAATATGCAATGTACATATGTATCATATCACTACTTATATATATATCACAGTATGCACTATATAATACAATATACAACATACACATATCGATATGTAGGATAGTGTATATATATATCTACACATATATATGTACACATATATATCATATATGTGCAGATATATACATATCTACACATACATATATATCTACATATCTACACTTATATATATTTACATATATATTTTTATATATATATCTACACATGTGACTTCTGAGAGCTGCTCAAAACTAAATTTATTGATTAAAAATACATATATTTCATAATAGACTTGCTAAAGGCCGGGCCAGAGGGTCTGAGTGAGTGGCTGCTTTGTCTCACTCTGCCCTTGCGTTTGAAAATTAAGATAGAGATGCCACTTAAACACTAATTAGGAGTGTAACTTCAGGCTGAGAATCCTAATTAGGCCTTTGCATATATTTGTGTCTTAGCATATATTTATTTTTACATATGGTTGACTTACCTCAATAATTTCGTAACACTTCCTCCTCATCAGGTTAATTTGCTCAAACCACTTCCATCTCAAAATTTTATTAATGTCCATTTACACGTCATTTAGAAAACTGCTTCTTCCACTTTGTAAGATCACATTGGACCCATCCTTTCACTTTCAAACTTCTAGTATTTATCATTTCTCCTTCCTGGCTGTCATACGTCCATCAATACTGATCTTGACCCTCCTTGGGCCAAGGAGGTCATACAGTTTGCTCTTCTACATCTTTATAGCTAATGAAACACTAGTGGAGGCATGCACAGTAATGTGACTCCTGAAGAACATGCACAAAAATGATTTAAGGACTTGGGGGTGCTGGTGTATGAGGCTGGACATGACAATTTTTCATCCTTCTGCTTCAATGAGCATTTAACCATTGTGTTCTGCTAGAGATAGTTTGTTTTTCTTAATTTCTGTCCACTTTGTTGTAGAAGTGGTGTAGAAAACACATTGTTTACTGAAGCTGCCCTCCCAGCATCAACGACAGCGGTATATGAATCCCATTTCCATGATACCTTCTCTGGTGGTCACTATCATCAGTCCTGGGAACCAGCTGTGTATGTGCGAGACACTTCATTATCCCAGTCCACACGATCCACTGTGCCCAAAGTGCCTCCACACTTCCAGCTCATTGCTCCTCTTCTTCGTAGAACCATGAGATGAGCCCAGATGTCCTTATAGATTTACTTATATTGTAAATTTATTTTAGCTGACACCTCAAATTCTCATTTGCAAAGCTCAGCCTTTTAAAGTTGAAACTCTAAAGCTTTTATTATATCAAGACAAGGTTGTTCTGTTTGCAGAATTCACTTAATCTCTTGCTCAAGCTGCACATGAGAAGTGAAAGGATATATATTATACAAAAGATTATTCTGACCCCTCTAGATGAAGTGGATTTTAACTCAGTTTAGTTTTCCTAGGAGTATGCTCAATATGTAGCTATTGCTCTAATGTGACTCCTGAAGAACATGCACAAAAATGATTTAAGGACTTGGGGGTGCTGGTGTATGAGGCTGGACATGACATGGCAATGTGCTCTGGCAGCCCAGAAAGCAGCCCTGTTCCACAGCCCTATTCCAGGCTGCATGCAAAGCCCTGTGGGCAGCAGGGGAGGGAGGGGATTCTGCCCCTCTGCCCCCACTCTGGTGTGACCCCACCTGCAGGGCTGCGTCCAGGTCTGGGGTGGCCAGCAGAGGAAGGACATGGAGCTGTTGGAGTGAGGCCAGAAGCCACCAAGACAATCAGAGGGATGGAGCGGCTTTCCTTAAGGAAAGACTGAGAGGTTTGGGGCTGGAGAAGAGAAGACTCAGGGGTGACTTAGTAACTGTGGCCTTCAGTACCTGAAGGGAGCCTACCAGAAAGATGGTGAAGGACTATTCACTAGAGCATGGAGTGACAGGACAAGGGGGAACGGCTTCAAACTGAGAGAGAGTTGGTTCAGATTAGATATTAAGAGGAAGTTCCGAGCTGTGAGGGTGCTGAGGCACTGCCACAATTTGCCCAGACAAGTTGCGGATGCCCCATCCCTGGAAGCGTTCAAGGCCAGGCTGGATGGAGCTCTGACCAACCCGGTCTCCTTCAACCTGGAAGCTGCCCAAAGCCCTGACTGCGCTGCAAAAGTAACTCTGAATGCTGAGAAGGCGCCGGGACAAACACAAACACACGCGAGCCTCGCACGGAGGCAGCAGGAGCCGCTCAGGCGCCCGAAGCCCCGCAGGGAGCGGCCGCGGAGCCATGGGAACGCAGGGGCGGACAGGGCCGGCGCTCCGCTATCCGTGTCGCAGCGGCAGCAGCGGCAGAGTTCGCTCCCGAGCGGGCTCAGGTCTCACAGCGAGGCCTGACCCGGGCGGACCCGGGCGGACCGAGCAGCCCCGCGCCGCCGCTGGCCCGTGACGTCACCCGCAGCGGGCCGTGACGTCACGCGGAGAGCCTGCGTGCGGGCCGCCTCATGGCGCTGCCGTCAGGGCCCCGTGAGACGCGGGCTTCCTTCCCAGCCGGCAGCCAGCAGGACCTCGCCCACCAGACTTAAGATTTTAAAGATAATTTTGACAAATTCTATTTCTGCAGCACTTCCTATAGGACTTTCTAATAACACCAGTTTCATTCTGGCCCGTGATGTCACCCGCAGCAGCCCATGACGTCATGCGGAGAGCCTGAGCATGGGCCGCCTCATGGCGCTGTCGTCAGGGCCCTGAGCTGCTCTGTGGGCAGTGGGCTTTGTTCCCAGCCGGTGGAAGCTCGCCCGCCAGACTTAAGATTTTAAAGGGAATTTTGACAAACTCTATTTCTGCAGCACTCACAAATAACTCAAATTTCATTCTGGCCCGTGACATCACCCACAACAGCCCGTGACGTCACGCGGAGAGCCTGCATGCGGGCCACCTCATGGCACTGCCATGAGGGGCCTGAGCTGCCCCGTGGGCTGCGGGCTTTGTCCCCAGCTGGCAGCCAGCAGGAGCTTGCCCACCAGATTTGAGTTTTTAAGGGAATTATGACAAATTATATTTTTGCAGCGCTTACTGTAGGACTTCCTAATAACACAGATTTCATTCTGGCCCATGATGTCACCCACAGCAGCTCATGATGTCACGCAGAGAGCCTGCGCGCAGGCCACCTCATGGTGCTGCCCCGTGGGCCGCGGGCTTCGTCCTCAGCCGGCCACCGGCAGGAGTTCGCCCACCAGACTTGAGTTTTTAAAGGGAATTTTGACAAATTCTATTTCTGCAGCACTTACTATAGGACTTGCTAATAACACCAATCTCATTCACTAGCCGGAATCCATTTCATAGCAAATAAAAACTAGCAACAGATTGCTTACGCTTCTTGCCGTCATCAAGAGAAGTGTGTTTGCTTTCATGTTTTAACCTGAACACAGGTTATACTGTGTATTAAACATTAATAATTTGCACTGCACTGGCGAGAGCCACACAAAGAATCGTGAATGGTTTGCCCTGGATGGAGCTTTTAAGGAACATCTAATCCAAACCCTCCTGCTGTGGACAGGGACATCTGGAAACTAACTTTTTCACCCCCAGACTTTATTCCATCTCCACCACATCCTAATTGCCCTACACAGGATCTCCCCCAGGAATTCAGAAGGCTCCTTCCTGGCCTGCCTAATAGTCACAGAAAACCTTTCTATGTTTTTTTTCCCAATAAAAATGTGCTTCCACTTTTGTATCATTGACTTCTTTTTTCAAAGACCAGCCTTACATTTTTTTTAACAATGCAAAATATGTCAGGAACAAATGCAAGTCTTTTTGAACACAAGTTTTTGGCACACAAAACTATGTGGCTTTTGGAGAGCAGCTTTTGTCTTCCACATTACCAGGTGCTTCCTATTCTGTTGGACAAAACTACAAGGAAATAACATGCAACTCCACAAACCCTCAGGAAATCTTTGGCTTTCTTTCACAGACTTTAACCTGAGGTTCAAATCCAAGTTGCGAGTTGCTTTGTTGCCTTTTTTTTTTGGTTTTATTTCAATCCTTTGTTATTCTTGACAGCACTGAACTGAACCAAGGAGATTCCTCAAAGTACTTTTTTCTTCTCATATGGCAATAGCTACATTTGAGGTAGGACAGACTGATTTGAGAGAAAAGGAGGATGTTGTAAAAAAAAGAGGACTGTAACATGATACTAGCTTTCACATTATATATATTCGTTTTTGCACTGATCATAAGTATTCAGATATAATGTTTATTTAGCTGTTTGTCAGTATAATAAAATCTTTAAGTACGTACTGCATAGTTTATAGAAATAGCAGTGGGGTGAATATATTATCTTATAGGCCTTAGCTGAACACTAGGTGTTAAACTGCCTGTACATGGTGTAAGGTGGTCATGGTGTTCCCCTTTCCATTGACTCAATCCTCCAACTGATAAGACAACCACGACACAAACCAGAGCACCAGAGGACAATCAGAGAATACCATGTCAAATTTAAGGAGGACATACTAAATCCTTCCCAGAGGATGTGAGACAGCACGATGGAGACACAAGAAGAAGTAAAATATGTTGACCTGACACCCAGGATATCATGCAGATAAGCCAGAGTGTGAAGAAGCCAAACAAAGGAGTTCCTAAAACATCAGAAAGGTCCCAAGAATGTTTAAATAATGTATGAAACACATGAATATGCATGTACCTCAGCAATGTAACCATATAAAGATAACACTGTCAGGATATATCAGTGTGTTCTTTGGCTGTCTGCCAGGAGCACCCCAGAGCTGGACTTTTGTCTCCTATTTCATCCTTTATTAAACTTTACAGAAATTCTTTACCTTGAACTCCGCTTTTCACAGTGTTGTGGAAGTGTTGCAATGCACTTGCCTTCTGGCTGCAGCCCTTCTTCAATGCACAGCATTGGCCACCACCAAGGCAGCTTTGATTTGACCTTTTGTGTTCACCTCTCTGTCCTGTGTAAGGTCCTCTGCACCCTCTGCCTCCCATTTTCCCTTTTTTGTCCAGCTGTTACATCTCTGGCTAAGAAAGAGGCAATTTCTGTCTCACTCCTTCTCCTGACTCTCAGCTACACACATTTTAACTTGACCTGGCTGTCAAATCTCCTTTAGGTTGGCAATGGGTTGAAATTACAAAGGTAGGGCTGTCATACTGATAGATAGACAATATCACAGAGCCTTTTGTTCTTTAGGGAGGAAGCTAAAGCCATGTCAATGTTGGGTCCTATACCATTTTCCAGAACTGCATTTCAAATCCAAATGTCTGTTTTCACTTGTTTTTTGATGCCTTTACTTAACTTGCCCTCTGCTGTTGGTGACAGTTTTCAAACTGGCCAAATGTTTCTTGGGGTTTTTCTCCTAATTTCTGGTCCTTACTCTTATGTAGATTTGTGAAAAGGTGATCTCATTCTGTAAATCGTTCCTCAGCATCCAGGTTTGAAGTGAAAGGTTTTCTTTATTCCTTTTACAAAGATTCCAACTGTGTTTTAAAGCCTGGAGGTTGCGGTTTTTTTTCAATTTCTTATTATTTTAGATTTCTTCTTGCACTTTGTCTTTTGAAACATACTCTACTGGTTTTACTCCCTAATATGATAAAAAGCTTATCTGCTCCTTTAATTTTTCTGGGCAAAATTGTCTATTGAAGTCCTTAGACTTCAGTGAGGTTTCACAAAACATGTTCCAGGCAAGAATTACCTGAACCTTGGGGACTTCACCTCAAACTTAAGGACAGCCAATTGGACAGAAACCAAAAAGTCCCACCTAAGGAATTTACTAGAAACAGAAGACAACAAAGGAAATCATTGCTTTTGTGAGGTGTTTTACCAGGAACAAGAGCCTCTTGCCCCGGCTCAGTTTTTCTCTGTAAAGAGCTTTGCTATTTTGCCTTTTATTAAAACTTTTCTGTTTCCAGCACTGCCACAGAAGCCATTTTATGGCTTCTGCTGATTTTATGCCATCTGAGGTGGCTGAGCTGTCTCGGGTGTGATACAGATCTCCAAGAGCTTATAAGATCTGGCTTGAGGAGATCATTATATCACCCATCTGCCCCCGTTGTCCTTTCCCTGCTTCCTTGTCCCAGAAATACAAAAAGAGGAAGGTCTAAGTGTACTGGGCAGGATTTCAATGCAAAGCCAAGGGATTTTTGCAGTGCCAAGGAGCTCACAGGACACAGTCCAGGAGAATTTGCCCATGAATTTGTGGCAACCAGCCGTGGGATGGGGTGTCTGTGAGGATGGGCAAGGAGCAGGGCTTGCCAGTGGGGCTCACTGGTGGCTACAAGCAATGCTGTTCAAAACTCAGCAGTGTTGCACTGCAAGACAGAGCTGGAACAGTCCTGAGTAGGGATTACTCATGTTAGTGATGAGAGGGATAGAGAGTAGTAATGACCTTAGGTGACATTATCTAGACTGGGTCCAGAACCCAGACAAAAATACTCCCATTTATAATGCTGTATGTTAAAGACAGAAAAAAACTTCAGAACAGACGTTTTTGCCACTTTTTCTTGCTTCTTACAGGAATGCAGCAACATAGTCCTCTACATTGAGGTCCATTTTTACATTAAGAAAGTTACAGTTCTTTAAAGTATTCTAGGAATTAGTGAAAATTACTGTGCCATCAGAAGTACCAGTGTTGATTTTCTTACCACAGCTACAAAACCTAAGGCATTTAACATGATTTAAGACAAATGCAAAGCAAACTAATTGCTCTAGTAGTTTTAAATATAGATCAAAAATAAGTTTCTAAGATCTTCTTTAGAAAACCCACATTATTTTGGTTGTTTGCTTTATTTGCTAAAAAAGTATGTGATAGCAAAACTTACTGTTATTTTTGATACTATCAAAATATGAAAAGGACAAAAAACCAACTTGCTATTAATTGGAAATAATATATTTAATTTGTAGATTGAAGGAATGATTGAAAACATACATGGCTCTTCATCTCTTGTTGTCTGATCTTCCTCAGTTTACAAATAAATCAAACTCTCTTGTCATTTCCCCTTGTAATATTAGAGCTTTAAAGGCCTGGCTTACATTCAGCATGAGCTCTGCTGGTTGCCAGCTTGGAGACAAATTACTTTATAACAGACCTCCATAAGTTGCTAGAAAAATCATTTTTCTCCCTTTTAACAGTTGTGGTTTTTAATGTGTTATTTTACTTCACTGCCTTCACTTTTGCTGGTTACATGACATCTAGTGAAAGTGAAAAGTAAAATCATATCTTAAAGTTGAGAGGTTGAAACTTCTAGATTCTATTTTCATGTTTAAAAGAATTAAGTTGTCAAAACCATCATCTGTTTTGTTTACATCCAGGCATATGGATTGCAGGAATTCTAGATTCTTACCAGATTTTCAAGACATGCTTCTGCTGGAGACACAGAAAGCATGTCAGATTTTGCTCACATTGATCTGGAATCATGGAGATTAGATGATGTGATTTGAATTACTAATTAGCAATTAAACCTTGTTTTTAAGGGAAAAAAAGAGGTTTTAGAGCTAATCATTTTATAAACAATAATAATAAAAAAAATCTCATCTAAGGTGCATGCCAGGACAGATCCTGAAGTTCTCCAGTTCTTCCCAACTAAGATGCCCCCTCAGCACTCAGTAACTTGAGAACAAATCCAACAACAAAATAATGTGATTACATAAAATGATCATACATTAAACATTTACAGGTTACCAAATACACATTACTGTACAACAAAATAATTATTTCAACCAATAATTAAAATCACTATGAAGTCTACCTTCACCTTTCCATGCATTTTGTCTTGCTATGATATCCAAGTAGAGGCAAGGCTTCCTAACAGGAGAAAGTAGCCAGCATATGTCCATGTGACAACACAAAATAATTTATACCATCTAATTTCAATAAGAAATCTCACAATTTGTGACTTCTAAATTTTATAACCAGATTTTTCAAATGACTCCTCCAGCAGACTGCTTGTCAAGGACAGAGGCACTGCAGGAATACAGAAAAGAGTCACTCAGCATGTCTGGGCAATCTTCGGGAGCAGAGATCCACTGATTCCATGTTGATTTCCAGCTATAAAAGCACCAAGCTGAAAAGCACCAATAACACAGAAGTGTGTGGTAGAACTCAGCAGGGTTAGAGGACTCAAGAGTAAGTGCAACTTGGTTTTGCCTTTCATTTCACAACTAATCTGTTTTCCATACAAATTACTAAACAAAATTATGAGAGATTCTCTATGGACCCAGTAATAAAACAAAGTAGCTCCGAGGATGTTCAAATGTTTATGAAGAGTAACGACATTTAAAACACTCTCAGTCTGCAAGTATTCCATAGGCACATCATTGCAAAGCACTCCTGTAAAATCCATCTCCACCTCTATTTGTATATTATGTTCCTTAATACCTTTGGCGGTTTTGGTCACTCTACAGCCTCCCATCTGCTAATCCAGCTCCCTTATCTCATTAATATACTGAGATAAATTTACTTGAAATAAACACTGGCTTTGATTATCAACAGTTTTAACCTCTGATTTCATAGAAGTCTTTGTTTAGATTAGTAGAACATTTTAGAAATTAAAAATGTCTTTAAAATAGAAAATTACCTTTCAGCTCCTTGTTTCTAAAGTTTTCAGTCTTTCTTGTAATGCCATGTTATATTTCCATTATAGCTGATACAGCAAACCTTTAAAAAAATCCCAATGGTCACAATCCAGGGAAGAGTGATCATTTTCTACTTACTGTATTCTCCCTGCACCTTTGATATCTTTGTCACCAACACTAACAAGGCCAAACAACATTTTCTAAAATTGTATCATCTAGTAAAAAATCCCAATGGTCACAATCCAGGGAAGAGTGATCATTTTCTACCCACTTTATTCTCCCTGCACCTTTGATCCCTTCGTCACCAACACTAACATGGCCAAACAACATGTTTTTCTAAAACTGTATCATCTATATCTACCTTTAATTTTTTTCCTTTCCCCCTGTCCCTTTTTTTAATACTTGCAATACTGGAAGACGTTGTAGAAGTATCATATTCATGGAAATGTAATAACAATAGAAAAAAGTTTATTTTGATGTAATTTCATATAGATGTGAAAGAAAAAAAACCACAGCTAGTACACAACATTCTTTTGGGCCAATTTAAAATATTTATTTCCAAAGTATGTTAATGAAACACTTCTAAATGGCAATATTTCCACAAATTAGTTCTATGACCTTCAAGTATTTAAAGGAGAAACGAATAAAGCATTTATGCAATCTTTTAAAAATCCATAAAAAACTTGTATACAAAATTTCTTCCACTTGTAGTTATATTATTACCTTCTTTATCAGGACAGGTATGTTTTACAGACTCCTGTGGGATTAAAAACTTTAAAACCACTTAGTTTCAGCAATAAACCTCTGCACAACGGTTTTTATTATTTATAGATAAACCCATAATTATGATGTTTTTAGCCATCTACAGCGCTTTTATGATTTTTAAGAGATGACATGATACAAAACAAACCATCCCAAGACCATAATTTCCTTACATATGTGCAAAACAGTATTTATTGCAGCATAAGAAAAGAGTGATTATTACTCTGAACATTTCACCAACATACTTAAATGAATTTTCAGGACATTTTTCAGGACATTAGAGCAGGCCACAGTAACTTTAACAGATGTCTCCAGTTAGCAGGGCTTGGACTAAAGTAAAGGTTGAGTAAAATCAAAGTTCAGTTATTTTAATTTCTGCTTTTTCCGTGCCTGAAACTCTTGGGTTTTATTTTTGACAGACTTTATTAGCATTGACAGAGCAGGATCTATGGCTTTCTTGGCAACCTCTCCTTTCTTTGCCATCTTGTTCTCCAGGCCCTTGTTTGCCTCCTTAAGATCTTGCTCCTTTTCTTCTCTTCGGCGAGCTTTCTCTTCCAGGATCTTTTCTACTGCTTTTGTCTTTTTGAAATTTGGATCTGAAGGATCCAGATTAAACAGGGGAGAAGTAAACATGGCTTGGAATCTTGTATCAGCAACATTAACCTGAAGGGAATAAAGAAGCATTTATTTTAGATAAACTTTTCCCATGACAGCAAAGCTTTTAAGCCCAACAAAACATGAACTGCTTCAGAAGTCACAGCTCATGAGATCCCTGGAACTGCTCCAGTCACAAAGTCAAGAACTACACAATTACCTGGAAGTCATCTTCTAGTAATTCTTTCCTTTTCATAAGAAGTTTCTTCTTCTTCTTGCTCAAATTCTGTTGTTCTACAATCTTTTTATAATTAAAATGTTTTCTGGTGTCATCCTCATCATCCATCATCAGTAGGGCCATTTCAGCCTGTTACAAAATAAGAAAGTCCATGTATACAGTGAAACTTTTCCATGAAAAAATTCAGCATCTCATTAATAAAGCCTGTATGAGTCTACATTTATTTAAATAAGTTGAAATAGGGCCATCAGGGCAGTATTATTTTATCCATAAAAACATTCTTTTAACATTTTGAGGTGTAGTATTAATACAAGTTGATTTCCTTCTTATTAGATATAAAATGAATGCAAATATGCACATTCAATTTTCAAACACAGTAATAATCTCCTCTGAAAATTGTACACCACAGCTTAGAAATCACTAATGGATATTTAGTACTGATATTAATTTAATACTAATATTCAGATAGCTAAATAAAAACTAACATATCTGGATTTAAGTAATTCCTTGAGTTAACTTGTTCTGAGAAAGGATGAAAAACAAAATAGCAAATAACTCACTCTTCAAGGATAAAAATAGGACAAGGTTTGAACTCACAAACGTTTCATACAATACCGATATTAAAAAAATAAAAACTTGGCACTGCCCAACACACAAATTTCTTCTTGGAAGTTTTTCTTCCAAAAGCTCTCAATACTAAAATTCTATAATTTTATTCTACTGCCATCCTATGAAATTCTGCAGTTCCACTCATTAACACATACCAAATACTTGCAGAATTCATGCAATGCAACATTTTACATCACTTTACCTTCTGTTTTTCAACTTCGTCTTCATCTTCTGAGGTACTTTCTACTGATTCTGGCTTCTTCTTTAAACCTAAGTGCAAACACAGGGCATGAACAGATTTATCCAAGCTTATGCATGAGAGCATGATTTACCTATAGCTAGAACTTTTAAGTACATCTCATTTTCTTACACTCAGTATTTGAATGTCAGATGTGGAAAAAGGCTGCAAAGTTAAGAAAAACCAAGAAGACTTAAAGCAATAAAAATGCTGAATACATAACAACAACTGAACAGTTGTTCAGTTTAAGGAGGCAGCAACATTCAAATGGCATAAATAAGTCAAACCCATGGTTTTACTGTATTTTTCATGGAGCAGTAGAGAGAAGTATCACAATAGTGCAGGCAAACCCATGACATCACACCACTGCCTGGGCATTTTCTGATGGAAATTAAAATATGATTGACTCTGCTCAGACTGAATGTTGTTCTGAGGAAGCTCCCCTACTCCCTCAGCATTCAGATACACAGTGCTGATAATGGCAGACATAATGAACAGTAACAGCATAGGACATTATTCAAACCTCACTTCTAATGAGAACAGACCTGTTTATAAATCCTACAAAATCAAATTATTCTCTTTGGAATGCTTGTAGATCTTAATCAAGAAAAAGCAGGAAAAGCAGGTTTCCTGACCTGAACCACACACTCTGACCTTTGAGCTTGGAATGACATACCCAGACAATTTACTGCAGTCCACTGGGGGTACTCTTAAGGAAGATATTTGGCTTCATTTTGTTAGGACAGGTTTGTACTCGGACTAGAAATACAGACATGCCAGACACATGTCAAGTTATATCACTAAGGATACCCTGGAAGAGGATGTATTTCTTGAGAAAGGTTTTTTTTTTCTGCCTTGACTATTCCCTTGACTATTTCTACATGGATTCCAAACTGGAAATGGATTTCCAGAAGAAACAAACCACCACCATGAAAAATAAACTATCCTGATGCATGTCATCAGCTGAAAAACTAAACTATTGATTTAGTAGTTCCAGAAAATGTGCAGGAAAAGCAGATTCAAATATGATATTGTTACCTAAACTACACAATTTAAGTTAATGTGTAGAAGGGAGAAGTAAATGTCTTCTGTAGGCCTTCACCAACTATGGAATCTTTCTATCTTTCAGAAGTGGCTGAACTACAGAAAAGGAGCACAGAGATAAAATTTGAGATAATTATATGAGAAGTTAGATCAGTAAATTTCTTTTCTTTCTACACATTTCCCAAAGGTAAGTCATTCAAGTCACCTTCCCTCCTCTTTCATTCTATGGGGAATCACAGAAGTGATCCTTATGCCTTCAGAGCATTTTGTGGCTGCAGATGGGGCTGAGCAAGGAGCCGGTATCAAAATGAGCTCTTCTCCATGAAAATAAATAAATTAGTAAACCCTTTATTTCTTACTTTGACACTATGCAGCTAGTAAAACCAGCTTGGGACCTAATATCACCCTTAGGACTCAAAAATTTTTATCATACTGAAAATGGTTCTGCTTGAAAATTCACAAATGCATCATTTTGTGTACTATTAACATACTCCTGCTACAGTCCCTCTTCCCACATACATTCTGCTAGCCCCACCACACACACCTGTTGCACACTTATGGCAAACTGATTGCAATACCTCAGATTTTTCCTAGCACTTCATCCCCACTGCCAACTTTTAATCAGATTTGTCCCACCTACAGCAGAAGATACTTCAGTGTGACCCAGAACTAACTGGTAGCTGCCACCAGCCAGTAAGGAAGTGTCCAGTTTCTGCTGTAATTCCCACTCAAGCTGCCATTCGACTCTTTCTCAGCTCAAGAATTTTATTTGCAATATTAACTTTGCACATCAACAACTTTCCAGCTGACAATAAAAGCTAATCATACCTTTGGGACTTCAGACACAGAAACTGACCCCAAATCAAAAACTCCTCTCACAAGACCTCTGCCTTATTCAGAAATTTGAGTCAGTCTCAAAAGCCTTGCAAAGACACATGGTAAATCAATCTTTTCATCTACTTTATCTTTCAAGTACAGGTTCTACAGCTATACTCTGATTTTGTTGTTAAGCTCTTAGGTCCTTGCACTCATACTGCTCCCTTCCAGCTTTAAAGAGCCATCAGTTCCTGCAGACATCATAAATTATATCATGAGAAGGCATCTAATGGCTTGGAACTAATAGGAGTTACAATAATGTGTGGAGAATTCCTCAAAGGTTCGACAGAAACTATGTTTAATAGTCTAATGTGTTCTGAAACTGTTCCGTGATTCCCAAAAGCAGGACCTTGCTCTCATGTTAATAAGGAATTACACTATTTAGCCATTAATTTTCAACAGTTTAAGCTACAAGAGTCATTTTCTCTCCCTTTTCTAAGGTCCCACAGAAGCTGATGCAGTAACAGTGAAACTGGCCAAGCCAAACCCAAGTCTTACAAGGCTTTTTGAAAACAGTATGGGCATCAGTGTAAAATGAAAGTGACAATTTTTTTTTCTTGGTAATATGAAACTAGAGTCAAGCTTCTAGAATAGATCATCAAGGCTCATGTGTCTGCAGCATCTGACATTTTAATCTGTGGTACTATTAAAAAAGTCACATGAAAACTCTGCAAAGCAAGTTCTACCATGAACCCCAGACAGACAGCTTTTGGGAACAGCAGGCACAAAGAATTTGTTCTACCTTGCCTCTCCCAAGGTGAAGCACCCACAGTGTAAGAATAATTTCCTGCTTATCAGGAACAAAGACATACCTGAGGACCTTCAGTGGACTTCCCATAAATTCCAATTTTCCTTGCACAGCACTCAAGAGTTTTTAGGCTCTTGGTCTAGCATCTCCTTACACTCTTGCTTCCCTTCAATTGCCTCAGCTTGACAGAAACTGAGCTACACAAGACCCATGCATGTTACAGCCAACAAATCAATCCAGCACTACTGCATCCTCAGTTTCTGCACTGGTCCACATAAATCTGCAAACAAACCCTGTCATATGCTTTTCCAGGATAATCTAAAATAATCTGACAGTCAATTTAAGGGTGAAATTTCAATCTTCCAGGGGAATTGTGGAAGGCTTGTGAAAAATGATGGTCATTTAAGTTGCCTGTACCCTAAATACAAAGTTGGCAGAATTACAGCCAAGTTCAAAGATGACTGTGACCCATTCTCCCTCACTGGGTAAGTTGTGCTTAAAAGCAACCCCAACTATGAGACAGAGGCTGTTCTGGGTGAACTTGGTGAATGCCAAAGCTGTGCTGTGTAATTACCATTAAAATGTAAACTGGCTCCCAGCCAGCCACTGTGTTGTCCCTTTAGAACTTCTCCAGGGCTAACCACGTCCTGGTTTTCTCCTGTATCTCAGTAATTATCAGTAATCTTGAAGACAAAAGCTTCACTTTCTTAGCTTTTATGTGTATTTAACTATCCTCAAAGACGCCACAAACATTAAAGTCTATTCTCCATGTTATGGACAAGGTTTAAAAACGTGCAGATAAGCTCATTCTCTGCCGAGCCCCTTTAGGACACAACTTCTCAGATAATTCAAGAAGAAAAGAAAACATTTTTTTCAGAGATTTCACAGAGAACATCACACATCACATGAGAGTACCTACCTAGGTAATCTTGGTATTAAAGAACAATTAAACAATTTGGTGGAAGGAATGGTTATCTTTACAATTAATTACTTCAACCTCTACACAAGCCACCCAGAAAGCATGACAGAAAACAGCACTGCAAGACACTGATTATTAAGTACAAAACCATCCAGATTTGGGGGGTTAGTTATTTATTTATCCTAGGAAAATTTTAACATTCAGGACAGAAGCCTGTGCTGGCAAGTATAAAATTTAAAGTAACTTACCCTTTTAAAATGGAACTTGGATCTGAACTTCTATGCTCAAAAAACCCCCAAACAAACAACAGACTAGTAATACGAGTAAATCAGTTCCTATCTTCTTTATGTCTGTTTTCTTCTTTTGTTTTTATGTCATTTTTCTTCTTTTAATATACAGAAATATGAGCCACCCTGAGGATCTGGCTCCCAAAAGTATGGAACATCAGCAACTTACCTTTATTGATTTTACTCAGCAAAATCACTCAAAATAAATTTGCTGTTATCATGGCAAAAGCTAATTTAAACATCAGAATAAAAAGCTTGTAAAAAAGGTATCCTAAAAATCTAAACTGGGCAAGTTATTTTCTAAAATATTACATTTCCCTATTGAGGTTTCTAAGCAGCAAAGAGTACTCCAGTAAAAACCTGTACCAGACTTAGAGAAAAGTGATTTCTTCTCAAAGACAACTTTGTTTATGATGCAAAAACATTTGACATTTTTGTAATTGACCCAAGCTTCAAAGGGACCCATATATACATGGCTCTTCCTAAATAAACATATTTCAAAAGCAATGGAGTTCTCTTCTCTAGAATACTTAGGGGAGCAGCTTGTTTTTAACAGCCATCCCCTGGAACTGGATAACTAATGGTTTCTGGTGAAAGCCAAGACAATATTCCATACCATTCCATGTATTACAATACACATAATTTAGCAGGAATAGCAATTTTAGGCAAATAACACCTACTTCATTTGATTCTGAACATTCTACCTGTGTGTTCAGTCCAGCCTGACTTTGTTTTGGAAACTCAGTATTTAACAAAAGGGCAGATTTACTCTAGAAGTTGCCTGTCTTGACTGACCTGTTTTCTCAAATTCTTCAGCAAAATAGGGGTCATTGAGATCCACATCGGGTGGAAGTTCATCTTCACTCTCTTCTCTCTCAGCAGCAGCCTGTAACAAAGCACAAACATTATTTCAATCAACATTTGATTATTTGAACACTATTTCAATCAATCAACTATTTTAAGTTTTGCTGAAATGAGATGTTCTGTCAGTAGCTGTGAAGATGAAAACTGAAATACTGTACATGGAACATCAAAAAACCAGAGCACAGTAAAAACTGATAGTGAAGACAAATTGACAATTTCAACCCTCTTTCATACATTTTATTAGGCATATCCCCAAACTCTGATGCATCAGACAACCATTCCAAAAAAATTACAGGATCAGCACTGTTATGTCCTTACCTTATGTTCCACAAAAGCTATGCCTGGGGACAAATTTGAGTAAGAAAGTTCATTTTCTTCTGCAGATTTCAAAATACTGGAGTTCAGCTTTAAAATAACATATTTTCTTACTGGTAGCAGTGTGTCATACACCTTGCTCCTTGACTTAATTTATCACACTGGACAAGCATGTTAAGCTAGAAAAAGTTGCTCTGCTACTGAACAGTGCTGCTTGCTCCATTTTGAGCACTTATCAACTGGAAGAAGTTACTCATCAAGAGCCAGTTAAAATTTACTGATGTGCACAGAGTAACTCAAGGTGTAGAATTTAGTATTAGAAGTGTAAGTCAGCAGTGTGAGTTACACTGGGAGCAATTTAAGACTTCAGAGAATCTAGATTCTGCATGCCACGTGTTGTTTTTTTCTCTTGCAATTTGAAATTTGAATAGTTCTTTGCAGCTATTAATTCTTTGCTATTACAGGTTTGGGAAACAAGTCTGTATTATTTAGGCCCACAATTTCCTAATTATCATTGTCATAACAACTACAATTATCATTGTCATAACAACTACATTTATCATTGTCATAACAACTTTGAATTGATATGCACACACAGTAGCAAAAAGACCACTTCCAATACATTAGAAATGCAAATTAAAGCCAATTATTATTATGACTAATTTATCTTTACAGCAGCACAAGTAGATAAAAGATATTTTGTGTAAGCACATGTATGGTCAGCAGTATGCTGAATATCCTTTTCCTCTGTAGGTTTGATGAAGTACTTTCAGTACTTCCACAGAAGTGACCACTGCATATTCTAACTTTAAAATAGCACTGGCAGCTGGACAATTTATTTTGTTTATCTGAAACGAACATTAACAACAAATAAGAAAACAAACAACAACTCCACCTCAAATGGCTAATATAAACATTACCTTTCTCTTTTTCTTAAGAAGTCTTTTTTCTTTCTTCTTCTCTAGATATTTTTGCCATGGAGTCAGGTTATCCTTTCCCTCCAACCTGTTTTTGACCATTTCTTCAGCAGTTTCTTTGAGGCCTAGGAAAAAAGCCATTGTAAATTAAAAAAACGTGATGAATCTGAATTTTTTTTAATAAACTGTTTTATCCTTTGCAAAAGAGCTATCTAGCTTTTATTCAACAAGTCTGTGCAAACAACATAAATATTGCTTAAAACCCCATCTTTTTATAAAGAAGATTGCTTTACAGGATGTGTTTTTCCAAATAAAACATTCCTTCAGTAAAAACTGTACAAGAGTCAGAAGAAGCGTTTGCTGTGTGGTGTCTGATCCCCAAAACTCCTGCTGTTCCTCAGAAAGGTCTCTTCTCCAGACATTCAATTGTGCAGTTTACAGATGCCAGAATGAGTAACACAATAAAACCCACAGACGTACACAGAACCCTCATGTTCAATGTACCACACCATCATTAGTTAAGATTCTGGATTAGTTACGTTGCTGAAGCTTTGCCTCTGTGATAATACTCTGACAATGCTGTAGGATGTCTGCTGAACACTGTATTTTTCATTCTAGAAAAGCAAACCCCATAGAAGTGCAACACCTCTGGCTCCTAATAATTCTGGCCTAACAGGATCAGAGAGCTGAGTTTGGATGTGTGAATTAGGTTTACATTAAATTCTGCAATTTAGCACAGACATCCACTGTTTCCATGCCCAGCACTTTCATCTGCATGGACAAGTGTGTCCTAACCTTTAAGCTTTTTGTAAATACAACAGAATGAAGTTTTCTATAAATATGCATCATTAGAGTATTCAATGATGTAAGAACATCACCTTAAAAATAAATCCATTAAATATCTGAAGCATTCCCATTTTACATGTAGACTACTTAAATTCAAAATATGCGCTTCATTTAAAAGCAATCTTCTAATTTTGGTAAAAAGTTCTATACACATCAAGTATACTTTTCTAAAATTCATTGCATCACAGAGCACTTGGATGTTATGAGGATGAAAACTGATTTCAGATGCACCTCATGAACGTTCAGCCCACTCTTCAGAAGATGGGCACTTGCAAAAACAAAACTTCATGATCTAAGGAGATTAAGAGACTTATTGGCCTTGCAATACACTGGAGCACAATTCATTGAAGAAACGGAATCAACTTCCCTGGGAGGAGGTAACAGCCTGGGCGATGAAGGAGTTTTCTCCTACCTGCAATTCCTTGCTTCATTCACTAAAACTTTTGTTTTTAACTTTGGTAACAAATCAGTCAGATATCCTACAGGTAACATTGTCTCCCACAAAGTGACTGAATTTTCTTGGGAGTTTGTAGGAATCCTGTTTCTGCCAGCCTCTGCCTCTCTCTCTCTTCTGCCTGGCAGTCTGATATTTACTTGGGAGTTTGTAGGAATCCTGTTTCTGCTTGGCTCTCCAAGCCTGATATTTGTTGTCTCTTCCCCAGTCCTACTTCCAGTGGTCTCTCTTCAGCATTCTCTCCTGCCACACCAGTCCACCCCTGACCTAACTACATTCTACCCTCCCAGCCCTCATCCCAGTTTTATTGCTCAGAAATCATACTCAGACCTCTCCAGATGTCCTAGACTAGATCCCATTCTTTCTCCCAGATTTCTCAATTGCCAAGTCCCCATTCCTCATCATTCCTTCCAGCTCTCCTCAGTATGGATGGACTGAAAACAATGATCGTGGTGGAATAAACAGGGCAGCTTTCATGGACAGTTCTAGCTGCCCCCAGAAGAGCAGGCAGAACACTTTTCTGAAAAAATGCAAACACTAATCCCTGCTTTTGTGTTCACTGACACTCCAAAAATCATTCCAAGGCTGGGGAGCTGGTTACAACTTGCCTGAAATACCAAGTGTGGACAAGATCTAAAATCATGTTAAAGCATAGAATCATAGGAGGAAAGAGTGGAGCAAAAACATAATAAAGGATCCTTCTACTACTCTGGAAAGGTGCCAGAAAGAACAGTAAGTGGCAAACTGTTACAGCCACAAAAATTGGGTACTTAACCAGCAAACAAATCAGAGCCACGATAAAGGAAGGATTTTGCATAGAATGGCTAAAAACATGCCATTAAGAAACTCTCATACAACAAGAACAAATATTTAGTTATCTTGAAAGCTATCATGAAAGCAGAGTCATCAGCTTTCTTGAAACCAAACCACTGTAACTTTGAATACTTTGTAATACTTTTATGGGAAAAAATTACTGGTCAGGTAACAACCTTGCAGATTCTCTTTGAAGCCAGAGAATTTAAAAAAATATATGTCACATCTCCAGCAAAAGAGAGACCCAAAATCTGAAAGGAAGTTACAATATTTCTGATTTATTTGCCTGGAAAATTGAATCATTTGATCCATCTGGCACTGAAGAACTTGGAGGAAAATCCAGTCCTTTCTTGTGGTATTTGGCAGTCTCATGAAAGGCATTAGAGTTTCTCCACAGATTAGAATGGCTTAGAAACTACTGTCCAGACCACTTCCCGAGACTAAGAGTGTATTTAAGTGGTCAAAAGGATTTTGATTCCAGAAGGGGAAAGGAATTGTCTACTTTAGGTAGAACTATTAACTGGCCATAGAAAGGTTTAACTTATATACCCTTACTGATATAATTTTTTTAAAATATTAATGAACCAATAGTTTTATTTAATTTTCAGAAAAGAGGGCAAGAAAGAGAGGAAAAAGGTCATCTATATTAGTATGCAACAAAATCATACTTCAGCTAAAGGATTAAACGTGGTGTAAATACTACAGCAAACTTTCTCTTCACACTGGTAGGACAGCAAGGGATGGGTGAGGCAGAATTTTTACTTCTCCAAACACTCAAGTTCTGAAAACTTATGGAAGTTTAACAGCCTGCATTTGTCACTGCTACTAGAGGTTAGAAAGACACATTTCTGTTCTCAGGAAACCTAAACAAGCAAGTTCATCTTGCGTGTAATGCCTCACCAGAAAAATGAAACACCTTGTTGCAGGCAGCTGAAAGGAACAGCAAATAGAAGTACTCTGATAACATTAGAATTTGTCACCCCCAAGGATAAAATATTTAAAGTCAAGCAAGCTTTCCTAAGCAGTAGGTGTGCCTGTGAGAAGCCACCACATGTAGGTAGCACTGTCAGGTGTGAGCCCCCACACAGCCCAGCACGTGCTGCAGGAACTGAGGCCACTCCAGGAAGGGGACACAGACCCAGATGGAGAAAAATATTTCCTGCAAGCCTTTCTGTGCTCAACATCATCTCTAGATGTACAGTTGGGCTTTACTGCGCACTTTACAGACACCACAGACTTCTATTCTACTTCTGACCAAAACAAATTTGAAATTTTGCTCTGAGCCTAGCTAAATATTTACATCTCCTTCTTCCCAAAGGAAAAGTTTTTAAGTTCAAAAAACAGCCCCAAAAACTTGGCTGAGTATCATCAAGAAAATGCAGTTGTGGTCTTCTCTCTTTTCACTTTCTAAGGGGAGCTTTGGGAGCTGGATAAGGACTCATAGCAATTGTTGCTTAAATCAGATATGATTAAGAAAACAGATGGATGCTTGAATATAACACTGATTTTGTGCCTAGAAGAAACAGACCAAAGAGAGTTGGAACTACATCTAATTTATTTTTGCTGGCACTGTGGTTTATTTAAAACTATTATGATTCAAGAATAACTGAATCATTGACAAAGTATGCTTTCTATAACCATGTGTAAATAACTGTGCCAAAACTCAAAATTTTAAATTAATTCAAATATCTGTCTTTCAACTGAAAAACTTCCTAGATTTAACTGTTGTAATTCTTCCATGTATTAAACATTTGGACAGGAATAAGATTTTGCAATAAGTCAAGCACATTAAGCAGAACTTGATAATAAAAATATTTCAACAGACATAAACTAGTTCTGAAAAAAATAAAGAGTCTTCAGAGAATTCAACAAAAACTATTTTTGAATGCCCAGAATGCTCCAACTAAACATAAATGATTTTGAAATTTAAAAGAGCACATTTGTTCAAGAAAAAATAACATACCAACTATCCTCCCTCCCACAAGGAAGTATAGCCTCAAGCATGTATAAATTGCCAGAGCTATAAACTACTGTTCAGCATGTGCAGCCTATGCTCCATGACACAAAAAACATACATAAAAGAGTGTCCTCTTCAGGTGTGCAGAACCTCTTCTCCAAATGCTGCCTGAAATAAGTAATGGCTGAATTTTTTACTCAAAAGCAAACTTAAACAATTATTTTCACTTTTATGACTTGGGTTTTGGACAAAACTGTATTGCAGAGGTCAACAGCCAGAAGTGGCACTGCTGCCCTTGTGAAGGGGAACAGTCTCCAACAAAGGCAAGTGAACACTTCTGTGATTTCTGCTCTTCAATAAACCTCTAATTTTTCAGGGTAAGAAATGAGGAAATGTTAACATATACTGTAAAATCATAGTTGCTAAATTAACATCAAATACTATAAACTATCCATGTAAAATTCACTGTGCACACATGCACACTGAACCTGAAATTGTATGAACAAACCTGACCCTGTGCATGGACATCCAGCTAAATTTAGACAAAATCAGTCAAATTTATCAAGACAGAGGGGTTTTGTTGTTTGGGTTTTTTTTACCATCCCTCCTTCAAAAGAGATAAGGACATAGCAGAAGTCCTAGGAATCCTACAAGAAGGTGCAGTAGGGAAGGGGTTGGACTAGGTGTAAGTATGTTACAAATCCAATTTTCTGAAGTCAAGTTCCATTGCAAAGAAACAGAGAGTCCATGCATCATGGAACTGGATTCCATCTCTACTACAGTTAATACTCCATTGCCACTAAATGTGAATGCAATTTACTTGTAACAGGCAAGGTACAGTCTCAAGGACAGCCTCTCAGAAAAATTCTTGGTCTCTCAGGGCAAGCAAGGCTAAAGAGTTTCCTTTGGTCTCCTTTAAAATGATTTTCCATGTCCTAAAATGAATGGTTTGCTCTAGATTCCTGAATATGTTACCACATTAAGTTGCTCAAACTTTTTTTTTTAACTTGCAGAACTTCTTTCAGACAATTTGCAAAATTCTTTGAAAAACAGAATGCATAACAAACAAAAACCCCTCCAACTTTTCCAAAACCAACACAAAGAACAGTTACTTTAACAACACCTAAATACAAACATTTATAAATACAAAACACACTCCTAGCAGCAACTGATTCACCTGTGGTTTCCACCTTCACTCTGAAAGGCGGTAACAAGAAATCTCTGTAGGAGTCTTATAAAGCTGCCTATCTATGAGAACTGCTTGGCCTTGAATGCTCAGTGACACAATGAATTAACTACTGAGTGAGCAACATCGTGAATGCAAGCACTGACATGCTGTGGACAGACCGAGTATGACACTGTGTCAGTGAGCACTGGCCCTGGCTGCATGATACATGCTTTTCCAAAAAGGTTTTGACAGAATTCATGTCAGAAATCACTGGGATTATAAAAGCATGACTGAAAGCACAGAATTTTTAATGCCCTTGGATCCTTTTGAATACAGGTGTGATGAAGAAACAGGAATAAAATTGTTCCATCCAGTTTAGTCCATTTCAGTGAACTGCTACAGACCAGAATATTTCAAACCAAGCAGAACTTCTATCCAGCAGAAGTTACCTGAGTCACAACTCACAATAATATTTGTATAAATCATATCATTAGATATGCATTCCTAGCTGGGATTAACCCATCAGCAGTGCAGGGCCTGGATTCTGGCATGTGTCTGGTCTTGCTACATGCAGTAACAGAACAGGGCTGTGTCCTGACATGGGCTGCAGTCCCACAGCTGCTGCACCTTGCTGCTCCCAAGAAGGGAATGTCATACTCCCCTAGTCTTTCAGCTGCCCATTTAACCCTCTGAACATTTGCCTGACATGCTAACCAAGTGGAAAAGATCCAGATTTTTTCTTTTCCAGAGTAGCTCTGTTATTTTAGCAAACAAAATTAGGCTTGCAGAGACCTACCAAGTGCGAGGTAGTACAGACAGTCAGAATGAGCTGTGGGCCAGGACCAAGGTGATGGCACAGTGCAAACCTTTCCCTTTGTGGATGTGGTGAGCTGTAAAACTGGCTCATTCCACCTCACAGAATGCATTCAGTCCAGTGGTTTTTTGTCACAAAGGAAAAAGAGAACTAGACACTGATGTTTGGCTCTCCAGATGAGTTGTGCTGGATGCTGCATGGTGAAGTCACCTTTCACTGATTTCCAGATGTCAATCTGGATGTCACTGTTCCCCAGCCATTCCTGGTACATTGCTTTCACCCAAAGCACTTTCACTGGAAGGTCAGACTTCTTCCTCTTTGCTTCCCCAAATCTTTAGTATTATGCAAGCAACACTTTCAAACCACTCTCCTCTAATTATACACTATGTTTCCAAATCATACTGATTTTCATTTTTAGAAGTGTAAGTATGTTTTATGACTCTATAGCAAACACATGAATTCTACTTAAAAATGTCTATAAAGTGATAATTGAAAAAACAAGTACAAAAAATCCTAGCAAAAAATGATCTATAAAGAGAAACTTACAGCAGAGGAACTGAGTTCAGTCATGTTATTTTTTCTATTTCCCTCACTGTAAACAATCTGGATTTCAATTTATGGGGGGAAAAAAGGGGTTGTTTCTCCTACTATAAATTCAGCACCTTACACTATATCCCTGTCAGCAGACCCATACTGCATATCTGCCAAGGCAGGAAAAGAAAAAAAATAAAGCCTACCTGGAACCCATTTAATCTCCATTCCTATATCCTTTTCTTCCTGTTTTTTCTCTTTTTCTTGGATACTTTGCAAAAGTTCTCTGTACTTGGCAATTTGCTCTTCATCATCTTTTTGGCTTTTCCTTGGCCTGTCATCTTCTATTTCATGAGCGACATCACTGTCTAGGAGGAGAGAGCAAAGTTATCTCAGAGAGCCTCATGAAAATGAGCAACTGAAGTTAATCTTTATGAAATAAATCTAAGACACACACGTTATTTCCAGAAGATAATATAAAATATTTTCATCTATTATTACCCCACAGAGTAGCCAGTTTAAGAATTCCCTTATTTAGATGAAATAAAATAGTATCTGAAAAGACAAAAAATTTGCCCTGTAAAGGAAATCATTCACTGAACACACATTGTTCACTGTATTTTAGAATTACTACTTTTAGATTCCCTTCCAGCAGAGTGGAATGTAAATCTCCAAAACCAGCCCTTTGTGTAGATGGGCATTACCTCTGCCAACTTCCAGTCAACTGGGACCTCCCTGATTATCCAGGACTGCTCAAAAATGATGCAAAGTGGCTAAGAGCACACAATACCTGCCAGCTCCCTCAGAACCCTTGGGTGGATCCCATCCGGCCCCACAGATTTTTGTGTCCCTGTGTGGTGTAGCAGATCACTGACCATTTCCCTTTGGATTAAAAGGGCTTCTTTCTGCTCCCTGCTCCTTTCTCCCAGTTCAGGTACCCAGAGAACTGGCATTACTATTAAAGTCTGAGACAAAGGAGGCACTAGTACTGCAGTCTTTCACTCATTCTTTGTCATGGTGCTTCCCTCTACCTCCAGTAAAGGATGGAGATCCTCCTTAGCTCTCCTCCTATTGCAAATGTATTTATATAGACAATTTTTGTCTTCCAGGGCAGTAATCAGGTTAAGTTCTGGCTTGGCTGTGATCCTTCTTATTTTCTCCCTGCACAACCTCCCAACATCCTTGTAGTCCCCCTCAACTGCCTGCCCCTTCTTCATAAACCCTCCTTTCTTTCTTGAGTTCCAGCCAAAGCTCTCTGTTCAGTCAGGCCAGGCTCATTCCCTGCTGGCTCATCTTTTGCATGGCACATGGGGACAAGTCAGCTGCAGCTGCTTTTCTACTTTCCTCATCAGAAGCTGGGACCTAAGAGGGAAGCATCTGCTCATCCAGAAAGCAGAAGGCAACTCTGTTTTGAAGACAAGTAGAAAAAGAACACATTTGGTTGTTTCTTATCCCTAGTGTCCTGAGAAAGAAGAGACTGTACTACATGGGAAAAAATATCCTTAAGCTAAAAGAGGATACCTAGAACCTGGATAGGCAAGGGGCTCCCAGTTTGTATTTATCACTCGTTTTGCTAGGTGAAATTTAAGTGGCAATGCACATTGTAATTCTTTCTCATTTAGATAGAACTTGTATTTCTTCTGTCGAAACTAACAGTTTTAAAACAAATGTTCAACATCGCCTTCAAAAAGACTGTAGGAGCTTTTAATTCTGTAAGCAAATAAAGCACATTTGACAACAGCTGCAAGAAAGGAAAGTGAGCTGAGTTTGTTCTCAAAGTTTGTTCAGAGTTCAAATAACCTTGTCAGTGGCTTTCAAGTATCAAGCTGTATTGCACAACATCAGGAACCACTTTCTGATGGATATTAAGGCAGCAATGTTTTCTGCCAACAGCTTGTTCAAAGGCTTTTTGAACAAAACACACAAACCAAAAAGTTCTGCGGCATTAACCGCTGCACTGCAAGAGAAATACAATCAACCTGGGAAGGAGAAAAAGGCAAGAACTGATGAAATTTAGAGTATAAAATACAAGCACATTCTTATTGTTTTCAAAAGAAAGTAGTAATAAAAGTGCTAAAAGATTTTAAAATAAAAATAAGAAAGTTCAAATCGTGAGGCTGGTCAGAAACATTCCAATACAACAAATTGTTTTTAAAAGATGACATTAATACCAAATATAACCAAATGCAGAGGTTCAATATATTAAATCAGTGACTGGCAGCTGAGTTAGCTGAGATCATGTTCTTGTAATCACATGGTTGTGAAGAGATAGTGTTCTTAGTTTAAGAAGATTATCTTGCAATAGCTGAGTAGATGATTCATTTTTTTAAAAAAAAATCAGCCTTAGAAACTAAGGAGAGTAGAAAACTTTTAGTAGCTATAACATCTGACCAAAGGTCTGCTGCAAAGCTGAATTATTCTATGGGGGAGGGGGGGAAATTTTCTTTCCATGATGCAATGGCAAAGCAGAAAACTCAGCTACTGACTTGGATGCTGATGGCCCTACCATAAAAATTACCCTAAATGTCTCAATTTTATTCAAGGTAGTTACTCAATTCAGATAGATAAAAAGGAAAAACCAAAATACATACAATGCATGTAGACCCAGAGAATTAAAACCAAAAAGCTTTTAACTCCAGTGTTCAAGAATCAAGTGTGAGGTAGAGGTTTTTGCACTACAGCATGCTATGAAAACTTAAATGTGTTGAGGTCAGTCATGAGCCAGAAAATAATGTCAAAGAAAACACTGGGGTTCAACCCCATTTTCCCCACATTCTAAGCACTTCCTGAACAGGGATTTGTACAAATCCCATTAGTTCATGCCAGTGATAATCAAAAAATGGAAAAATTACACTCTGGCAATCAGTCAGTCCTGAGCAGGGACTCACTGGCCTGCAAAAGCACAGAGAGATGTGTTCTTCATGTTACTGGACACCTCCAGCAGTTTATATGAACTTCCTAGGAGGAATGCTGACATGACCCTTCTTGGCCTTACAAGCACCTTTAATTGCAAAACAAACCCAACCCAACAGTTCCTACAAACATGCTTTGGAAAAGTATCCAACATCTGCATCAGTTGTATTGAGTTTCTGATGCTTCACAGAAAGAAAATAATCAGGTTGTGGTATTTGCATTCTGAAATTCCCATGAAATTCCACCCAGGCTTGGCCAACTCATAAACTGCTAAACCCTCTTGCTTCTTTCCACAGACAATAATAAATAACCACATGTTCTACTTCTGTCACCCTCCATTTCTTAGCCTTCTGTAATAGCTTCAGCAAATATAAACACATGTGGATACTGTTCATTTTTAAGAGAAAAAGTACCTTTTCTAATAACATGCTATATATGCATTTAAATTTATATATGTAGTCATGATTTACTGCAACAAATAGATTTCAGAGTTGTAAAAAGATTTAATAACTAGTGTGATTCTATCTAACTTTAATTATTGAATATAAGATTTAGAAGCATTATTTAAACAAAAATTCCTCCTTCCTGACCATTACATTTCCTTTTCATGCACTTGTGCACCTCTGGCATCAGGACAGCAGCACAAAACAAAACACTTACTGGCTTTGTGGAGTCTTATATTGGAAATCAAATACCACAGGAGACTGGGCTTCCTGCTCAGATTCCCACTGAGGAGAGCAGGGATCTCCTACAAGCCTGGTCAAGCCTGGGGGTGTTCAGTGTTTGGACAACCCTTAGGTTTAACTTTTAGGTTTCCCTTTATGGAGTCACAACTTGGACCCAATAATCCTCATGGGTCCCTTTCAACTCGGGATATTCCATGATTCTATCAAGATCAGCTAACTAAAAAAAGTCCTGTAAAAGTATTTATCACAGAGTCTGTTTCACTGTTTGTGTGCTGTGCAAAGAAGAACAGCAGAAAAGATGTTGCTCTTGCAAATATTAAAAAAAACCCCAACAGATTAAAAGCTTAGACATAAACCCCATAATGCTTAATTTGAAGTATATTTAAAATGCCATACACTAAATCACTGGTCCACATTGTCAAAATGGCAGTTATGGGCTGGATTTGATGAATGCCACAAACACTTCCTAACTGGGATAAATGTACCCAAGTAACAGAAAATTCAGAAGCAACGTAAAGGAGAAATTTTGTGCTATGAACCACAACATTCCAGGTCACTGAAATCCTTGATGTTACAGAACTGTTGTTTAACAGTAATACCAACATTGATGCACATATTTCAAGTAGAAAAATTCCATGAAAAACCATGTTAGAACAGGCCAACAAAAACCCTTTTAAAAATAAAACATTTTAATAAGTTTGAAAAGTACAAAGAGAAGTCCAGGACATTTTTTCCTCCTTATCAGACTCCTACATTTCCATTCAAGCAGCTGACATTGATTTTTCCCATTTGTGCTTAGCACCACGTAATTTTGCTGGATGGAACCCTGACAGATGGAATCCTGTTTTGTATCACATAGCTGAATGGATAAAATGTCAGGAACATATTAAAGACATGACAACATAATTCCTCTATTAGCAACTTACTTTTCAAAACATCATTTAAATCCAGATATTTCCAGATTTAAAATTTATTAGTGTGGTAAGATTAAGGGCATTTTTTTTTCCTTCCCAGCAATGGAATTTTACTCTTTAAAATTCCTGTTGTTCACATGAATATTTGCTTTCATCACCACCCTATCACAGATACTTATCTTCAGCATCTTGGTAGCCTTGTACCTGAGAGAAGATGTAAGTGCTTTACTCTGCATCCCCTGGTCCCCTTTACAGACTTCACTAAGTATTGCTAGAGAAACTAAGTGCATTACAGTGCAGTTTGTGAGTTTTCATGTAAGGTGAGAAACAAGTGGACATTATCATTGCCAAGATGAGTTTGCTGTCACAAGGTTTCCCAACTCTATAACCAGAAGAATCTGTAATGTTTTTTTGCATGCTCCAAGCTTATCTCTGATTGCAGCAACCTGCTTTAATGAGGTATAAATCAAATTTAACATCTGTTTGAAAGACCTAATTAAGGTTTAATGAAATTTTACTTGCCTTGTAATCTAGGCTGTATATATTATTAACAGCAGGATGAATTTTAGAACGAAAACTAGCAATTTAAATCAGGAATTTAAACATTGCTGCACCATATGCAGAAGACTCATGTACCTTACAAAGTTAGATGAAATTCTCTTTATATTCTTAAGAGATATGTGAAACAAAAAGCATTTGAAAGATGCTCCTGTTCATTTAGTCATTATCCACCTTGCATTTCAAACTAGGACTTTTCCTCTGAAAATGAAACATTTCAAGTTCTATAGGCCTATAATTTATCTCAAAAATGAACAGATTAAAAGCAGATATTGCCAAATCTGAAAAAGAGGTGTTAAGATACACTGAAAAAAGATTGAAAAAGGAGTAGGAGGAGAAACAAAATGCAAGAAAATTATTTTCCACTCAGAGGTGCAAGCTCCTATTCAGAAAGCAGCTACTGTGGTCCAGTGGAAAGTGTCCCTGCCAATGGCAGGGTGTTGGAGCTAGATGACTTTAAGGTCCCTTCCAGTCTGAACTATTTGAAGATTCTGCTCAGGGGCACAATCATTATACAGCAAATATAATAATGTCCTTGTAAAAGATGACATTCAAAGCATTCTCTATAGATATGACATTTAAATACGTAAATAATCTATATTCAAAACCCTGCAGCTAATGGCTTTGTGTACAATATTTATTAACAAAGTACCTTGCTGCTGTTCCTCCTCTTCTTCACTTGATGAAGCCAAATAAGCTTGAAAATCCATGTCAAGAAGCTCCTCTTTGTTAAAAGTTCTGCTGAGTGATGTCACTCGCTCATGATCTGTCTCATCCCATGTGATATCTACCTTAAAAGAAAGAATGCCAGTTGTAGAAGTTGGAACACTAAAACTAAACACTGTAACAACTGTTTTTTTAGGGAAAATTATTTTATACTTTCCATTCAATTACCTGTTAGTAATTCTCTCTATAATAACTCACTATAATAACTATTTAGTAACATGAATTTAATTATAACATTTAGGAATTTATTCTACAGTCAGTTTTAATGAGTTTGAGCTACAAGAAAAAGCGCAGAAATCTCGTGCACTGAAAGGTTCTGCAACAGCAGGTCTCACAACACAAAACCTCTGTAAGCCAATTTTCCTTTGTGGCAACAGATACTGGAGTTGAAGCAGCCACCAACTCCTCTCTTTTCCTCTTCCAGCAGCAATTCACTGCCGGAATCACACACGGATTGCGAGGGAGACAATGAAAGTGTTTGCGCAACTGCAGCCTCAACCAGAGCGTGGAACAGATCTGACTGAAAAATGATCCAACAGAAAGTACTTATTTCTCAACTAATCACTTCCCCAATCTGGTTCACTTCATGGCCAGATGGAAATTTTGGCTCTCAGTAGGACAGAGTAGGAATGAATTGCTACAAGAAAGGGAAGCAACTGTTGAAGCCTGGCATTACTACCAAAAAAGCTCTTACTGATTTATACACTAACATCCATTTCAGGCAAATTAAAGGCTTTGACTGTAAATAACAAAGTAATTTTATGTGCAACTTGTCACAGAGATATAATGAGGTCAAAATTCAGTATTTAATTTGTAAAAGAGAAGCACAATCTCCTTTAAAATCCAAACCAGGGCTGCAACTTGTAGGTCCATAGCATGCTTAAATCTTTTAAGATGTTTGATGTCTTTATTTTGAAATGGTGGAGATAAACAGGAATCTTTTCTCCAGCACATATATCATTCATATGATATATGAAGCTGAGAGCAAAACTAAACAAGTAAGAAAAGCATTACAAATCCACTGTAAAGATACCTTTGATGTTCCCATAGCAGCAGATGTGAAGTACTTTGGCTTATAAGCAGCTATGTTCACTTCTGAGGCTACATCTTTTGGCTTATCATCAAATGTAACATTATCTGGAATAAATCTGAAAGGCAAATAAAACATGTTATTCTTCAAATACACCGGGAAATTGCATAGTATAAACAGCTTAAGCTTTCCTGAGTATGGTACATCAGCATGAAAGAATCAGCTAAAATAAAAAGGGGGTAAGCCTGAAAAGGGAACAAAAGATATGGACAAGTATTCCACACATGTAACATTTATGGCCTGGCTTCTGCAGATCTGTTCCATGGGGTTTCATGTATAACAACACCCTCTTTGGGAAGTATTTCAATTTTCAGTCTGCTATAAACAGGGTCACAGGTGGCTTTTTTGGTGGTTTTGTTTTAAGAATGATCTTTTCAGATAGTTTAATATTAAAAAGAAAAAAGAAAAAAAGTGAATAAAATAGGATTTGGAGATAGATTAATAAGAAGTTCCAAACCTTTTAGGAAAGTTTGCTGCATCTTGAAAATTATAATTAGTAAGGTAAAAAAAAATAATTTTAGAAGTAACAATTGAAGAACTTAGTTTAAAAAAACACCCAAACCGCTTGATATACTACTTGAGAAATGACTTGTGATTTTTTTTTAAATCTTTGCATATGTAATCTGATAAATAGTATTCAACATTAAAATTTAACAAAGCAGAAGATTAGGAAAATCATTGCAGATTTTCAAACACAACTGTGTTTGTTGTAAAACATTATCAGTGTTTAAAATGATGAAAAGTTACATGTTCCCTCAGCAAAGATGTCTTCTCCAAAATGGTTCAAAGAAAATTAACTGAGTTTCTCTTGAATATGATTCAAAGCAAAAAACCCTCAACTTTCACTGACTTCCAAGGGTGCCCATAACAGAGGCCTCAGCAGATAAACAGGGCTTTTGTCACAACTTTTTGTGATTTAGTAACTTTTCTGCTTAGAAAGAAAGGGGGTTTTTGCAACAAAAGGAAATACTAACAATAAACCAAACCATAATTTTAAATCCTTTCTTTCCCAAACATGACTTTTGAAAAATCAGAGCATCCAGCTCATTCACAAGGACTAACATATCTATTTAAGCTTTGTGACAACAGCAGCAATAATCTTGCCCTGTGGCAAGGAATCACAAAAAAGATCCACTTCTGAACCCTTGGGGAGAGAAAAAGAAAAAAGTTTTGTTTTCTGAATCCTATCACTTTATTCAATTGCACCAAAAGCTTGAAGATGTAATCAGAACTTTTTATTTGGCTTCTCTGAAAATAGACTCTCTATGCAGAGATCCTCTTCAGCTTCCCATATTATAATAAAAACGGTTAAAAAGAAGAAAGAGGAACCAAAGGGAAACCTAACAACTCACTGGATGCATAATTTATCTTCATATTTCATTTTGGTTACAGAATAAAGTAATACAGTTTACTCTGAATTATTATAAATTGCCTTTAATTCAACCTCCCTGGCCCAATGTGCAAAAATATCACCAGTGGAGTTACCTCAGGTCTATGAAAGAACAGCTACTTTCAAATTCCAGTCCATCACATTCCTCATAAATTTTATTGGCTGTTTCAGGAGAATCACATTCTACAACTGCATAGAAGTATTTCAGTCGCTTGAACTGGTACTCCCGCAGTTTTTCCCTATAAATCCTGTGAAAGTGGAGAAAAGACCAGTCAGGTGAGCTGGCTTTAACAGCTTTTTACTCACAATATCTTTTAATTCAACTCATTAAAAACATACACCAATCAACCACTCTCCTAATCTTATATGATTAAATGTTAAACAGCACAAAGTTCCACCAGTATTGAGTTTTCTTCAAGTAAAAAGACTATTTCAGACAGTTTTGTTAAGTGTAAAATTTGTACATGACTCCACTGAAAGGTCACAGGGATGAGGTTCAGTGAATCTGAAGGGCTCAGGTATCACTGAGGTACCTCTGGGATACCTGGATTTCTGTGTGTTGGATTCCAGATGCTCTGAAGCCCACTAAGCAGTAAATCCAACACTTCAGGATGCACCTTGATGAACACAGAACAGGCTCTACATTCACCTGACACTCTCCTGATGCACCAGAGAATGTCTTCAAAGGGATCTGCCCTTATTTTAGAAGCATCTAGATTTTCTAAATACAGGGCAGTCCAGCAGGATGCCTTATACAAATATGGCCCCAGTCAGGCTGCCAAACATCTGGAAACTCTGGAAAATTATTAAAGCAAAACCTTGAACAAAAGCTAAAAAAAGGCAAAAAGGACATGCCTGAAGAAGCCAGGACAATGACAGGACTGAGGAGCTCAGCCTAGGAGGCCAGGGCTGTTGCTGGTAGCACACAAGAAATCTCAGCCTGGGAATTCTTGGACTAAGGTTCTTGTTGATTTACAGGTAAGAATTTTGACAGTGAGCACTGAAGGGAGTTTACTGCACAAATGGCAATTTGTAGAGGAGAAATGCTGGTTTTTAAGCTACCCACGTATTTGTTACATTGATTATTCCAATGAGCTACATCATAAAATTTTGAACTCAGATAAAAAAGCAGATTTTCTCAAGTTTCATCATCATGCATTTATTAAATGCACTGATAATGAACCAGTGCCTGTTGTAAAACAACCTTTGAAGAAAACTACAAAATTAAGGTGTCCACAGGATGCTATCCCGTATGAACTCCTGGAAACAGGAGTTGATTGGGATTTCCACTAAGAATTAAACATATTATATCTCTCATTTGAAGACAAAATTAAAATTAATACCCATCATCCTCTGTGGCATTCTCTGGAAGATCGAACAGCTCCACAGGTCCTTTTTGTTCTTCCTCTTTCAATCTCTCTTTTCCAAACTCTGAGGGATAAATCTACAAACACAACAATACAAAACTAAATTTTTAACTGTGATGTAATGTACACTAGCTAAGAAAAAAAAAATCCCTCTCCAGGTTCACAGTTTTTATTTAGGATCAGTAAAGGGATCAATTCCATAAACTTTAATAGCTTCCTGATTTTAACTTATGGAAAAGACAGTAGAATAACCAAACTGCCTGCTAGGAATTTTGAAGCAGATGAAGAACAACAGGAACCCTGACTTTGTTCACTGTACATTGTGGCCATTTACAGAAAGAGGTATCTGATTAAAACTTCTCAGAGAGCTGAGGCAGCCACTAATAATTGAAAAATATAACTTAAGTGGCCAGAATACAACCAATTTATTAGTAAGGTCTAAGGCTGGGTCATCTGCCATACAGACCACTGAATATTAAATTAATCAAGGAAATGTAGTCTCCTCCTACTGGAGAAAACCAGCACTGAGGGCCAACCTCATAAACACAAGAAGTCAATGGCTTTGGCCTCTAACTCTGCCAAATACATGCCTGCTACAGCCATGTAGTCTCCTCCTACTGGAGAAAACCAGCACTGAGGGCCAACCTCATAAACAAAAGAAGTCAATGGTTTTGGCCTCTAACTGCCAAATACATGCCTGCTACAGCAAGTTAAACTGCAACATAGTTTCTCTTTAATCACATTAATATTTCTTTTGGTTCTCTACAGTATTGTCTTGCTTTTTATTTTGCAGTCTATTTGTTTAACAGTAAAAGTCAGTACTCCCTTCAGAAACCAGTTCTTACCTTAACAGAAAACACTGTTCCTCCTTTGGGTGTGAAAGACTTAAAGAGAGCCAACAAATCCTTAGCCTTCAACCTATCCCAATCCATATTACAAACAGCCAATCTACTTGTAATCTGAAAGAACATAAAATTAATAGGTTTAATTGTTGACTGTTGTGGGGAATACACAATTCCCTAGCAGAACTCAGTGATAAAAATCAAAGTCAACAATAAACTTTGCTGAAAAAAATAAAAGCAGCATTGTCATCATTACTTTTTATCACTTAAAGTAGCAAAGATGAGAAACATCAATTACCAGAGCACACAAAAAATACATAAATAGTGAAGCACCACAGAATGGACTGCACCAATCACAGATTTAGAACTGCAGCAACAACATAATCACTTAGGATTTTGTTATCATCAAACATTATTAGTCTCAGGAGCAACCATTACCACTATTGTGAGAGCACTGGAGTACTGTGATTTCTTTACATGCTGACTGTACTAGTTGTAAAGTCCTATTTCACTGTCTCATGATGCCTTAATTTCTTAAAGTGTGAGTTAAATAACTAAATTTTTGAAAAATGAAAAAAATCAGTAACGAACAAAAGCAGTACTATTTAAATTCTGCAATTACTGGAAGGCTCAATTTTGTTTGTCCTTTCACCTGCAGACAGCTTATTCATAGGTATAGGTAAGTGCTCTTAGGGGAAGAGGAGATACCAGTGAAAGCTGCAAGTCTCTCACTATCAAACAATTTAATTATCATTTCAATTCTGTCACTAAAAGGCCGAAAATCCTTTATGAAAAATATTTGCACAAACTGTTCTATAGACGATGGTCTATGATGAACTCATAACATTTCTGAGTTTGCCATGTAGCAACTTTTCACATGCAAAATGTGAAAAGATGAGGTATTGTTACCTCATCTCCACGAGGGGCATCTTTATCCAGCTCGCGCCACGAGTGCTCGATCTCTGGCTCCTTTGGAAAGAGCTCATTTAAATCCTCATCATCCTCTGAGCTCGTGTCAATGTTCCCTATGCCTCTGGCCAGATCAGGCCCACCATCACTTTCTTCATCATCTTCTGAATCACTGTCATCTTCACCCGTTTCCTCATCATCTTCTGGCTCCTCTTCCTCACCTGTTTCTCCATCATCTTCTGATTCCTCTTCTTCCAATTCTGCATCTTCACTTGAAATGGCTTCTTCCTCTAACTGGCTTTTATATTTTACACTTTGGTCACAGATGTCTGAGCACAGAAAGATAAACATTAGAGACATTTTTATGTTAGAATTACACATGACCCTTCACAAAAAGGAAAACTTCAGGGCTTTTTCATACCTGTTTACAGGACTCCTGAAAGGTGTAATGATGCAGGAGCGAGTAACAGAAAACATCAGCATTTCCTCTTTTGTTTGTCTGGTCTAATCTAATTTAATTACTCTTTAGGCCCAGCACTGTACTATCAATCAGAACTGTAATTAAATATTCTGCTATTTTATTTATATTACAGAAGCAACAGGTAAAAATCTATTTAATAATGGAGGCTATACACATGCACAAGCAATATAAATAAAGTTTTTCTTCAAGTTGCCTGTTCTTTTCAATCCCCCCTAATATTAATGGCTCAGTGCTGCCATGTTTACAATTTCAGTCCACAAGCTGTGATGTGCCTCCATGGTATCAGTTCATATATCTGCTGTTCAGTGTGATAAACATAGCAGTGTATATGCTGTTATAAATTCTACTTTCCTAACTAACCAACAATTTTAGCACCAACAATTAAAAGGACAGGGATATTCACAATCTCACTGAAGAATCAGAACTGATTCTATACAGAGCTGACCAACTCCAATCCTCCAGCAGCACTGAATCTGAGTCAGCCAGCTGTTTTATAACTGATCCTGCAAAATATCTTCCATAAACAAAAGCATCAACATCCAAATGAACTCAGCTGAATTCTCCTTGTTATTTGAACAACAAACCTGATTCTTTTATTTTCCCTCCTGGGGAGTAGTCCCTCCTGGGAGCTTTGACTGACTCAGTAGCACTTCCTTGTGAAGACTTTTCCTTGTTTTGAACTGAAATGGATCTTCCCCCTGACACACCTCCTTGCTTGTTTCCCCGAGAGGGATCAACTTCCACTGCAGGTTTCTGTGAGTCCTCTTTCAAGCTGAACTTAGATTTACTTTTTTGTCCTTTTTTAAGGTCATTTACTTTAGTCACCTCTTCACATGTTTGGTCCACCCCTTGTTGGGTTTTTTTGCTCTCCTCCTTTGGGAGGCCACCAGCAGGGGCCTTTGCAGAATCTCCTTCTCCTTTACCTTTACCTTTCTTTTTTTTCTTTTTCTTTACCGTGATTTCTTTGCTATCACCCTCTGAAAGATCAGAGTCAGATTCCGACAAGGCATAGAACTTCCTGAGGTTCTCTGTGGAGGTGTAGTTAACAGGGCGACCTCTTTTATCCACTGTGTACTTCAGCTTGAACTTCTTGTCGTGGAACATGGCTCGGAATCGCTTGTCAATCTTGACTTTGCGCTCCCTCTCAGGCATCTCCCAAAACCTGGGATCCCTTGCGACGCAGCTGAACCTGCCATCGCTCAGTATTTCCTCCTGGGATGACATTTTTGATGCCATTTTTGAAGACTTAGACATCTACAATATGGAAAAAACACAAATATTTTTGATTAAAAAAAATCCCTTAAGCAATTGCATAGATTCAGATACGTAGCTGAAAAGAAACCAAGGATTAAACAAAGCTGGGTTTCTAATCTGTGCCTAAGAGGTTATTTCCAAAAGCACACATGGCAATTTCACAGCATCACACACCACCTGGCTGGAAGGGACCTCAAAGACTCCTTGCCCCTCTGCTCAGGTGACAGCCCAGCTAAAGTGCAGTGTCCACATCTGGGGTCACAGCACAGGAAGAACACGGAGCTGTAGGAGCAAGTCCAGAGACCACCAAGACAACAGGAGTTCCTCTCCTATGAGAGAAGAGTGGGAGAATTGAAATTGTTTAGCCTTGGGAAGAGAAGGCTTCGGGAGACCTAACTGTGGCCTTCCACCTGAAGGGAGCCCACAAGAAAGATGAAGAAAGACTGTTCACAAGGGGCTGGAGTAACAGGACAACGGGGAACGGCTTCAACCTATTAGAAGGCAGGTTTAGATTAGATAGGAAAAAAAAAAAAAATCTTCTCTGTGAGGGTGAATAGTACAGGCTGTCCAGAGAGGTGGATGTCCCATCCCTGGAAGTGTTCAAGGCCAGGTTGGATGGAGCTCTGGCCTGGTGGAGGGTGCCCCAGCAATGGGAGAGGGTTTCGAACGAGACTGTGTTCAAGATCCCTTTCAGCCCAGGCCATTCTATGATTCCACGACAACGAATACACCTGGGTTGCAGACACATCCCTCCGTGACTCCTCACCAGACCCACGCACGGGACCATAACCCCGTGAGATTAACCCAGCGCGCACCGCAGCTACAGCCCACCAGCAGCACCAGGCGCGCCAAGACGGCTTCAGCGCCCACACCCTCTCCGTCCCCGACCCCAGCAACGGAGCAGACCGCAGGGCGGAGCCCCGAGGACGCCCCGCTCACACCGACCGTGCCGCGCGCGGCCGGGGCGATGCGGGGCCTGGCGCGGCCGGCGCTGAAGGCGCGATGGTGCCGCTCGCTCTGGGCGCTGCCAGCGAGGGCCGCCGCCTCGCCTCCTCCTCCTCCCGCCTCCTCCTCGCCGAACCCGGGCGCGCTGAGCCCCTTCGACCGCCGGCTGAAGCGGAAGCAGAAGAACTGGGCGGCGCTGCAGGCCGAGCCCGCCAAGTGCGATTACCTGCGGGAGGAGGTGCGGGGCCGGGGTCACCGCGGGGGCTGCGGCCGCGTCCGGGCGCCGCCGCTCGGGGACTCGGGATCCCCTCAGGGTATCGAGGAGCTGCAGCGGGGCTGGGGAAGGGTCGGGAGCACAAGGCCTCTGAGAGAGCGGGGGTATTCAGCCTGGGGAAAAGGCTCAGGGCTCGCTTTGTCACTCTGTACTACTCCCTGGATAAAGCTTGTAGCCGGGTGGAGGTCGGTCTCTTTCCCCAGGCAGCCAGCGGCAGGATAACAAGACATTGTCTCAAACTTTGCCAGGGGAAGTTTAGGTTGGACATTAGGAATTTTTTCAGAGTGATCAGACGTTGGAATGCCCTGCCCAGGGAGGTGGTGGAGTCGCGGTCGCTGGAGGTGTTTGAGACAGGCTGGACGTGGCTCAGTGCCATGCTTTGGTTGACGAGGTGCTGGTTGCTAATGGGTTGTACTTGACGATCTCAGGGGATTTTTCCAGCCTCGTTGATCCTGTGATTCTGACCGCGGGCTCTCCCCCCAGGTCGGCGGCAGGATCGCGGACCGGGTGTTTGACATCACCAGGTGAGCCCCGCGCCCTGCCCTCATCCCTTGGGAATGGCACCCCTGGGGAGATCGCTGGAGGCGGAGCGCCTTCCCCGAGGCACCACAAAAGGATGCTCGGTGGGCTGAGTTCAGCCCTTAGAGATTAGCAGGGGAAAGTTAATATGGTCTAAAATTAAAAACATTTTAAGACTTAGTTATGTTCTGTGTTGGTGATGTTATCCTTTAGAACGTTTCCTCTCGCTTTGGATGTTGGCTCTGGAAGAGGTTACATAGCTCAGCACTTAACCAAGGTACTGTCTCTTCATACTTAAAAGTGTTTAAAGGAAGGTCATATGTGTGCCTTCCTTTCAAATCGGGCTCTGTTACAATTTAAGACAATCATCTGAGTCTTGATGAGGTAAATCTTCCCCCCTACCCCTATACCTGTGGTTACAGTTCAAAGCTGTGTGTTGTGCAGGCTGTTCTTCATTTATTGCTGCTGAAAACTGGACAAATATGTAAGGGAATTTATCTATTATGACACAGTTAACTTTAGTTTTGAGTAGGAATATGCCTGGTTACTTTGATGAATCTATTGGCCACACTTAGTTGTTAAAGAGAAGTGTCATTATGGAGGCTCTGAAGCCACGAACAGTTTACCATTCATGAACTGCTCTGTAAGTAAAGGTGCTTCTTGGCTGTTAATCCATGGTTTGTGTTTAACTAAACTTATTCCTAAAATGACAGAATGTGTTTTCTTTTACTGCTTCTGCCTCAGCTGTTCTCCCTGGGAGCAGGTGCCACGTTGGGTGGGGAAAAGGGCTTTGTGCTTTATATAAAGCTTCTATCAAGAGTGGGAAAGATTCTTCCTAGTTTATTATAAATAGGAGTAAGTGCCAAAAAATTACTTATGTCCATTTACAAAATAATTCACGTATTTAATAAACTTTCTAAATTTTATTTCAGGAAACAGTTGAAAAACTTATTCAAGTTGATATCGCAGAGAATGCTTTAGTAAGTAGCTTTTTGAATGCTAAAGTGCTTCAATTCTACAATACAGGGAAGCAAAAGAAGTGAGGTTTTGATGAGCTGTTTTTCTTCCAACCCATCATTAGAAAAATGCTGTAGAATCTGAAATCCCGACGGTCAGGGTCGTAGCTGATGAGGAATTCCTTCCTTTCAAAGAAGATACCTTTGATCTTGTTGTCAGCAGCTTAAGGTACGTATTCATAATTTATTTAAGTTCTTAACAATGTTCTTTCAGAGTAGCTTTAAGAAAATAAATCCAACAAAGATTACTAGTCCATTAAAAAGCAATAAGAAAAGTACTTGCATAGTTAATATGAGCATGCATTAGGAAAAACTAATGTCCTTCTATTTAATTTCCTTCAAAACTCTTGGAATTTCTCTCTTTCCTGTATTTTGACAAGCTAGTCTCCAGGACTTGTGTTTTCTCACCAAAAATATGTGCTGTGTGGATAAACTTCTGTTCTTGTTTGGTATCAGTTTCAAGCAGGTGTTTCAGCCTGGTTGCACCTTCAGAAGTCATGTTTTGGCTTTGGTTCCTGGAACTTTCTTAGCTAATTAGGTAGTTACTGGCATTCTCTAATTTTGATTTAATCTGAAATTATAAAATGTACATTTCTGTTATTTCAGTTTGCATTGGGTGAATGACCTTCCTAAAGCTTTCAAAGAGGTAAGAAATTGTTTTTTAATACTCTAAATTAGCACTTGCCATTACTTGCATTGAGAGCACTCTCTATTTTAGGTCTTCTTTAAATAAGAGGCACACAACTCTTGTTGCACACAAGTATTTTTTGCAATACTTTTGGCAGTTTGAGGAGCATTAGCTGATATTGCTAATAATTTGCTCCCTCAGATCAGTTTTGAATAAATAACTGAAACAACATATTTGTACAATATTTGGATTCTCCACAGCTGAGATCATGGTAACTAATGTCACCTGAGGCAGTGCTATTGATTTTTTATTGTTAGCTCTTACTACTTGTAGTAAAATACTGCACTGCTCCAGAGCTGCTTTATGGAGCTTAAGTTATTTTTATGTCTCAGCTGTTTATTTTGAAATACAGCTTTGACCAAGACTTTTTGATGTTGGAATAAAGCAAATACTTGTTGAGGACAGAAAATATTTTTTTTTCCACCAGCAGTTTTGGATTACTTCAGCTCTTTCCTGCAGGTATAAATTTTAGTCAAATCAAAAATGTGGTGCAAGAACAAGGAACATCTTAACCAGTTTGCTGTTTTTTAATTTATTTCAAATTGATCAGTTACTGTAGTCCTGCCCTATCAGGAATAGGACTACCCTACTGTTACTGAAATAATATAAATCAGTTGAAATGCATTCAGTACTTATTAAAAAAAAAAAAAAAAACTTGGAAAGAAATACACAATTTTCACCAGAATTTAAGTATTCTCTGGAGGGTCAAATACTTTCTCCCACAGTAAAATATAATTTGCACTGTTTCACAGTGTCAAGGGAACTGGGCTTCTTGGCCAGCTTTTATGATCTCCTGTGTTGTCTTCAACTAATGGAAACTGCCTTTAACTGCCTGATTTTCTTACCTGTCAATTAAAGGCTTTTTTACTAGCACAGAAAAGGTAGCTTGATTAATACTTCATTAAAAAAACTATTGAATTTTTTTTTATTTTCAACGGCTTTGGAAATGCTTGCTGTCTTGTTAGCTTGGTTATATAATCAGGCGCTTCTGGATGTCCAAACCAGAGATCATTTCCAACTCTTAAAGAAACAAGAAAGCATGAGTTTATTTGCCTTCTCACTAGGAAGAGGGCTAGAACTTAGGAGACCGCTTGTCAGCCTTGGTGTTTGAATTATGATTTGCTCTTTTGGCAGGTTAATAACAAGTAATCGTAGACATAATAAAAATGGCATTACTCAATTGTCTCAGAAGTGCAGAGATCAGTACTGGAAAGTAAAGTCTTCATTTCTCTTAAATCAAGCTATTAAAATGTGCTTTTGCTGCTCTGAGAAAGTAAAAGTAAATAGCATACTTACCTTAATCTACCCTCCTCTTAGAAGTAAATTAATTTAGAATATTGTCTTAGGAGTATTGTGCTGAAAATAGTTTTACCCTCAATTTCCACGGTTTGTTCTGTGTTTCCTAACTGTAAGTGTAATTTCTGAGGATTTCCTCTTAAAAATAGAAAATAGTCTCTCTTCAGCCAGAGTATTTGTTTGCAATGTGACCAGAAGCTGTGTCACAGCTTGCCCTGCAGAATAATAAAAGTCTGTCACAGTTCTTACAATGTTTGATTTTGAGTTCTTTAAGATAAAAAGTCTAAGAACCACTTAGTTATGTATAGGAAACAAGGCGACCGCTGTGGCAGGGAGAAATAAGGAGGAGGACTCCATCTTATCAGAAGGCTAATTAATTACTTTATTATACTATATTACATTGTATTACATCTAAACTGAATCTGCCAAGCACTCCACTGCTGTGCATCTTGTGACAGTCCCAACACACACACGGATTCAACTGGTCAATGAATCAAAACACATCAGAATCCAATTACCAGTTCCCTTCAGGTAGACAATCTTCCACAATGCATTCTGCTTGTGAACAACACAGGAGCAGTAAATGAGATGAGAATTGTTCTGATCATTCTTTGCTGCTCTCACGTTCAGAGAATGTGAATCCCAGTGTTTGTGTGCTGCAGATCCACCAGGTGCTGAAGCCGGACGGAGTGTTCATCGGAGCCATGTTTGGAGGGGACACTCTGTACGAGCTGCGCTGCTCCCTGCAGCTGGCCGAGCTGGAGAGGGAGGGGGGCTTCTCTCCTCACGTGTCCCCCTTCACTGCTGTCGCTGATCTGGGACATCTGCTCTCCAGGGCTGGCTTCAACACCCTCACTGTGGTAATTATAAGTAAGAGAACCATGAGGGAGAACAATCCAGAACGTCAGAGCTGCTGGAATATGAGAATCACTGTTTGCTAATGTAGTAATGACATACAGCTTCCTTCTGCATATGGGGCACCTCACTGATCAGGCTGCAGAAATAGCCTGGACTGCCACTGCTTTTGGCTTTGTGGTGATTAAGGGAACCAACTGAAGTGTATCTTTGGCTCATGGCCCAGTAGAATTTGGATGGTTTTCTTGGAGAAATGTCAGAGAATGTTAGACCTGCATGAAAAAATTATAGACACTTGCTCTTTCTTCTAAAACCAAGAAGAAAATAATGGCATTTAAATTAAAATTTGATTGCATTTGGGCTATTAAGCAAAACTTTTTAGAAATGTTAAAATAGTACATGCTTCCTAGAAATACATGATTTGAGCAGAGGAGGCAGATGAATAGAATTATAGAATGGTTTGGGTTGGAAGGGACCTTAGAAATCATCTAGTCCCAACCCTCCTGCTGCAGGCAGGGAATAGTTTGGTAGTACAGCAAGGTTGAAATAATGCTGTTGAAATAATGCAGTTTAGTTTGATGTGCTCTAAAATGGAACTTCTCAATTCTTCTAGGATACTGATGAAATCCAAGTGAACTACCCAGGGTTATTTGAGGTTATGGAAGACTTACAAGGCAAGTATATTCTATGTGGAAACATAAATGTTTTCTGTATCAGTGGACCAGACACAGAGCTGTTTTACTGTGTGTTTCTCAACTCCAAATCATAGACTGGTGTGGGTTGGAAAGAACCTTTAAAGGCCATCTAGTCCAACTCTCTGCAGTCAGCAGGGACATCTTGAACTAGATCAGATTGCTCAGAGCTCCATCTGACCTGGTCTTGGATGTTTCCAGGTGTGGGTCATCCACCACCTCTCTTAGCAACCTGAGCCAATGTCTCACCATCTACATCACAAAGAATTTTTTTCCTGCTATCTAGTGAGTCAGGAGATTATGCCTGTCTGGAGATCTATGTTGGGAAGCACAAGTCAAGGATTTGCTGCTTCATGGTCTGCTGTGAATGTTCTGCTTCCCTGGGGTTCCTGTTCTGCATGAGCCTATCCAGTATAACGTACAGAAAAGCTCTTGAAGGGAGACAGAAGCCCCTATCCCACACGCTGACTTTTCCTGTGAGCCTTTCTGATTACCAGGGCAATCAGCAAACTGCTTTGGAATGAAAGTAAATATGTCCTTAATTTGGAATATGATGAGGAACAGCAAACAGTTGAGTAATGATTTTGTTAATATTCTGATTGCCTTTGTCATGGATTGTAGAGCAGTCATTCACATGCAGTCTGTTGTTACTGACAGCAACTCAGGGCATTTCTTATCTACTGCTGTATGGAATAATTCCTGAATGGAAAGGCAACTTTTATTCTGAGCAGAAACATTCAAATGCAGTAAGTGATTAAAAGAATTAGAATTGTGGTTACTTCATTTTGTATTTTAAATCTCTTGGATTAGTAATTTTAATGATTATCTGTTAAAACAGTAGAATTGTGTCTGAATAAACCCTTTGTACTCATTCTTAAAATCAGTTACACTTAAAAGCCTAAATGTTCTAAGACTCAGGCTGAAGGACTAATAATTTGAAATTATTCCTAGCAATGTAAACTGTAAATTGCAAAGCATAGGAATTAAAAGCTCTGGATTCTCACACATAAGAAACTCACCCAATGATCTCTGGTATGTTCTGTCTTACAGTGAATAGAGGACTCTGTACTTTGGTTTTGTAAGAACCTGTCCTTAGTGCATGACACTTAACTCATGGCATGTGCAATATCTTCTTTTTCTTAAAGCTAAAACATATTTTTAGGTATGGGGGAGAGTAATTGCTCTTGGAATAGAAAACCTCTGCTGCACAGGGAGACAATGCTGGCAGCTGCTGCAATATACCAAGGTCAGTATTGAGAGTGATGAGTTAATCTAAAATGACTTTAAGAACATTTTTTCTGTGTCTTTTTTTATGACCTTTGTGTAAAAAAAAACCCAACAACCAAAAACCTAAACAAGCCCAAAGCAAAACCAAAAACCCCAAATACTTCAGAACAAAATGCCATTATCATAAGCTATTTTTAACCTTAATTATAATGCCAGGATTTGAACTGTATTGATGCACCAGTATAAGATACTTTTACTGTCCCAAATCTTTCACCAGGAGTCATTATGACAAATGTGATGTTCTGAGAACTGAGTGTTTCCTGGAGCTGACAGCCTGTACCTTCTCTCTCTCCCTTCCTGCCCTAACAGAAATGTACGGAAACAGCAACGGCTCCGTACCTGCCACCTTTCAGATCTACTACATGATTGGCTGGAAATACCATGAGTCACAGGTAATGTCAAGCTTTTATTTTCTCTTTGAAAATAATTTAAATAAACGATGTTTTAAAAGCTTTTTAAGAAACATTTTTATTTAAAATTAGCCCTATATATTGTTTTTTTTTTTCCCTTAGGCAAAACCAGCCCAGCGAGGTTCTGCAACAGTTTCATTTGGAGATCTGGCAAAAATAGAAGGACTTCTTAAAAGAGGAAAAAAATAGTTGCTCTTCAGAAATAATAATTGTCTTGAAACTTCTATAAAAGTTTTAATTGCAGACAGTCTTCACTTGTGCTTATTTAGTGATGACATCCTGAAATGATAATAAAGTATGCACAATAGAGGTTTTTGTACTGTGCCACAGCATTATCTCTGAAATTGTGTTAATTTTTTTCTTTCTAGATAAATATATGAGCAGTCTGCTCTCTCAGGTCTTTGAGAGAGCAATTCAACTCATAACTTTTTATTAAATTTACTATTTTCAAAAATAATGCCTCTTTCAGCATTTCAGTATCACAGGCTGCTCCAGGTATGATTTACATGTCTTGAATGCATTTTTTAATTATTTCTCAAGGATAGTAGATCATAGTATAAAGCAATGTATTATAAAAGTAAAGAATGGTAGCAGGTGTATTTATGAGACAACCTGTAAGAGAAACTATCAGCAAATACAAATACACAAATGATTATGGTTTTTATGAGCAGTCTGCTCTCTCAGGTCTTTGAGAGAGCAATTCAACTCACAACTTTTTATTAAATTTACTATTTTCAAAAATAATGCCTCTTTCAGCATTTCAGTATCACAGGTATGGTTTACATGTCTTGAATGCATTTCTGAATTATTTCTCGAGGATAGTAGATCATAGTAAATAACAGTGTCTTACAAAAGTAAAGATTGGTACCAGGTGTATTTATGAGACAACCTATAAGAGAAACTGTCAGCAAATACAAAGATACAAATTATTATGGTTTTTTTGACTTGGGAAGTATGGGTAAAAAGTTACTGTAAGAGATTTGAATAATTTTTACTTTATCTAAATATTAGTTGAAAATTATATTTACACATTACTTTCCACTTTTCTATGTCAGAGGCTAAAGAGAAGAAGAGTAATTTTCTCTTTAGCTGTGCCATGGAGCTATGACTTTTCTTTTCTATAACTGGATTACCAGAAATTGATATTAATTGCAACTGTGACCCATTAGTATGAGAGGTTTGGAAAAAATACCTGCCCAGAGATTTTGCTTGATTGTAGCACTCATAGAGTTGAGGAGAAACAGAAAGGATAATGTCTATACAACCAATTATAAAGTTCCATAAGTTTTATCCTAGTATCTGAGTGGTATATCAATCCTGGTGGAGCTTAAAACTTTTTTAAGTTCATTTCCTAGGCTTTTTTAAGATTATCCACCAGGTGGAGTTTGACAGAACTTGTGCATAGCACAAACCCAACAGGCCAGGTAGGCAGAACTCTCCCCATCTGTCAGGTCCTGATTTGGGGAGTTATTTTATTGACCAGGCTTTGACTTTGAATAAAAAATGGGCAGAGAAGGTACACCTCATGAGAAGGAGGGCAGCAACCTTCTGTCCTGTTTTTGCTTACAAGCCTAACCTGTAATTATTTGAGGGAAATCAGTTCATTTTTTGCTTTCCTAGAAAAGAACGGTAATTCTGCTGGAAAAAGGGGGAGAAACTAAATGGTCTGATAACCTTTAAAGCTCTCTAAAGACTAAATCTAAAACAAGAGGTTGTTTCTGTGAAAGCTTCTGTTTTTTTAATACTCCATCAGTGGACTTGGTACAAAATACTGCATCACTCTACAGGTCTTCTCTGGCTAAAATAAAATTCCCTTGTTTCTGGAGGAATCTCTGGTTTGCTAGATGTAGGTTTCTGTGAAGTTATGTGTCAAATTAATGTAACTTTAGAAATCATTGCTTTAGTAGGTTAATTTCCAGTCACTTGAGCTGGTGGTTGTGACTCAGACTGTGTTAAGGGAATGAGGAGGTGGAATGTGCTGGCTAAATGTTAATTGGAGAAGTGCTCCTGCTGTGCTCCTTTGAAGTATCCAAGTTATGGGGAAAAGGAAGGATTTCCAGTTCTTTGATTTCATATTTCATAGATGGCATACATAAATAGTAAAGTGTTTTGGTAGTTGGGAAACATCTTCTGAACAGGGAGAAAAGGTAAGTAGCTTTCATCCTAGCCCTTGGGGGGGAAACAAGGTGCAGATAATCTGTTAATTTGGAAAAGGGCTGGGGAGTAATAGAAGTAAGGAGTAGTAAATATGGCATTGGTGGAATGTGGGTTGGAATTAGAGAACATGTAACAGGCAGGCAAGGTGTTAATTTCCCTGTCTTATGTTTGGATACCTGCCTTTTGTGGGGGTCTTTAACTGCAATTATGGGGTTTTTTTTCTATAGTACTTCTTGGAGTTCTAGGTTACTCCTGGTTTCAACTAGTTGCTTGAATAAGCTACTAGTTTACTATGAAGAGATGTTTTTGTCACAAGGCTCTGTTTCATTTTAATTCTTTTTTTCAGATTTAAATCTTTATGGCTTTCTAAAATTGTAGTGAAGAAGAACATGGTTACCAGTTGCTGGCCTAGTACTTTGTGTGCTGAGAGCTTTTTCAGAGTGAGTAACTTCTAAAAAGTAGTTATGAAGGTGATGTAATGTCTCTTGTAAGCTTGGTTAACTTAAGCTTAATGCATAATACAGAATATTTTTCTCCTGAATACAGAATGAGAAAAGAATTCAAGGAGATTATTATTTTGATTAATTAAAAGCTAGCAGCCCATAAATAAAATAAAATTAAGCTGAGAAGAAGCATGGTTGCACTTAATGAACGTGAGTATTTTTATTTTAGAGTTTGAGTCACAGATCAGTAAGTATGCTTGGTCTGGTCTTTGGTTGCAAGATCTGTCAATGTATAGTTTTATTCAAGTCTGTTTAGTATAAAGGAATGAGATACTGTACTTTCAAGACTAAGAATTTGTGAAGTTAAAACATGAGATAGGATTCTTCATTACCTCTAATTTATAAAAATGTCATCAGCGGAAGTACAAAAGCGAACCATGCAAAATTAAATTTTGCTGTATTTCTTTACACTGTTCAAAAAAGAAAAATATGAATGACACTCTTTTAATGTTTTCTGGAAAATCTAGGAGCTAACACTGAGCTTTCAGTTGCAGGGGGAGAAACACACCAAGCTTTCATATGGTGTTTAATTGGAATTTTCTGAAGCAAGAACCTGATCTCAGGGATTAAATTCATTAGAGCATCTTGTTTAAGAAGCTGCTTTTTAGAAGGCTAGCATGTGTGTTAAACCTCTCAAGTTTTCATTTGTCTAACCCAAATATTTAATATGCACTTTTCAAAGATGTGTCCATTTTTGCCCAGGTTTTGGAGCCATTACTTTGGAGAAGTGCAATTATTGTAGTCCTTTGGTTGGAATCAGTCTGAGTACTGAAGCAAGTGTGATTTCCTTAATATCTTGGGTGCTGTCAGGTGAAAGAAAAGAAAAAGAAAAATGAAAACCTGAGATAGGTAAGTTTAGTTGAAGGCTACATATAAGAGTGAAGCAGAAGACACCAAAGGAATGCATTTGCTGCTTGTAAGGGAAAAACAGCTCATGCCTTACTTAAATCAAGTTAAAATTGAAGTGATTTGTTGATTTACTGATAGCATGTAATTAACTGTTAACTATACATGCAGGATTAATAGCAGCAATATAACAGATAAATGATTACTAGACCCTTACAAAACCTTAGTAAACACCTTCACATACCTAAACACACTCCTACAGCAACCCCCACAGCTTCCACCCTCAAATTTGCAGGTAAATGCTCACCTCTGTCCCTTTAACAGTAGGTTTTAGTGCTATGAGCCCACCCTTCTCAGAATATGTTCCTGTGTGCATCCATCACCTGAGGAGATGTGGATGCTGTGGCTGCATTCTCACCTGGGCTGTTCCCATCACCTGCTAATCCACCCAGCTGTTGGGGCAGGACCCCAAAGGTGACACCCCAGGATTGAGCCCTGTGTTCTCAGCCCACTGCCAGGGGAGGGTGTTCCCTCAGGCCTCCACAGAGCTTGAGGTGCCAAGGGCACCTTCTTTGTATCAGACCAAGTTTTCACTGTTTTTTTTCTCCTTGTTAAAAATGTTAGTGCTTTTTATATTTAATTTTTTTAGCTGATTTTTCTTTCCCATTTGAGGTCTCTTGATAACTGCCTGATTACTATTTCACGTGGCAGATAGCTATCTTCATTTTCAGACAATCTCAGCAGATTTTAAGCAAACACCCTCTCAGTACTGGATGTTTTGTTCACACATATTGCTCATGTATTTCTATCATAGCAGCTGATGTCCAGGATTTTTTGCCACCTTGTACTCTGTGTAGCTTTCCCCCATTGTTTGGAGCTGTATCTTGGGGTACAAGGTACGTTGATAAAGGAAGAGACAAATACCACAGAAAAAGTGTTCCTGTTTGGAGCCTTATTTTGAAGCAGTGAACAGTGTTGCTTTATTCCAGTTCTAGGTCTATTGATTGCTTTAATTTGATACAGAACTTTCATTTGTTTCAGAATTCTTCATGTTATTTCCTAATGTCAGTTGCTTTCACTTCTGTAATTAAAAATGTAATTTCCGTCAAGTACCACTTCAGATTTGGTGATTGTATTCCCAGTCAATTTCTTTTCTGACTCAAAAGCAGGCTGCCCAATCTTAGAGTAATATTGCAGTTCTGAGGCAGCAGCTATAGTAAGTTTTACTTGGTAAACTAATGCTGAACTTCATAGGTAGCTAAGTTCAAAATATAAGCCAGTCAGAACTCAGTATCCACTTAACAGAGATTTGCATAGTATCTTGTCCAGGCCTGACTTTTTGTCTGTGATTTTTTTCTTACCTATAATTGTTTCTGAAATGCTAAAAGAATAGCTGATCTGGAGCTACTGCCAGGAGATTTTGTTAATCATATCTCAAACAAAGCATTCCTCAGATGATTTTGCCTCCAGGATTCAGCTTCGAAGGCGTTCTCAGGAGGAGCTGCGGTGCTGTCACAGCACTGTTGAGTCAACAGACGTAGAGCACTTGTTTGATGCATGGATGACTGATCTTCAATTACCACCTTTCACAAAACAAATGAAAACATCTGTTCTTTTATTTATATGTGAGTTTTGCAAGTAGTTGTGTACAATTTTCTTTTGTTTATTTTTGCTGTGTGTGTTCTTTTTCCCTCCTGACTCACTGAATCTTCATTGTATGGAAAGTGAAACTTTGAGCGCTGAATGGATTGGGTGATTGCATCTTTATTCAGGTTGGTTTACAGTGTGGTGGCTGGTTTTTTTTTTTGTACCTAAAAAATTATTATCCCTTAGAAGATAGCTAAACACGGAGTTTTAAATTAAATTCTATCCCAAAGATATGGCATTAAGATAATAGCAAGAAACTTAAGGCTCGCTTGAAAAAACACCTCACCAACGTTAAGATAGAAGAATAGTTTACAAGCAGTAAAAACTACAACCAAATGAAAAAAATCACTAGCATAACTACAAATTGTCAACAAGAGTGAGACTATAATAGTATGATTATTTATTAGCCTATGTTTGGAGCAGACTCAGTTGTTCTGCTTTGGGAAAGAATTCAGGCTTATGAACACAAAGGCTTCCAAAGTGCAGGGAAGTGTTTCCCTGCAAAGAGTTAGTAAATCTTCACAAATATAAAATTACTCAGTCCCTGCATTCTTTTCTGGCATTTTCTGCTGGACTGCTTGGCTTTGTTATACTGGCTCTCCTAGATCTCTGAATAGTCACATAGAGACTGTGTATAATTTTAGAAGTCTTGAGAATTGAAATCAGAGCCCCTCAGCTGTAAAAAGGATCTGAGAGTTAGATCACAGAATGGCTTGGGTTGGAAGGGACCTTAAAGCTCATCTAGTTCCAACCCCCCTGCCATGGGCAGGGGCACTTTTCACCAGAGCCCCTGAGTGCTGCAGCAGTACAAATGGTTCTGTGCCCCTACATTGAGTCTCTGCTTTTGAGTATTGCTGAATAACTCCATTGAACTGCACTGTAAATATTGTTGTTTTCAAGCAGTTAACCATCTTGAAAACACATCAACATGACTTAGTTAGTATAACACTTGATGAATTTACAAATGAATCTTGGCATAAGGCAAATGCGTTTTAACGCTGCGGTTTGTCTGCCTGCTCCCTGCATATTTATTTTCAACTTCCAGTTGATTAGCTGCTTTGTCTTGTGTGTAGAAATGGCCTGTTTAATGCAGTGGGAAGTCGAGTAGAAGCCAGCATTTGTTAATGGATGCTTTGAACAGGCACAGTCAGACATTTTAAATTATTCTAACTAAGCAGGAATTCTAATTTATTTCTAAAGATAGAAGTACAACAACCCAATTACCTAGTTTTCTCACAGAGTGTAATGAGTATAATTAGCATAAAATTGGTCTATAAATTTAATGGGCAATTTCTTGTGTGGACATTGAAAACACTAGTAAAAATGTGGCAAGCTCTATTAGAGTCCATATAGTAACTTGTTCCCATTAGATGCTTCCTTGACAGAAGGCAGTACTGTAAAATATCAATCAATTCTGTTCTGCACAAGGAGTTTTTAAGCTATTGGTTCAAACAGGCATGCCTGTAGATTTGAAAATTCCTTCAATCAGAGAATTTTTTGTGGGTTGGCAGTAGGGTTTTTTACCTTCTAAAGATGGTATTCTGGCTATAAGTTCTAACTTGTAGTATATGTGAGAATATGGCCAATTCTGTGTGTAACCTCATAACAATAGCTGGATCAGTTGTTCTAAATGTAGAATATACACACAGCTAACAATAAAGATAATAAAATGCTATTTATTTACTCTTGGAAGTGGAAGGGGTGCTGGAGTCCCACACCTGATGCAGAGATTCTCAAATAATGATTCAGGCTGCTGCCAGCCCTTGTGCAGTTGGTTGGATTTAACCAGCTGTGGGGCATTTCAGAAGTTCTAGATGATGGAAATCAAAGGATGGTTTTCCCTCCCTTCTACAGCTGATTTGTTCATGATGGGGAATTCTCTATGTAAATGTATTTTCATCTAGTACAGTAAACTCAGACACAGCAAAGTTTCAGTGGCCTGCTGGGGCTAAAGTGGTGAAAATGAATGCTGTGAGAAAGAACACATACTTAGAAGAATATGAAGTTTCTTCTGCTTTGTCTGTTGCCTAGAGAGTGAATGAACAAAAAATCCAACCCTGAGGCTTGAAGATTAGGACCAAGTTCTTCAAAGTATGTTTTCATGATGGATTTTTGATTTCACTCTAGTGCAAGCTGACATTACTGGAAAGAGACGTAAATGTAAAATTCTCTAAAACAAATTTGCTAATGATGAAAATGCTTTAATTCCTTCAGGAGTGCATCCATTTTAAAGGTATTTTTATTGCATTATTTTGTTAAGTACAATGAATAAAATTATAGCTGTGACTGTGAAAATAGCAAGTTATTTCTTGTGCTTTAGAGCAGCAACTCTCTTAGGGATTTATGCCCTACCACACCTTTCCCTGTCTGATAATTTCATAGAGTGTACTTGCCTGCCTTCCTCTTTTGCCTTATCACTGAGCAAATGAAATAGTTTGCAGGTCCTGGGCTGCTTTGGAGAGCTGGTGGGCCACTGTGTGTTCTCTGTGACTAGCAGCTGCCAAACAAGCTGGGCAGTGTGCTCAATTTACTTGGTTGTAGGGCCATTAAAAGATGTATCTTTACATTTCTAGGATTTAAATCAGGGCAATGTAAATTATTTTATCAAAATATATTAGCTTGTAATTAACAATTCTGTTCCAGGTGAAACCCTAAGAATGTTAATCCTATGAGATTACTAACTTTGATTTATTAAAGAAGTAGTATTTAAAGTAGGTATTCTAAAAAATGGGGTTTTTTTAACTTCCTGAACTCAATGTGAACCCCACAGCAAGAGGAGAAAAGCATGAAGCAGTCCATTGCTGGCCTCCCTCAAACTGAGCTGTACTCTGCTAAAATAGAGCTTCTTAAGGAGGAGAAGTGTTCTCAGGTCTTTTGTTCTGAGAGAGTCACAGAAAAGATAGGTCAAAGTTTTAAATAAATCTCTTGGGAGAGTGTATTCATATCTTACCTGGTAAATCAGTGCATCTTTCTTCAGCTGAAGATTGAAGATGTGATTCTATAATAAGGGTGTTTTGGCAGTAGAACTTGTAAGAAGTTAAATATTTTGTTGGTCTGTGTAAGAATTTAGGTGTGTTTAACTTGGAATGTGAGAACCACCTCACTTAATCCAGATTATAGGAATAAAGTTGTTCACAGGCAGTGCAGGAAAGGGCTGATTTTTGTGGCTGTGCTCACAGGGGTACCTGCTCCCACACCCCAGCAGTGTTTCAGGGCTGCCCTCACCTCTGCAAGCAAAAAACAAAACAAAACAAAACAAAACTGGATGGGACTGTGTGTATGTAACCCCATCTGGCTGAAGGTATCCCTGCTCTTTGCAGGGAGGTTGGACTAGATGGTCTTTAAAGTGCCTTTAAACCTAAACCATTCTATGATTCTGCAGTCTTACTAAAGTGGAAATTATAATTATTTCTCCCATCAAATGCTTTGTGATTGACAAAATAAAACCAGATATAAGCACAAAGCAAACCCCTGTTTCCCAAGGAGTTTCAGAAGTTAAAAATAGATACATGGATGAGTTTGGAAGTTGGCTGCAAGGTCAGGTAAGTAGAGCAACATTATTGCTTGTAAAAATAATTGTGTTGATTTTTCTCTTCTATGAATTTTTTCCAGCACAGGCTTTTACCATCTCTTGGAAGCAGAGCACTTGTGCTCTAAAATGAATAATTAGCTGTTGAAGTAGGTCTGTGCTGTGTCAGTACTGTCTTCCACTTGTCTTCTCTTATGTAACAGAGAAATTTAAACTGAAATGGGGAAAAGTTACTAAATCCTATACAGAGGTTTAACTTTTAAGTAAAAATGGGATTGTGATGTTAAAAAAATGCTGCTTGGAAAAGACACCTTTCCTCCTAGTGTTCTCCTAGTAATCATATTTTCACCAATGTTCTTGCAGAACTAAATTTCTGAGTATATTTATTTTAAAAAAAATATAATTTGAATTCTAACATGTTGCCACTAACTGGCTATTTTTGCAAGATGGTACAACGAGAAGCAAATAATTTAATAGTAATAAGGACATTAAATTCAGCATTCTATGGATCATATATGGTTTATATTTTAGTAAAATTTTAGTTTATTTTATTTTTTACTAATGTACTTTGCATAAATGCTGAATGTGATTACTCTTTTTTTGTCTATAGTTGCAGTTATTGCCATTTGTATTAAGCTGTTTTGAAACTTGTCCAGCTCTGTGGAATACAGCTAACTGTATGTTTCTATAATACACTTTTTTAATTAAAAAGCATAATTATTTATAAAACAAATTATGGAAATCCCTGTTCTGGTAAAATTAATTCAGTAACACGATATAAAACTAACCACAGGAGAATGAAATCTGTGTAATTTGGAAAGGTACAGCTCTATTAGAGGAATGTGTGTGATAACCATGAAGAACTGTCTCTTTCACTGAGAACTGGAATAGTGAAGACAAAGGAAGGAAACGAAGGAGAGAAAGATCACTCTTAACCTAAATGTTTAAATTTACACTCAAAACTAATGAGAGACAGCTTATTACCAGCCCAAGATTTTAAAAGGTAAAGTATCATATTTCTCATTAACCTTCTTTAATAATTTAGATTTCATGCGTGTTTTTCCATTTCACCTTTTCATGCCCTGCCTTCCCCTTTATACACTGTAGACAACTCTGCTAGTTTTTAATTTCCAAGCTGTGTTACTTAGAGGTACTCAATTATATATCATTCTCTCCATTTACTGAATGACAGTGCATATCATTTCTGCATTGATTCATATGTTAGGTTGCCACAAATGCTTAGGCTTAAGACCTTGATATTAATTCCTTATCCACAGCTATTTATATCAGGAAAACTCAATTGTTTGAGCAATCTTGGAAAGTAAACGCAAGAAGTGCCCTGATATCATTAAATCAAATTCACTGAAAAGGATAAGAAGGAAAATTTGTGCAAAGTGAAGATACATGGCTGCAGATCTGGATTTTGGTTAGACATGGAGACGAGCCTTGTAGCCTGCTTGAGCTCAGGTATTTTTGTTGCTTATGCAGAAATTAGTTGCATGTATAATCTGACAGCAGGTCACACAGCAGATTGGCTTGAACAGATTTGGAACTTTGACCTCTGGATTGCCAACTCACTGCAGTTGGTGTTTTCCTTTGCTGCAGGCATTTGTTACTGGTTTTAAAGCTGGTGATTATTATCATCTGCTGTACTGAAAGGAAGCAAAGGGTATAGCTACAAACAGTGAAACTGTGACCAACACATAAATAATGTCATTGTCCTAAGCAGTCCCAGATAGTTGCAGGGATGGAAGTTTAGGCTCCTGATGAGGGAGCCTCTGCAAAGGAAAGGCAGAAGGCACAAAGAATTGAGGAACAAATCTTAATTGTACTTTCTGTTTGCTCCTTGTTGCTCAGGCTCTGAAGTGCCAAGGTTGCCAAGTGGCTTGAAAATTTCTGAGACTATATTTCCTAAGTGGAATAAAAGCAGTACAGAACAGCATGTTTGTTATAGTTCTGTGTTTAGCTGGAATGTAGAGGGACTTCTGAGGGCAAAACCCTTGTTTTGGGACCTGACTCAAGACAGCATTTCTGCTTCCTCTTCTTGTTACCAAAAATAAAAAGCATTATTAAGCAATGATGTTTACAGCTATGCCAGGGAAGCTGTATTGCTTCCATTGATTGCACAGAGTGTTGTCAGAGAACACTATGAAAAGGACTCAGAAACCTGGAACATTGAGAGAGGACAGCTCAGAGGGCACCACAGGCTAATCTGAGATATCAGTTCCCATAAGAGGCAGAGACTTTTGAATCTGAAAATGAAAAGCCTAAATGTCAAAGGTAAAGGAATTATAAAAGCAGCTGTCAAGGGTGGGGTGGTCAGCAGCTGGATTCCCAAAACACCTTAGGAAGAACTTAGGGTGACAAGCAGGAAAAGGGGTACTGTCAAAAGCATCTACTATGGTCTCAGGATCAGAGAGAGAGAGGAAAACAGAGGTTAAAGGTTTTTTTAAAAAACGGGTTTATAGAACAACATGAAAAGAAGGCAGATAGGATTTAGAAACAGCTTTGCTAAAGGAGAAATCAATTGAGTGTTCTAATGATGGAAGGTGAAGGACAAGTTTGAATGAGGGAAAAGGGATCTGACAAACTTGAAACTTTCTTTTTGTTAGTTAGCTGGAGGTGACAAGGCACTCCTTCAGTTCTGGTGCTATAAATGGGAGCTTGGAGTACAGCCAGGAGATATTTAGATCACTCAAAGGCAGAAATTACTTTTGGAAATACTGAGAATAGGTGATGTCATTTAGGTGAAAGAGAGAAAGTGCACCAAAAGAGGTAGCAGAAAAAGGAAATCTGTCTTTTTATCACCTTATTCAATCGGGTTAAGTTTTAGGAGGAGAAGTAGTTATTGCTTCTCCTTTCTCCTTTGATGTTATATAGACTGATAAGTGCAGTCATTGAAAATATTAAAAAGTTATTATGAAGATAAGATTTGGACTTTGTCATCCTGGTCACTCAGATATGTCAAATTTCAGTGAAGGAAAGGAAAAATATGTAGTAGATTGAAAAGGATTAGAAGTAGTAGAACAACATGAATTACTTTGCTGTACAAAACACTGAAAAAGTTTTGGAGAGAGGTTGACTGGAACAGGTTCAGTGATGAAGGTGAGAGGCTGAAAATGAGAGGAGACAGTGTGGGGAGTGATGTAGGCTGACTCCTGCTCTATGTGAAATGCATGGTCAGCTCAGTATTTCTTGGTACTGTGAGCAAGGTTGAATTTTAGTTCCTAAGAGGTGAGGGGAAAATAAATTTCCTCTCCCAGAGAGGATGAAAACCAACTCCTGTGGCTGCTGCTGCCTTCCAGAGAGTGAGCAAATCTGCAGCTGTTGTAGACAAGAAGTCAGATGCAGTGCCATGGCAACTGCTCTGAGACCAAGCAAGTCTGCCTCTTCTTGCTTTCTTATGTTATGCTTTTTCCATCCCATTAGTCTAAAAGGTTATTTATCTTTTTCTCCCTCCCCCCCAAAAATTGCTTGCTTCGATAATAGTGTACACAAATGAGAAAAGACCTTTCTTATGTTATGCTTTTTCCATCCCATTAGTTTAAAAGGTTATTTATCTTTTCTCTCCCACCCCCCCAATAATTGCTTGCTTTGGTAATAGTGCACACAAATGAGAAATCATTCAAATTGTTAAAGAGATATAAGAGCACAGACAGGGATTAAATCACTTGAGAAGGCATCAACAATACTGATTGTTTTTAATGGAAAGGTGAGAAGGTATGTTTCTGCTTTCTGAATAAAAACTTTTCCTCAGTACAAAAGTAAAATTAAGTCTGTCATTAGGACTGGTTTAAGGATACAGGTGAGGAAGTACTTCAGGATATTTGTTTTATATTGGTAGTTTTATACCATACAGTCCATTTGTTTTTGAAAGCTCCAGTAGAGTTGTGCTGGCTTGAAAGTTTCTCTGAGTTTTCATGCTAATTGATAAAACTGTTTTGTGCCTGGGGTCATCAGGAGCTCAATATCTGTCTTTGGAGCATCACCTCCTAGGGACATCCTTCAGAATACTGGAGAAGCCTTGATGACTTCAGTAAAAGACCCAAAAGATATTTCATCTTAATTTGAGAGCTCAAATGCAAGAGAAGCTACCACAGGCCTTATTTGCAATGATTAATTATTCGCTATTTTTAAGAGGTGAACCTTACTTCCAGCCTTAAATCTGGAGCTTGCAGCTGTTGCATTGATTATGGATTGCTGTGTAAGACTGTAGCCCTTCAGAGTAAAAACTTACCTGAGAGTGGATGGTGATCAAATTATATTTTAACATAATTGGGTGAAAAAGAAAGTAAATGTCTTTAGAGCTGCTTATTCTTTAAATAGCATTTAATTGCACTAAGTACTGTATATTTAACAGGGAAGATCTTTTTACCAATTTGCCTCAATTTTTATGCTTAATTTCTTTCAATTTTTTGAGGGGATATGATAACTTTTTTTCTATAAGAGATTAATTTAGCTAAAGACATTTTTTTTACAGTCAGCTTTACTGACTGTAGATATGGTACAGAGTAGATAACTTTTGATGCAAATAATATTTATGTATGGTGATTATGTAAATGAGAGGTATGGTTGCACCTCAGGATGTGAAAACCTGCTTTCTTTTACAGCTTTACTGACTGTAGATATGGTACAGAGTAGATAACTTTTGATGCAAAGAATATTTATGTATGGTGATTATGGATTATGTGAGAGGTATGCTTGCACAACCTCAGGATGTGAAAACCTGCAGTGCATCATTTTTAATATGCATAAAGCTTCATAATACATGCTATTTTGTGAACTGATCACAGAATAAATCCTTTGGTGAAGAATAAGTGCATTCTCAGAACCAGATGTGGATTGATTTCACCAGTATGAGAAAGAAAATACACAGTACAGAAGTTCTTAGGGCAGCACTTTGGTAGAGCTGGACAAAAAAGTAGCAGTAGAACTGAGTGAGGTTTTGCACTTCTGCAGCACAGCTAAGCAATGAGCCAGACCTTAATGTTTTAATATGCATGAAGTATTCTATGCTTTAATTCTATGCTTTAATGAGATCATGTGCTTTGGCTCTGAAGATTGTTAGTGCCCTGGTGAATAGCCCTTCAGACTTCAGACATACAATGAGAATTTTCTTCCTCTTTCAATTCTTCAACTTCTTGGATAGAATTTATTATTTCCCTAAATATAAGCAGCTGTCAAAATTCATTATATATTATAGTACCAATTTTTGCTATTTTTAACTCCATCTCATTAAGTAGATTACATGCTATCCTTTTGTAATTAAGTGCAGATTAAATATTATATTAAAAACATAAGAAATTACACCCTTTCAATTTGCATTATGAAGTTTTTAAAGGCAAAGGAACTTGATGTTCTTTCCAGAAATGTTGGTCAATAAAATAAATATATCTTCTCCTTGTTGATGTGACTGTAGAATCAAAAATGCCAAGATGAAATGTGCTCTGTTCTTTCCCACTTAAATTCCATTCAAAGATAATTCATTTTTTGCTTATTTTATCCTTTCATTCTTTGGGAAATAATGACTTCCTTCCAAGAGTTTTGTTGGATATGCATTATCTGGACACCAGGAAACCTAAATATTAGTAGAGTCAGGGAACAGAGAAAAAATGGAAATCTAGCAGGGGTTTACATATTTGCATAATAAAATAGCATTTCTATTTCCACCAGCTACATAGAGTGAAACCAATCCATGGAAATTACTTGTAAAAATTCTTCATGTTTTAAAATTTGATCAAGACAAGAATAATGGACCCAAAACTTTGTTCATATGAACTTGCAGAGTCCCAAATCTACATTCAACCTATTTAATATCAATCAGTTATGACTCTCTATAGAAATAAGAGAGGGATTAGTTCTTCCATAGGTTTGATTCCCACCTAAGACTTGCATCACCTGTGAAAGCTCTCTGCCTTTACTGCCCACAAGGCAAGGCCACTCTCCTGCTCCAAGTGCCCCTTGAAAGCCTAAAGCTGGGAGAATGTAAACTTGGTGGTCCTCAGTGAGCTCAGTGAAGCCAAACTGCTCAGTGTAACTTGGTCCTCTGGCTCTGGAGTCAAGCTCTACATTTGCCTCCCGCTTTTCTTCGAGTTTGGTCCAGGTATGGTTTAAGTATCAAGTAACAATATGTTATTAATTATCTCAATCTGGATCCTAGAGAGATTTCTTTGGGTAATACTGTTGCTAATTCTAATTTATCTGATTTCAGACTAATTCCCCAACTGCATGATTCCTAAGAGCTAAATTCTGTTCCCCAGGTTAGGTTAGGCTGTAGTAACAATCAGCCCGTTCTGTCACCCGTGCTCAAGCAAAGCTACAGCATTTTCTGGAAAAGAACAAAAAGCAGCCATCATACTACCCTTATGCACCTGAGCAGCTGCATTAGACTTAGCCATTATCAAGTCCTTAATGATGGCAATTTAACAAATTAGCCTTAAAATAATACATAGCTTTTTCCAAGCGCTATACCATTAGCATGCCCAATTTTGACTGTCTTTATCAAATAGTAAAAAGTTTTCTTTAAAATGAGTCTTTCTACTCACTCCTAAAAGGTGAAATGAGTTTGATATATTCTACATTTTCATTTTGTTTCATATGAATTGAAAAATATTCAAATGCACACAAATGTCTTTCCCTGATTAGCTTTTTTATCTGATTTCTTGCTAAAAGCGATTATTGCAGATGCAGTCCCACTCAGCAGATTTGTCATGACAAAATAGCCACAGTTTAGCCCGGGAGGTGGAAAGTGGCTGAATTTGAGGTCATATGTGAAGAGTTAGATATCTCAGCTGGAAAAAAATTATTTCTAAAGACTCTGCTAGAACCAGACAAACCAGAAATTTGGAATTCTTGTTGCAGTGCATTGGTATATATGGAAGATGTTACTTTTTGCGAAAACATGAAATGGTGCTCCAGTGTATTTTCACTGAAAATACATTCCCTGCTCAGTCCAGCTGATGATATTATCTCTGAAAGTGCTCAGCAAAGTATAAAATTTTTATATATATATATATATATATATATATATATATATATATGTGTGTGTGTGTATGATTTATATAATGTCTTTTGGGAGGGCAAGCCTTAGGCGCAAGGAAGTACTTACCAAGTCTTGTAGACTATGCTGACCTAAAAAGTAAGAATTGTTCCTTCTTTTCTGAGAGTGGGGATAGAAAGGAATGAGGCTAACCTTCTGATTCAATTACTCTTCCTTACAGCACTGAATAGGAAGGACCTTTCTCCTAGTTTGATGCTGTCTGGCAGCTTCAGTTTCCCTTTTGCTGGAGATCTAGAATTTACTTTGATTCCATATTTGCAGCCTATTATCTTTCTTTCATATTGCTGGGTTTTATAACCATTGCAGTATTGGATCTTAGGATCTACACTGAAGTCTTATAGTTCTGGGCACAGTGAGTACAAGTCCAAGAACCAGCTTCCACCATGAGGAGCCGTAAAATACAATCTGCTCTTCCACAAGCTGTACAGTTCCGTAGGCTGTGTCTTCACTAGCAAGTAGTGTGGAGCAGTGGATGTGGATCTGCAGGAGCAAACAGGCTGCAGGTACCCACTCTGTGGGTTTTGAAGGGGTGATGGGTGGCTTTACATCACTGTAGTTAAGATCTCATTCTGTGAACTAATTGCCCATTCGTGGTGGATGTGCCCTTCCAATTTAGTTGCACCTTAAACTAATTGAGAAAACTCACATCAAACCTGGTCCACAATGTGAACCAAATCAGATGAATGGGGACAGTGAGATTTGCTTTGAAAAGTACATTCTTGAGCATAACGTAAACCCAGGACTGTTTGTGTAAGACTTGCTGTTGTAGTAGTGCAGACATGGTTGATGTACTCATGCTGAGTGCCTAGGGAATCCATGTATCTAAATGGATCCAGTTGAAACTAGTGGCTTAATATGTCCTGCATGGTTTCTATGATTTCCTGTGCCCAAAACACAGGTCTTCATGACTCTCACACACAACACTCACAAGTTTTTTGTGTGTGACAGTGCCTACCTTAAGCGCAACTCAAGAAACACTATTAGAGCAGAGGGCTCAAACACATGCCCATAAACACAAAAATCACCGTTGCCTTGTGTTGCTCTCATTTGGCCCCAGACTCCCAGATAATTTAAAAAAAAAATCTGAGTTTCTCCCAAACCTCCTGTTACCAACACATAGTTTATTGCTTAAACACTCAACTTTTGTCCATCTTCAATATTTTTAATCTAACAGCAGTTGTTAATAAACTGTAGGACCTAAGGCTGAGATGAAAAAAGAGCAGTATATAGTGACCCAGAGATATCAAACCAGCCAGCTTATGCTAAACATAATGAAACTGCATAAAAATGTTGGGTAACTGGAATAAACATGCACAAGGAAATATTTCCAATATTCATTTCTCTTCTTAGTAGTTATTGAACAGTTCAGTATAAGAAGAACAGTAGCTGGAAGAATTCAAGTGCCAAGGCTTACACTGGAAATTATCAACAATTCACTCTTCATGTGGCTGCAGATATAAGGCCAACAATGAGAAATAATGGTCTTATTATTTACCAGAACTTAGGGTTTCTGTTAGCTGTGTATGTCTCTGTTAGGTCTGTATTTGCTATTGCTGCACTAAGGACACTATTTCAAGACTGTTGGTTTGCAAAATTAGATACTTTCATTTTACCATCACTCATGTAAACTGGATGTTCTACTGATGATGCTTTAAGAATAAAATTATCTCTAACAAAAACAGAATAATATAAGAAAACTCAAATTGATTTTACTAACTTCAAATGGTAAAATATTGTTTCAGCCATTACAAATAGAATTTCTTATGAAGCCACTATGCTTCAGAAACAGAGTTAAAAGTAAAAAATTAATGACTTACAGTACAACATGGCTACTTTTTTTTTTAAAGTACAGCATAATCTTGGGAATTAGGGAAGCTTCTAGGTGATGCTTCAGTATCAAGGCCAGAAATGCTCCTACCCCTACCCACCAAGCAGAACCGAGCTTGGCACCATTTCCCACAGGAAGCTTAGTCAGCTCTGTTAAATAAATTGCAATAGTATGGTTTTAAATTGTATGACAAAACTTAACACCTACTCTTGCATTTAATGTAGGGTACAGTCATTTTGAAAGAATAAAGTATTTGGGGAACACATAATTCAGAGGGCTGAGCTGGTTTTGCTGGTAACATCAGGGAAGCAGCAAAGGTCTCGTGAGCTGTGGCTCTGCTGGCTCAGCTTGATTCTAAGAAGTCTTAAATGTAGTTCTCTCATGCTCTTCAAGACTGAATAGGACATACATATAGTCAAACAAGCCATTAAAGCTGCAAAGCTGTACAGTCAGTTTGATTTCTTGGCTTAAAGCACCAGTGCACAGCTGAAATTTGAGATGTAAGGCTACAGTGGTACAAAATGCAGCAAGTTATGTATGGTGGAACCTCTGCTGATGGTGGGGTTGTTTTGTTCATTTTAGGCATTTTCTGTTTGTTCTTGTTTGTTTGGATTTTTTGTTTTGGGGTTGTTTTATGGAATATGTCAATTTTAGGCATTTTCTGTTTGTTCTTGTTTGTTTGTTTGGATTTTTAGTTTTGGGGTTGTTTTATGGAATATGTCGACTATTGAACCTAGAAATGTTTTTCAGGAATAGGTATACCTATTTGCTTTAGTAAAGTTTTCATAGCACACTTTGGAAATTCTGATGAAGAATGTGAAGAGATTTCATTGGCTTGTGGCTTTCATTTAAAAAAAGTCAACAAAAACCAAAAAAAATCCCCCACCCACCTCAAAACCCTCAGTTTTGTACAGAATTTAGAATAAAAATGCTCTTGATGACAATATCTTTGATATTTCCAGTGTAGGCTACTGAGAACTGGACGTAGTCCACTGAACTCAATAGCTCAGAAATGCAGATAATCACAAAATCATAAAGGCTGGGAGCCCACAAATTAATCCGTGGAAACTGATGTAATCTCTGGGGTATGCCATTTTTCCAGTGAATTCCAAGATTTTTGTAGCTACAACCTGGAATTAAAAACGTGAATGATAATTGAGATTAGAAAGAGAAATCTGTAGCAAATCCTGCAGATATTCTAGTGAAGCTCCTTCCATGTACCCAAGGAAAAAGCACTGTAGTATATTCAAAATAGACGTAATAATTCTTAGAGATAATTCTAGACATCATTATTATACCAGGCATGATTTTTATTATTTTGATTGAAATAATGTCCATTTTATGTATTTTTGTAAAGAATATACAGTTTTTCAGAGCATTTAAAATGAATGCATGGGAAAGATGAGTGCATAATTCATGGACCATTTGCAGCCCACCATTCTGCACAAGAGGGAAAGTTCAGAGAAAAATACCAGACAATCACCTGTACAATTTAAAAGAAGTTGTGATATTAAATGAGGGAGAAATAGATCTTCCACAATTTCCTCTGAAATGTGAGTTAAGTTTAAAGGAAAACATGCTGAAACACCTGGAGAGACTTTTGACCAAGGCAATGGAGGTTTCACAGTTGAGAGTGACATTTTCTAAATATAACTGCACAGTCACACACTGTTTCTTGCAAAGCTGTAACAAACTGCCATCCTAACAATCTCTTATTGTACAATTGCACATTAAATTGTCACCCGCTACAGAAGTCCTTGTTGGTCATGGCACTTTTTAATCATGTCTACTGTAAAACTGCAGGAAATATTGCAAAGGAACATTATAGGAAAAATAAATGTTATTTTCCAGGTTGTCTGCAGGAGACCAGAGCAGGCTGCCAGGCAGAAATTTCAAAAGCAGACTTGCTGTCTGAGATGCTATGGGAGCATGGAGCAATGAGGAACAGAGAATTACTGTTATATAAGCTGTCTATTTCCTGGCTGAACAAGACAGGTCTCTTGTAGAAACTGAAGCCACGAACTAACATGAATCCCTAATATGTGTGACAAAGCATAACAGTGAAGTGGGGAAAGGCATCCAAGTGTCACAGCTCTGCAGGATGTGCCCCAGAGAGGGAGCTGCCCCGCGTGTCTGTCTCTGTGGTGCATCAGATGAAATGTAGGTGAGTGAAGTTGTTTTACTGATAAAAACTTTCAAACAAGAAGCAGAATGGGCAGATCTGGTTTGTAGGGAGAAAGGAAGGAGGTAAATGGTGCTGGGCCAACATGTTCCTTCTTTGTAGCTGGTGCCTTCCATGGCAGTTTTTACCAACTCCTTTGCAGTGGGATGCAGTCACCAAACTGTGCCATGTGTGGTATCTCACTCCTTAGAAGTTCATACTTCATGGGGAAGAGCAAAGAGAGATCCTGCCAGAGTGCTTGAGTGAATTCAGTTCAGCCTTCTTGGTATCTTAAGAAGGAAGGGAAAATAGCAAAGTAAGTGGAGAAGGAAAAGAAATTCTTGCTCAGTCCAGGACTGGTAAAGTTGATGCAAAACTTGGTTTGATTAGCATGTATAGGAGTAATTTGCAGTCATTTATCTGCTTTTTCCCTAGTGCTTTTGTCCTAAACTTATTTTGCACTGCAAAGTAAGACAGTTATCAGCTGCTTTTCTGTTATCCTCTGAGGGGAGCATTTTCTGCAGCTGCTGAATTGCACTCAGAACAGTGGAGAATGATCACCATGATTTACAAGGAGGCTTCAGGTCAATACCATGCTGAGGAAGGGAAGGAGCAGGGGCTGATCAGACAAAGGTAACTGCTTCTGCCTGGAAGTTAAACGGCTGTCCTTGAGGAGAGACCTCATAGGGGTCGCAGGTTCAATCGCTCCAGGGATGTGGTAATCACTAGATGGGTCATTTACCTGAGAGTCTGGAGATAGCAATAACTATTCATTACTGCAGAGCTATCAAATTGATGACTCTCTTTTTTCCTTATTTTCTTGGGCTTAACATAGAGAGCAAAGCAGGAAAGCCACTATATTAAACAGCTCTTAAATAAGGTGTAATAATGAGCTTTGTTATAAGTAGTGTTTATAAATGCTACTGAAGAAGAGTAAAATCCAGAGAGCAGAGTCTACTGCTATGAACACAAATTATTTCCAATCATGGGTTTGCTAAGTTCTTAGTCCAAATTAACTGAGCTTTCTACTTTGGAGAGAGAAATGTCCCAAGAGATTGAGAGTCTTCCCTTTTGATCACAGGAGTAAGAGGAGAAAGATGGGCATTCAAACTGGTGCAATCCGAAGGAAGGTAGACAGACACATACCAAAGAAATCTGAAGTTCAAAGTGCCTGGGGCACTACGTGGCACAAGAGTTTAAACATGTTATTCAAACTGCATGGTTAAGGAGCATAGGTTAGAGAGGCCAGACAGCTGAGACCCGCTAAAGGGAGAGCTGTTCCAGTGTCAGTAAAACTGATTTGTTGGCTTAGACAGCTAGCTGGGATGCAGAAGACTTGTATTCTATTCCACGTTTTATAAAGACAGCCCATGCTCCCTGGACAGAGAGTTATCCAACTTCTTCTGTGATTCCTACGTGAGAAATTGGTGTAATAATTCTCTTGCTCATGGTCATGTGCTGGTAACCAACAGAAAAGATCACTGCCATGGTGCTTTGACTCCATGCTCCTTCCACTAAAAGTTCAGAGAAACAAGGATGAATGTGTTTTTTCTGTGGGCTTTGCTTATGAAATATGTTCTCACTGAAACCCATTAATCGAAGTGGAGGTTGATGCATGGTTATTTGCTTGATCTAATGTTTACTGAAGTCAGCTGAAATCTTTCACTGGGTGTTTAATGTCTTCCCCTCCCTGTCTTGATGTGATGCTTTATGTTCAGTGGAGCAGCTGAGGAAAAATGCTTGAGATTAAATGCTCTTAGGGTGAGTATTGAGGCAACAGGGATACAGCAAAAATAATCTGAAGGGTCACATAATTTATATTTTAAAAGTAATTGTAGCCCTACAGCAACAGTGTTAGTGCAAGGTTTAGTGTAAGGACTGTTGCAGCCTTGATACTTAAAGGTATATGGGAAATAAGGTTGTTTATCTCAAGGCCTAAATCAAGTTTAAATGCATTTCTTCTAACCTTTATTACACTTATTCCCATAGTCTGAAGTGCAGAATAGAGTCCCCAAAAAGATGAACACTGACCCAATAATCTTTGTATTTTATCAGGTAAAGCAATTGAATTTTGAAGTTAAAAGTGCCATTGTTTCAACTTTTGGAACTCCTTGCTTGAGACATAACCTCCATTAGATAACACAGTCTTGAATTTGCCTTCTTATCCCACAAAGACTTAAAAAAATAACATGGAATACAGGCAAGGAACAGAAGCAGGAGGAGTGTGTTGTACAAGGAAAGGCTGTGTCCAGCCACAGACCACCCAGCCCTGCTCCAGGACAAGTGTTCCTGGTCACAGAGGGGAGCTCGGTGACTGAGGGGTCACATTCAAGCTTTATCAGGTAAAGCAATTGAATTTTGAAGTGACACTGGGGACACCAGTGTCACTCCAGACAAACTCAGTGCACAAGCACGTGGGCAATACTGAAAGAAGCCAGGGTGGAAATTCCTGAAATTGCAGGATTTTGTTCGGACAGGAAGGAGGAAGATTTCAGTTTTTACTTCTCTTGGGAGAAATAAAATTTTAGTGTAGTCTTCTTTCTCCTTCAGTTTACCCAGCCCTGCTCCAGGACAAGTGTTCCTGGTCACAGAGGGGAGCTCGGTGACTGAGGGGTCACATTCAAGCTCTGGGGACACCAGTGTCACTCCAGACAAACTCAGTGCACAAGCACGTGGGCAATACTGAAAGAAGCCAGGGTGGAAGTTCCTGAAATTGCAGGATTTTGTTGGGACAGGAAGGAGGAGGATTTCAGTTTTTACTTCTCTTGGGAGAAATAAAATTTTAGTGTAGTCTTCTTTCTCCTTCACACCTGTTCTGTGATTCACAAATCCTGATTTATTTTCTCATATGTAAGAGCTACCTGATGAACTCCAGTTATAACTTTGGCATATTCAGCCTCCTTTCATGTCAAATGCTTATTTAGGAAATACCTGGAGGACTATTTGTAATTACTATGACACCTTCACTATGTCCTTAGAGTGTTTAAAAGGGGTTTACTATTATCTACTTTCTTTATCTTTCTGTTCATAGTTTCCAGAGTGATTTTTATGTCTTTAAGACAAATTAAGGCTTGACAAGCAGCATTTAGACCTAAGGACCAAAATTCCTAAAGAGTCTTCAAGTTCTATAGCTATGGAATTTTTATGAATGAAGTAAGAAGCAGGCACAAGAGGTCTTCAGGTGAGATACTTTTTACAGTCTCAGTAGTAAGTGAAAATGTCTTGAAAATTCTGCCATCACTTGATATTTATTCTTCTGTCCTTTGTGCATTATCTTTTAGACTATGTTTTCTATACCATATTGTTACACAGTGATAAAGGGTTTAACAAAATGAAAAATTATTCAAATGAAAAATGAAGGAAGGTAGACAGACACATACCAAAGAAATCTGAAGTTCAAAGTGCCTGGGGCACTACGTGGCACAAGAGTTTAAACATGTTATTCAAACTGCATGCTTAAGGAGCATAGGTTAGAGAGGCCAGACAGCTGAGACCCGCTAAAGGGAGAGCTGTTCCAGTGTCAGTAAAACTGATTTGTTGGCTTAGACAGCTAGCTGGGATGCAGAACACTTGTATTCTATTCCACGTTTTATAAAGACAGCCCATGCTCCCTGGACAGAGAGTTATCCAACTTCTTCTGTGATTCCTACGTGAGAAATTGGTGTAATAATTCTCTTGCTCATGGTCATGTGCTGGTAACCAACAGAAAAGATCACTGCCATGGTGCTTTGACTCCATGCTCCTTCCACTAAAAGTTCAGAGAAACAAGGATGAATGTGTTTTTTCTGTGGGCTTTGCTTATGAAATATGTTCTCACTGAAACCCATTAATCGAAGTGGAGGTTGATGCATGGTTATTTGCTTGATCTAATGTTTACTGAAGTCAGCTGAAATCTTTCACTGGGTGTTTAATGTCTTCCCCTCCCTGTCTTGCTGTGATGCTTTATGTTCAGTGGAGCAGCTGAGGAAAAATGCTTGAGATTAAATGCTCTTAGGGTGAGTATTGAGGCAACAGGGATACAGCAAAAATAATCTGAAGGGTCACATAATTTATATTTTAAAAGTAATTGTAGCCCTACAGCAACAGTGTTAGTGCAAGGTTTAGTGTAAGGACTGTTGCAGCCTTGATACTTAAAGGTATATGGGAAATAAGGTTGTTTATCTCAAGGCCTAAATCAAGTTTAAATGCATTTCTTCTAACCTTTATTACACTTATTCCCATAGTCTGAAGTGCAGAATAGAGTCCCCAAAAAGATGAACACTGACCCAATAATCTTTGTATTTTATCAGGTAAAGCAATTGAATTTTGAAGTGACACTGGGGACACCAGTGTCACTCCAGACAAACTCAGTGCACAAGCACGTGGGCAATACTGAAAGAAGCCAGGGTGGAAATTCCTGAAATTGCAGGATTTTGTTCGGACAGGAAGGAGGAAGATTTCAGTTTTTACTTCTCTTGGGAGAAATAAAATTTTAGTGTAGTCTTCTTTCTCCTTCAGTTTTGTGATTCACAAATCCTGATTTATTTTCTCATATGTAAGAGCTACCTGATGAACTCCAGTTATAACTTTGGCATATTCAGCCTCCTTTCATGTCAAATGCTTATTTAGGAAATACCTGGAGGACTATTTGTAATTACTATGACACCTTCACTATGTCCTTAGAGTGTTTAAAAGGGGTTTACTATTATCTACTTTCTTTATCTTTCTGTTCATAGTTTCCAGAGTGATTTTTATGTCTTTAAGACAAATTAAGAGATGAACCTGGCCTGACAAGCAGCATTTAGACCTAAGGACCAAAATTCCTAGAGTCTTCAAGTTCTATAGCTATGGGATTTTTATGAATGAAGTAAGAAGCAGGCACAAGAGGTCTTCAGGTGAGATAATTTTTACAGTCTCAGTAGTAAGTGAAAATGTCTTGAAAATTCTGCCATCACTTGATATTTATTCTTCTGTCCTTTGTGCATTATCTTTTAGACTATGTTTTCTATACCATATTGTTACACAGTGATAAAGGGTTTAACAAAATGAAAAATTATTCAAATGAAAAATGGGAATAAAACTATGACTTGCCTGGTTTGTATAGATAAGGGAGTATATGAAATAAAATGTTATCAGTTTAATCCATGTTACTTTGGACATTACCACACTTACAGTTTATTAACAGTAGGATTTCTGCTCTGTAGGTTTTGTACCAGCTAAGTTGCTTAGCAACCTTAACTCCAAGATAACGATGTCTTGCTGCCTGTGATTAAAGAATGATTTTTCCTGTATCCTGTTTATGATATATCTAACTTACATATTTTGTTGTTTGCAAAGTCTTTCCCTCAATTTCGTTCCAAATATGGCAAGGTATATATATACACGTTCCTTGAAGCACTTTATCTTTGAAATTCACCACAGTCACCTACTTGAGTAATGCAAGCAGCACAATAGTATTATGAGAAAACCCACACTATATAATAATGCAAAGGACATAAAATGGAGAAGCAGCCTATGGAGCTGCTCCTGACACTGCTGTATGAATCCTTAAAACCTTTTCAGCACAAGTGCATTGCTAATAACCGGTGATAATGCTCTAGTCCTGTGGTTTAATTCTCCTCTTAAATAAATAAATAGAAAGCTCTGGGACTTGCCCATATGTGATGCCGTGCTTTGGAACTGGTCCAGAAAAGTGAAGCAGTGTACTTTAAATGGTAGCAAATGCCTCTTGATAAGGCTGGGAGCTAGATCAATTACTTTAATAGCATTACAGAAGTCCACTGGACCTCAACACGAACAGCATTGTGAGCTAGCATCTGAAGGATGGCATTAATATATTTCAAAATATTCTGTTAATTCCTGAACAGCTTATCACCATGGTTACTGTGACAAGAAATTAAACAAACAGGAAATAATTTTAAATTAATCCATGCTGAATAAGATCCTAAGGGAATCCAGACTCTCATTTAAGCATTGGGACCCACAATAAAGAGTGACAGCTCTTTGTCTAGTAGTATAACACATGCCTGCTGGAAGAGGAGGAGCTCTGTTCTGGGATGTGGGGTGTCTATCATAAATTATTGTAACTCTTCATGGTGTAGAGGTTTATAACTGAAGTATTGATATTGGTATGGATGCAATGGGAATATCTGTATGTGACAATACCAGAAGTCAGAGCAAAGTATTATGAGGCTGGGAGCTGTTTTGAATTCCCAGGACATGGTACCCAGTGGTAACACTGAGGAGAATGCTGTTTGAATTCATGTGAGAAAGGAGCACAGCACAGATGCTTCCACAAGGCAAGACCCTCCATGCTAAACTCAATGTGAAAAATGCCAATCACTTGTCTTTAAAGTCTTAAAAGTTTAATAGTAATAAAGTGGTTATGAAAATAGTAATAAATTAAAGTAATAAAAATTTGGACAACTAGCATTTGGACAATATGAGACAATAAAAACAAAGAGTTATGGACAGTTCAGGTACCTGTTTCTGAGCAATATAAGTCTGAAAAAGGACACCCATTAACAGAGGACTAACTCTTAAAAGCAATAGCCTGATGCATATTCATAACCTCATACATGATGCCTAAATTCCATTCAAACACAGGATTCTGTCTGGTCAGTGTCAACTCCTTCCTCTGAATCCTGATGGCGTCTTCAGGGCAGAGTGAAGCGGAAAGAAGTTAGTTTATTCTGCTAATGGGGCTATAAATTCTCTTTCTCTGAAAGAATTAGGTGTCCAGTAGCTGCTATCTTGATTAGAATACCTTGTTCCTCTCTTTAAAAAAAAGAGCATAGTTTCTGTTAACATGATGTTATAAACTAAAACTATATTTAACACACTACTTAAGAAAATTAACACAGCATAACCTTCTAACATAACACATATAATATTCGTTTTAATATTTGCGAAAAGCCAATCATAAAATACACATTTTTCACACTCAGGACGCAACAAATTGCAGCACATCACGTGTGCCAATCATTTCCTTTTTCCCAAACAGAAAAACTTACATTTTAATCAAACAAAAGAAAAAAAAAAGACCAAAAAAAACCAAAAAGAACCTAAAACTATATTTAATACACTACTTAAGAAAATTAATACAGCATAACCTAACATAACACATATTTATTTTAATATTTGGGAAAAGCCAATCATAAAATACACGTTTTTCACACTCAGGATGCAACAAGTTGCAGCGCATCATGTGTGCCAATCCTTTCCTTTTCCCCCAACAGAAAAACTTACATTTCAATCAAAAAAGGGGAGAAAAACCAAAAAAAAAAAACCAAAAAAGAAAAATAGACAATGCATAATGAGCTTACCAAAAGCTTATGGCACTACTGGAGTCAAAAGCAAAGTACCAGCTGTCAAAATTGGTAAATGTTTTGTCTTTGTGCTTAAGTATTAACTTAATGCTACATTCAAATCTCTTCATCTAAGAGATGTGAACAAGTCCTATAGTATGCTGCTTTGAAGGGTTTCTAATGTATCAAGTTGTTTGCAGTTTCTGGCTGCTTATTTGAGCAATTAACATTACTTAACAATTCAGCAATTCTGCTCTGTGTATTTGGAGTAATTTTTCTGTTCCTGACCTGGACTGGCTTCTGTTGCAGTGTTGGGTGTGTGAGGGTGTTACAGAAGCAGGAGGGGAAGGTATCTGTGTTATGCTGTTATATTATATATTTATATATAATGTTAATGTCTATAGTGAACATTCTGTAGACCAACAACTGAAAAATCTGAGTATTTCTACAATGAATTCCTGCTGGATCAGCCTGGTGTTTCTTGAATATTTTTGTAAAGAATACTTTAAAGAACAGAAGTGTTGCCTCAATGGAAATAGAAGTTGTCCCATGCAGGATATAGCTCCCCCACATGAAGCATTTGTTTCAAATGCCTACCTGCCAGGTGTATAAAATCTGAGACTGTGTTTGGTGCTTTCAGTTTAAAGTGGAAACTCAGTCTGTTCAGCCTGTTGTTGCCATAGGTGCCATGGGATCTGAAACAGACGACAAAACTATTATTTCCAAGGAAATTCATCCAACCAAAATGCAAAACCTTAGCAAGAGCAATACCAAGGCACAGCAGGAATGCAGTAATATAAATTTAAATACCTTCTTGAGTGCCAGGTTTATGTCAAATTTACTTAACTTGACCAAACAAACATGTTTGTACAAGTAAATATTTGGCATCTGGAGATCCTCCTTGACTTGAAACTAGGCATCAGTTAAAGCATGCTGAACTAGTCTGTGCTAGGCAATACAGTGAGAAACATCTTAACAGACATACATTTTGAGGATCTCATCCACTGATAATTATGAATGAATTAATAGAATCTGGAGTACCTGATTTTGTAGTGACATCCCCAGGGGGGAACTCACAGTGATAATGCTGGCGGGCTCTGGAATTGAAGGTGCATTAAATGATAGTGAGTTGTAATGAGAAGTGAATCTGGTATGAGTCACCAGAAAAGAGCAACTGGGAAAAACATTATTTTTAAGGGAAGGTCTTTAACCCGTGTACTTAGTGCATATGTAGTCACAAAGGAGTTTCACTCAGACTAAAATTCTTCAAAATTACATCTGGTATTCAAGAGACTTAGGCAAATCAGGGAGTCTTCACTGTGAGAAGTTAAAGTATTTTCTATTTTTGAATTATAGTTAATGTTTTTCCACAGAAAAATATTTTAACCTTGTTAGCATTTAAAGATGAACCTATAACTTTGACAGCTAAGTATAGTTTTTGGTGGTAGTGTAAGAACATCTGAATTAAAATAGTCAAAACATCTCTCACATTATGCACTCACTCAAAATTCAGGTTTAAAACCTTCTTGGGAATTCATATTTAATATTTAGTTAAACATTGCCAATTATCTTTGGAGCCACAGAATGAAACAGAACTTTAGTAACTGTCACAAAAAGTGACATGGAACAGCTTATTCCAATGTGAATGAAGCTCTGAACATAAGTAATTCTTTTGAAGAATAAAAAAGGAAGTACATTAAAGGTTCAGTATCACTCATTAATATTAGTTACTTCCAACATTGATCAGGAAATGTGATCCTCTAAAACTATCTCAAAGAAGATGCTGTCATTTGGATAATTACACATGACCTTAATTTGTGCCAAAATATATGTAGAAGTAAGCTAATTCTTGTGGCTATTCAAATATTTATAAGCTTTCCAGATGAGTCATGCTAATTAGACCTTTATACACTTACAAAGAAAATTTAAAATAGTGCTTTTAGCTTGGCTTTTATCAAATCTTTGTTTCTTTTCCCAAAGATGTCATACAGCAACACAGCTGTAAGTGGCATCATTTGCAGAAGCACAAGAGGTCTGAAGAATAAAGCAGGAGCTATTCTTTCCATTGCATTCAGATTTCCTATGGCTGTTGTTTTGCTGGCATTGATAGACTTTAATTAAGAATTGAGGGGTTCAAATTGAATTAGAATGTTTCCTAAGGCCTTTAAGAGTAGTTACAGAGCCATGGCCTGAACACCAATAGCTACTATTCCACTGTCTGCCAGCTAACTACAACACCTTTTTTTTTTTTTTTGGCAACAAAGATCTTTCAAGTTCTGTTTCTCCTCCCACACTCCCAGAGTATTAGTTTCAACTTAATGTGACTGTTACTTGGTAACATTAACATGAGGTTAGGGTTAATAACATTAAAGAATAAAAAGATGACCTGGAAGTTATCTTGCAGGGAAAAAAAGTCTGGTTCAGGCTTACATATAGCTTCTGGTAAGGGAGAGAGGACTTCTAAAGCCTTTTGCATTTATTAATGGCAGGGCTGGGTTTGCACCCCAAGCTGCAGAAACCTAAAGGAAGCCACCAGAGGACCAGTAAAACACTGGTCTCTGATAGCCCAGGTCAGTTTCTTCACACTTGTGCCAGTGCAAGGGGAGGATGGTACAAGGTAAGAATAAGGAATTGATGATTATCAATCTTTTGGTGCCAATGCACTTCCAGCTTGGTGTGAAAAGATAAGATAGTTGTGTTTGGTGTAAAGGAAATTCTGCTTGAAGATTAAGTGGAAGAGAAAGAAACGACATTTTCTTCCATTCTACTTAATGTACCAGTAATTAATCTGGTTGGAAGTGTATTATTCTGGAGCCTGATTTCTGGGTATTTAGTATGTGCTTTTGGAAACCTTGTTTCTACCAGAGCTGTAGAGATTTCTTCTGAGCAAAAGAGGAACAGAGCATGTAACACATGTGCATCTGTGCATGCACATGCATGCTGCACAGCTGCTCTGCACCTTGGTAGTCAGTTGGGCTGGGGAATAGGTTGGAGCTTATGTAAAAGAGTATCTTACTAGAATTAGCTTGTATATAATATATACTTTGCTAAATATATTTTATTTCTGAGTAATGATTAAAAAAATATATTTGGTCTAGATAGTTTAGCATTCTAAAAGCTCTAGGTTAGAAAATTTCTTTGCCTCACAAATCCTTCAGACATCTACCACAGCTCTGAAAATCACTATTGACCACTGTATAGATCTAAAGACTGTGTATTTCACAGTTAAAATACACCAAACACTTCAGAAATCTTAGTGATTTTCCTCCGTGACTATTTCAATATACTCACTGCACACTTCCCCACTGAGTCACTTTCTTGGATCATCAAACAATCTATAATCCATATTTTACAGAAGGGTTTTCAAAAAACAATAACCTACTCCCAAATGTAAATCAAGTGGACAATGAAGAATTTGGTCCACATTCAATTAAAATTTTAGGCAAATGCTCAGACATTTTACCTCATGGAAGCACTTCTGAATGTGAATTGAAAATTAACCCTGTATGGGGTTAAAATGCTGAACTGGAAAGGCAGGTCATGTGAGCTCCCAGAAATCAAAGGTGACACTTTTATTTATTGATTCATTCATTGTCCTCTTTTATGGCAATATTACAGAAGATTAGAATGGGGATGTATTGAACTTGCATGGCCTGGTTTTGGTAGTGGGGTGTTACAGGGCTGGCTTCTGTGAGGAGCTGCCAGAAGTTCTACCGTGTCTGGCAGAGCCAATCCCTGGTGGCTCCAAAGATGGATGTGCTGCTGGCCAAGGCTGGGCCAACTTGATAGGGTGGTAACACCTTTGTGGTAACACATTTGAGAAGAAAGAAAAAAAAAAGTTATTGTGCAGTTGAGATTGCCAGAGAAGAGTGGGGTGAGAAGATATGGGAAGAACAACCCTGCAAGCACCAAGGTCAGTGGAGAAGGAGGCGCAGGAAGCGCTGCAGGCACCGGAGCTGGGATTCCTCTGCAGCCTGTGGTGAGACCATGGTGAGGCAGCTGTGTCCTGCAGCCCATGGAGCTCCATGGGGATGCAGAGATCCACTGCAGCCCGTGGGTGAGCTGTGGGTACCTGAGAAGGGGCTGTGACCCTGTGGGAGGCCCATGGAGAGAGGAGCCCATGCTAGAGCAGCCTGTCCTGGAAGGAATGAACCCCATACAGGAGGGACGCCACGCTGAAGCGGTTTTGGGAGGACTGCTGCCCATGGGAGGGACTCACACTGCAGCAGTTTGCAGGGAGCTGCTGCTCAGGAGATGGACTCACGTTGGAGAAGCTCATGGAGAACTGTCTCCCATGGGAGGGACCCCACAGCAGAGGAACATCTGGAGTTGACATGATGTAACACATAGAAGTAAGTGTAATTTTTTGTTAAAGATGATGCTTTAAATTTTTGAGACACATCTGCTTTAGAAAAGCTTTGTAATTCCATTGTCTCACACTGCCAGCATGCTTTACAGAGGGCAAACAGCATGTGGGGAAAGCAGATACTTAAAGCCAAGGCTGTTAACTTGCAATGAGGTGATGTCTTCCATTCTTAATCTTTGAAATTCATTCAGCGTGCCCTAGATATGAGAAGAAAAGAAATGATGCACCATTTCTTTCAAAGCAATCTTTATTTTTGAGGTATACACATGTATTTATGTGTATTTCTAGATATTGTTCATCATTCATATTACCAGTAACTGGCATAAAATGTCACTCAGTTCTCTATTTTTTCTTAATATATAGAATTTAAACAGTCTTCTTATGCTGCTGGGATGTATTTGCAACATTTGTTAAGACTGACATCCCATACATAAAACATCTAAAAATTCAGCTTATCTGCTTTTGAGATGGCACAAATATGTTCACATATTTTATGAGCTGAATGAGTCTGGGCTCCTTAGATTGAAGAAAAGCAGGTTATAATTGGTAGCTAGAAACAGTGTGATCATTGAAAAACATACTCTGTATCTATTGACTTTTAAAAAGGAGGATTAATGGCCCATTCACTGTTTAGAAGACACTTCAATAAGTATTTAAAGATTCTGCTTTATTAGCACTAGGAATTTAGTAATAACAGATATCAGAACTCCAGTGTTATCAATGAAATATCATATTTAATGATATTTAATATTTATCAGATTTTGCAGAAAACAAAAAGTAAAAGAAGATATAGCTGTGTAGTAAATATCTTCTGTTTATTGCTCTTCATAATTTTGTACCTGTGCTTCTCTATTTTATTTAATTTTTTCTTAAACTGTTCTCATTCAAGGAGGCTGCTCTTTTCCCAGACACGATGCATTTAGTCAGCATGTTTCTAGAACTTACAAACCTGGAACAAAAACATTTGTCTCAATAAGTTAATAAATCTGATAGACCCATTCCAAGTATAGTATGTGACAGAATAACTGAGATAAAAGTTCACTGAAAATACAAGTTCACTGAAATTCTCAAAAATTTATTATTTCATTTAGTGTGCCATGGGCATCACAATCACTTGAACATTTTTTTTTTCTAAGTGTTTGCCTGGTTGTGTTTCACATTAGCCTGACCTAATTTACCCACATCTGAAAGGCAGTGCCAAGTTTCATTGCCTGTGAGTCAGCGTAGCCTCCACAGACAGCCTGGGGATATACACAGATCCAGTGAATGTAGCCTTAGCCTTGTTTTATTATTGCTGCCATCTGACCTATAAGAAGGAACCTTGCTTCCATTTTTATCCTGCCAAAGCTGTTTCTTAAGCCAAGGAACCCAAATTCTGATTTTTTCCTATGAAAACAAACAAACCCCAACAAAATACATACACAATTTCCCACCCCTCTCCACGCACCAAAATACTGTCCATGTCTACTGGTATAAATTTTGTTAATGCCCCTCACTGTTACTTCCTCTTTGGAGCTATCCTTGATCTACTTTTTCTTCCTGAAGAAAACTCTTATAATCAACTTTTCTGTAAGGGAGGATCTCTTAAGTCTTTGAAGAAATAAAATTTTAGCATTTCCATTAATATTTCTTCAGAATCTGGAGCACAGTGTCTGGTGCTCAGGTAGTTCCCGTTTTAGTTTTTTCTATCAGGGAGAAACTTTTTCAGCTGAAACTTGACATCACTTCTGAAATGGCACTTGTGACCACAGATGATATTCACTTGTCATTAAGGGTAATGGTCACTTTCGCCTGCAGCATCTGCTCTTTGGGACTAAAAACCTTTCCAGTCTTCTCTCTAATCCTGCTCAGATGCAGGAATATGCCCGGAGAATCCAACAAGACTCTGACATTAGACCAGTTTTGACGGTTTTATACATTTTACTTATATTAAACTAGCATACAAAAAAAAGTTCAAACATTTTGACTTCTCTAGCTGTCATTGCTGAATCACTGAAATATTTCATTTAGATAGCATGGTGTGAAACTGCCTAAAGAGGGTGATAGCCAATTAAGGATCCAAAGAAAGGCAGGGGCAGACCTTGTGTGAGGCTGGATAATACACATGGAAAAGTCTGCTGGCAGAGTTATATCAGTAAATTACTATTTTGGCAAGGATTGGTTCATCAGGCCAAGTCAGCTATACTAACAAAAACACTTTATTATCTTGAAGACTTGTGTCTATGATGGAGGGACGGTGGAGAACTAATAAAAATAAAATCCACTGGTGTTTCTAATTTAGAAGTTTTTTTAGACTGGGTTTAAATTGGTTTTTCACTAAATAACTACTGCTAGGATTTCTATTTTCTGTTTTTTCATTTTCTTCTATCCATGATTTGCACTGTGATGACCTCCTTAATCTAGGTTTTAAATAATCTCTATCAAACTAAGATCAAACTATCTTATCTTGGAATTATAATATTAATATGCTTTGGGTTTTTTTCAGCTTGGCAGCCTTGTTCAAAAATGCACATCATTTATATTCAGGTAAGTCCTTATTTGCATGAAGAAGTTCAAGTGCAGCAGCTTTTCTATTTTCCCTGGAATATTTTTCATGTTTGAAACATTTAGCTATTCTAGATCACATTTTCCATAGCTTCTGTAAGTCTATCAAAATCACATTTGCTCTAGGCAATAAACCAGCCTAAAGCTGAAATACTGGCTGTGACTCTTCAGAAAAATGTAAAGAATTTATCAGTTAAAGTGTCATGTCCCTTTGGCAATGTCTCAATTAATTATCCTTGTGCCACTGTAGGTATGGCAGGTATATTGTCATCAAAAGTCCAGGGTGAACTAAAATACATTCTGTTACTCCATCTTTCATACACAAACTATTTTAAAGCTAGGCAGATACTGTTATTGTAGAAAAGGGGGAAATTGTGCAGATGTACTGCAGAGCTCTGCTAAGGCAGGTGTTAATCTTGATTTTTAACTTCTCGTAAAGGTTGTGGTCTGTACCTTCTAACTCTATCCTAAATTGTGTGTTTAACTAGAAAAACAGAAGTCGAAACCACAGAAAAATTGTTGCTGATTGTGTGATAGTTTAAGGTGAATATAGTTTAAGGTGAATCTTACCTGCTGCATCTGGATCTATGGCTTAGTGCGGGGGGACTGATAGAGAGCTGTTCTGTCAGCTCCACTTGAACTAACCTCATTACTTTTGGATTCTTCCCTGAGGCTGTTTCTACCCCATTTTGTACAACTAGAGCAACATGATGAGACTGAAGTTTTGCAGACTTGAGTCTATAACATGAAATACTAATTTACCTTCTTTTTTTTTTTAAGGAGTATTTGATTTCCCTTGTATAGGAAACTTCTTCAGTTGTCCAATTAGATTGCCAGAAGGGGCAATTTATTATTTAGGTCTGAGAAGTCATATTTTAGGAGGGGTTTTTGTGAATTTACATCTGTTATGATTAAATAATATTTTTCGGCAACATTTCATATTGCTTAATTTTTAGGGTGTTGTTAAATAGGGGAAATTATCAGCAATTAAGATGAGCATCAAATCCAGAAATCATTAGGAAAATGGTTTTGCTGCCTTACAGAGGCAGTCTAAATAATATTTTTAAAATGTTTAAACTAATATTTTAAAAAACTGGAATACATATTCTGTACAGAAAATTGCTAATATTTCATTAACCACAGAAGTGCTCCATGATGAACATAGCATTTTTCTTATTGTTAGCAGTGCTATTTACCAATCCAGAAAATGTAACCTTGTTTTCAAATGCAACTGAAGCAAGGTGCAAAGAACTAACTCAGTTGTTTAATATACTGGTTTAAAATGGAGTGTATATTGATAAACCTGTTTATTACTCCATATGCAAAGCATCAACACAAAATAAATTGTCTAAAATATGTGCAAGTCTCCAGCAGAAAAAAATTAATAATAACAAGCTTATGGAGAGCAGCCTGTGAGTCTCTTGTTCACAGATGACACTATCACCAGTATAGCTTATTTCCAATAAAAACATTCAAATGCAACTGGATTTAGGCATAAACTAAGATTTTATTTCAAAAACTTACTACTAAAATAACTGCATCTGGAAGCAAATATTTGATCAGCATTTCTTACATACATCTCAACTATAGCTCAGCACGTGAAATTGAACTCATTTAATAAGTGCCCTCCTCACAAATCACATCTATGAGGTATTGATTTGGATGATAAAAATGAGCAGAACCAATATTAATGGCCACTTTGCAAAATGTGGTTGTATTCAAATATTGTGGGGCAACTCCAGCTGTATGTGGTGAATTTCCATTTCCACCTGATTCCTCGTTTAAGGACCTGGACTGATTCATCAATCTTGGAGGGACTTTTCAGGTTCCTGCTTTATCAGCAGCAAGATACAAGACATTGATAGTACATGCTGCTATATATAACAGCAGCTTAATGCTATTTCATTTTTTCCAATAATAAAAATATATTTCACCACAGTAATGATAGCACATTGTAAGGCTTTATTGAAAATTGCAATTTTTAGCTATCACTTGAGAGAACACTTACTGTAAGAAACACTCTGTAAGACTCAGGCCTTAAAAAATGAGCTCTCATTAGCTCTACCCATTTCTGTGCAAAAATGTATTTCAGTGCCCAGTTCTGTAGTGGTGACCAACTACCAGAGAGAGGAGCAGATAATGAGAGATGCTTGTGGCTCAGCTACTTACTACTCAATCCATCTGTAGTAAGATGTGTGGCTGGGAGAGGGACAACAATTTCTGTGAGGTGGCAACTGTGTGCCAAATTAATTTCTGGGTCCTGGGGACAAATTCCAGGCAATGTATCCCACTGATGGTCCTGCTCCTCCTGAGCACAGGACACAGCTGCTGGACTTTACTGCTGTGTGAAGAGCAGACCTGAGATCTCCAGCAATTTTGGTGACTAGTCATTTTTGGGAACTGTCTTGGTTTGGAAAGACTGGTGTCTGCTAAGGAAGGCAGGAGCCTCCCCTGCAATGGAAAATGTAAACCCCTTCTCACCTCCAAATTGCTATAAATTTTAAATCAAGGGACTCTCAGGCAACAAATATGGGAGCAGGAAATAACAGTTGTTTAATAGGGAAGGAAGTAATTTGAAAAAAGATAAAAAAAACAATGCAGTAATCTAAAACACTGACAGAGTCAGAATATGACCTGACACCCTGTTGGTCAGGGTGTTGGTAGCAGTGCAATTGGAATTGTGGCTGCAGCCCTCCTGCAGTATCAGGTGTGGCTCTGTTGGAGCAGGGATCCTGTAGAAGGGTGTAGTCTTCCTCTGAAGATCCAGTGGAAGAAGAGACAGCTGCTGTTCCTCTGGGAAATGAAGTGGAGAAGCCATGGTGGTGTTCCAGAATCTCCAGATTGTATCTGGGTAGGAATGCTTGGCTCCTCCCTCTGGGTGGATCTCCCAATGGGATGCTGTAGTTATCAGTCATGCAGTGACATTCCATAGCCTGTTATCAGCAGATGTCTCTCTGGAGGGAGGAGTGGTTGTGGAAGAGATAAGGAAAACTGCCCACTTAACAGAAGACAATTGCCATACAGATGGCAAACAGAATACAATCTGCTTGACAATCCAGGACAGGAACACATGGTCCCAACATCTGTGGTGGCCAGGGATGGGCAACCATATTCCAAAGGTGGGCAGTTGCACTCTGACATGCATGGATTTATTCTTCTCTGTGGAAGCTGCCCTCCAGAGAATTGTTTAGATTGTGTCCCATTACAGCCATTCATAGGAGCTGTGAGTGTCTCTGAGATGTCATCAGATCTCTCTTCTTCTTGCCTCCTGTGTCCTCAAGTGTCACCTCAGTGTCCAGACAGAACAGCAACCCTCTGAGTGAGGGCTTGATGAGAAGCACAAGTCCCTGCTCCCTGGGAGTAAAGTATCTGGAATTGTTGTCATTGCTTTGTGATCTTCCAGTCCTGGCAGGTTCTGCAAGTCATTCACAGAAATATCAGTGGTGCTGTGGTCTCACCTCCTGGAAACTCAGGGTACACACAGTGCCTGACCCTCCCTTCCTGATACTCCTCAGCTGATTCTTGCCAGGCATGGCCAACCTCATTACCACGGCACCCAGCAGGGTCCCAGCTCCTGCTGGCCTCCACAGCACTGCTTTGGGTCACCCCAGATGCCACCACAGCCTGCCCTGAGACTCCTGAATGCTGCTTCCCAGCTGTGGGCTGAATGCTCCTGTTCCAGAGGTTCCATTAGCAGTGAGTGTGTGGGACTGCTGCCTGTCCATGCTACCTTCACATAACTGTGTGGATGCAATTTGGGTGCTAGTGAAAAATACTGGTACTTCAGACAATTTTTCAAATTTATTAAAAGAAGTAATGCGCTACACAGTTTGTGACTGTGTTGGAGGGACTAAACCTTCTTCCTGATAAATTATACAATTATGCTTTGAAATGCATTTATTTGTTTTGAAACATTATTTCTCTGTGGTTTAAAAAAAAATTGTTTTCTGCTTCTGAGAATATGCAAGTTATCAGTGAGCGAGTTCATTTTGTTATAAAACAGTTTTGTTTCTGTCCAAACAGAATGTATCTGAGGCAAGTAGCCCTAATTTGTTAACTAATTATATAATTTTTTTTAATTTTATTTTTCTTTTTTTTTTAGATAATTTTAACACTTTAGTAATCCACTAGGATAGTTATTAAAACATAAGAGATTAAATTCTAATGAGAACACCACAGACCGCTTCTTGAAAGGGCTTTCAAGAAAGAAAAGAAGAAAAAAAAAAATTCATTTTCCAGCTTATAACAAAAGGCAGCATAATAGCACTGGAGCTACATAGAGCTGTAGCCACCTACATGAATAATCATAAATTAAGTGATGTTTTAGCCAGCTAGCTATCCCTTAGACTGCTATGCATGGGCAGGCAGAAGGTCCTCATTTTCCCTGGAATGGATTATTTGGAGAATTTGCCATATATCAGCCTTAACTGTACTACTTGTATGTAAGTACAGATGGATTAACAACCAAGAGGATGTCAGGCCTTTATCAAGCTTGTAGATAACCCAGGGAAGAGGATACACAATGCAAACTCCTCTGTGCTACTGTGCAGTCAGGAGATGGCCTGGAATCAGGACAGCAGTGCAGAGCCATGGGGATAAGGCTGCTGGATCACAGAGCTCCTCCGAGGAGAGGGCAGAGACCGGCACTGGAATCCTGCCCAGCTCCCAGCAGGAGGGAGCAAAGTGTTTCATACTCCCTGCTCTCGCTGACACTGTCAGCACCTGGATTTGGAATCACTGTGGCAAAGAACATGCTGTATCCACAATAAATAAATTTCTCACAGTCGGAATAAAGGGAAGGTTTCATGGGGAGTTCTATAGGAACAGAACAGAACTCATAATACAATTCTTGACTGACTTGAGGAGGAATATAAACAAAGCTGCCTCCTACAGGTCAAGAAATACTTGTGGACTAGCAAAAAGATTTGCACTGATTTGGGCACATTGGGAAAAGATATTAACATACTAGCAACAAAAACTACTGTAACAAGGCCAAAAAAATAGTTAATGGTGATGAGGACTATAAGACTTGAGGAGGAATATAAACAAAGCTGCCTCCTACAGGTCAAGAAATACTTGTGGACTAGCAAAAAGATTTGCACTGTTTTGGGCACATTGGGAAAAGCTATTAACATACCAGCAACAAAAACTACTGTAACAAGGCAAAAAATAGTTAATGATGATGGGGACTATGAAAAATGAAAGTCAGAATTGAAACATCTTGTAAGAATTGTGATGCAAATCTCCTACTTTTCTTGTATGTAACATAGTATGTCACTGATACAGTAACTTCTCTTTACAAAGCAATAAATTCCAGTTATGGGGAGGACATTTTAATTAACACCATTCAGGCTCAGTATTATGATATATAATTTTTTTAAAATTATCTCCTTTAAAACCTGAACTCCCAAATTTTGAATTAATTTTTACCAAGTGATATAAGATAAATGCACTGAATACAATACACACAAACTGTTATGATGCCCAGGTGATTAAAGGTAAAGCAGTTATTTTTATGACATTTCTGTTGTCCCTCCACACCAAACAAATAATTTAGAACAATTTAATTGAGAGGAAAGTAGTGAAGTAGATATGATGTATATTGTATTAAGATGGGGAAAAAAAAAGGAAAATGTAGATATCCTTGTGCAATGCTGGAAGCATTGCAAGAAAAGGAGCAGGAGCATGTGTTGCATTTACAGGGGATAAAAATACACTGTGGTACTAATGGAAAGATGAGCAATAAAGAACACAAAATGTTAGGCAAAGCAAACAAAACGCAAGAGAAGACAAAAGAGTAAAGTAAAATTAGAAAGAAGAATTACTTGGAAAGTAATTAAGTAATCATGCCATTCCTTCAGCAGACACCCTCCACCCCAGCCCTTGCTTTTGTCTTGGACTCTATACAGTATAAATTTCTCTGCCTAAAAGCCACGCTATCCAGCAGAGACTGAGCTACAGCAGGATCTTTCCTTGCAATGTAGTGCAGGGAAGTGCAGACTGTGGGGCTTTGCTCATACAGCCCTGTGTACTGTGCTACACCACTCAATTGAATTGGAATTCCCTGGACTCTTCCTTTAAAGCTGGAGTCTAGATGGAAATGTAGAAAGGGTGGTGATGAACTTCAGCAAATCCAGTCAAGGCTGGGACAGGTGGTTTGGAGAGGCAGTGAATCCACTGCCCCAGGAGGTGTTCAGCACCTAGCCTGTCAAATCTCTGAGCACCCTGGTGCAACCTTGCTTTGGGCAAAGATCTTCTGTGGCCTTCCAGCCACAGTGCATCCATGATTCCTTCATTTTGTACATGTTGGGATTATGTTTGAATCACACACAGAACCTCACTAATGTTCATTAGCACCTGTACTTTCATAATCAAAATGTGCCGTGATATTTGCTTCCAGTCTGTGCACCAAAAGTGTATAGGAATGGATGGATTTAACAAGAAAATCAATCAGAAATTGTGAGAATAGCAATATGAATAGAAGATGCCATGAATAGATGGCATCATTTGGAGGGAATAAAGCTAAACCAAACAAAATAACCAAGCAAAGGAGAGTGATGGAAAAGCAGACTTGAAAATTAATTCAGTTATTTCTTGTTATATATGAAATAAACATATATTTGTAGTGGTATAATTCCACTGATTTCGATGATGCACATTATCTGTTGAAACAAAAATAGTAAGGTGTATAACATCTACATTCAAAATAGCCTCAGTTTTTATCAACTGGTTTTGTACCAGCTTTACCCTGTATGTAATTTAAAAATGTTGAGTTATTTTTCCAATTCTTACATCATTTATCTGTCTGCTCATTCTTTAAACTCTCAACCACCTCTTAGCTTTTGCTTTTTTTTTTCTTTCTGTCTGGTCACAAAGTTGTTATAAAAGACAAATCAAAAAAAATAGCAGAATAATGACAGTGGATGTCCCCTCTAGTGAGATCTAGATTTCTTCATGTACATTTCCAGTGTATGACATTCTTTCATTTCAGACACTTGAAAGCTTTCTTGAATAATGCAATTTCAGCCTAATTTAACAATTAGCATGTTAGATGTCTTTTAAAGGTACTGCCATCTTTTATTGGTTTTAGCAGCCAATTACTTCCCAGCCCAACCAGCCCCAGTTCAGTGCTATAATGGCACAGCATGTTGGAATAAATCACTTGCCTTCTGCCCTTTTCAGTCTTAAAATAAAAATCCAAGCACAGATGTAGATGTGTGCAGTCACGAGGGAAGAACCAAAACAAGAAAATGCATGTTTGCCTCTTCTTATGGTCACTGGCTTGACCATTTCTAATGCCAGGATGTTGTTTTTCTGGAAAGAAGAGAATTCATTGAAGGAATTTTATAAGCAGGGAATATTTTTACTACTGGTGCAGATTGACATTATGCTTTCCTCTGCTAGATGTGATGCCATTTAATTATGTTCTGTCCTTGCAGAGACACTAGACTCTCTTGATGTGATTCCCTTGAAGATAAGAAGGTTGCACACAGCCTGCTGAGGTCAAGTTCCCAGCAGGCACAGAGCACATCACTGGTGCTGGTGAACTCAATGGAATTGCTTTTATGTACTTTATGTTTGAGCACATGGTTATACCCTGCTTTATTTTTTTATTTTTTTTAAACTCTGTTCTTCTCTATTGAGGTCACATTGACTTTCATTCTGCTTGTGCTTTCAATCTTTATTTTTTACTGAGGACATTGTAGGCTGAACAGGAATTCCACTTTTTCAAGTGGCATACAGAAGAGTAATTTTCTACTTAATTTTCTTCTCTATCAAGTACTTTGTGGAATACATCTTAGTCCATTCAGATACATCTTAGTTCATTCAGATACAGAATGACTGAGATTAAAAGTTACTTCTGTTTCCAGCAGCCACTGGCAGAGGCCTGAAAAGGTTTGTGCAAGCATCACCATCACACCTACAAACACCTGAACTGTGGCAAACTCCCAGGGAGCCAGTGTGGCATTCCACTCCACTCTGCATTGAGTCATCTCTGAGTTGGGACACTTTCCTCTTTTCCTCTCTGAGCTAGGAATAGTTCCAGGAGCAGAAGACAGTTTTAGTCTGGATCAACTGCTGAATTTTTCAGCTTGTATTTTTATCTCCCATATGATGCTGATCCTGGAGAGGAGCCTAAGTTGAACATTCCTGCCTTTTTTTCCTGGGTCTTCTGCTGCACATAAAAAAAAAAAAAAAAAAAAAAAAAAAAAAAAAAAAAAATCAGGTCTGTGGGGTTATTGTGGAAACACTGAAAAGCTCTTTCTCTTTTGCCTTTCTCCCTTGCCTCCTTTGCCTATGGCTGTAATGAACAGCAGCACTCACTGCAGAACTCAGGTACAACATGGTAACAACATGCAGCACACACACCTGGTATTTTGGAACTGCAATTAAGTCTTGGGAAAATGCTCCACTCATTTACATCACCAGACTGAACTGTGTTAAAATACTGCTATATCAGAACGATGTTTTCCAAAATAGTTGATTTAAAATAGGTCTGACTTCAAAGGATCTACAAAATTCTCTTCTCAAAGTTTGTAATGCTGCAACAAATAAAAAATGAGGAGTGTATATCAAAATATTTTAAAAAATATTCTTGTCATAATTGCCATTTAATAATGTGTATATATTAGATCATTTGACTATCTCAACATATTTATGAGTTTAATGTGTTATTTATTTACTATCAAAAATGACAATATCTAGATACAACTATAACCTTAGTGGTTAAACTGAAACACTATGCATTTGATTACTTACGAAACAATAGAATAATGAGATCATATCAAAAGAACAGAAACAATTGTCTTTCTTTGAATAGTTTAGCTATCACTAATAGTTTAGCTATATTTAGCTAATTGTTTGATGGAACAAAAGAGAGTTCTCTGAAAAAGTGGACAAAAATCATAAAGCTGTGAGTAACAGGAGTATATTGCCTTTCATCTTCATCTCCATTCACCCACTTGGACAAACGGGGCTTGTAGTTACTTGTTTCCTCTTTAGCACATTCGCCCAAGGCAACAAACCAAAGAAATCACAGGTAGCAGTTTATCAAATGCTCTCAGGCAGTTAACTCCCACTCTTCTGTCACTCAGCATCATTTTATTAACAGAACCTTGACCCAGGTGTGCCATGAGCTTGAAAGTTCAGTAGGTGGGATGCAGCTGTCACATGAAAGATGGATGATGTGCATTTTATGTTTTCAGTGCATGTTAGTGTATCTCAGAGTGGACGTGCTAATAAAGGATGACATCTTACCAGCGATATTGCAGGAGCCTTGGGAAAAGGACTTGGAACAGTTCCAGCATGTGACAGGAATGGACAGGAGGAGAGACTTCATGGTTAATGTGCAGGGGCTGCAAGTTTCTATTTGAATTTCCAGCAGTGCAAACGTGCTCCGTACAAGGTTTGTCAAAATCAGCAGGACCGTGTATAGTGCACAGTTTGCTGCACAAGCAAGGTTTGAAAAGAATAATGATGGCTGAAATAATTTTTTATTAAACATAAATAATTTATAAACACATTTTAGATTATTATATTGCTCTGTTATTGGTGTAATAAATCAATTTTGTTTAATAGCTACACATATTATATGTTTAAAAAGATACTTTCACATACATGATGAACAAATTTTTTCTTAACATGTGATACTGTCCACAATGTTCTGTTGCTTTCTGCTTTAATGAGGTAGAAATTGAGGAAATAATCTGAATATAGATCTGCATTTTAAATTTTTATCAATAAAATTTATATTTAAATTATGAAAATTTGAATTATTTAAGAACTTTTAAGACATCTTAATTTCATATTTACCTTTTTCACTGTATTCAAGGAAAAAATGAACAGTGTAAAAACTGAAGAATGGTTTCCACTGTAAACAATGAAAAGAGCTGCTTACTGCCACTTCCATACAAATTTTCTTCTTGTTAAACTTCACACCTTTTCTCACAAAAGTGCCCAGTGGCACTGGTGCTGCCGATGGTTCAATGTCTACAAACACAGACCCTGACCCTGCACCACACTGTGCTTGTGAAGGTGGCACTAATTTGCCCTTCCCTCTCTGACACTGAATTTTTCAAATGTTTTTAAGACAATCAAGACTTGGAACAGCCAACTTCCATTCCCATCCTCTCTATTTCTCCAGCAACTGACATTTTGATCCTTTCTTTAAAATCTCAAACCGACTGTCCCCTGGTGTGCCACGGCTCCCACACCACAGCTGATCCCCATGGACCCAGGGCTCATCCCGTGGTCCCAAACTGCCTCCTGCAGGGCCCCAGATCTGCTCAGCTTTGCTCTGCACTGGATCTGCCTTGCCACCACCTTTATTTTGGCCAGGATGGTTGATGGCACTGGAAATGCTGCACGTAGTGCTCTTAATGCTGGTTCGGTTGGATGATCCAGCAGTTTGGATCGAGGCTCTAGCCCTCCTTTGGTTCATTTATTCATTTCTGTAGCATGGTATTCACTCCCATATTAATTTACATTTCCTATTATATCTCTAATGGGAGCTCTCTAACCAGTCATTACTTTATCCATATGTTAAATGTTCATTTTGTAGCTATAAGTATTCTATCTAGGCTATATATCTCTTAAATACTAATTCTGGACATTGCCCAGTCTTGCTCTGCAGAATGCCACCATTCTGAACCTAGTTCACCAGCCTTGGATGCACTAAATACACACAGATCATTAGACCAACACCAATTTTCTGCTGGTGCTATTTTCATGGTCATTTTTCAACAGAACTTTTTTTAAGCCCTTCTGAGCATTGCTTTAGCCCTCAATGTATACATCTTGCTACAGTTCTCAGAAAATAATCTCCCAGTTCGCAGCAAGATTGGTTTTCATCCAAATACTGAAATGCTACTTTTTTAGGTGAATTTTCCCACCATATATGATAATGCTGATTGTTTCTCTGCCTTCAGGCCTCCAGAATCAACAAATATAAGAAGACAGGTCGTGCTCATATCAGTCAGTGGCACAATTTATTGCTTCTTCAGTGGGATCAATTGTATCACCAGCACCTCAAGAAAAAAATGTAAAGTGCAGTAAGAATTTTCTTACTGGAATTGTTACATTTGGACACTTCTGTTTTTAAGTTGAAGGCCAGTTTTATTCCTGTCTTTTATCTTGTCTTTCATTTTGGTGCTGGTGTAAACATCAGGCTTAATTTTCTTTCCTCTTTTATATATGTACATACTTGCTTTAGACATTTTCCAAAATTATGGCTGTTGTAGCTGCTTTTACAAATGAAACTGCAGAATGCATGCAGATGGCCTCTACAGGAAGAGAGCTAAGTTTTCTCTTTCTCCCCTTCTGGTCCAATAAACATTGATTTATAAAATGTGGAACAGATCCCACAGGACACCAGAATATTCAGTAGCCTGGTAAATATTCAATGATCTAGGATATGCATTCAAATATTTGCTCCACATAATAGATGTAAAAAGAAGAAAAGAAAAATTTACCTGTTGGTTTCTCTCTCATTTTTATTATCAAGATGAAAAAATTGTGCTTGGGCTACCAAGGCACATCTCCTGGGCAAAGTGAAGAAATCAGGTAAAGATAACAACAACTCTTCAATAGGTGATTTAATATGAATGCTCAAATATGCTTTGTAAAGAGGACTCAGTCTGATTTATTAAAAGGTAAACTGGGTTCTTCTCTGCATCACCGAGTGGGATAAGATTAACGATTTCACTGTAAGGAGCTGTACCAAGATTAATGGTTGTAGTAGAGATGCTAACGTTTGTGTTTAGCAGAAATTAAGAGAAAAGAAGGGAAATGTTACTACTGAAATGTTGCTAAGTTGTACTTCACCTTTCTTTGGTACACATGAAGCACAAGGGTGTATCACAAGAGAAAAGGCAGTCCTTGACCAGGAATGAAACTGCAGAATGCATGCAGATGGCCTCTACAGGAAGAGAGCTAAGTTTTCTCTTTCTCCCCTTCTGGTCCAATAAACATTGATTTATAAAATGTGGAACAGATCCCACAGGACACCAGAATATTCAGTAGCCTGGTAAATATTCAATGATCTAGGATATGCATTCAAATATTTGCTCCACATAATAGATGTAAAAAGAAGAAAAGAAAAATTTACCTGTTGGTTTCTCTCTCATTTTTATTATCAAGATGAGAAAATTGTGCTTGGGCTACCAAGGCACATCTCCTGGGCAAAGTGAAGAAATCAGGTAAAGATAACAACAACTCTTCAATAGGTGATTTAATATGAATGCTCAAATATGCTTTGTAAAGAGGACTCAGTCTGATTTATTAAAAGGTAAACTGGGTTCTTCTCTGCATCACCGAGTGGGATAAGATTAACGATTTCACTGTAAGAAGCTGTACCAAGATTAATGGTTGTAGTAGAGATGCTAACGTTTGTGTTTAGCAGAAATTAAGAGAAAAGAAGGGAAATGTTACTACTGAAATGTTGCTAAGTTGTACTTCACCTTTCTTTGGTACACATGAAGCACAAGGGTGTATCACAAGAGAAGAGGCAGACCTTGACAAAGGCTGCACACAAGACATTCTCTGTATGATTTACCTGGGATTCCATTTTCCATATGAACAGATGTAGACCCGGTGTTTGACTCCAGTCTGACATATCTGCATCCCTGTGAGCTGTTCTGTCTTGGTGAAGCTGTGTCAGATAATGGCACAGTGAGGCTGTGATGTGTCCTTTGTCACACCAGCCCCTCGTCACTCCAGGCTAAATCTATTCACCTGCATGGGGGCACAAGTGAAGCTAAGAGCACCTGTAAGTTGTAGGGAACCTTTTGTATTTATTTATTTATTTATTTAGTCCATGGGAGTTGGTGTGAAGGAGAAAGTTTCTCTTGTTACAGAGAAGGCTGAGTGGCACAGGGGCCAAGGTGATTTCCTCGAGCCTTGGACCCAGGCGGACCTTGGCCCCTGCTGCAGCCAGCAGTGACTTTCACAATAGGTGGGACCAAGGGCTGGGCGTGTGGTGTAGGGATCCCAGGAGTCACAGAGCCTCAGAATCAAACAGGTTGGAAACGACCTTCAAGATCACAGAGCTCAACCTTTGAGTGAACACCAGATCGTCAGGTATAATATGGCACTGAGTGACATGTCCAGTCTTTTCCCAAACACCTCCAGGGGTGGTAACTCCACCACCTCTCTGGGAAGCCCGTTCCAATGTCTAATCACCCTTTCTGCAACGAAATTCCTCCCAGTGTCCAACCTGAACCTCCCAGGCCCAGCTAAAGACTATGTCCCCTTGTCCTGACGCTGGTTGAATGGGACCACACGGCTGCAGCCTCCTTTCAGGGCGTTCTAGAGAGTGACAAGGCCACCTCTGAGCTTCCTTCTCCAGGCAGAACAACCCCAGCTCCCTCAGCTGCTCCTCACAGGACTTACGCTGCAAGTCCTGAGGAGGACTTGCCGCTCTCTTGCCCTTCTCCGCACACACCAGCTCAGCCCCGCTCCCGGGAACCTCAGCCCGGCATCCGCAGCTCCAGCACCGTTTTTACCCCGGCCGGGGCAGTTTCCTGCCTCCCGGGAGCTCCAGGCCCGCACGGCGCCGCCGGCCCGCTCGGGCCCGGGCCCCGGCGCGGTCGCTCGGCAACAGCCCCGCCGCCCCGGGCACAGCCCGGTACCGCCGCAACCCGGAAGCAGAGGGGCGGAGGAGGCGGGCGAGGGGCGGCGGCGGGGCGGGACGGGACCGGCGTGTCCGCCCGCTCCCTCCCTGCCTCCGGCCCCGCGGGGGCTCCGAGCGCCGGCATCGCGCAGCGCACGCAGTGTCGCACCCAAGCACCCGCCACGCCGTGTCCCCGCAGCACACACTCCCCCAAACCCTGCCGAGCCGGCGCCGCCGCGCTCAGGCTCCTCCTGGTCGGTGCGGGAGGAGGAGGAGGCGGCTGCTGAGCGGCGGCTGCCGGAGCCAACGGGCGGCGGGGAGCGGGGCGGGCGCTGCGGGGGTGTCGGGGTAGAGCGAGGCGTGACCCGGCTGACGGGCACCGTGCGGCGGGCGCGGAGCCGGAGCGGGACCCGGCGGGATCAGAGGCGGCGGCAGCAGCGGCGGCGCGGGGCGTCGGTATCGCTCGGCTCTGGCTCTGGCGCGGCGTCTCCTCCACCCCCTCGTGAGCCTGGGGAACCTGCAGCTCAAAGCCGCCGCCAGCCACACCACCATGTACCCCGGCAACAAGCGGAAAAAGCTGTGGCGGGAGGAGAAAGGTATTATCGCCCTTCCCGGTGGCCGGGCCCGCTTCTCCCGCCTGTGAGCCCACGCTGAGCCGGGAGGCAGCCAGGGAAGGGGAGGGTGGTCCCGGTGCCCTCAGAGCCGCCGCCTCGCCGGGGGTGTCCGGCAGCGCTTGCCGCCGGCCGCGCCTTAGGGGACGGGGTGGGGAAGGGGGAACTCCGTGTTCCCCGCGTCTGTCCTGGGGTCTCCTGGCTGAACCAGCCTTGATGGCAGCCCCGGCGTGCGGGAATTGGGGATGTTTCCCCCAGGGCTCGGCGTATCCGTGAGGAGGGGAGCCCCGGGGCGGAGGGAAGCCGGCGAGGGAGGGCGGTAAACAACCCCTGCCCGCCCCCAAGTCACCTTGTGGGAGTGTTTCAGGCCGAAAAGTTGGGCACATGCTCTCGAAACGTGCTTTTGCTCCTTTCAATGGGTTTGTTTTCTGAGGGGAAGCGTGGTTTGTGGGGATCATTGGTGTGATCGGTTTGTATTCTAGTGTCGTTCAGCCGAGGTGAAGTGTTTGGGGTATGGGAGTCTCAGAGCACCCCTACGTCCCATCTCTTGAACTATTTATGTATTTTTATATATATTTCAAGGACCCCGACCGATGTATTCTCAGTTTATAAAGCCTCTAAGTCAAACTCCAGAGCATGAAAACTGTGGGCCAAGCGTTTGATGCATTGTTTTGTTTGTAGTTTATGTTGATCCCGCGGAGACCACTGTAAAAATTAAGAAAAAAATTCACAGAGTGGAAGTGCAATGTTTATACCTGTGAGGAGGAAAGCTTCTTGCCCGGTGTGTTCCAAGTAATGTAGTAATAGATGAGGAGAGGAAGAAATAGCTATCCTAGGGTCATATTTTAAGTTATCTTTTTTTCTTCCATCATCCCTGTTTCAAGCTAAGAAGGCTGAAGACTGGTTCAGAGAACAGGATTCAAGTGCACATTTCTAAGGAAAAATTGTTAAAACGGAAATGAACTTATTTTTCTGTAGGGTAGTTGCTCCTGTCAAACTCCTCTCGAATGAACTTTTTCTTTCAAACTGTCTTACAATCCATATTTCTGTAGTAAAGGTGAGGCAACAAATTTCTACCTGGCAGAAGTTTCTGTTTTCAGTGAAACAAGTACAGTTAAATTGTCTCAAGCATTGTTTATGTGTGATCAATTACAACTGACTTTACCCTTAATGCTGTATGTTTTACCTTTGAAAAATACAAGGGGCAGATGGGGAAAAGTTACTGGTAGGCTCTGGTGAATTTTGTTATTACTCCCACTTGTCTCTTTCAGCTCTGTTATTGTCTGTGTCAATTCACAGCCTGGCAGGTGAACTCGGGCTGTTTGTAAGGAGGGCAGAGTGGAGGGTCTGGGAACTGGAGCTGTTGTGACACACTTTTAGTGTCTCAGTCTCTTATGAGGATGGTGGTCTCCATCAGCATGGTGATGTTACTGAATGCAAATCAATGCTGCCAAAGGTTTTCCATGCAGGATGCATTTTTGAGTGCTAGCTGGCCACAGCTCCCTGTCTTTTTGCCCAGTGAGACCGAAGAGCATTTGCCAGTCTTCTGCTCCAGTAACTGTTCCAGCACCATGCTGATGTTGGCCCCAAGTACTTGGAGGGAGGAGGGCAGGAAAAGCTTCTCTCTTCATTGCTGGCATTGCCCTTCAGTTTTTAGCCCTGTGGGACTGTTCTTATCAAGTATTACCTCTTTTACTAGGGAGGAAAACTGCAGAAGCCCAACTTCTTTCCTTCTTACCCAGTCAGTACTTTGGAAATCAAATCTTGTGAGTTCTGCCTTCACCTTTCACAAGCTTCATCTTCCCGTGAAGCTCTGAGTGCAGTTGCTCTCAGCCTTTTATATTCAGAAGCACTTCTTAAAATGAAAAAAGCACTGATTGCTAAATATGGAGTTCAAACCCACTGACAATACGCTTGCTTTTCTTAATTACTTTCTTGGTAATTAAGGCTTGGTCCACGTCCTCTCAGGGGAGATCTTCCGTGAGGACAGCTGAAACGGAGCAGGAGTGGAGGTGATTCCAGAGCCTTAGACACAGGACTGGGCTGCCTGCAAACTTCCCAAGTTTCTGCACAGGCAGAAACCTGTGCTTGTGGTGAAGGCTGTTGGGAGCATCCTCCGGGAGGTTTGTAAGACTCAATTAAGTTCTTGCTGCTGACTCACGAGAGCAAACTTCTGTAAAACCTTCCTGTAGAGAAGAACTGGTGTTTCGAAGGCACAGGACTGGCTCTGTCGCCTCTTCAGCAAAAGGCACCTGGACTGACTCTGTTTGTCAGTCCCTCAAAACTGACATGCTCTCTCAGGTTTGCCCACCTGGAGGACTTCCAGTGTGCATGTCACACACTTGGAGTTTTGTATCCCTGGAGCTTGGGTAGTGGAGGTGGGTATGCAGCTGTGTGGAATGGTGACCCTCATTATTCAGTTCTGATGGCAGGTGTAAGTATCCCACTGAGATGCCAGGTTGAATAAGGAGATAGAAATGTTTTTGCCAGCCAAAGGAATTGGTAATACTGTCAAAAAATACCAAAATGAACTTATTTTGTTAAGGAAGGTTGTGCTCAAAACTTACCTTATTAGACTGTGCTGACTGCAGCTTACATAATTAGGAAACTTTATTTTGAAAAAACACGGAAGAACCCCAAACCGGATCCAAGTGATTTTCTTTCTTGGTTTTTAAAGATTTGATCTGAGAAGCAGTTTCTGTGTTCATCTTTTGCTGCTTCAACTTGAGATGAAAATGTTATTTTTATGTCTACCTAGCCCTTTATGTAAAATGCAAATAATATAGGTCTAGCCTTTCCCCACACCCCTAAAAGTTCTACAGTCACTGAAGAGCATTTATTACTGATTAACATGTCACAAAAAACTTTCAGTGTGGTTAAAGTGGCACAGTGCTACTGGTAAAAACAGACTGAGAAATTTGAGTAGAGTATGGGTGTCATGATGTTCTCTACTGGTCTTTTTCTTTTCCCCTCTTCTTTTGGGAGGGAAAAAGCTCTTTATCTTGTGCTGAGCTAATACTAAGCTTGATGAGGTAGGGAGGGAAAAGAGGATGTGACTGCAAAAATGAGCTGAAGTGCTGAGGTTGCTTGCAGTTTTGGGTCATTGGGATGGCTTTTTTTTACTGTAAAAAGTCCATTTATAGCAGGGTCTGAAGAAGAATGAAGTTGGCAGTTGCTGTCATACTTGTGCAATGTTTGAGGCTTTACTTTTCACTAAACTTCTGAAAAAAGAGGTGGTGACATTCTCAGTAGAAAACAAAAACAACTGTCCATATGTATTTTAGTGTGGCAACTAGGTGCGTCCTATTAATACTCAAATGAAAATCTCTAAAGCTAAACTTGCCTTTTTTATCACCCCAGACACTTACCAATTTGACAAAACATTTTCTGTAGCTCTGATGTTTTTTTTTATGCAGTAGCATTTTAATAATTTCCCACCATGCTCCCTGCCTTCACTTGAACTTTTGGTTTTTTTTAGTTCTGGTTTACAAATGCAAAACCTACAGAACAGACTTGCATACTTGAAAACTCCCTACAAAACAACAATTCCCTACTAAAGTTGCCATTCTCTGATACAGGAATCAAAGTGGCAGGAGGAAGCAGCACAGCAGAGTGTGGGGAGAGGTGTTAACTTTGCAGAGCTGGGATAGCCAGAAACAGGCGTGTGCATTTCTGCAGCTGCCCCGTGGTTAGCTCCTGCTGTAGCTCACTGCATCGCTCATGCTGGGTCCCATCAAGTGGCATTTCATTCCTCAAGGGCAGTGCATTGGTCACTGTGGCTCGTCTGCAACAATGTATGAAAGCTTGCAAAACTTTTCTTGTTTCTCTTTTCCCCTGAACAGAGCGTTTGCTGAAGATGACCTTGGAAGAAAGACGCAAAGAGTACTTGGGGGATTATGTTGCTTTAGACAATATTCCAACGTGGATGGAAGACTTAAAAAGTAAGAGTGAAAGTGATGGTAAGTGAAGTGGGGGAGTCTTAAAATGTAGACCACTCTGTTTTCTCAGTCTGAAGTTATTTCTAGGAAGGCCAAGACTTAGAACCTGTGTTATTATGGACAGTGATAGCCTAAAATTGGGATGGGGTGAAAAAACCCCAAGATTTCTTAAAGCCTTACTGGTGTCTCAGAACTCTGTTGGTATCCCCAGATGGAGTCACTAACCCTTAAGTGTGTAAAATAGATCTTCTCTGCATGAGTCTTGCTTTCCAGATACTCCAGCAGTCAGCCGTGCCTAAACTTACTGAGCATAATGATATGGGGAATGTGGGCAAAGCAATGCTGCAGGTGACTCAAAAGCAGAGGGTAAGTGTGCAAGTTGAGTTATTTTCTATGAATCTTAAGAAGATGGGGCCTCCCTTACATTTAGTCCTGCCTGGTTTCTTGAGCTGAGGAACATGGCCAGGATTAACTCCAATTTCCTTAGCGTGTGCAGCCTTATCATGGTTGTGATCCCCAGCAGAGTTTCAAAATACTTGCAGTGAGAACAAACCAAAATTGTTTGTTCTCCTATTTGCTTACAGCCTTCTCTGCTCTGCAAGTAATTCTGTAACAGTGCCTTGTTCTAGTTCCTTTTCATTCACACAAGGGTATGGAGGAACGGGATTGGCTTCTGAGCTAATTTCTTCCTCCTCTTCTTTTTTTCTGCTGTGTCTTGCTATCCTACTTGGCTGAAGCCTGTGTTTTTTTGAAGGAGTATCTAACTATGAGATCTGAAGTGCTTCCTGCCTCTGCAGATATAGGACTAATTTTCTGACCCTTTTGTTATCCTTAAAGGCAAATACTGGCCTGGGTGAAGAGGTGTCTAGAGTAACCTTGTGGCTGCAGGTGAACATGGTTTTTATGGTGGTAGTCCAGGTGAAATGAGGCTTGGAGCTGATCAGCTGTTTTTAAACTGGCAGGCTGTAACACTTATTTTAGCACAATCTGAAGGAGCTCACAGATTTTCAGATGTCCTTGTCAAAAGCAGCTATTACTATTGTCTATTCCTAAAAGCATCTGGAATAATTTTCAAAGTGAAAATATGTCAAGAGATTGCTGAGCTCTTCAGCCCTGCTGAGTAGCTGTATTACATCAGTACCCATAGACCTCTTTCTCCCATTTGAGTGGGTCATTTATATCTTGCAACATCAGAAAGCCTCTCCATCTAGAAAACAAAAGGCTGCATAAAAATAAAGAGTACCTGACTCCTTGCAAGTTGATTTTGCAGGCCTGTGGTAGGTGAGAATATACAGTATGGCATATGGTTTAACTGGGAGACTTTATCCCTCCTAGCCCAAACTATGTTTTGTTTTTTTTTTTCCAGCTACTCTCAGATTCTCTATAAAGCACTGAAATTCACAGATGTTGCATTACTTGGGCTGCTGAAAGTGACAAGGTGTGGATTTACTTTGTGAATGCTGTTACACTTCACAGAAGCAAAATGTCAGTTTCTAATATGTGGATATTGAATCATGGCAGTGGTGAATTTATTTCCTTGTAGCTGCTCTTGCATTCTTTCTGTTAGTACCCAGTCCGCTGCAAAAAATGCTGGAAGGCAAAAGTTGTGCTGGAACACTTCTCTGCTACTTGAAAGTTTTGTTACAGTGTACATTCAGGAGAAAATATCTACAGTCACTCTTTTTCTTTGATGTATTTGTTGTAAGTAAGCCATGTATAATAGTGAACTTTTGGAAGGTTGGGCTGCTGAAATGCTTCCGCATTCCAACTGATTAGGACAATTAAAATAAATATGTGTAATAATGTGACTGTTACTCCATCTGTTTCAAACTTTATTTCTCTTAAATGTTGACCCCGTTCTGACGGTATCAAGTGTGTCTAAAAGCTGTCATTTTGATCTGAATTACAGAAAAACTAGATTTAAATCTTACTGCTGATGAGAACTTTTGCTCTGTTTGATGGAAAATATAGAGAGCAACAGGTACAGCCTGAATGAAATTCTGGAGAGAGCAAGTGAAGCCTCAGGTGTGATGGAATTGGTGATGATCTGACAATGCCATGTTCAGGTTCTGATAGTGAAAGTTCTGATACTGATTTCCTTGAAGTGAAAGGTGGCTGCTTGCACTGACAAATGGAAGGGGTCTGAAGAGGGGTGGTAGTGAAAATAAAATCTTCTGTGTATTTGTCAAACCAAAACAGCAACTGACGGGGAATTTGGAAAAAATTCTTTACAATTCACTCCCAATACCGTATACAGTAAAAAAAATGACAGATTGATTAGTAAAGCATAGAGTGGCTGTTCAGGGAGAGTGATGAGGAGAAATCAAGAAAGCAACCAAGCACAAATCAAGTGAAGCAGGCACAATCAATCAGCTGCTGGAGTAAGAAGCTGTAGGGGCAGGGCAGAGCATCTGAGCTGGCAGCCATCCCCATCGACGCTCAGTACTCAACTGGTGTTCAGTACTGCACAAGTTTTTGTACTGGCTGTTAGGAAAAATTACATGTACAATGTAAAACCTTCACAGTGCCCTTTTTTAAATGTGAGTGACTCACTGGAGGGTGTTGGGGAGTTCCAGTTAGGCATACATTTGTGATATGTGTAAGTCTAATGGCAGATTATTAACAAGTCTGTATGCAGAATTATTCAAACTGAAATGACCTAAGAGGTTCATATTGGGAAGGAACCAATCTCACTTCCAGGGTACTTCATGGGTGCTCTTTACTGGCAGATTGGAAGAACATGCCTTAGTTTGTGGATTAAAGTTTTTCCCTACCCCTCTTCTACACTTTCACAGAAGTTGTATTCTGAAGAAAACCAGCAAAGCATGGCAGAAGCTCAGGGTTTTGGTGAGGATGGAAGTCTTTGTAATAGAGCAACATAACAGAGGGATGCACATCTATCTAAAGGCTCCTGAGGGGTAAAGATACTGAGTAATGAATGGCAGCTGGCAAGGGCTTTGTCTCTTTGTAGCAGCAAAGCTGTCAAAAATATTTGGAAGTTCAAAGAGGCAGTATCTTTTAAAATGCTCTGCTATGACTACAGAAAAATAAAATATATTTTTTACAGGTCTTGTCATATGAATATGATTAGCCATAAGAAATTATGTTGATGTATGTTGGCATGGAATTTGGTCAATGTTTGTGTTAAGTCTTGGTTTTGGGAAGAGGGTGGCACAATGTGGAATGCAAAGACTAAGCTTGGTGCCCACTTTTCTGTGCTAAGGAAAGCAATCTGACATGGGTATGTTCATTTCCAGAAGGACTGTGCTGTCAACACCCCTGATTTTTGGTGTGCTGCTTGCCAGGCTGTACAAGTGGATCTCAGAGATCAAGTGTTGCAGCAGTGGAAGGAAAAAGGACAGTTGTGACATGAAAGAGGGCCATTTGTCACTGAGGGGATGGTAGCAAGACAAAACTTTTGTTCTTGAAGTGGTCCTGTAAATATAATCTTTCTCTGGTTTAACTGTTTATTAAGGAAATAAGGAGTTGCCCACTTTGGAAACAAAGAATGAGCTTGCCATAGAGGGCTGGATAATGTGAATATACTGTAAGGTATCGTTCTCCCCACTTGTTATCCTTCAGATAGCTCAAAAGCACATACATCTCATCTGTTTTCTCATGTACTTTGAAACAGAGTGTCTTCCTGACAACATGTGAATAATGAACTTGTTTTATGAAGTTCTGGAATTTATATCCCTGTGTTTCAATTCTATTTATTGCATACCACTTTGTTAGGCACTCATCTTGTACAGCAGCTGCAGCTCATGTTGCCCAGTGAATTAAATGCCACGTGTAGACTAACAACTAGAGTGTATTTTGAAGTTAAATACATATATTAGCTTTTTGTTGGGTAATTCCCAAAGATATCTTTACTCTGCAGTGGTGAATTTGAGAGATGACTTCTGAAAACTTTTCTGGAAAGCTTTTTTAATTTAGGGTCTTAGGAATTTTGTTGCCATTGAGTTTTGTGTATCACTGGTAGAAAAACATTTTGTTGTATTAATTGAGTAATTCAGAAAATGGAATAAGTGATATTGTTTAACTGCATGCAGCTCATAGTCCTGCTGATTCTCACAGTCCCTGTAATTCATTGGTATGACAGTGATGCCAAGACAACAACAAATTCAGGTGGTGGTTTATAGATCTTTGCTAGTGGTAAGAACTGCTTTTCATATGATGAAGTGAAAATAGAAGGACATGACAACTGAGTTTATTTTTATTTAAGGTTAAATGACACAAAAGGTCTGCAGTCCTTTTAAACAAGTGTTGAAATATGTTTAGATGTTTTGGCAGTCTCTCGATCTTTTTAATCTGCTATTTTTAAAGAAAATGATACGGCTCAAACTATTCAAATTAATCCAACACTGAGGGTTTTATGTATAATCATAAGGTTTGGATTTAATAAAAGCATTGTTGTACTGTCAGTGTGTAGCTTTTTAAATATTCACAGTGGGTTGACACAAGATTACAGAGACAAAGCATGTAGATGAGCCAGTCCAAATGCTGCATGTTGAAAAGAAAATGTGTAGTAGCACTGAGCTCTGACCAGCATTTCTTGAGATGGTAACTAACACAAGTAACTCTCCAGTATTTCCACACAACTGTGCTTGGTATGAATATCTCTGCTGCAGGAGCTAGGAAACAAGGTGATGAGTGTTAAACAGACTTTGGAAAGTGACACCACTACTAAGCTGCAGTGAAATTCAGCCAGACATCTAGAAGTAAGAAATGGCATTTCTCTAAACCATTCAATATTATCAGTCATTTATACCGAAGAAGAAAATATGTTCAACTAGAACATTGAGATTGTTAGACCAGTTTGACAATCACAAGATCTGTTGGTAAGAGCTGTATGAAATCTGTGTGTTTCAAGACCATTCTCCCACCAAAAATCCAAGTCCATCAGCTTTCATTGTGATTTTTTTCCTTACAATGACTGTAACAACTGTCTTTATAACAGATGCTTAACTGAGTAGCAAGGATGAAAGTAAATTGAGACAGCTTCGTGTAATTTTTGCTATCTTGCTCAAAAAAAAAAAGCTTTTGCTACTGAAACTCTTGGTTTGAGGAAGTTCAGAGTGCAGCAGTTTTTCTGCTGAGTACACACAGAAAACAGCAATTGTGCCACCATTCAGGGTCTCCTCTATTACCTGTGGCCCTGAATGTGAATTCCAGCTTCACCTAAACTTCTGCTGTATTCGGTTGTGTTCTTACTTTTAATGTATTGGCATACCAGTGTTACTCATGCTAAACATATTACCACAAGGTCTCTTCAAGACTGGTGTGTTTAAGGTTAGAAAATTGTGTCTCTTAGATGCACATAGCACTGCTTATTAATTGCTGTGTATGATAGCTGGGGGAGCACCATGAGAAAACTAACAACTGTGGTTTCTGTGAATTGTGTGAGGATTATGGTAATTAAGTATTTTGAATACTTGTGAAATTAACATGCTTTTATGGATATGGCTGAAAACGTGTTTGCTCCGTTCTGCTCTCTGTCCATGTTTAATTGTATTAAGGAAGCAGCAAAGGAATTAGAGGGGTAACCATGTTTGCATGTGCTGAAGGTGTCCAGGAGTCTGTGTGCCCATGGCATAATGTGGAGTAACTTTAAGGCTGAGTTGGTATTTGTTTGGCTGCGGCAGATACCCAAGGCTGCCAGGGCAGGAGGGTGTAACCAGAGCCCTGTGTACTCTGCTTTGCTCAGGCTCTTGGCTGCCCTTTCAGGATGTGTCCTGACCAGGTACAAAGCTGGAGAGTGCTGCAAATCTGACCGTGTGATCTGGTGACCCCACACACCCTTCTGGCTTTCCCAATACATACTTTCACTCTTGATTTCCAAAGATAGACTTGCACAGTACAGAGATGGGAGTAACCCTTTGTCATGGTTTCACATAGCTTGGTTTTTAGTTAAGGACAAAAATCCATGAGCTACGGAAGTGATTCCCTGTAAGGACCTTGACAGGTTCCTTTGGTCCTGACAGAACCAATCAATATTTAAAACTGGCTAGTTTTAAATATTGACACCCTGTTAAATCACTTAGGAGAGCTGAATATACCTCTGTGAAATCACATTTAAAGACAAACAAGCCACAGGAAAAACTGGCTTCTGGCCTTTGAACAGGTAACTGGACACTGGCCGGGCCAGGAGGAGAATGAGGAGATGCCTTAGTCTTGGGCTGAAGTTCTCTTGTAAGGCTATGGTGAAGATACAATTGATACATCAGAGTATTTTTTCATGGAATGCTTTGGGGGGATGTTGCATTCTAGCCATAGCTGTGAGCAGAAGCAAGCAGATGTTGAAGTAGCTGTGATCTAATGAGGAGCTAGAACAGAGAGAGATGAGAAACCTTGCCCCGGGGATAGAAGAAGAAAACCTCAGTTCCCAGGGATAAGAGAACTTTTGTTTCTATACTAGAACAGCTCATCCTTAAAATTGCACCCCAGTAAGCTGAGATGACCCATGGTGGTAGTTGTGGAAAGACTGCCAAACCATGGGAGGGACTTCACGATTGCAGATTTCTGGGCAGCTGCTATCTGTGAAAATTAAAATCATGAGAGAGCTGTTTCTTGTGGAGAATCTCCATGGCATGGCAGGAGAGACTCTAAGTTCCTCTAAGTGAACTGAAGTAAGATTATTTTTTAAGTGGTAAACTGACTGAAAGTAACAAATTTGTCTCTTTACATTGTCAGTAGAAAAAAAAAAGTTGGAGGGAGGAGAAGTGGTTTGAATGTTTATTCTGAATTCTTACTATTTCTTTTGCTTCTGTTAATGAAATTTTCTTAATACCCTTTATAAGTTTTGAGTCTTCTTTGCTCTCCTCCTAATCCTTACCTTGCAGCAGAAAATGTGTAAATAATTCCAGTGGGTGCACTGGCGTTTGGCCAGCACTAGATGCACTGCATTAATTGGAGCATTGGCCAGGAAACTCAGATTGGTAAACCTAAACCACTACACTCTTCAGGTGCAAGTTTACTTGAGCATAAACTGAGCAATAATCTGTCTCTGTGTGTTCATTTGTTCCTGGAGGTAAATCATCTCTAGTTACTGATATCCCTAATGTAAGTAGATAAATCAGTGTGTTTAGTGTAAGGGCTGGAGGGAAACTACAGTAAGCAAAAAGACTGAAGATGTATTCAGGTGACCTTGTAATTCTCTGGTGAGCTTCATGTGAGTAACCTTTATAGGATGGATTAGCTGTCAAAGCGGTGACACTTGTTTTACAGTTTGCATTAAAGTGTTTTTGGGAAAAACAAAAAAGTTTCTTGCTTTCAGCAAGTATGAGATGATGATTATTAAAAAGTTCAGGTCTGTTTATGTAGATTAAGAACACAAAATCCAGTGTAGCTAATCCTCTCTCTAAGAAAGTAAATTGCTTGTCTTTGATGTAATTAAGATGATGACTTCTCTTTAAGCTGCTGCTCTGTGACTTTTTTAACGAGGTAACTTCCATACAGCATTAAGCTTATACAAGTCCTGGATAAAATTATTATTTTGTGGCTCTTCTGCATGCAGCTGAGAAAGCTCTCTTATCTGCAGTGTCAGACAGCTCCTTGAGGGCCAGAAGTTAACTGTAGGAAAGGATGCTGCTCTCAACACTAAATTGATAAATTGGTGTCCTTATTGAGGCTCTGCAAGCTCTTGATGGGTTTTAGAGACGGAGAGTAGGTGGAGATACAAAGGGAAGTTAGGTACCTCTTTGCCAGAAAGAATAGTTTCAATGTTTCATTACTGGTGACATGAATCTTGACCAGATTAATAACTTTCAAGCTTCTGCCCTGTGCAATATGAGAAACAATCCTTTTTTTTTTTTTTTTTTTTTTTTGGTAGCTGCTGAATGTCACTGCACTGAAGTTTTGTACAGAGGTCCCTAAGGAAGTACTTAGTAGAGTTAGGAAGTCAAGATGATGCAGTGTGCTGTCAGCTGGCAGGCTCGTTCTGGGTGTGAGGGAGGACGGCTTCAGCAGCAGTGATGCTTTAAGATGGGATGTGCTGTTCCTCAGAAACTTCTGAGAAAAATTGTAGGTTCCAGCTTGGAATATATTGGTGGCTGACTTGAGTAAGATAATTTAACATATTTTCTTTGATTATTATTTTTTTCTTTGATTATTATTTTTTTCCATTCTTCTTTTTATATATAAAGGTTGAACTTCTTTTGAGTGTGGGGGATTGTGAGCTTCTTTTGAGTGTGGGGGATTGCAGGATCAAATCCCCAGAATAATGTATTGCTCTACAAAGACAATTTCAGTAAGTCATCTAGCTTTTCTCAGCATGGTAGCTTGGCTAGTGCCCTAATCTACAATTTGTGATGGATTGTGGCATATGTCCTCACAGTCTTTTGCAGACAGATGTGAGCCAGTGTGCCAGCCTGATTAGAAGCCATGTGCCCATGATTACGCTGAGGCCAAAACCAAGCTGTTAAATTGTACCCTTGTCATGGCTCGTTTACATGGATCAGTTGCCTGACTGTGTGACTTAAAGATATTTTCACATGCAGGTGGAAAAAGCTGATGTCCTTCTGCAGAAGATGGAGCCCTCTTTTGATTAGACAGGTGGAGACTAGTGTGGCTTGGTTTAATTTGATGTAGCTTACATTTGACAGGTATTTATGAAGGTGCTGAACTATTGCCTCAACTAGGATTTGCTGGCTGGCTCTTCATAATTAGTGATGACACAGGGTAGGCCACCCAACTCTGAGTGTGGGAGGCTTGCAACAAGTTTGAAAACTAACCTGACGCTCAAAGGAAGTAATGATACTGCTTTAACTCTCTTCATGGGATTGGGGGATCACTGGTGCAGCTCTCCAAGCTCTGTTTGGATCATGTGAACTAACTTTCCTGTGTAGCTGTATTTGCTTTGTGCACAGTTGAACACTTGTTTACACATGTTAAAAACCCAGTCACTGGAAATAACAGCCTGGCTTCCATGTTTTGATTCAGTATTCCCTTTTTTATTCAGATTCCCTTTTTTGATTCATTTCTACATGCTCAACATGAAGAAATGTCTCTTAACAAGCCAGCAAGGATCTAATTGTAGTGTAGAATCATAGGATTGTTAAGGTGGCAAAAGACCTCTGAGTTCATTGAGTCCAACCATTAAATAGTAGTAGTTTCTCTGTGAAGTGATACAGAGAAGTGATTTCTCCATGTGAGGACATCTAGCTGCTGTGTATTTGGAAAACTAGTTGAGAGGAAATTTCTCATCCCTGTAGGAAGTGCTGCTTATTTTTTTTTAATGCCCAGAAAATGCTCTTCTGTGCTGGAAAGAAGGCTTAACAATCCAGTAGAAAGACATTACATTTGGACTTTGCACAGCTTTAAAAACTATTGAAATGATATTGAGAAGTATTTTCTATTTCAGTGTACAGTGTGAGGGTGAAGCATAATGTTTGTGCACAGAGGTTGTCCTGAGACTTGCAGGCTATTGCATGTTGACTTGGCATGTCTGCAGAAATGTGTCACAAGGGTCTTCACCAACGTTTTCAGTTGGTTTTTTTCGGGATGGGATGCTATAGAATGCACATGTTGGCAAATGAAGCCTCTCAGCCTCGTGCTGATGTAGCCAATACATTTATTTCTGAGAGTGGATGTAGCTCTCTGCAAGCACCTTTGCACTAATAGCATCCCTGGGAGTTGGTCATCAAATGTTGTGTTAGAAAAGATTTCTCTAGAGTTTACCCAAAGGCTCCTGTCCAAAAGATGCAGTCTTTTGCATCTCTAATGCAGAGTAGGTATGAAGAAAGTGTAGATATGAAGAAACTGATTGCACCTCTGTCTTTCTTTAAATCATCTCCCTGTGTTATCCTGCCCTTTGCTTTTTCATAAAGGCTTGCTTATGCAATTATGGGCTTTTTTGATGCTCTCTTGATATGGTTGGTTAGACTGTAAAGGTGCTCCAAGTTCTGTGTTTTCCATTTGCTGCACAGGTATGATTTGTAGTTGAAGTTCAGCCTGCACTGAATTTGTGCCCTCCACTGGATTTATTCCCGTGTGCTCAATGCAACCTTTTCTGTGTAAGGTACTCTGCTTGCCCACCAATGTATTGTGTGTTGCAGTGCTGTCCTTTGGTGGGATTTCCTAATGAATCTACATCCGCTGAAAGCAAACCCCAGACTTCATGTAGCTGTCACTGAGAGTATGGGTCAGTCACATTTAAAGAAAAAGTAGAGTTCCTTTCTGTTTTTTCCCATCTATCTGTGTTCTCACCACTGTTCTTATAGGGGAAGGATTGCAAGTGTACTGCAAATAACTAAATCCAGGAGAAGAGGTGATGTACACAGACCTTCTTATATTGACTAAAAGGCTTTGAGATTCGGTGTGTTTTTAATTTCTAGGTAGAAGATAGAGCTTTCTGCTGACTGGTAATGAGTTTGTAACTGCTTCAGCGTTTGTATTAATTTCCATTTTTTAGTCCTTGAATGAAGCAAGCATGACTTGCAACGCAAATGAGTGGTGGTAGAGTTGTCTTCGAAGTTCCCTCTGTCCCTTGCTGTTGGTGTTGAACCTCCACCGTTCTTCAGTGTAGCAAATTAAATGTGGTATCTCAGGGTTAGGGAGCTCGGGGTAAGAGCTACCCCCAAGCCTAGTATCTCTATGTAGAAAACATCACCTTTTGCTTAAGAACTTACTGTCTTGGTTTGAAAGTCGGGTGTCTGCCAAGGAAGGTGAGAAGCTCCCTTGGAATGGAGAATACGACCTCCTTCCCTCCGAATTATTATAACTTTGAAATTATGGGACTTTCACACACAGCTATGGGAAAAGGAATAACAGTTCTTTACTAGTATGTATATGGATAACAAGGCAAAAAAGCCCCAGCAGCAGCACAGTCCCAGCCCAGCCTCTCCCGGCCGCGGCGCTTTCCCCGCGGATGCAGTCCCGCTCACAGCCAGCAGGGGGCGCTGCTGGCTCCCGGCGGGCAGGGCGGGGGCGGTGAGTCCTCCACGCCTGCAGGGGGCGCTGCGGCGCAGCTCGGCCGCGTCCCCTCACGCAGCAATGGCGGGTGGGCCGGTGAAAGAGATGGGATAAAAGTTTCCTTTACAAACTCCCCGGGCAGCGCCTCCTGATAGCGAAATGAGCTGTAGCAGAAACCTTGGAAACAGCAAGCTGGAACGGCAGGGACCGCCAAGTTCTGGAGTGGTAAAGGAGACGTGTCAGAAACGCTGCAGCTGGGGTGTTCCAGCAGGCAGGGAGCGTGTGGCTGCAGCAGCAACAAACCCAGAGCAGTGGCAGATGAACAGCAGGGCTGGGCAGTGGCTGCCTGGCTCCCTTATAGGGTGAAGGGGCTCAGAGATCCCGGGATTTCCCCGAGGCATCCAGCAGATGGTGAAGTGTCCTTTGTTTAGTGAGGTCAGCTGTTAATAAGGTCCCAGTGCAATGGTCGCTCTTATGAGCAGAACTCCGCTCATGGTGGGAGAAGGCAGAAAACACAACCCTGCAGTGGCTGCAAATTTTTCCCACTGTGACTGCAGCCTGTTTCCCTTCCAAATGCCAAGAGCACAAGAGAGAGCTAGGAGCTGCACCCAACCCTTCCCCCAGCCCAAATCTTGTGATACCGCTGCCCTTCCCACAGGAACCCCCAAATAAAGAGAGAGAGTAGCCAGCTGCACCTCTCCCCTCAGCTTGGCAGCTTATTTTGTCTTTCTCAAGTACCCGGTCATTTTTGTCTCCTAGCAACATATGGGCAAAAATTGCCTGAGAGAAGGAACAAAAGGAAAAAATCCTAAACCCCAACCCTTACCTACCTGTCCTGATACTAGAAAGCTAAAGTTCGTACTCCCACCTGGTAAGCTGTCACTGTGTCAGGCAGAGAGGTTTTTGAATGTCAATGCCATGAAATATTTGCTGATGGTTTTGCACAAGTTTCGTGGTTTTCTGGTAGTAACATTTTATTTCCAAGCTTTACTTCAAGTACTACAAAAGTCTGTAATACTCAGCTAGAGAAGTTGTTGCTCAGCAATGGTGTAGAGAATTAAAAAAGCAGAAAATATAGAATAAATTGTCTGACAGCTTAATAAGTTAATGAATGCAAGTAATGAATTTGTGGTTCCCCACTATAAACTTATTTTAATCCTCCTTGATGTTGTATGTGCTCACCTATTTAAATGGGTTCTCACATTTCGGTAAGTAAAACAGGTGCTGCTGAGGACTAAGTACCTGATTGTCATGAAAAGTAATTTTTTTTCCAGACAATTTATAAAAGTGAGTGGAGGAATGCTGCACTGTTGGTGGTATGTTTTGGATGAAGGCTCATAGTTAGCCCAAGTGGTACTGGGTCAATTGGAACACACCAGGAATAGTGGCATGGATGCTGTGATATTGCCAAAACACAGCTCTTGCAGTGAAGGGATCTGCTTTGTCTTGGAAGGAATCTAGTGAAGCGGAGTCACCTGTAGTCCTCTAGTTTTGCAGACAAATATCACTGTACTCATGGGGCAATGAACAGTGATCTAAAGCAGTGTCATATGTTTGTGTCTCTATTTTTGAACTTCCATCGTTAATTATGAGCTCTTTATAGTAGAGGAAGGTTATAAAGTAGGAATTGAGTTTGAGGCAATGCAGTGTAGTTGTCACCTCCAAGTGACCTTGGCTGGCCATTTGATGGACTTCAGCACAGCTCAGGCTGCCCTCCACTGAGAAGTATCTATATTGAAATTCTTGGTTCCACTTGGAGTGAGGTACTGATAATCAGGCTTGGGCAATAACTTAGCAAAATAAGGTATCCAACAGCATTTTTATTCCACTATATCGTTACAAAGTCTGGAATACCTCTGAAGGTCCGTGTTATAAAACCAACCTTCACACAGACAAAGCACATCTCCTTCTGAGTCACAGCTGAACCAGCAGCCTTTTCTGTGGACCCTAAATCATGACATCTCCAGCAAGCATAGCAACCAGAACAGCTGGATGCTGACTCTCCAAGTAAACACACAAATACCCAAGGGTCTCAGCCTACTTATGTCTTTGTTGTCAATGTGCATGCTGCTGAAGTGAGAAGACTGATTTATGAATTGACAATTGCATGTCCCTGCAGATAAGGGTGCATCATAAATTAGAATTGGGAATGTATTCCTGTTCTTGTTCTCCTTGTTTGTTGTTACTCCTTTCTCAAACTTTGTTATTTGGTACTTTAGCTTTCCATGCCAAGTCTTCTCTTGGTTTACAAAAACTTCATTAAAAAGGCAGCCTCCCTCCTGTCCTTCTACTTCTTTCTCTCCCAGACTTCAAGGGGTTTTTTTTGCCTCTCTGCTTTGTTATTTTGGGGATTTAGAGAGCTGTGTGGGATAGACTGAGAAAAAGGTTGTTTAAGGACTGTGCAAGACCTTGTAACACAAGAAAATTGCATTTTGCATGAGTGTTGTGTGGGTTGTTCAGAGGGACTGGCTGTTTTGATCAATTATCTTGGTATGCCACTCTTTCTGTCTGTGATGTGTAAATGGCTCCCATTTAAATGTGGCTGAAAAGTCAAGGTTCACACTTGAACCTTGTTTGAGGGCTGCTGGTAGCCCTGTCACTGTTAAACTTGGCCCGAGGGAGAGGGCTTGGGGCTTTTTGGGATAGTTGTACAGGGGTGAGTCATAGCCCCTCAGATGGGGGATATTTCATGCCTCCTGTGGAACCCTGAATAGGAGATACCAGGATCTCCTGACCTGGAAGATGGGGCAGAGTGTGACCTCAGGAGACTGGTCGGTGATGCAGAGCTGTCATGCACCAGATGAATCACAAAGATGATTAAAACATGATAAGGGGGTTGGAGCATCTCCTGTGCCTGGAGAGACTGAGAGAGCTGAAGTTTAAACTGAAGAAGAGGTACCTGGGGTGGGATCTGATCAGTGTTTATAAACATAGAGTGGGGGGTGTAAAAGAGATCTCTCCAGACTCATCTCTGTGGTACACAGTGACAGGACAAGAGGTAGTAGGCACAAGTTGAAAGAGGAAATTCTTTCTGAGCATTAAAAACCAAAGCTACACACATACTGTTAGGGTGGCTGAACACTGGAACAGCTTACTTTGAGAAGTTGTGGAATCTCTGTCTTTGGAGATACTTTAAATTCTGCTGGGACAGGGTCCTGGACAACTTCCTCTGGGTGACTTGATCACTAGAGGTGCCACCCAACCACATCCGCTCTGTGACTCATGGTGTCTGTTGCCTCCGGAGTTCGGTACTTGGCTGTAGTCCTCAGCTAATCCAATTATGCCACTTGGTAATTAGCTGAAACAGACCATATTGGCAGAGTGTGCAGCCAGGGAGAAGGTGTTGGTGTTCATCATCAAGTGCTTTTGACTTGCGTGTTGTGTGCATTTTTGGCTGGGTAGAAAGTGATTTGTCTGCAACAGATGTTTCTTCCTTGTGCTCAGGTTCTGATCTCGTTTAAGTCCAAGAAGTGATAGAGCAAATCTGTACTACAAATTTGAAGTAGTACAGTGCATCTGTGAGTGCTTTTCCCCTGGTGATGGAACATATGGAAATAATGCTTATCTTGATTTAGATAAGCAATTGCCTTTCCTACACAATCATCCACGCTTAGTAGGAGTAGAAGCAGACACATAATATTACAGGTCTTAAAATCTGCCTTTTTTAACGCTCCATAAGCCTATGCAAAAACAAATGGAATGGAAATTCTGTTAGATGTGAGATTAGTAATTGCTAATATTAGTTCATCATTTGTAGTTTGTACAGTAAACTTGTGGAAACAAAGCCTGAAGTAGAGAAAAAAATAGGCACTGAAGGGGAAAAAGCACAGAGTGTGTAGCAGAATTGCTGCTGCACATTCTGCCAGGTTCAGATGTGCTCCTAAAGATTGCTCATCTCCTTTGTGTTTTCAGCAGCCCAAGAAAAGTGGTTTAGTGTCCCAGTCAGGTATTTGCTGAGGATTCTTCCAGGAGTGTAAGGGCTGCCTCTTGTCTGGGGATAATGTGATTCTTGTCCCTTGCTCACGTTCTGTTTCCAGATTCTCTTGGAGAAGCCTTCCTTGCGGGGATACATCTCTACTAGTAGCTATTGTAGCAGGGATGAGGTAGTGGGCAGACTTATTTCTGTTGAACTTGGAATTAATTTACTTCTGTCAGCTGTGGATTCTAAAGCTGACTAGAAATGATGGAACTCTGCTATTTTCAGCTTTTTTAACTTGCAATCCAGTCTGCTACTTGTTTTTATGACTTGAAGAGAAATGTGTCATGTTACTTGTTTAACAAACTTCCCTTATAACAGTGCGAGTCTGTGAGCCTCGCTGCCATCAATCGTTCTCACTTGTTCTCTCTTTAATTTCTTCTCTTATCGACCTTTGCTCATTGAGTGCCAAGAGACTTTTGCTTTGCCATAGGTATCACTTTATACTATGGGTCTTTGGTACCTATTTTTACTACTTTGTGTGTGCTCTACTCTTTCATTAACATTTGTTTTAAAATGCAAATGTAGTTTTTTCTACTCTTTCTCTTCTCTTCAAGCTGTAGGTTTTTCTCGTCCCTCTAGTGGTAAGGTTTTTTGTATTGCTGTAGGGATTTCTGTAATTGGATGCTTGAGACCTGTTTAAAAAATTAATATACTTTAAAGTGTATTAGACTTTAAAACTCTGGCTATTTGAGCAGTGATTGAGTTTCAGGGCTGATTTGCCAATACTGTATTTGTGCCATCCTTGTCCATTGCACAGCTGAGTACGTTTATGTCCTGGGTGGGGGCTCCCTCTAGTGAGATGTTCTGACAGTCCCTCATTCACTTGGTTCAGATGAACTTTACCCGTTTTCTTGTCAAGTGTGGTTTTTGCAGACTCAATCTAATGCATTTTTCTACCCTTGTGTAAGCTGTAAAGGCCCTTTTTCTTACAACTGATCTGGAAGGAGTTGCAAACAAAGCTGAGGGCTAGGACTGCCCATTTTCTCTATTTGGTGTGAAGAGCTCAGGTAATCAACCTCATCCTACTTCAAGCTGTGGCTCTGTGGACTCTGGGATTTTGTGCATGACTGAAGGACCAAAGGATCATGTAGGAGGAAGAGGTAAATGAAATTGGATTGTATAGGCTGAGAGGTAGAAGATGCTGGCTGGATCTAGAGGGGAGAAAGTGGGGGTGGGACATGAATGGTCACCTGTTTCTGGAGAAAATTTTCAGCTGTAATATATTACTGAGGCTGGGGCAGAGGAGACAAAAGGAGGACCTACAGCAGTGTTGTCACTTTTGTGTGTTGTCAGTAATAGCCTAAACCCCCACATTTTGGAAAGGATGTACCAGGATCAACTCCATCCTTTGTGATTGTGTGTGCAGAGATGATTTAGTGGCCATTGACTTCACTTTCTCATAAGAGTAACAATCAACTTGTTTGTAAGACTAAAGTTAAAACAAATAAAAGCTGTCTTATTAAATAATTAATTTTAATAATAATAAAATCTGTGTGAGTAATCTTGCGGTATATTTCTCCATTTGCCTAGCAGGGGCTGTTTCCTCACTCAGAAAAGTGCTGCCTCCTCATCTAAGTCCTTCCACAGTTCCTTGTTCCTTCCCCTCTGCAGCACGTCCCCCTGCAGGCAGCGCTGGCGCAGGTGCCTCAGGAAGCTCTTGATGGGGACAGAGTTTTCCTTCTGGTGGCCGAGCAGCTCGTCCTTGAGGGGGGAGCAGTCAGCCAGGCAGCAGCTCCTTGGCCAGGCTGAGCGTGTCCAGGCCTTCTCCTGGGAGACACAGGGCAGGGAGCACGATGGCAGGGGCAGAGGGGCCGGGCCCCTTGGGCTGTCCTGCGGAATCTGGGGCCCGGCTGGGCTGGCCCAGGCTGCAGGCTGTGTGGAGAGGATGTCGGGCAGGTTGGGTCTTGTTCTGGTGGCTCAGCCTGTCCTTGTTTCCTCCTGGGAGGAAGGGGGCCGAGCCCCACCTCTGCTTCTGGGCTCGGGCACGGGGCTGGGGAAGAGGCCGAGGACCCTTGGTGCCTGCCCAGGCTTTCCTCTCCACAGGGGCTGGCACTCCTCCCCACCCTGCACATTGTAGCTGCCTGTCCCCTGGCACCATCCCACCTGCCTGTCCCCACCCCTCACCTGTCTCCGCTGCCTCTGGGCTTTCCTGCGGAGGCTGCAGCCGAGGCAGAGCGCGGCGAGCAGCAGGGACAGGGCTAAGAGGGCGCAGCAGTGCCCCTGCACGGGCCACAGGCCGGCACTGCCCGTGCCCGTGTCCCGCAGCTGCCGCACGCCCCGGGCTGGCACGGGCAGCCGGGCTGGCACGGGCAGCCGGGCCGGGCTCCTGGCGGGCCAGCTGTGAACCCTGGGCGCGCTGTGGAGCAGCGAGGCCACGCAGAGCCCCAGGAGCAGGGAGAGCCCCGGGCGGAGCATGGCACGGCTGCCCCGGGAGCTGCGAGCTCTGGCTCTGAGCCCGGGATGAGCTGAGCAGCACCACGGGCTCTGTGCAAGGTGGTGGCATCAGCTGCGATGTCACAAGGCTGTTGCCTGGCAGCCAGAGGCTGGGAATGTCAAAGCAAGGCCGGGCCAGAGGGTCTGAGTGAGTGGCTGTCATAACCTGTTGCTCTGTCTTGCCACTGTGGGACAGGAGTCGGGAACTTGAGGATGTGCTTTCTGGTGCTCAAGAAGGAATTGCTGACGTGTCCGAGTTGGTATTCTTGAGTTGATGGAAATGGAGGGTAAGACTAGAGGAACAAATTTCTTTGAACTGCTTCTAGTTTCTCACTAAATATTGAAGATTCTTTTTGCTTATCAACAAACTTCACTTATTTTGGAGATTTGAGACAAATAGATGAACTCAAGCTTCTTGGGACTTGTGTTAGAAATTTTAAAAAGTAATAGTGAAAGTGAATTTCATCATCTTCCCTCCTCGGGTCATTTCTGGTGATGTGCATATCTAACTTGGTGAAGCTTTTGGCAGTATGGTTGTGCAATGGTTTGAGGTAACTGAGCTGTTCTATAGAGTGAATCGGATATAAATGAAGTGATTTGGTGATGGAAAAATCTCAAGAGTTTACAGGAGAAGGGACCTATGGTAACATTATTTAGTAACAAATGTGTTGCAAGCTACTGTATGTTGTCTTCACCATTTGCCTCCTCCCACTTGAGCAATTTAAGGTGACAAAGCTCCAAGTTTAAAATTTATGTGAATTTTTTTCAGGCTTGTTGAATGGCTACATTTCTTCAGAAGTCTTTCTGAACTTTGGAGCTGTTGGCAAATGGTGTGCTTGTGTATTTTTGTACTTATTTGGTATCATTCTGGATTGGAGAAAATATCACTCTGGTTAGGAGGGTAATCTTAATTCTTCAATTTGTTTTTGCAATTTACACCCTTGTGATTACCAAATAAAATTACTTGGTGGATCTCACTCCAAAACCATGTATGTTTCTACAGTTTTGTAACCAAACGGTATGTGGGTAAGGATTCAGTGCTTCCTACTAGCTTGGATCTGGAAACAAGTAACAAGCAGGCAGCGTGATGTTAGGGCAGTGCTGGTGTCTCTGTGGGTTACCGCTGCCCTCTCGAGGTGAAACCGAAAGATACTGCAGACTGACAGCAGTAATGCCACCGTACTGCTGCTGCCTGTTCTGGGCTTGTAAATACTGACCTCCGACCCACACTTATAACCAGGTTTTTCTGCTTTATTGGTTTGTAGGTGAAAACACTAAAGAAGACCTGCAAGGGAAGAAAAGCCTGAGTGAGAAAGTTTCTCTCTATAGAGGTGACATTACGCTGCTTGAGGTTGATGCCATCGTTAATGCTGGTAGGTGGTTAAATATTTTATGTAGCTATGTCTTGAAAATCCTTTACAGGTCCATGGTACAAGTGTGAACTCTGAAAAGTTGCCTAAAACTGTTTTGTCCTGTGGAAATCGGTTGAAAATACGGCTTTTCCCTCCAGTTCATTCATATTGTATCTGTTCATCCTTTGTGCATTTACTGTGGCAGGGATTGTTGTGAAACTTTTGTAGCAGGGCTGCCATGAAAAAAATCAATGATCTTGTGTCCATATTTTGACTTGACTTGGTTAGCTGAGAGTTCACACTTTGTATTGTAGAAGGCTCATTTTTGTTACTAAGCTAATGCAGTACATTCCAGTCTGCTTTTATAAACTGAGCCACTTGTGGGCTAGGTAATGTGAGAACTTTAATGACAAGGTGATAGGAAAACAGAATTTTGTTTGTGGTTTTCATATTGACTTTCTTGTTGGGAGATTGTATTTTTCAAGTTTTTGGCCATGATCTACAGAGTTTTAAGTGTTTTAGTACCTCTTCTTGCTCAGTGACCGTGTCTCCATGTGTGCAGTCGAGGTGAAGAACTGTATGTAGCATCTTGTGACAAAAAGAGGGAAATGCCTGTGCAAGTAATTAATTAGTGTATTAGATTATAGTAAACTAGTTCAGTTTTTGGTAAAAAAACAATGGGACGGTTTACCCCTACACACATGCTCATAGACAAATCTTGCCTGCACTCTCCACTCCAAAAAGAATGTGTGGTTTGTGTGTCCTGAGGCTGAAAAGTTTTTCCCCCTAGTACTTGAATGGCACTGATTAATTTTCATGAACTAATTTTGGTGGTATTAATTTCTTGGAGGGAAATGTGCTGCAGTATCTTCTGTGTGATGGAATTAAGTTCAGAGATTCCCAGGGTTGTAATGGCTGAAATTGATGCGTTGCTTATCAGAGGAGAATGCTGTGTGGAGTTACTGGTTCATGTCTGCAAAAAGCACAGGAATGTTAGCTCACACAGTGTAGAGGGTAGTGAACAGACTCTCTTTGACTGTTTGATTGTATGACATCCCACTTTACCAGTGGACATCTGCTGATGGGTTTTGTGAAGTATAGGTGGGATCCTTAGCCATTTCAAAATACATTTTTGCATTCCAAGTACTGAGGCTGGTATTCTCATGCAAAAGAATTTAATTAATCTTGTAGTTTACTGATGCAGAAAAGCTTTCCTAAATAACAAACAATGCAGTAGCATCCATGTGAGATGATCCTCTCCTCACTTGTGTTGACAAGGCCTCTGAAACGTTAATATTTTTTCCTCATTCTTTTTTAAAGATGATTTTTCCAGTAGTGCCTTTGCTGACTTCCTTACTTTATTGCTTTACAGTAAGTCAATATTAGCATACTTTCCTCTGTTTATATTCAGCTTCTCTTTGTTCATAGGCCTCCCTTGAATTACAGCCTGGAACTAGTTACGGATTAGCTTTAGAATAGGAATACTTCACTTTTCTTGATTTAAATCCCCCTTTAATTATCCTGAAAGGTCCAAAAAACCGATATCCCAGACTGCAAATGATATTATCTGCCTATAAACCTATTATCTGCCTGCCATCCTGGTGAGAAATGCCTCTCTCTGAGGAGAAAAAAAAAAGAATCAAATAAACATGTATTGATATGCAATTTTGAGAAAAGGTTTAAAGACCACTCTAAGCAGATTGAGGCTGAAGGACCTAAAGAAGGACAAAACACTCTGAAAGTATCTAGAAAGCTTAATTGTTTCTACTGTTGTCTTCTGTAAATTGAATTTGGGCTTAAAGGAAGATTCAGATTAGATGTTGGCAAAGCTACATATTGATTGGAACATGTTTTTTATACAGTGATACTTTGGTGTATCAGATGGACACAAAACAGCAGTCCTAGGGCCAGGGCATTGGTACAGGTGGATTTTTAAGATTCTTCTAACTTGTTATTAACCTGTAGTTCCTAAAGGGCATAATATGTTAACTATTATGAGACATTAATAAGTTTTGGTTAAAATACCAACCTGCAGTTACTTTGGGAAAACCATATGCTCTCTATGTCAGTGCAGAAATTAAGTTTAAGCCTTTGATTTGCTGAGGATAGCTGGAAAGCTACATAAGGAAGGTGTTTTGGTTCAGGATCCATATTATTTATGCAAAGCATCTACTGTGCTGGGACTCTTTTTAAATCCAACAGTTTCAGTAAAATTGTAGTGTCTCTTAGATGGTATCTAAACCTATGTTTCTGCACCATATGATGCTTTTGCAAATAACTCCATTGTTTTTTCTTCTGCAACTGAAGTTATCAAAAATAAAGCAGTAAGTATCCACAGTACCAGTTTCTGTATGTAAGTTGGATAAAATGCAGCCTGTTGAATATGGAATAGGAGATAGGTTTTTTGGAGGTAAATCTGTGCAAGTTCTTTTTATACTTAATGCCTTTTGGCTATCCCAAATGTTAATGATTGACTCCCTCCAATCTGTTGCAAGCCCTGGGTTAGGAAGGGAGGAAGAGACCCTCTGGAGACTTCCTCTCTGAATTTAGAAATTCTGTTAACTGTCTCCTGTAATAAATGGTTTAAAATACAGCAAGTCATATCCAAATTAAAGCCACAGGAAGATACAGGTTGAATGTTTACATCAATTTATGCAAAGATCTAAACATGCTTGAAGTAAAGGGAATGGTCTGGCAAATTCTGGGGCTGTGGAAGGGTTCCAGGTAGTTCACATTGTCTCCATATTTGGATGCGAACATATTGGCAAAAAACCCCCTATATTATCAAATATATAAGGGGGAAATGAGACCTAAATTAATATACATGGTGGTCTTCTGTAGCTAACTAGCAGGATATCATTGATCAACACTGCTGCAAAAGGATCCTTTTTTGTCCTAGACTTTTAGTAGACAAACTGAATGTTGCTTGCTTTCCAAAAATATCTTATGTATAGTTTGCTCCTTCTTTTGAGAAACATCAAAACAGCCTCTTTGAAATCATTCAAGACTAGAGTGAGGAACTGAGATGCATTGTGAGAGAGAAAGGAGCTGAAAAAAGGAGTTGATGTGCAATTTTGCTAAAATTGATGTCAATTATCTACCCCTGTGAATGTCTTTTCCTTACACAATGGTTTCCTAAAACTTCCTTACTACCAATTTCATTGCAGACAGGTATTACTTTAACTTGATATTTTGCTTAAGGTGTCGTGCTATACAATTTCCTTCACACATTTTTTTAAAGGATTCAGGTAAGACTTGTATGAAAATCTTACTTTTACTCCTACATCCTCCTCAGTGCTTTTTTGTTACACTGTAAGAATGTAAACAGGCTCTCCTTGAGGCATGTGCTTACTGCATTAATCTGTGCTGACTGGCCTTTTTAACATATTAAATGTTCCCGGATGTCACTTCATCCTGATGCCAAAAGTGCTTCAAGCACTTGGAAGGCAGATAACCACGATTAGCCAGCATCTGAATAAATCATCAGAACAGAGCTCGGAAGGGGTGTGGTGTGTCTGTGTCTGGGGAGGGGAGAGAGGGGCCATTTTAGTCCCTTTGGCAATCCCAAATACAGAAATAAACAGTAAAAGCCTGAGTAAGGTTTGAAAAACAATTTCTTCAATATTTATAGTACCAACTGAGCAGTAAAGGACTACATTTCCTCTGCATTTTTAATAAGGAAAACTGTGTAGCTATTTATGTCATATGGAGTAACTATGTGAAGTAGGTACAGGAGTGGTATTTTGGGAGTGGGTGTGACAGGGATGTCTGTGTACCTCATACGCCTTAAGCAGCAGCTCATCACTACTGACCTCAGGTCACTTCCTACCTGTTAATAAATCTTACTGTCCAGTTATAAGATAAGGAGGCATGTACTACTATGCTTGTGAGGGAGTTTTTACTAGGAGGAAGATCAAGGGGAAACCATTATATTAGAGGAAAAAAGGATTCTCCTTATTTTTATCTGATAGGGAGGAGGAGAATGATGACTTGCAGAACACTAGAAGAGATAATATTTCTTCTTATCTTTGAAAAATATTCTTTGTATCAGTACAAAAGTATGGTACTGAGAACAGAAACCTTTAATCTTCAGGAAAAAGGAAGATGTTCTTGTCTATTCAATTAGATATTAGATATTACTGTTATTTAGTCTGTAGTATTGCATCTAAGTTTGCAGCTAGAGAGTTGCTACAGTTAGAGCAACTAGGTGTCTCCCTTTAAACTGTATTTGAGTGCTGGAATATTATCTAATACTCAAAAATTTGGCGAAGAAACTCTGAATTTTTAAAATTAATATCTTTTCCATGTGAGAAAACAAATGTGATTTAATGTCTTCCTCTGGTAAAGAGAGAAAAGACTTGGTGACTAACATAAGTAAAGAGCTCTTTACATCCTTGTTTTACTAACCCTGGTGCTGGAATTTAGTTACTGAGCCTGACATTGCTCAAGAAGAGCATCACACCTGTGTGCAGTGAGCTGCCTCAGCTGGGAATGCTGGTTTGGCAGGCATGGGCTCCTCAGCTTCCTTGGCTCAGTGTGCAGGGCCAGCTGAGGGAAGGTGCATGCAGGTGATGGTCTCCTGGTTGCTTTAAGAGGCAGAGATGTTTCCAGGGAGAGAATTACCGCTGAGGTTTTAAACAAATTTGCAAGACTTTGGAATGCTTGTCCTGCTGTACTTCCCTGTCCCAGTACTGAATGTATGTTGAACTGAAAAATATTCAGTTTTAAATATCCTATGCTTGATTTGCTTGTTGTAGGACTGGTTTTCACCGGAGCCTCTGCATGATTTGATTTATAGGATGAAATATGTATTTTCATACTGTATCTCACCTTTCCTAGTGAAATATGCCTTTCTTCCCTCAGGCTTCTGACTTCACAACCATGTTTCAGCATTTTTGTGTCACAGCAATATCTATATCCATTTTTTTTTATCTGGAGATAGCACATATTTTCTTCCAGATTCATAATTTCCTAGCCTTGACCTTGAATATGACTGTTTAACTTAATGAGGTGTCCCTTTTTTTCTCAAGCTCAAAATTACACATCAAGGTGGAAGAGCTATGTCTTGATAGTGGGAACTGAATATATTATCAGTGAATTACGCTTACACAAGTGTGTAAGTATAGATAGGGACTGAACTCTTCCTTTCCACACAAACAGCTCGTTAATGCTCAATCAGTCACTGCAGTTGCCTTGAACTTGGTGCTTAATGAACAGGTGGGGAAAAAGGATGGATTCTAATCTGGAACAGATCTGACATCAGGCAATTTCACTGATTGCTAATCCATTTCATTTGGCAACTTAATTTATCACACAGAAGTTTCATCTTGTAACTTCTGAAGTAGAAATTATTTCAGAAGTGGCCTGTCTGAATATTATGAAGGTGTTTGAGTCAGTTGCTGAGCCTGATCTGGTGTTGTGTGTATACTTATTCTCCCCCTTTTTATTTTACAGTGATCAGTAATTCTTACTCTGGAGCTCATTTGAAATTATTCTTCAATAACTTGCTATGAAAATAAGTCCCTTAACTCAAACGTTCCTGCTATTGAATTTGGAAGAAACAAAATGTAAAATCTGCCCTTAAGTTGCTTATAGCATTTTGACATTGGATTTTTACATCTAATAGTATTGATTTTTGTGGGGTTTTTATTTTTTTTTCAGTTGAGCTGAACATAAATGGTCGATTATACTGGGAGCTTCTTAGTGAGTTTGCTGTCCATTAGAATGTTTTGTAAATATGCTTTACATGTTTTATCTCCAGTATACAGATAGGAAAATGGAAAACTTGTAATGAAATCCCTTGTATGGAGTCATCTGGCATCTGCCTGTGTAACTTACACTATTGTAATTTCCTCTAGGAATAGAACCAATATTGCTAACAAATTGTTGTTAATTTGGTTTTCATCTTTACTGTGAGCAGACTGTGGTGTTAATCAAAGGTTTCTCAAGTTATTTTACAGTTGGTACAATTACACTTACATGTAAAACCCCAGAGTAATTTATATATAGTCGTCACTTACTCATCAGGAAAGTCAGTGTTAATAGTTGAGGGAATCGGTCATGCCCAATTGTGACATCTGTGAGTGAGTTTATTACTGCTTTCTGTGGAAAATGCTTTAAGCCTGGCTGGTGAGCAGTAGATGTGGTTAAACTTGCCCTCTGCTTTTGGTCTAATTTCATTTCAGTGCTGTTCTTCCCTGTAGTGTAATATTCATTTGGATGAAAAGGCTGTGTATAGTGACAGTGTTCAAGAGAATGAAATGGAAGGCAAGCACTGCTGTAGGTGTGGTTTAATTTAGGTGGAGAACTATAGCTGCTGCCTCAGTCAAACACCACTTGCTGTAAACATGTGGCCAAGGCTTCTGACTGAGGAGGCTCACTCAGAATTGCACTGCAGAACGGGTGGTTGGAATGTACTTTGAAAATATCTCAGGTATAACTAGTATAACTCAAACATTAAAAAAAAAATTGTTTGGCAATGCTGCAGATATATATCAGGGAAGAACTTTGTTCCTTATTCTAGGGTGCTTTGGGAAGGGGAAATGAATTGTGGTGAAATATTTTCATTGCAATATTCCAGCAGTGTGCTCACAGCCATCTCATGTAGCTAATGGAGATGGCTTCTGGGTGGAAATGTGCCTCAGACACCTGGACGTTGTCCTGCCACATTGTGTGTGGTGCCAGTGGACTGAGAGTCTTGGGTGGTGGAATGGAAACCTAAACCTCGTGTGCCTCAAGGAGAGCTGTGCCACTCAGCCTGCCATATGGCCAGGCACTGCAAGCAGGCAGGCACTGCATGTTAATGATAATCAAGTCATGGTTTCAAGCAGTGGGATGTGAGTGTTCAGTGACTTACTGGGAAGCCAGAAAAAAAACTGTAGAGAAGGAAATGTACTTTCCACTGGAACAATGCACTCAAAAGGCTCCTTAAACGAACAGCTTGTGGGCTGAGGCACCAGACACACATGTTGAGGTTCAGAGCTGTGCTTTTAGATTTTTAATGTTATTCTGTGCTCCCATGGAAGTTTGAGGGGAATGAGATGTGCGTGCACAATCCTTTAAGTATCTGATACCTAACGATCTAAAATGGTTTTGCCAGACAAGTTGTGGATGCCCCATCCCTGGAAATGTTCACAGTCAGGTTGGAAGGAAGTTGAGCAACCTGGATTAGTGAAACATGTCCCTGCTCATGGCAAGGAGTAGTTGAACTAGATGATCTCTGATGGTTCCTTCCAAAACAGGTAAGTTTGTGATTCTAGGAAATACCCTGACACAAAATAAATGGCCAGCTCTCTCCTCTGGCAGGATTCAGCATAGTCTGTCTTCTGAAAATCTAATAATAAATGGCATGGTAGATGTTTTAGTAGCCTTATCTAACCTGAGGGTCTGTGGTAGCTGGATTTATTTACAAGTCTGTTCTTACAAGTGTTGATGCTTTCAGGACAGTATCTGTTTCACCTAGACCGGTGTGTTCTCCTTACTTCTTTGTGCATCAGTTGCTGAACCCATTTATTATCTCTGACCCCAATGTGATTACTGACCCTTCATCCCATGGTTACCCTGGACCTTTTTTGCGTGTGCTCTTTCTACAGAAAACTAGCAGTGTACAAGCCAAACACTGCAAAGTTGGATTTCTTCAAAAGTCTGTGATTTCCTTCAGTTGAGAAGCATGATGTGGCATGGGATGCCGTGAATCCTTTCTGACAGTAGGTGGCAATAGTGCCCCTGTTATCGTAAAACCACTTTTAGGCCTGTGTACCTTAATTTTCCTGGACATAAAATCAGTGATGACTTAAGCAGAAGAAACAAAATGCATGTATTCGAGGCGTGCTTGTTGGATAGGCCATCGATACAGCTCATGCTTGTTAAATGCTGACTCCATTTCATTATGTGTGTTCAGTGTGTGTTTGAAATAGAACAGGAGACAGGCGTGGTTTGGAAGAACTGTAAGCATCTGTTTTACTTCACAGAGGAAAATATTTTGGAGAGACCTTGCTATCAGCCTGTCATATCATACATTTGACAGTGCAGCTGTCATCTTGACTGCACTGATGAAGCAGAGTGGTGTAAGAAACTACTCAAGGTCGTCTTGAACAATTATGCTTCGTTTCATAATATTAAATCCACTTTTAATCAGGACTTGTGGCGGATTAGCTAAAGGATTGTGGGTTTTTTAAGCCGATATTTGCAACAGTGTGTTCTCAGTCAAGATAGGCATGCAACGTTGTGTTTTTTTCCAAGGTTTTGCATTTTAAAAAACCCAAACCAGTCAAGTAATTTCCAAATGTTGGGACACAAAAGAGAAGACTTCTTTGAGGCCTCCTCTCTACTTACAAAAAATATTGGCAGTGAAAGGTCAGCTGATAGGCTGAGATAATCTCTGTAGTGTTAATATTGACTCCCCCCACACTCCTCTGTCCAGATGTATGTTTGTTTTCTCCTCCCTTTCTGTTTCTAACCATGAACACATTGGGTTTTTCTGGATTTGCACAGATATTGTCTCAACACTGTCTCAGTCACTGTAAGTAGTACAGTAAGGTCAGCACGGGAATTAGCATTTCTATGTGTAATGTAATCTCGTTAAATATATGCAGTTAAGTATTGAGTAGGGGAAGGTCCACTTTGATTGGAGCAAGTAAGCTTTAGGTTTAGCTTGTCTAATTTGCTAGATGCAGAAAGTGGGATAAAAAAGCAGTAGTCAGAGTTGATGTTCAAAACTGCTATTGTGCAGCAGGCTGACCCTGTCTTCTCAGGCAGGAGGAGTTGCTTTTGCTTAATTCTCTTAGCTGCTGAGTCTTCCACCCTTTGTTAGGGTTTTGGGTTTGCCTAGTGCTTTGCCATTTGCTGCAGGTCTTGGAAATGTTAGTCCCTTGAAATACAGCTTCCATTACTTGTTAAATAAATAGTTATGGACTGTGAAATGCAGTTTAGTTTTGTTTTGACCTATGGCTGTTAGCAACTGATTTTCTGAGAAAAGAAAAACGTTTGTTTGGAAAGACACAAATTGCTTTCTTTAGGAATTCAGAATGCCTCTCACTTAGAAATTAGTATTAAGGGTACAGCTTGACTTTAAAAATCTGGGCTCCAGAGTCCTTTGTGTGACTTGCTGTCCCAGTCATAAAAATTAGTAATGGCATCTAAATACACATCAAAGGTCGGTGGAAGCTTGTGAAAGCGGTATTTGCTTGTTAATCCAAGCACAATGGCGAGTGTGTTTGCATCGTGTGCAAGGAGTAGTGACTTGCATGTTAATGTACCATTGTTCAGAGTTGTTTGGATGTGTTTGGGAATTGTTTTAATTACAGTATTGAAGGTGCTGCGAGGCCCTGTGCTTTCCTCACAGCAGTGGGGTGATGAGCTGCTGCTGCACCCGGACTTCCCTTCATTCTGAGGTGACAAGAAATTCAAGGTTCGTCTTGGTATCTCCTGCCCGGGTTGTCACTTGCACAGCGTGTTTGAGCGGCCAAGGGGGGACGTGGGTGGTCCTGTTCCTGCCGCCCTGGGGGTATCCTGTCCCCAACACGTTCCTCCTGGCTGCAGAGGAGCTCTTTGGAGCTCTGCAGCTTCTCGCCTGAGCTGTGCCCGAGGGCCGGCAGTGTCATGAAGAAAAGATGACTTGGCTTTTTGTAGGAGCGATGTTGTAATGGCCCTTGTTCTCAGATGGTTTCACCAGTGAAGCCTTGGAGCCCGAGGCTTTCATTGTCTGTTGTGTCTGAGTAGTTGAAATCTGTGGGAAAAACACGGATTTGGAGAAGTTTTTCGGATTCCTTCTCTCTTTTATCACTTGCATGTTTGTGCCGCAGTAACTTTAATCTGGTGTGCAACATGAATCACTTAAATATGTCTCTGTAGCACCTTCATTTTATGCTTGAAAGCTGGTTTCTGTCGAGTAATAAATAGAAATAGTTAATATCTGGCATGCCTAGTTGTGGGCTGCCTCAAAAAGATGGTTCTGTCAGCTATATTTGATTTGTATTTAGAATGTTTTGCATTGCAAATCCATGTTAGAAATGCTTTTTAAATTTAAAGTGTGAACCATATTGCTTTTTCAAGGGAACTGTACTCTTGTGTCATGTGAAATAACTTTTTATGTAAGAAAGAGGTGCTATTGCTTTCAACTCTATCAAACCAGGTTACAGAGGAATGTAAGTCTTCCCTGTGACTTGATATACCTGATAATAGTAACTGGCAACCCATTTCCTTTACATTTCTAAGAATTTGTGGTGTACAGGCTATTTCAGAGGAACTCTCTTTTCTCATCCTGTCAGTTTCAGTCCACTTTGAAGGGATTATGTTGAGTAGTGTGGTCAAGTTCACTTGGCTAGTTCTGAATTTCTACAAATCTGAGTAATTTTATTACCCTTTCTGAAATGAAAATCACATTTTAGAATGATTTTCAGAATAGCCAGTCAGTGAAGAATGGTGGATATTACCTGCAGAGTTCACCGAACCAGGGAATCTCAGAGAGAGAAAAAGCTGAGAGAATTTATTAATGACAACTTATTTCTTAGGTTCTGAAACAATTTTCATTTTAGGTTGTCCATTACCTTAAAAAATAAAACTACTAAATCAACCCTGGGAGAAGAGTAGACCAGGGCAAAGGCTTACTTGTTGGTCTTCTTTGATTCTTAGGATGAAGGCATCTCTGGGTGCTGGAGGCCTGACAATTTTTGTGATGTCCCAGAAGAATTTTGCCGACCAGCAGTTCTAGCCTTGGCCATGGTTCAGCTAATTACAGCCCCCCTCCCCCAGTAGATAACAAACACAGCATTTCAGGGAGCTGAGTGATCAGTATTAGGGCTGTCTCAACACAAAGAGTAATTTCTCCATCTTCCTCCTCCCTCCTGATATAAAAGAACCTGCTTAGGAGGCCCAAACGTGGAGTTTTTGGCAGGGCTTACAGCCCCCAAAGGCTTAGGTCAGGAGTTTACAGCTTCAGAGGTTGCAGCTCTAGTTCAGACTAGTCTCCACAACCAGTAATAGATGAGATTAAAACAGAAACTGTTTCTTAAATCTGAAGTGAATCCCTGATGGACAGGCCAAAGGGGTGTTTTTAGGTGGGAGTACATACCTCTATAGTTCTTATCAAAGACCCAGCAAAAGGTTTTGGGCTGCCTACTTCTCTCTTAGTTCCCAAGTCCCAGGGGCTGAGTAGTTACATGTAGCTTCTCTGCTGTCATGCTCGCATTGTCAGACTGAAACCAGAATTTGAGTCAGAAAGTATAGCTTAGCAATATCTGCTGCCTTCCTCTCCTGTCCTGTCCTCCAGTGACAGCAGAGCAGCTTGTGTTGACTGTAGCCTCCCTTTCTGCCCTTTCCAGTCGCTGAGGAGAAGGGTGTGACAGGGGAAGCGTGCACGGTGTTGCGTCTCTCCTTAGAAAGGCCCCTGTGAGCTGTAACTGGATGTAGCCTTGTAACTACAAATTGCTGTCTCAAATCATGACTTCCTGCCTGTGCTTTCAGCAGCCAGGGAAGCTGTGCTGATGTATTTAAAATTTCTTATTTGGGCCACTGCTAATCATTCGGGAAAGCCAGGTTTTGTTCTTCCTGGCAGCCTCTTTTACAGAGCCAAGGCTGTTCTGCTTTGCCTGAGGGTGAGAGTGAGATGGATGGCACTTTGGTGTCTCTGCTATAGACACCGTGCCTCAGGAGCCTCCCTGGAGCGCTGCTGGAGTCACTTCATATTTCATAATTCCTTGCTGACAATTAAGTCAATTTGCTGGTGCAGCCATGATGGAGCTAAGCTAGGACATGTTTCTTTTTCAGCCAAGATGCATAGTGAAAAGCTCACTCTTTTGCTTTGATTAAATTGAAAACTGAAGTCCATCGTTACCTCTTCCTGGCTTGCAATGTGAATCCGATTTATCAGTGGCATTGTCATCCTCTCTGGATTTCTTGCTCATAATTTTTTTTTGTTTGCTTTCTTTTTTTATTTTTTAATGGTTTATTTTGGTTTTGGTTTTTTTGTTTTGTTTTTGTTTAATGAGAGGAAGACTCAAGGCAGGCGTGCCTTGATACTTGGTGCTGAAGGTGGTAAAACATCACTCCTCAGTAAGAAAAGATGCAGGGGCCCGTGGAACTCTGGTGGACTTTGACTTGTTTGTGGCAGTGATGGAAGAGCATAGTTTCATGATCCAGGGCTTTAGGAAAAGGGCACAGGCACTTTGGATCTGTGCAAACTGAGTAGTCTCTCTCCTCCCCAGTGTGGGTCTCCTGAATCAAGGCTTTTATTTTTTTTTTTTTTTTTACATTCCTTGGCTAAATGCAACATTCCTCCTGCTAGAAATATTGCTTTGAGTTTTAATTTTTTTTAAAAAAAAATTATTGCCTCTGTTAAACAACATTATCTTACAAGTCTTGCTAAATATATAATTTAGAAAATATAGTTGCTCTGTCTTGGGTCCAATTTTTTTCCAGTCCTGGCATGAACACAGTGCTGCAGATGTGGACTTAGTCTGGTGAGACATAGAGTGATTTAATGTTAGAAGTGGAATTTTGGGAGCTTTCTGGTTGTGGTGAAATCAGTTAATGAATTGGCTTAACTTTTTTGCTTGGGGTTGTTATGCTGTTTACCCATGGGCTCTGTCTAGATGATGTTTATAGACTTCAAGCATCGTATTGTATTTAATTTTCAATATTTGTACTGCACCATATAATATGTGTGTATATTTGCACTCTTTGTATTTTGCTTAAAAAAAAATTAGCTGCAGTTTTAAGTGTTTCTTCCAGACCAGCTAAGGAAATAGTCTGAGCCATCAGCAGTCTGTGTGGCATTGTGCAAATACAGAAGATAAATCCTATATAATTAGTGAGACTGAAGAGTTTTTACTTACAATCCTGAATTTTGATCCCTTGTCAGTGCATATAATGAATCTGTGAATTAGGTGAAAAAGAAATATGCATATGAGCTGGAAATAAAATCAGTTACTCAAGAACCCTAGGCTTTTAATTCAACTTCGGTACAAGCTGGTCCAGGTAACCCAGAGGGCTGGTTCTTAGCAATATTGAGGTAAATCTGTTTATACAATTTCACTGATGCACCAGTGAAAGGACTGTTTATATATTCCAGAAGTTTCTTTCAATGATGTCTTCTTATAAATGCTTTTTTCTTTTTCTGTAGAGTGTCATAATTGAATTGGCTGCCATGTAACATGCATGCTTGCATGAAGGTAGCTGATGGGAGAAGGGAATGGCAAGAAAGCTATTTGAAGAGATAGTTTATGCATTATTATTACTCTTCTTTTACACCAGTGCAACTGGTGGCTCACTTTTTCCTTTTTAACACCTTGCTGAGAGAAGGTGTTAAATGTTATTTGTTAATTGATGCAGGATTTCTATTATCAACTTATGTCAACTGTTTCGTCCTAAGGATGGGAAATCCGCATCTTGGAAGAACCAAAGCATTTTTCTTCTTACTTTGTCCAAAATATTTCCTTTTCAGAGTGCATGGATGACTCTTTTTGGTACCAACACATTATGCTTCTGAAGCTTAATACCTACAGCACATAGAGTAGCTTGCAAGTTTAATGAAAATGCTGATTTTAAATAAGGCATTTGTGTCACTCAAAAGATTTAAGCGTTGAACCTGGAAAAAGCTGCAGAAGTTCTGAAATTTAGTGCAGGCGTAGTCACGTTCACTTGGAAAAGATTGTTCATACATAATTTAAGGACATATAAAAGTCTTGAAAATTATGTGTTAAAGGACTATTTCTCATTGAAGTTCCCCCCTCCCCCCCCCAGTATTTAATAAAAAAGGCACTAAGTTTTGTTCTCTTTTAAAGCTGCTCTCTAATCATGTAGTTCATTATTTCAGCTTCAAAGTGTAGTCTGTACAGAGAGGCAATGAAGTGTATCCACATCTAGAAATTAAGCAATAATCATGTAGTTTAGTGTTTCAACAGGCTTTGTTCATTAGTAGGTACAATGATCCATTGTAAGTACTTGCTGTAGTCATGATGTTCTTAACAGTCTGAAACTTAAACTCTCCAAAATAATTTTTTTGAGTATATATTCCTGGCTGAAGTAGTGCTACCATGGGTACCAAATGTGTCTTGTGTAATGGTGATTGTTCTGTGAAGTCATTATGAGAAGAATGCCAAACACTCTGTGTTGGTGTAGTGTGTGTGTGCATATGCATGTGGCTTTGGATTAATCAATAATTCCCACTTGCACTAAGAACAAGAGCAACAACTGCAGACATGGCAGAATGATTGGAAAAGCTTCTTTAATTTAAGCACTTTTAAACAAATTGAAGCAAGAGAAGGAGAAACAAAAGCATGCTGGGACTCACAGAGAAACACTGGGAAAAAAAGAAAGGGGAGAAGTAAAATTGAAGTACTGCAAATGAGTGGTAGAAGTAAATTGGCGCTGAAATGCAGGAGGGCACATGGGGAAAAAATTTAGTGGTTTGATGGTTTTGAATTACTGAGGCTTATCTTGTCACTGAGTCCATGGAGTCACTAAGACAACACCTCCAGATTGTGAAGATTGGTCAATAAAACCAAATGTGAAAAAAAATCATGCGTTAACTTGAGAAGATCTAGGAATGATGGGCTAAAGGTGTGAGTGGGAAAGAGCCACATGACCAAGGTGCTGTGAGTTGAGGCTGTAGTTAGTTGCGTGGCAATTTGGAAGCTTCTCAGCAATCGAGATGAGTAATACTTTACCCTGAATGAGAGGGGTAAAGTACCCCTGTCTGTGTGCTTGAACTCTTTCTCTAGCTAGCCCTGCTAAGCCAGGGCTGTTCTGGGCAAGTGCATGAAAATGTGGAAGTTAGCCGTGCTGAATTTCTTTTATCATTTCCTTCTTGATTTGTTTCAGTTTTCCAGCCTTAGTGAAGCAGTTTGTTTCGGGACTGTATATAAATTAATTTTCTTGATAGTGTTGTGGAAGGTAACTGTAAAATGCTTACAGCGGGTGAGGAGGGAGAGAAGTAGATGTTTTTAGTTATTTTTGGTATTTCAAGTGGACTGTTTCTTGCAGTAGCTGAAGCACCTGTTGAAAAGCTGATGATTTTCAGTTACATTTTACAGTGCAGACTGTATGTGTAGCCTAGAAACTGCAAGAATAAGCCATGGTATGCAAAGATCCCTGGAATCTGGTGGTTTGTGGGAGAGTGTCCTGGTGGAGTCCTAGTGGAGCTGTGGCATCTGCACAGAGATCCCATGCTGTTGTCTGCTGCATGTCAGTTCTCAGGAGTACCACAGCTCATCAATGATTAATTATCAGTGTTTAAATCTGCCCCAAAGAAATGGCAAACTGCATAGTAACCACAGTTGCCTTCACAGGGCAAGAGGGGGAGAAGGCTGGTGGTCCCACACCAACACTGCCTCTTGCATCAAATGTTTTATAAATGGAGGCAGAGTTCAAATCACTGCGCTTTAGCTTTTTTGGGGAGCTCAGCATTGAATTTATTTAGTTTTTACTGTGGAGACTTTGGGTCACTAGAGTGTGCTGCAGTCCCAGCCCTGGGCTGGTGTGATCTCGCCCCAGTGCTTTCCCTGCCACAGGGCGACTGGGAATTTTTCATCACGTTGCTTTGCTGTCGCCTGGGCAACTTAAGTGAATTTCCCTGCTGTTTTCTTTGTGTTGCACCCTGCTTCCCTGGCGGGGAATGACTTGGTGGCTCGTTAGCTTGGTACCTGTGTGCCCCGGGAGAGCATCTTGTTGTTAAGCTTTGTATTGCCCCGATGGCCGCCTTTATTTTGCTGACTGAGGAGCCCATGAGAGGTTTCCACGCTGATGGCTTATAAAGAGTTGGTATCAACAGCATTTAATTAAACCATTTATAGGTGCCGTGTGGTAATGTTTATGGAGTTCAGCTTTGGAGCTTTGTAGTGGTGAATGTGGGGAAGAAAATGCAGACCTCCTTCACAGGGCTGTGTATGGAAGAAAACATATGGTTTATACAGAGTTTGGAAATGCATTCGTTTTATTTGCCAAAAAGTCTTAGTTCAGTCTTTTTAGAATAAATATGGTCTGTTTTCTGTGTTCCTGCAAGTTATTCTTTGATAGAGAGGCACAAGTTGAAAGTAGTAATTTTTTTGACGTTCAGTGCTTTTTTGCTTGCTCAGTAAAACTTTGTAAGTTGAATTCCTTTCATATTTTTGGTGAAGGCTGAGGCAGTCTGGATGTCTAGCTTGAGGACAAATCCAAAACCATAGAAATGTAATTAAAAGGTTTTTTATTACTTCTGCTGTCCTGTCTTATTTTAATTAAGTTCATCCTCTGATGAAAATTGTGCTCTGAATTATAGTGGGAAATCCATAATGTCGTCTCTTCTTCTTGGATGAAGATCACGGTTGACAATTGTCCTCTGCGGGCACAGTGAGTTTCTGACATGAGAAGAGAAGCTCAGCCGTGCAGGGAGCAGTTTTCATAGGGACAGGGCTGAAGTTGTGAGACTTTGTACAGAAGCAAGGGACAGTTGCCTTCCATCTGAAGTATGAGATTAACCTGTGTTCCATGTAAATATGTATTTTTCAAGTTGGGATTTTCCAAAATGAAAGCTTCTTAAGAAAAAAATCCCATTACATGTACATTTCTCTACCTGCACATTTTACAACTTGTTACTTAAAACTTGGCTGGAAGGAAAACAAATGGAAGTGCAGAGCCCACCTGAGCACCTGATACACAGCAGGATTACCCACAGTTCTGAGCTTCAGGCTCCTGTCAAAGCCCCCTCTTTCATTTCCCTCACAGCTCTGTGTGCTATTCCATGCTCTGGGATTCATCTCGTGACTTGTTCTGTGAAGGAGGCAGACCATCTTGTGCAATTCAACAGAGAACTCTCTGAGAAATATGAGCATGGATTAGGACAGTTAGGGAAATATATTCTGCTGAAGGGCCCCCTTTCCTGTTTTCTCTGAAAACTTTGACTTTATGCAAAAATGGGTTGTCCAGCTATTTTCTCTGTTGGGCTTGTGGGTCAGGTGGCCAGATCAGAGCAGCTGAATCTGTAAGTACTGTCAGTGTTTTATAGCAACGTGATAGCGTTATTTATTCTGGAAATAGTTATGGCTGCTAATATGTCTGGAATTTGTGCCAGATAGTCATTTTCTTGTCTAGAATGATACAAGCTAAACCTGAAAAAAACCAAACCCCAACCATACAAACAGGTCTAGCAGCTTCACTGTGTGTACACTGCACAGAGCTGTTGTGTCCGGTGTCTTTAATTGAACGTGATGAGCATAGGTTTGGCATGGCAACTTCTGAGAAATAAAATTTCTCTTTACAGGCCAGTGAGAGATGGAGGCTTCTTGTTAATTTTTGTTTCACTAATAAGAGAAATATTTTTTTTATTATTTTTGAGCTATATGTTAAGGCTGTAAATTTCCTTGGAAAGCTAGCAAATGGAACATGCCTGTGAAGAGATTAAAGTAATTATACTGCAATGCTCCACTAGGAACAGAGAGCAGTCTGGGATAAAATTATTTGGAGAGACGCCAAAGCCGAGTTTGGTTCCGTTTTAAGCTAAAACTAATTAAAGTTGTCAGGTCTTACAGTGGTCAAAGGTTGCTTAGCTGCTACTTGAAATAAATGAATCTTTTTCTCAGTCGGTAACGCTAACAGCTATGTGTTTGCAGCTGTCTCATAACAAAAAAAAGCTCCAAGAACCTTCTAGTTCTTGTGTGTGTTTCCCTTTGTGCATGTCTATTTTAGCATGTCAAATAGTATATCCTGGCCACAATATGGAGTTTTGAGTCTTTTTGTCTGTCTTCCTTCTCCTTTGTGATTTAATTTCACTTGTGAGGAGGAATTCTTATAGAAGAAACTTCCTCAGGAAGCCGCTTTAACTCTTTCTGATACAGAAAAGCTGCTTTGTGTCTGTATATTCTGTATACTTAAAATAGCTCTACAAGACTAAGGAGAACATAGATGGGTTCTTTCGAATGTAAAGTCTGATAGAATATTGGATTTCCTAAAATATTCAAATATCCACAAGGAGCCCACTTTTTCAAGAGCATGTAGTGACAGGACAGAAAGGAATGGATTCAAACTAGGAGAGTAGGTTTAGATTAGATATTAGGAGAAAATTCTTTGCTGTGAGGGTGCCCAGAGAAGTTGTGGCTGCCCCATCCCTGGAATTGTTCAAGGCCAAGCTGGATGGGACTCTGTAGTGGAAAGTGTCCCTGCCCACAGCAAGGGGTTGGAAATAAATTATCATTAGGGTCCTTTCAAATGCAAACCATTCTATGATTCTATAACTCAAAATATTTCAAATGTCTCGTGCCAGATACAATTGATCCAATATGCTATCGAATGAGGTGTTGTTAAAATGCAAACCATTCTATGATTCTATAACTCAAAATATTTCAAATGTCTTGTGCCAGATACAATTGATCCAAAATTCTATTGAATGAGGAGTTGTTGATCATTAGTAATGTTTCCAATAAACACTGACATCAAAATATCCAAGTAAAATCAGAATATTCTCATAGCGTTTTGAAGGAGTTCATAATTCCAGTCAGTAGTAGGTTTTTGTAAGAATCTACGTAAGGAATAACACTATTTGTAACAAGGATACACTATCCATATGTTCCTAAAAATCAGAAATTATTTAAAAGAATGGAATTGAAAATTGTTTTGTTCTTGTGATATCGTGTTAGGTGTTTTACTATTGAAGGTTTGATCTTGGCATGTTAAAACTGAATTTCTGCCATCTTGCATTTTGCAGTTTGTAGGAGGAAAGTTTGCAAATGTGTTTTGATGTTTCACATACTCAGTTCTGGCTGCCTGACACAGATTTGGAAACTGCTTCACTTACGCACCTGTGCATATGTGCAGGCACACGTGTTAAAAAACATAGCCAAGCAGGCCGTTCCTTCATGCTTTTCTTGTGGATGAGCTGTAAAACTTCAACACTGCTTGCCTTTTTTTTTTATCGTAGTAGGGTCAGGTGTGGTGCTGGGCCACATTGCTGAGTGGAAGTGGTTTTGCCTGTCTAAAAATAAATTTCTTTGCATTGCTCATTAGTTCAACCGTTTCCCCATCAAAAACAACAACAAAATGTTGATAACTTTCAAAACTAATTTTAAGTTTTATTATTAAATTTAGTGAGATCTGTTTGTACATTGGGAGGAAAAAAAGGTCTGAGAAGACATATAGAAGAAAGGCTGGTGTCAGTTTTATATACTACTACGGCTAAATAAACTTTTATCTAAAATTTCACCAGGCTCTACTTACCATGAAATTTATATCAAACTTGACTGGTTAAATTCCAGCTGGGATGATGAATAATTTGGCCTTGCATTTATTTTTTTTTAAATATCTTTTTTTTTTTCATTTTAGGGAACAGCATCGACGTAGTACTGCTAGGTATACCATATCTATATATATTTTACTACTGATATCCTTTGTGAGTGAATGTAATTAGGAGAATTGAGAAGATAAGCTTGAAAGTATGAGTTGGGATTGGATGTCTGTTGACTTTCTGTGGTTTTGGGTGTCTCAACCCTGATATTTCATTAAAGGTATTGAGTTAAATTGACCTAGAGTATTAGTCTTAGCAAGTAAAAAAACTCGGTGGATATCACTGGCTGCAAATAGGTCGTTCTATAGCAACTATGTTGCCAAGGTGTTTTTCATATATGAAAATTGTAAACATAGGAGATCAAACTGGTTGTGTAAGACTTGCTTTGAGTCTTTACATCTATACCGTCTGTGTATAATTTCATCAGTCATGTTTAAGTGCAATTATGAAATAATACTGTTTCCTTTCCTGTGAATTTTTGGTGTTGTAGACTTTACCCTTACGGCAAATTCTTCTGTCTGTAGCTCTTCACAACAAGCTCTCAAAAGCAACTACACAGAGAGGTCTATTTAACCCGACTGGAGTGGCAATCCAACGAGACGCTAACAAACCCTGTGGGATTGGAATAACTTGTACTTAGAGCAGGTGCTCCCTAAGCTGGGGTTTAGCAATTTGTTGTCTCAAACAACCTGTCTGACCAGAATGTCAGTTTAAGAAACTTCCATGGAGATCACTGGAGTGATCAATGTGTAATGTTAAAAGCTTAATGAACCCTTTCTATTGAAAGGAAAAATAGACTTATGCTGAGTGCTTTTAGAAAATCAAGGAAACGCAATTGCTAGGCTTCATTTTTGGGTGAAAGAATCTTGAAACTATTAACAACAAAAAAAAAAGTACATAATAAGCCTGTTAGACTGGGTGCTCTCATTAGATGTTACTCTTCTGACAGCTATTGAGCCGTGGCAGTTCCTCCATGTCTGTTGGATGAAGAAGGCACTGTTCAATCATATTGTGCTGTTCTGTGTTCATGGATGCAGGGAACTTGAGCTCTACATTGAGCAGCAACTGCTAAATGCCAACTTTGTTAAGCCAAAAAGTATTTTAGGTTGTTTGCTGCTGTTGCTGTAAATTTCCTTGACAGATTTCTATACTGAACTCCTCTGTATTGGCAGTCTCACCCCCCATGGGAGTAGCCTTTCAGAACACACGTAACTTCAGTGTTAAACTTATGGTAAAAGTGATTAGGTGGATTCGTAGTCAGCAGGTCATAAATGCACAGCAAAAGGACTGGACATAAATGTATGCTCTAACATCCTTAATGGATCAGTTGTGGATGCAGGGGGAATGCACGGGGAAGGGACTTTGCAGTTTGCAGGCTGACTTGTTCTCCCTAAAAATCATTCCCTGTTGCTCCCATCAGGGAGAAAATCCTGGTTAGACAGACTGTTAGTCTTGTGTGGTAAGGCATTTCTTCTTCATAGTATCATGGAGTAGGTGTTTCTCAGGCTTAAAAACCAAGCTGCTCAGGTTTCTCAGTCTCATTTCTACTAACTGCCCCTGTCAGCAGGAATAAGTTTAAATTTTCATAAAATATGGAGGAAATGCTTCTGCATTTATTTTTTCCATTAGCACTGATATCTGGAGCCATTTTTCCCTTGCAGGAACAAATGTTGTAAGCCAAGTCCACCTTCTCTAAATCCTTATTCTTTTGCCTTGTAATGAGTGGCAGTTCAATTATTTCAGCACCATGAAGCTATTTGGGATGCCATGGAGTGGCACATATATTTATATAATGCACTTCAGTAGTTGAAGCTGACCAAGGTAGTGATGTGAAGTGGTGCAGTCTATTGCCAGAAACAGGAATAGCCAAGTGGCTATAATTGAATGATTGGAATGTGATGCCTGTTGGGTTTTGCTGTTGAGTGCATTAATAAACAATAACCACTAAAATGGAAAGGCGCAGCCGTATGCACACACGTGTTTCTTCCCACAGCATTTGAATACAAGAGTACAGAATACATAGAGGAAAGTATTTTGTTGTTTCTGTGCACACAGAAGTCTGGGGTATTTTCTCGTCAAGTTCACAGTGGATTGCCAGATTTTTTCAAATTTGCTTTGAAAACTTCACCATGGCAAACTGCACTTGTTGCTGGAGTTGCTAATGATACCTAGAAACCTTATGTTAATCACTAAAATCCACAAGCCCCTGAACAAGCAAACAAATCAAAGAAGTAATGGATTAGCTTGTTATGCTGTCCTGGATGACTTGTTTTTCAGTATGCTTATGGGGATTGCTTTCTGCTGCCCACTGGTTATTTAATCCTTTTTTAACTCAGAAATTTGGTGGAAAAAGCTACTAAATCTCCTTTTCTGAAACAGGTCTTCATTGTTAACCATGGAACAATTAAAATGAATGTGACTATCTATTTATGAAAGCACTAAAGCCTGTAATACCTTTCTTGTTTGTTTTGGGTTTATTTAAAAATTTTTTTTGAGGGCTACTAGTGCCAGGTAGGAAATAAAGGCCTTCTGAAGCAGAAACTGCATGGTTTTGTAATTTTTTTGTTTGAATTTTAGGATTAAACTATGATTACAAAGGAGACAGGTCTTCAAACAGTGCCAGAACAGTAACTGTAGTGTTTCAGTTCCATGTCTTGTTTAGTCAGTAAAATTAATGAACTTTCGGTACTTGTCCATCAGAAGATAATTTGAGTGATACTATGTACACATCTGTAGTGGTTTTTATCACAGAGTCCTTTGCTGTAAGTATTGAGTATTTCTGATATTCTGTATTTCACAGAGAAATACAATGGCAATTTTTTTGCTTACTGCTGGTAAAGAGTAAATACACTCTTCATGTTTCATACCAGTGCTTGAACAAATAAATATTTACTGCTTTACCATGAAAAGCCTCCAAAGTTTCCAGGTTGCAGCTGGTGAGAGAGGTCACATTTATATCTGAGAAGAGATTGATCGGACCTGCTGGCTCTGCTATAATTTGGTTATTACCCATTGCCTAATCAATACTGCACAAATTGAAAACCCCAAGTCCAGGCAGGAGTGAAACTCTCGCTTTTCTTGGTCAGCCGTAACTGAAGGGGCTGCTGCCTGTCTCGAACAGAAAAGCTCTTGCTTTCATCTGTGGTCTGCAGTGGAAGGACAAAAGGGGAGACTTTCAAAAGAAGTAATGAGAATCAGGAGCCAAAATCCCATTGACTTTTAATGAAGGTTAGGGGCAGACTCTTTTGTTGTGCATCAGAAACTTCCTCTTTCTCAGTTGTCGAAGTTGCTGATGGTGGATGAGATCTGCCTGTGCCACCTTTTGGACTCCTACAGGAACAAAAGTTACCTTGAGTTATGTTTGCTGTGTGGCCCAAGTTAAACACAGATCCCCTTTGCTTGTTTCCATGAGGAACGGTCAGTAATCACACCCCCACCTTTGTCCTTCTCCTCTGTGTGCTGCAGAGCCTCTTGAGAGATAAAAGCACTGAGAACTTACTGCTTGGTTACTCTGTGCTGCAGCCTTGGGTATCTTCAGAAAACAGAGTGAAGACTTTGCCGAAGTTAAGTTGTTCTTTTGTGTGAGAGAAACTTTATCTGGTTACCTGCAAAAGATGCTGTAAAGGTCTCTATCCAGCAGTGTTGGAAGTACCTTCCATGTACCTACACACTGTAGCTGTGATTATAGGAAAGTCAGTTTAATGATTAAAATACTTCACTGCCTGAAAAAGTCACCTCCTTAATTTTTCTTTGATAATATGTGGAGCTCCTGTAATAACTTACACATTTTACAGTAGTGCCAGTCACAACCTTGGAAGAAATGCTGCTAGGATACTTTTTTGGCTTTTAAATTTTTAAAAGACATTTAGATCTTCCTCGCCAGGTATGCTTTTTGCATGCTGACAGGAAGCTGCTCCCGTGATGAGGATTGGTTGGTACACACACACTTACAAAGTGCCCACGCAGCTTTCCAACTGTGACTCTGGTACTCATGGAATAGGGTCACAGCCTCCCTGGGTAAAACAGTGGGGAGGGAGGAGGGTTGCTTTGGGAAGTATATGGGAAAAGCAGAGAATTATTTCTTTGAGACTTGAAGTATTCCTGGATTCAACATGGAATTAAACCTAGCTTTATGTCTTGTTTATGCTCTCCTAATTGCCAACTGGTTCCCCTCTCTCTGCATCTTTGAATGTATTGTGCACCAAAATCTCTGGGAATTTAGGACTTTATTTGTAGTTATTTTTGATAGAATTCTTGATTCCTGTTTTTGTGCTTGAAGATCTTTATATTTTGGGTGCTTATTGTAAGTCTGGCATTTGGATTTAATTATGAAACTAGTTTAACTATGGGGAACCTGCAGCAAGTCCCTCTATATTTCTGCCTTGCGTTAGGAGTTGAAAAGAATCTGTATGCAACCCTCAATTCTTTTGAAAAAGGTCTTTGGATGCATTATGGATGAAGCTAGAGACAAAGTGCTTTTTAAAAAGTTTATCTTGCATAGTCACGCTCTATATGAATGTACAATCTATACTTCTTACAGTGACGAACCTGGCGTTCACCTTTTTTGCTTGTGGCTTTCCTCCACAGTTCAATAATCTTTATTATTCATATATGAAATGATGAATGAATGCTTTATAAAACTTCACCAATACAGTGTTGGGAAGTATTGAAAGCAATGTAGGTTCACCATTTGCCTTGAGCTGGCTTTCACAGATACCTGCTCTTGCCTGAACTGGTACTTGCCAAAGCTGCTCTTCCATGTGGGCTGTCTGTAGGAATCCAGTGTTCTTGCAGATTCATGGGTTTACATCCATGGGTGTTGTACATGGATTTTACTTTACCATTCTGTATCAGAAAACTCAACATCAACAAGAACTAACATACTTTCAATAATATTTTGAAGTAATCTACATCAGTGTTTGTTTTTATTAAAGGTTAGAATATACTTTTATAACCTGAACAGTTACTACTGGAACGCTGAGGTCTTTGATTTTGGCTATTAATATTACACCCTTTAGCTGTTCTGTCTTCATCTTTATAGTTATGTAACTTTATTTTTGGTTTAGTCTTTTCATTATATAAGCTTTTGTAATTTTTAAGAACAGATTATAAAAGCACAAGTCAGAAGAAACTAGTCTTGGGTGCTTCAGGAAAAAACTGAACATAAGGGCAGAAGTATGGCATTATCTTTATTTTTATGATTTAAGAAAGAAAAACAATTGGAAGGGAGAATACAGGGAATGATTTCAACCACCTGAGCAATGTTTGTTTGGCTGTTGCCAGTAGGGTTTTTGTTACTGTTTTTGTTACTGCACAGTAACCTCCCGCATTACCTTTATCCGTGTTTTATGCTACATTTGCTGAAAACCTAAATGGTTTTCTGTGTTTTGATAACTGAGAATGTGACAGAACATTATTAAAAAGTACAGATCTTGGAAGTCTGTGAAATAATTAAAATACATAAACCATCAGTAAGAAGCACATAGCAAACAAGTGGTTGAATTAAACCAATAACTCTTTAAATATGTACCTTTACCTGCTAATGTACTGACATTACAGTTCCTACCAGCATTGTTTTAATGATGGTAAGAGCCAAAATACCATTTCAGAGACTACATTAAAAAAAAAAATAAAAAGCTTAGTGGGTTTTAGGTTTGATCTAATCTTCCCTCCCCCATTCACATGGATTTTGTTCCTCAGACTAGTGTTGTGCAAACTCTTATGTGGGCTTAAGGATGGAGTCAGTACCTCTCACTATTTGGTATTTAAAAAATTAAAATGAAAGTAGGTTTGCCACATAAGTTTCAGTAAATAAGGTCAAGGTTAAAATCATGTTTGGTGCTTCGCAAAGGAAAGAAGTGTTATTTAGGATGCTTTGAAGTGAGTGTAGCTGAGAAAGGGTTCTTGCAGGCTTTTGATGGACTTTGATTTACCATGGTTCCCATCACTTGCTTTCTGTTAACTGGTGAAATTTGGACTCAGGAGGAGTAGAGTGAGCTCTAAGGAGAGTTTAGACTGAGGCTTTTCCACCTTTATATCCATCTGGTTATAGTACCTGTGTTCTGATGTGTTTGTAAATGGAACTTTTTCTGGTTTTGCCGTGAGAATCACTGTATCGTGGAATGAACTAGGTTGGGAAAGACCTTTAAGATCATCTAGTTCAACCTAAAATCATTTAGCCCAACCTTCATTTAGTTTCAGCTGCTAGCAAGTGTTATTTTAGGGTTTATTTTGGTTTTGGGCTTTGCACAGCAGCATTGCCAGCTCAAGGATTTCCTTCATATTTCCGTTTTTGCTAAGATCAGTCATATAGTATCTGATGGACAAATTGCTTGCTGTGACAGCATGTATGGGATCACATGGGATCCCTCATGTATGGGAGGCAGGGATGCTCCTGCCTCCATGACCGTGGATGTGCACACAAAACTGGGATGTACATACAATAGTATCTGATGGACAAATTGCTTGCTGTGACAGCATGTATGGGATCACAGCTGCTCCTGCCTCCATGACCATGGATGTGCACACAAAACTGGGATGTCCATACTTGCAGCAGGAGAAATGGGCTTTGCTGCTAATTCTCCAGTTTAAACTATAGAATAAACAGTTGAAAGGTATTAGAGCCATTAGCTGGATGGATACATTTATGGTAATAAGGACACCTGAGAAAATGCAAGCCTAATCTATTTTTTTTAAGAGACATGTTTTTTATGGAGCATAATTCTTACCTCTGCAGCTTAACTCACCCCTTGGGAAAACAAGTTTGCTCAATGTACTTCCTGCCTCCTTAAGTCCCCTGTCTTTCCAGCCTTGCAGACTTCTTTGGGTATCCATGTCAGACTGCATTGTGTTTTTGATCAATCCTGTGCCAATCTTCAGGACAGATGTCACACTCACTTTTAGACAGATAACTTTCATCATGGGGGGAAAGAAGAGCAGGAGTAAAGGGGAAGATTGTATCTATTCTATCTATTAATACCTGTATCTATTCAGGTATTAATTTGTGTGCTTTAACTTTCTCACTTTTCTATTTTTCTTTCAATTGCTTCATTAAAAAAATAAAAATCTAAAGTAGGACTGCAGGTTTTCATCAAGTCCCTAATAACCTCTCGTTTGGTGGTGGTAGCTTTAGCTCAGCAGAATTCCTTGGAATGATTCCTTGGTGTTGTTGAATGTCATAATTAATGGGATTTCTCTGGAAATACGACAGGTAGCCAGGGCTTTGGAAGCAGAAATCCCTTGTAGGGAAGAAGTTAATGAGACAGACAAGTCGCAAAAGCATCCACTGAAGTTCTTCAGAATTTTCCTTGTGCTGGGACAGCTTTCTGCTTCTCTTCCACTGCTGGCTGCTGCACTAAAACAAAGGAAAAATAAGATTTAAACCTCAGCTTCCCTTATCTTTCAGCCTCTTAGGAAAAGGAGGGGGCTGGGTTTGGTTACTTATTCTGGAGAGGGACTGCCCAAAATTTATTTTCTGTCTAATCAATGCAGCTTTGTGAAACCAGAGATATTTTTGTGGAATGATAATACTGAATACTTTTTGTGTATTTAAAAGTTTCATGTAACTTAATTAGGAATTTATGTTTCCAAATGAGATGTGAGTATATGTGCTTGGGCTTCTCTTAGTCATATATTTTCAAATTCAGCCTTCTCAGTGCCTTTGGAAGAAAACAACAGAAATGTCTGCATAATTTTAAGCCATCTTTAAAGCAATATGTTACGACAATTTACTTTTCAAAATTTCTGTGGCAAGGCAAGATCATTGTCTTAGAAGTGTAATGCAGGAATTTAGTAGGATATCAAGATGCATCTACAGTATATTGTTACAGAAAGATAGCACAGGGTATTGTGTTAGTTATGGCATTGTTTAAAGTTACAGAAATATTTCCTGTTCTTTCTATGGAAATTATTATTTTTCCTTGACTCACAACAGGAATGCTCAACTAGTCACTGAAATATCTTTGCCAGATATTTTGAATACATTGTTTTCCTTGAGAAGGAAGAATTATCAACAAATTCAAGCATGTATTCAGTTATGCCATATGTAGAATTAAGAAATTTGAATATTCATAAATAATTTCCCTTGGATGGCTAATGAAGATGACAGTCAAGAAAACAAATGGCATGCCTTTTTGTTCATTAACCTCATTATTGAATTAAAGAATTATTGCAAACTTCTTGAATCTTACCTTTTATCAGACTCTTTTTAATTGCTTTTAATTTCCTGTAACTTTTTTTTTTATCTCCAGCCTTTTTAAGGATTGTACATTATCTGAATCCAGACATGTGGGATTTGAGTTAACGCCGAATCTGTTCTTCTGGTGTTCTCTGTGCTTTTGGCCATATGGGCATCTTTGTTTTTCTTTTGTGAGCCTCCTTAAAAGCCTCATAGCTTACAGTTAACAGGAACACTTGCTTTTTCCTTCATTTTTATTTTTTCCACTTTTACAAAGATATCAAAATCCATGCAAGGGGAGCAAAAAAAAAGGGGTTATTCATGTGAAGCATGAATGTTGTTACTGGCACCTGTGTCAGGGCAGCCCCCAGTATCATTCCAGGATGGGGAATGAAGGGATTGGGAGCAGTCCTGCCAAGAAGTTGGGGATGCTAGTGGAGGAAAGGCTGGACATGAGCCAGAGAGGAGGGCCACCAAGTTAATAAGAGATATGGAGCTTCTCTCCTAGGAGAAAAGGCTGAAAGAATTTGGATTGTTCAGCCTGGAAAAGAGAAGGCTTTGGGGTGATGTAATTGCAGCCTTCCAGTACCTGAAGGGAGCCTGCAAGAGTAGTGGGGGGAGACTGTTTAGAAGGGCATGGCATAACGAGGGGCAATGGATGCAGACTGACAGAGGGCACGTTCAGATCACATATTGGGAGGAAGTCTTTCCCTGTGAGGGTGGTGAGGTGCTGGCACAGGTTGCCCAGAGAGGCTGTGGATTCCCCATCCCTGGCACTGTTCAAGGACAGGTTGGACAGGGATTGGAACAACCTGGTCTAGGAGAAGGTGTCCCTGCCCATGGCAGGTGATTGGAGTGATCCCTTCCAATCCAAGTCATCCTGTGATTATATGATTTTATCCTAATACACTAAAAAATGCATCTGTTGCCATTTCAAACATAAATACTTTGATATAGCAGCATTTTATTGAACTTGTTTGAGGTCTATACAGATCAGGTTTTTTCTCATTCATATATCTGGAGTTTTTTTCTTGGTCTCTTTTCCTTGCTGCACAAATTATAAGTTTTTAAAGAGCCAACATTGCTTTGGAATGTAAATGCTAAGGATAAAATTCCTCTAAGACTGAATTTAGGTTTGAGATTGCAGTATAATGAAGAGAGATGGGAGTAGAGGTACAGCTTGGTCTTTTTAAATGACATCAATTTTTCTTGTAGCTGCTTTGTGCTTTAACATTTTTTAACTTGATTAAAATTAAACTAAAGGCACTCCTTTATTCTCCTTGAAATTTCCTACTGGGCATCTGGAAAGCTTTTGTTAACTAACGTTTGCTCAGCTGATAACAGCAGAACTGTGGCTTTCAGGTGTGTGTCAGCAAGCTGGAAGCTGAGACTCACCTGGTGGGCTGCATCAATAGTGAGCCTCGGGGTGAGGTTCCCCATTGCCTTGGCAGTGACAGATTTCCCTCTGTCAGCTTCTATTTACCTCTTTGTTTCTTAGCTGTTTCATACAAGTAACCAAATTCTTTAGGAGTACCTGTGTTTTGAATTCCAAGTGTTTGGAAATCATTGTGGTATTTATATTCCTAAAATATGCAGTTGTCTGGGTGACAGCCTGGAGAAGCATCCCCTGGGTGAGAGGAGGAGGGTGGAGGTGTACTGTGGGGGTAACGAAGGCAGAGTGCACATCCACTCATTTGTGATGAGCGTGCCTGCAAGGAGAAATTATGGTTTGGAAATTGGAATAAATGTGAGAGAGCAGAAATTTCAGTTGGATGATAGGGCAGACTTTGGAGCTTTCTCCTGTGGAAAACAGTCTCAGCAGCTGAACTCCGTAATGTGAAAGCAAATGCAACATGCTGCCTGCACCAGCTCCAAGATGAGGGATGGCCTGGCTTTGCACAGCTTGTGCCTCTAAAGCAGCCAGGAAGCCTGAGCACATTTGCATTTTCTGCCCTGAATCCAAGTTTTTTCAACACTCATTTATAATTTTGAAGTGTGTAATAGTAATGGAGTCAAAACTGCTTCATGGAATGAAATTTGCAAGGAAGTGCTGTGAAGGAGGGCATTTCTAGTGCAAGACTTAGATTCCTTCACCAAATAACTTGTTGCAGAATTGAGCTCTCTCTGGGTTCAGCAGATGAGATGCTCACAAGCCAAGTCTTCATAAAGCTTAACAGCAGGAGAGAATTTGTGCATTGTAAATAGGAGCAGTGTCCCTTTTCAGGGAACTCGTCAGGCTTCTCGTGAGTCGCCAGGTTCTTAAATGATTCTTGAAACAGGGCAGTGCTAAAGGAATTTATGGGATAGGTTTATAATCAACTGATAGTTTAATTAATGTAGTATCTTAACTATTCGTCTCCAATTTCATTTTTTCCAGATGTTAAGTTTTAATGAAAGTTTCTTCAGAGACTCATGAGGAAGGTTAACATCTGGGAAGAGCATTTAGGGCAAGCTTGCATGGAAGTGAAACAATATTCCCTTAGATGTTAGCTTACATGTCAGCACAACACAGTCCTGAGATTTGGAGAGGTTTTATGTATTATTACATTTATATGTATCACACACACATATTATTTCGGGTTGGTCAGCTTGGCCAAAGTACAGCTAATCTCACTCCCATGTTCCACTTTTCAATCCTTGTGTTTTCTCTGTTCAGAGGAAAGATTGAGATAAAGACTGCTTTTCAATATCTTAGCAAGCTTTTGCTTTTATAGTACACTGTAGGAATTATAGGACAAGTTATCTGCATTTTATATCCATATGGAAATACTTTAAAAAAATCAGTGTTATTTTAAAAAGCAGTATTATCAGTCTTAGATGGTCTAGTTGCTGTTTCTTTAGTTTGTACGCCAAAGTGATTTTATTTCCAAATGTTTCATGTTTTAGGAGAATCCATATAAGGACTTCTGAAAGGTAGCGCCCAAACCCCAAGAGTAGTAGGAAATACTTTCCTGAAATCCTGTCCCAATGTTGGGACAAGTGAAGCACTTGGAGATATGTTTAAAGGGTTAAAAAAAAATCCCCAAAAGCTTTATGTTAAAACACATGTTTGTCCATATGTTTTAGATAGGCTATCTATATTTTTGTAGAAAACTGATATTAAATGGAAATTCAAGCCTTTGCAGCTTTCTTAACAAAAGACACTTGTGGTGGAGCTCTGAGGTCCCAGGACAGTTCCATTACTGTAATTCCACAGCGTGAGCTTTAAATGTATCTGGAGATTTTAATGGATCACATGGGAAGTAAATCTCTTTGTACCTGCCTTAAGCCATATGTTACTGATACAAGATGTTGAGCTGCCTATCTCTTTCACTTGGGCGCAGCTGTGCGCTTCCATAAGGGCTGCGTTTTGAACTGGAAAGGGAAGTTTCAGATTCCATTCTTCTCCCCTGTTACAGGAAATCTCATGCTTTCTAATTTCAATTGTGTAATTTTATAGATTTTTCCAGAAGATGTAGGTTTTTGATACATTTCTAAATCTAATGAAGCTTTTAAAAATGCTTTATGACTTTTAATGTAGTCCCTTCATTCTTCCATTCTTTCATGCATTTCCTGCTGTTGATCAAGTTTCTTTGTTGCTATTTAAATAGCATGCACAAAACCTATTTGTACCCAATTGATATTGCTGAGTATCAATGCAAAGCAAAATTAAACATTAGATTTAAATAATGGACTTGTTTTTCCTACTCCTTGTTTATTATTTTCTAATATAACTGTAATCAGTGAATATTGTAAACAATTCATATAACTGGGAGACAAATAAAGCAGGATTGAAATTTTATGCCTGATAGGACACACAAACTGTTAATGTCTAAGATGCAATTTATTTGTAATAAACTAACAATTCCCATTTGCAACTCTAACCACTTTTCTGAAGGCTGCTGGTTTCATTTGTTTTTCAGAAGTCATATTAGTTACTTCACATTTCTTTTGGGAACACTTTATATCACTGGTTGAACTCCCCACCCTGGAAATCTGAGACTGATGTTCTCCCTCAATAACCAGGACCTTCTTTGCTGCAGTTTCTGGGAAAAAAAAAATTTATGGCCACCATTCAGTAAATCATCTATAGCAAAGGGAGACTTCTTCCATCCAAATAATCCTGGTAGTAATTGTAAACCCAGGCCTTCTCTCTTACACTTAAGTGGCATGGGACTTAAGGCAATTACTTACCACTCTCTTTATGCTCTTTTTTTTTTCAGTGTCAGAGGAGGAGTGTATTTAAAAATGGAAAATGTAGGTGAGGGGGAGGTGCTTAGAAATCTTCTCCTCACAGAGCTGCAGTAGTAGGCAGCTCCTTTCTTGTAAGTATATTTTTAAATAGCAGAGAAGAGGAGCCTTTATAGAAGAATTTTTAAGTAGTAGGGGAGTAGTGTGATGACAGCAGAGAGTAATCTTTTACTACTTCTCTTTGTAAGGAGTAGCTGGTTTTGAGAAGATTTAAGTGGGTGAGGGGAAAAAGTCTCCACAGACAGTGTTGGGGTGGTGGTGGGTGTACAGTGGCTAAGGGGGAAATCAGCAGAACTGATGAGGGCAGGTAAAGTGTGAATGTTGGTATGAAGGTTTTGAGAAGAAGAGAAATTGATGATGTTTACTTGATTCTTCAGGATAATTTTATCCCAGACAAAGATGTAAGAGCCCATTTTTAGTATGACTTCTGTTTCAGGAAATAATGACTAGAAGCTGAAATTTCTGTGGAAATCTTAATTTCTTTTAGCATTAAGCAATATGAAGCTTATTCTTTCAAAAAGAAAATTGATGCAGTTATTGCTCATTTCAGCAAGATGCAAATTATATATGTAGTATTGTCAATAAAGTTTATACAAGATGCTCTGTATTCATTGTCTCTAGGTTTAATGAGCTGGGCTAATTATACCGGGCCATAACCAACCAAGTAACAGCCAAATTGATTTTTTTTCTTCTACAAGATGCTCTGGGCTTGTAGTTCTCAGATTTAATATACCCATGTAATTGCATAATGTTGCAGTTCAGCAAGTCATTGGGGAGTGTTTGGATTGTTAGTAGCAGCGTAAGAGCCTGTAGCTTCTTGTCTGCTTTGTCCACACTTACCAGCCTGCCCTTGGGAGTCACAGAATGATTTGGGTTGAACAGGACCCTAAAGATCATTCAGTTCCCAACCCCCATCCCTGGACAGGGATTGGCTCTCACTTCTGAGGAAAAACCTTGTTATCTTAAACACAGAGTAGCTGAATTTCAATTGTCTGTGTGTGGAAAGAAACCTTTCTCAATTTCACATTTTCATTTTCTTTTTCATTTCAGTGAGTCAAAGGCATGATGTTTTTGTAGTAATGTATATCTTTTGTGTTTTTTTTTTTCTCATCTGTGGATCAATTTGCCTCCCTTTCCATTGTCCAGTTTGGCCCTCTGTTTCTTCCATAGACAGTGGAGCAAGAGAAGCTCTGAAGGCAATCCAGCTTTTCCTTAAAGAGATGCCCCACAGCTCAGGTAGATTCTTTTGGAGTAACTGATACCTCTCCATTCTCTATAGACAGAGATGGGAAGTATTTACCCCAGGAAAAATGTCTGATTTAGACATTTGTCTTGGTCATAACACATTAAAAGTAGCCTCTTTCACATCTTTGCTTGCAATAGCTGTCTGTTTCAGACTACTGCTTCCAGTTAGTTGGACTGGATTTCAGTGGATGTTTCTACCTGTTCATGTCAAGCTAACTGGCTTGTTCAGGAACATGGGCAGCCTTTGAACTGAGACACCTTAGCAAAGTGCTTCCCAACATATTCTCCAAGTAGCCAGGTAAGCCAGGTAGACCTGACTTCCCTAAGCAGATATGGAAGGGTCAGAGTAGGCCTCAGCCACATAAACTGACATAAATCTTTATTTTGTAGCTTGTCTTAGGCTTAATGATTTTGTAACATTTTCTGTTGCCTCTCTTTAAGCAGGAAGTAAAAATCCCCTCAAATAGGCTATAAAATAACATCTTTCTGTATTTCCTTTTACATAAAAGAATTCATTGAGCAGCTAATTTTACTTAAAATATCATCAAATCTGTTATGCAGGAGGAAGAGTTACAAATTAGTGGATTTAGAATCATATCTTGACCATCCGTGGGTTTCTTTCAAATGTTGACCAATTAATACCAGTCTGAATTGTAAAACAAAGCAAAAATGGCTTCCTTTGTCATATTTTGTGGGAAGTGTTTTAGGTTTTTCCAGCTCATTGTATTACTTCTTCAGTGAGGTAAAGTGTTAAGCTATAGGGCATGTTGGCCATTATACTTGTCCTTTTAATAGCTGAAGAAGGCTTGCTTTTACCAACAGCATAATTTGTTTGCCTTTTCCCCCCCAATTTCTTGAAGAGTCAGCAGAATATAAATGACAGATACTCTTCAAATAGGTACCTGGTATTTCACATAATTAGAAATATGCTGCTGCCATATTGTTGCAAAAATGCCTCCAATGCATCTGTTTTCTTGGGACTGAATTCCAGATGTTAATTTGCAGTCTACCATCTGTTTGATTTTGGTGGCTGTGTCAAGTTGCAGGTCAAAATTACGACTTGTTTGTTGTCAGGAGAATGGCAGCATTTGCAGCACTCAAATCTTACGTCCTATGCTTGGCTGTAATTGCAGCCTAATGTGTATTTCCCTTACCTTGCTAGAGGGAATGCACACAGAGCTGGGAGCTGCTGTAATTGTATGTGGCCCTTCTCATGTGCTCCTTGGTTTCTGGTGTGCAGAGCTGCCAAGCTGTGCAGCTCCTCGTTTGAAGCTCTCTGAGCCTGTGGAGTGGGTGTGGCAGTGCTGGGAAGCAGACGGTGACCTTCTCATCTTGCACAAGTGTTGAAACTCCTCCTCTCCGCGGCGATCAAAAGCCCTTTGTAATTTCGATTCTACGATGGTAGTAAATGTTGTAATCTCAGTCTTATGACTGTAGTAAATGTTGGGTTTATTGCTAGGTGAAAATACTTTCAGCTATTAACTATGGAATTATAAACTACTCCTCTGTGACAGCAAAAACTAAATTCCATTCTCTCACTTTGAACTCTGGCTGAACAATGTGTGCTAACAAGGTAGTATGATGTTTTTTTCCCCCTAAGAATCTGTGTTTGAATTAATGTGGAATTTGTGACACGCAGCCTTACTTGGAAACTCATTATAGTTCCAATCATTATCTAACACTTCAAAAGATAACTACACTTAATCTCTCTTCAGACTTAGGTTGATAGTTGGTTTTTTTCCACCAGAATTTGTCTTTTTTTGTTGGTTTGGTTTTATTTTTTTTTGTGAACAGATAAAAAGGTAGTGAAGAAAGGGGATGATTGATGCTTCTGTGCTGTTGTTTTTGCCCTGGGGACACTGTAGGAGTTTGTTTTGATCCAGAAGTGATAAATCATAGAATCGTGGAATGGTTTTGGTTGTGAAGGACCATCTAAAGACCATCTCATTCTGATCCCCTGCCATGGACAAGGATCCCTTCCACTAGAGCAGGTGCTCAGAGCCTCATCCAGCCTGGCCTGGGCTCAGGCTCAGCAGACACACATGAGCAAAGCAGTGCATATGCACAAGTATGGGAGTAGTCAAAACTCCTTTAATTTAGCTTATGGGCAGAGCTTCCCTGTAATTTGTCATCCTTGCATTCCAAGAGTTCCTGTTATTGAAGTTCCTTAAAGCTGTAGAGCAGCATCACTGAGGATGATCAGTGCTGACAGGAGAGTACCTGGGCTGTCTTCTGGGACCTTTACTTGGTATTGAGAACTGTGCTATGCACTTTTTAAGAGGTAGCTGACTTCACTTCTGCAAGATTTGCGTTTTGGTGAATTGTATTTCTGTAACGTAATGTCACACACTGAATTTTAAAAGTTTTGGCTTATAAACACCACATAGAGGTAGTTAAAACTATTTTTTCATTTAGCTTCCAGTAGCTTGAATTTATGACACATCTGTTATCAGGCATATCTGTCTCTTTTTTCCTGGTCAGACATATGTTCTGATATTTTAACTTATCTTCCCTCTTAAATGAAAGTTGCTATTGAGTCACTCTTTTGCAATGGACAGTAGTTTCACTCAGAAACCGTCTGTAGTAATAATTTCTGGTGGATGCTCTTAACACATCTTTTTGCCATTGACTTAACTTAGCTCATGTATATTGGTGCTGTGAATGGCTGTGTAAAAATTCTTTCCATTAAAATGCTTCATGCTTACTGCTACCATGTAAATGAAATAATTCAGGACAGTTTTCTGCATGTAAATTTTTTAAAAGGGATAAAAGCAGTAGAGCAGTAACGCGAGTCTCTAATGTGTTTAGAGAATGAAAGATCAGGTTGCAATGACTTCTGGAAAGGCAACACAAAACTTGTATCTTTGCTTTTATAGCCCAAAACTTGGGTGAATAAATGTTCAGAGCAGGGAAGCACTTAGAGCAGTTTAAGTAATGTTTACCCTTTTTTTTTTCTATATAAGAAACTAAAACACTTTTTGATGCAGTTAAAATGGAAATACATTTTCTGGAAAGGTTACAACATAGGAAAAATAGGCAAAAATGTGTTTCTTGTACAGATTTACTTCCATCCTTCACCTTCAGCTGGTACCAATTGAGTTTGCTGCATATAGTGATTTACCCAGATGTATATATGATGGTAATTGACAGCCCTGACTTAATTGCTATTTCCAGTTTATTAAAAGCTAAAATCCGCCTGTAACTCTTAAGTACAATGGTTGGGATTAAATTGCAGCTGCCAGTTATAAGGCAGGAAAAAAAGTCATCTCTAAGTTTTCAGTTACCTCTGTTAAACAAATGTGGGGGCTTGCAAACTCAAATTAGATGAATAAATTCTCCTTGTAACTTAAATTTTCCTGCAGTATTACAAAAGAACTGAGATTTTTGGTGTGGTTTTTATTTTTTCTCTCCTACCATATGCTCACTGTATATTGCATTAAGTGTAAGCAACACTTGTTAAAAGAACTGAAAACCTCCAAATGCTGGAACTGGAAAAGCTTATCCAAAGGAATGAGAAGCTTCAGGGAGTACTTTTCTCCTGCCAAATGACCTTTTTTCTGACCACAGCTCTTCAGTGCTGGATGGCCGCTCTCTTTGGCTTGTTCGGGGATTTGGAGTGGGGATGGTGGTGGTGAGAAATTCAGGATGATGGAGAAAGTGGACAAGTGTCCTTGTCTCTGCTTCCCCTTGCTTCAGTTACTGACTTTTTTTTACCAGTGGTCTGTGTGCATCGGCTGGCCAGGCATTGTAAAACCCTTCCCATACCTCTTCATGGCCATGCTTTTGGTCGTGTAATAAAATCTGATAAAGAAAGCTTGTGCAGTCTTTAAATAAATAATCCACAATTAGGCATTCGTTCTAACTATTCAAAGTATATATGAATATTTTTTTCCCTGCTCCTTCTCTCTAACCCACTTTTGCTTGTTTGCAACAACTGCCAAACACAGTGTAACAAAGCAAAAGACAGAACTTGGGCACAAAACAAGTCAGATGTTGAGCATTATTGTTGGAAGCACTTTGCTATGTGTGTGTGCCCATCACTAGTTTACATGGGATTTGGTACTGGATGTGAAATAGGAATTTGTTAACCTTAGTTTGCATTTTGGTAGTTTAAATGACATTTTAGTTAGTTGTGGTAATTTTCACAGGATGAACTCCAATTTCTTAGTATATTTTGTTTCTTAGATGTAGTGAAACCAAGTTCTCTTGTTGAATATCTTGTTAAGCTGTTGCAGTTAGTAAAGGATTTCTCTGGGTTGGCACAGGCAGAAGCTGTAATCAGGAGTTGCGGTGGCCTTTCACTGGTGATTGTGGCACTTACATGTCCAAATATGGTGTATTTTTTGGCAAAACCTCCCTTTTTTGTGCATTCTTATGCCCTCAATGGTGCTGCTACCAGCCAGGGAATCATGATAATAGTCTGCTTTGCTGAGCTTTTTTCAGAGAGAATTCACATGAGGAAGGAGAAGGAACATCCCAGATATCTGATGTTTAAACTTTGTCTAAGGAATACTAGTGAGTGTTTTTATTTCTTGAAAGAAAAAGTATTGGTGACTGGATCATATTTGTTATGAAAATGTTTGGTTTGTACCTTAATGGAAATAGAAAAGTAGTCATTGTTTGTGCATAAAAGCAGCTGGTACTGCTTGGTGCCAAAGAGAAGTTCCAGCAAATCCTATGGAACAAAAACAGTGGGGGAGAGAAAGGGTGATTCATACCAGTGAAGAAGTTAAAATACCAAGATGAAGGAAAGGCAGCTCCCCCAAAATTGTTTGAGGCAGCAATGTTCCATGGGATGCAGTGAAATACCTTAATGGTTTTCAACTTCTGCTGGGAATTCTGAAGGAATCCATTCCATGCCCATGCACAGGTGGGTGCAGTACTGGTCTCTGAAGGGAATAAGAATTTCCTTGCCCAAATTGCTTGAGCTTTATAATGGAAATAATGCCAAACTTATTACAGATACCTGTGACTTGCTGTTCTCTTTGAAGAAACACGTTGCTTTGACTCAAAGTTTCTTAAGAGTTTTTACAGACAGGTACAAGGAAGGTTGAAGGTAGTGGGTGTTTTTCTGGGGGTGGGAAGGGAAGGTACTGCAGTTGGAATTGAATTTTGTCAAAACCCCTGAAGACTCAGCAAAGTACTCATAAGATTTGACAGAAGAATCCCACATAGGGTAGGCACTGGCAAAGCCCTGAAGTGTGGAATGTGACAAAACATGGCAGATTTCTAATGGTCTATAAAAATAGAGCCTGAGAGGCAGCGTGTGCTGGTGTCTGCATCAGTGAATTTCTTCTTCCTTAATAACGATGCCCTGAAGGCACCATTCAGCTTAGCTTCAGAATGGTTATGATCATTAAAAGCAACAAGCTGCTTCAAAAGTATATTGGAATTTAGGATACTTGATTTCAAAACAAGAAAAGGAATCACAAGGCTGGAGCAAACAAGCCAGGACGTTCAGTTTCAGGTTGTAACTTCTCTTCTGTATGAAACCAGCCGTGATGCAGCTGTTCAAGTGCAGCCTGACATAAAGTATCAGTCAATAATGAGTGCTTTGTGGAATTTTTACCTTGCTAGAATTGAAAAATACATGAGGAAAAGTTGGTTTCTGAAAGAAATGGATTCAGAAAAAAAAAAATTAATGTCTTGTACAATAGGGGATGTTACACCTGCAGCACAAGTGCTTAAATAGTTTAAAAGTTCTGCATGAAATAGTTATATAAAATGGATGAGTAGAGTAAAATGCAACTCTTAGAGCAAAAGTAAATCTGAAAAACAAAAATGACAGCTTATGGAATGTTTATCTCAGAATTAATTATTTGTATATATGCATGTGTATATAAAAAAATATGTACCCCAGTGGAGATAATAACTAAAAATTACAGACTGGGTATGAGTGTCAGTTAGTTGTTTGATTTTTATCACTTCTGCAATATAAATTTCTAAATTTAGTGTTTAAACAGTAACTCACTGGAATGTTCATTTTCACACAAAGTGCACAAGGACTAATTAAAACAGCCACTTGCACAGAATTGTTTATATGATGTCAGTATTCATGTTTAAGGTAGCACATAAATCTGTAATTGCTGTTTTCTTGTTAATTACTATTACTACAAGGGTTTGGATCATTTGAAGAGGAATAGCTGTTTCTACCACATGTAGCCTGAGTTGCATGTCTAATTATCAGTAACAATAGTTCTGTATTGGCATGTTTTTCAAATGTGGCAATGTCTTCTAAAATAAATGAGAACAATTTCCTCTGATAGAAATGTGAAACATTTCTTAGACTTCATAATGAGATATGATGCAAGTTTGTTTTGGAGTTTATTAATTGAGTAAATAGTGATCAGTCAGAGCTGTGGCCTGTGCTGTCTGTAGGGTACCAGGATCACCAGCAGTTCATTGCCCCAGTGAGAGCACAGACTGACAATCTCAAGTGAGGCATTTTGATAATATTTATATAGTCTTGTCAATTGTGGTAGCTAATTTGGACTGTGGTGTCTGTTACTGCCCTAAATTAATAACATTTTCTGAAGTCTGTTTCTTACCTTCAGGTGTGCACAGTAGTCACATGGTCTGCTCCTGCAGCACTGCATTTGCATCTTTACACAGGAAATATTTATTACCTGTAGTGCTACTAGAAATTGAAGAAAAAACAGTTATCTTATGAGCTAAAACATTACTTTTATAAAAACCATCCTAGAAACTTGTGATACTTCAACTTTCTCAGCAATTTTATCTGAATTACTGTTCTATCTCTTACACCCTCCTGCATAGCAGCACCTGGAGTTTATTCTCATTATGAATTCTGGACTCTTAAACATATCAGGGATGTTGTTTTTGTGTATGCTTTTAGTTTTCAAATGTTTCAGGGCTTATATATGTATACAGTGAGCTTGTTCTATAAACATTTCAAGCTGGCTGGTCAACAGTTTGTGGTGTGCAAGAGATTGGTAAAATCAAGGTGTAATAGTTAATATAAAATGCTTGATTTCTGAGAGGAAGGAAGGGCAAGAAATTTTAGAGATTATTTGGGGTTTTTCCTTTTGCTTCTATAGTCACGAAGCTTGGCTTGAGCTTTAGATAGCCAGAGTTGAAATGGATTCATTCTGGATCTTGATTAGGTAAAACTTTTAGTAATGATCTTAGCTAAATTGTTTGAACCTGTTCTGCTATTCACTTGAGGGAAAGATCCCTCAAGCATGAAGAATAGTATTTTTTCCAGTTTCATTGTGTCACAAAAAAAGAGGAAACAAGAGGGTATTTCATGCTTTATATAGCACAAGAGGGTCACCAGACCCTCTTTTTTTTTATACTGACTGCTTTTCATCCCTTTAATGGGCACTGACCAAGAGTAATATACCAAACATTTATCTTCAGTAAAACCTCAGTACTGTGTCCATGCATTACTGCAAGAGTGAAAACAATTCTCTTATTCTTTGTGGTGTAAAAGGCCCATGATTTTTTGCCTCAAGTGTCCATGCAGATGTGCATGGATGTAAATATGTTCTTCTGTCCAGATGTCAGAGTGCATCTTTCCCTCTGTGTCGTCAAATGCCACCTTTACATGTTTCCTTCTTTTTGTTTGCTTGTGGTTTTATTTTTTAATTTTTTTTTTATTTTCCCACCTGGCCGCTGGGTGGGACAGAGATCTCTGTGCCTGAGCAGATTCCTGCTTTGTAAGACTGGAAAAGTGTTAATCAGGTCTCTGTAATCCTCACCAACTTGATTTGTTGCCAAACATAGAACTTAAATACAATACAAACATAAAATAACTTTAATCTCTGCTTCTGAAGTTAGCAAGCTGAAAGTTAATGCAGGAAGGAATGGTCACAAAAGCCCCTTTCCCTAGGAGAAAAGATTACATTGGCAACTGTTTTGCCTGTGGTGTGATATAAAACTTTCCTATCAATCAGAAGTGTAGTCATTTGTTATTGTTTTATAAAATATTATAGCTCACTCAGGCACAGATGTTATTTACTGCCTTGAATTGAGTTCATGGATCACTGTACTGTTCAAATACTCTTTCTTTGCTCTTTTTGACCCCAGTTGCAGCTGAACTTCTGAATGTGAAGGCTCATTGTGGTTTGGACTAATATTGATTTCTACTGCTCTTGTGAGGTGTATCTGCTTCCAAACTCAGTAAAATAAAGAAATTTGTTTCTTAGGCCTGACTAATCTCTTAATACAACCATTCTAAAGCATGATGAAAACCAGCTGTTTTTGTCTCCTGAGGTGCCTTGGCCAATATCTTCCCTTTTTTACCTTGGAGAAACTTTGGAGGATGAGGTTCAAAGACTGCCAGTAGCTTGAGTTCTAGAAAATGCAAAAAAATATGGATTTTATATTGTACTTGTTAAAAGCAAAATTATGTTATTGCTAACAGTTGTTAATTCTGCATTTGAGAACATAGTTGCTGCTTGTGCAAGTGATTTCTCAAAGAAAAATCAGCATGGTTTCAAATGAGTAACAAAATTAGTATTAAAAATCTGTTGAATACTTGATTGTGTATGCATTTTTTGCAGGAAGATTTAAAGAGCTGTAAATGAGATTTAAAGAAATCTTAATGCTGTGAAGTTCATGATCTGTCCTGTTGGTTTTCAGGCTCTTTCATTCATACCTTTTGTCATTCATCAGATTTTCTCATTTTTCTCAAATGTTCCATAATTCCTAAGGGAATAGGAGGTGCTGCCCTGGGTCACATTCCTGTTCATGCACAAGAATTTTCATTTCCCTGCAAATGTTCATCATTTGTTTATCAGGAGTTTTCTGTTTTCATTTAGAAAAATTTCTAATACTTACTATAGCAGATTGTTTCATCTGATACCATGAAATTTCATGGAATCTTTTTTCCTCAAATGCTTCTGAGGAAAATCTCTGGGTTTTTTCAGTAACTGTGGCAATTTTTATACTTCAAGACCCTGTATCCCTCAGTCTTACTTGGCTTTCGCAGTCACGGCAACATATTTCTCAAGGTAGTTAAAGAATGATTTCTTTCTTTTTTACTTTAGAGTTAGTTTATTCTTCTGAGGGAACAAGGAGAAGAAACAAAGTGGAAGAGAATTGATAGCATTACAGAAACCCTGAATATAAAACAGCTGCAATGTGTTCATGTGTTAGGGGAACTTGTGGCTTTATGAATTAACTGCTTTACCTAACTGCTGAAGCTGACTTATTACCTATGAGAAGTACTGACTAAGACTATAAAAATCTGAGTTTTTTTGTCTGTAATGCTGTGAAATAGGTGGTTATGAATAAGATTGGTGGTTATGAATAAGCTTATGAATTTACCTCTCTTTATTTCCCCTTCTGGGGCATTCAAAGATGACATGTTTAATTTCTCTGGGTAGCTTCGTTAGGTATCTCAGGGAGCCAATCACTTCATTAGTTGGCGCTGTGTGATATATGTAATACCTGGTATATAGAAATGTGCTTGTCAATTTAGCAGAAATGGATCCAAGATCTTCCATTTTATTCCTTCCCATCTGTTAACCTGGCTCCTTTGTTCACCAGGCTACATCTAGGAAATACAAATGCAACAAGCCGGAACGCTGGTAGGGATCTACGTCTGCATCGAATCAAAGTAATCTAATTCTCTTGCTGCTCAGGGAATTCAAGCCTAAATCCTGGTATTCCTGATTGATCAGTGCAACAGCATTGATCCAGAAGCCTCGAGTGCAGCAGCAGGAAGGTGATGTAGCAGCAGGGAGGCAAGTCCGTTCCTCTCTCATGCCAGCTCTTCTCTGGACATATGGTAGGACATATGGCTCCGGCAGCACTGCGTGCCTGGGCTGGGGATAGGTGATGAGCTCTGGACAGGCAAGGTGGGATGCAAACCTCACCTCTAATGGCTTTGTCTTACCCTACATCATCCCAGGGAGGGCTTCTTACCTTGAAGTCATCAGTTGCTCTGTTTTTTGGCAAGTGAAGAGAGATGACTGCACAAAAGTGGCTGGGACCATCTCTGAGCTGATGCCGCAGGCTGCCTCTGCTGCCAGGAAGCTCACAGGGTCCTCTGCCCACTGGGTGAAAAATTATTTTAACTGTTTTAAATGAACTTTATCCTACTTTTAAATACCTTTCAATTTCATGTGGTTTTTTCAGCCTCTCCCCAGAGGAGTGCTGCTTTGTAAACCTAGATTTCTGCTCACCTTAACCTTTCCCATTCCAGTCTGGAGAGTCCTAGTCTTCCCAGTCTCCTGCTAATGTGAATGCACGAGTGTATGTTTTCAGCTATATAGTTTTTAAATTGTAGCTTGCTGTGTAAGGTACAGTACTCGAGCAGCATTTGCAGTGAGGGTTTGCTAAGAAATAAGCAGGAGTCAGACCATACCTTATCACCTAAGAGAATAAATGTCCTTATGGAACTGTACTTTATGGATTTGTGAAGAATTAAAAAATGCTTTTAGTGAAAGTTCTCATGAGATTTCCAGTGATGAAAACATAATGCCACTGCATGTTTGTGTTTCTTGAGTTATTCTCAAAAAAGTCTTCTGTGGCACTGGAGTTCTTGAAAAAGGAGAAACCAAACCCTAAAATTAAGGGAAATGGTTGGGTTTGACGTTAAACCATCCGGCGTCTCTTTTATTTTCCCCAGCCCAACTTTGCCACACAAGCATTGCATTCCTCACATATTGGACATTGGGTTGCTCTGTGCACAGGAAAAGCTAGGAAGCTTTTATGGACATTTTCCCACCATCTGCTGAAGGGAAACAACCTGTGTGAGTGTGTCTCTGATTCATACCACTTGCCCAGCTGGAGCTGAAGTGATACGTGTTTAGTTCTGTTTCAGTGTGAAGCATTCCCGCCTTTTGGACAGGTTTACATCCATCTCACAACTAGGTTTTCCCCAGCCCAACTTTGCCACACAAGCATTGCATTCCTCACATATTGGACATTGGGTTGCTCTGTGCACAGGAAAAGCTAGGAAGCTTTTATGGACATTTTCCCACCATCCACTGAAGGCAGACAACCTGTGTGAGTGTGTCTCTGATTCACACCACTTGCCCAGCTGGAGCTGAAGCGATAAGTGTTTAGTTCTGTTTTAGTGTGAAGCATTCCTTCCTTTTGGACAGGATTACATCCATCTCACAACTAAGTTTTTTTTTTTGGTTTTTTTTTTTTGTTTTGTTTTGTTTTGTTTTTGAGAATTGCATGATTTTGTCCTTGTCTTGTAAGATGTCTCCCTTTTTTTTTTTTTTTTTTTTGGTTTTTTTTTTTTTTGGTGTTAATTTTATGTCCATTATATCCCAATACCCAGATAGCTGGTGACTATTTCTGGGCAGGCTCCATGAGGAGAGTAGACAGGCCACTGGGACAGGGGTTTTGGCTGCTCTGAGTGAGGCTTGTGTCACAAGTCACATATTCTCAACTTCTCGCAGTGTTTTGGAGCCATGAGCTCTGTTTTTTTTTTTTTTTTTTTTTTGGTGTTAATTTTATGTCCATTATATCCCAATACCCAGATAGCTGGTGACTATTTCTGGGTAGGCTGCATGAGGAGAGTAGACAGGCCACTAAGACAGGGGTTTTGGCTGCTCTGAGTGAGGCTTGTGTCACAAGTCACATCTTTTCAACTTCTAGCAGCGTTTTGGAGCCATGACCTCTGGTCTTAGGAGCTGCCATTGTAGCACAGTAGTTTTTACAATAATGTTTTATCTAAGCAGATTAACAAGCATACTTCTAAATTTTGTATTCAACCCTTGTTATTGTGCTCTTTTTCTATCTTAAGCCATCTTCTATTTATCTCTACTTCCACTCTCTTGCTGTGTGCTTATTTCTCTTTCACGGTCTTTTTCTCAGTCAGTGACTTCTTCAATTTTTCTGCCTTCCAAGTTTTTGTAATCAAACTTTCATCTCTGTTTCCTTATAATCTGGCAATTTATATTTCACATTCCGCAACTTTCCCAGAATATGTGTTTGCTAAACCTCTTTCCATGGCCTGTGCTCCTTTGTCTCTTCACCAGTCTTGGATGCACTTACATCCTCTCATGTATATCAATAGTGCTTTCGATTTTCTGGTTCCAAATACTCTTGTTCTGCTCTGGTTCCCTGCTGCTGTGCTCCACTTCCCTCCAGTCTTACTCAGGAACTCTGTTAGGAACTCATATAGAAAGCCAATCCTTCTCCAGTTTCTTCCCAAGAAAAGTGGGGAAGAGCAGAATCTGAATCCAGTCCCTCCAGGAACCTCTGACACTGTGGCCCTTTTAAGAAGGTGTCACTTACTCCCCAAATAGAGAACCTTGCCCTGAACCACACTTAGTCTTCGGGTGAAGCTTTTTCCAAACATGCTTGGCATAGGAAAATGTGATATATTCATTACTGCATGTAAAATAAGTCTTTTCCACAAAGACTTATTTTACATAATGGGATATGAAGATTGGGTCTAGATGATTTACATAAAAGTATAACAAAAAATTGAGAAAAAGCCTACTACTTTTTTTAATCCCTTGTTCTAAGATAGGATAGAAATTACAGATACAGATAAGTTTTATGTATTCATCACTGAGTAATCAAGTTTTAAAGTTGTTTTTTTCACTTTTTTTGCTTTCTTTTGGTATTCCATCGTAATAATTCATTCATGAAAATCAGCCACTCATTTCTGGAGACAATGGCATGAGGGACAGACAAGGTTGCACAATGCAGAAACTGTATTAACATTATTTTTCTGAAATAACTTACTAAAGAGAAGTTGAGATACATCTAGATCTTCCCATTCATGTCAGCTTTTGTTGTTTGTGGATTTTTTTGTTTGTTTATTGTTTCATTTTTTAAATGAACTATGGGCCTAGTGGTTTTTAGGTGTAGGTTTTAGGGTCCTGCTGCCAGACAGAGCTTAAGGGTAGGTCTGCAATGACTTCAGTTAATGTTAGAAGGCTTTGAAACAGGGGGAAAAAAAGGCAGGTTTTATTATACTATAAACTAGAATAATTGACTGTTTAGGTAGAAGTCAAATGATATGGGAAGGTGTAAAAGAAATTAAGAGGCTCACATTGAAGTTGTTCCTTGATCGTTGTGTCCTGGTGAGTGGATTCATTCTCCCAGCCTTGATTTCAATTGTCCACTGACCCTGGTGGCAAATTCTTACCTTGAGATACAGTGCTTCCCTTGTTTATTGTTCTCATTTTTAATAAGGATGTGGGAAGGGTTTTCTGGGCTTGTCTGGGATTGGCTGCAGTGGCATCTGAGCAGTGAACATGCAGTAAGGAATTTTCCTAGATTGCTTTCAGCCTCCTCTGGTGGGTAGCTCAGAGTCTGCTTGAATACAGGGGCTTAACCTCGCGGATCTCAGCTGCACATCCTTGACCTTTGCAGCAGGAAGGCCTCTAGTGCTGTGTGCTGGAAACCGGGAACTTCAGCACATCTCCTCCCCAGGTGATGAGCAGCATGGTCATATACCACGAGGGTTTCACCAGTGGTACTTCTTTGGCCTTGAAACTGGCCACATTCTCTGCATTTCAGTCTCCAGCCCATCTTTTTGGCCACTTTGTTATGCTGGGAAAAGAGCAGATGTTAGTAGATGTATCTAACTGTATTCCTTTGGGCGTTGGTTTGTTTTCCTCAATCTTTCTTTGCTCAGCTCTTAAGCTTTTGAAAGGTGGTTTGTTTTCAGTGTGTGGTTACCATGGCTTGATTGGGAAAGACAGCTATGTTAAAGGACTGAACATCGAGAAAACTTATGAGACAGCAAGAAGTGAGAATGGAAACTTTCTTGTCTTCCTCAACTCAGCTTTCTATTTCAGTAGTAAACTGAGAAAACAAAGTAGGGCAACAGCACTAGAAAATATGAAAACTATTTGATGAAATTATAATTATTTTTCTAAATAACTCTTTCTAATTATAGTTACAAATGGGAAGAGCATCTGGTGTCACAGCAACACTAAAAGCAACATAAATCTAATAGGAAATTACAAACCTTGTCTGAGACTTGATCCCGTCTCTGCCCAGTTCAGGCTGCTGCATGTATTTACATAGGAGTATTTTATTCTTATTAAAATAATTGTGTGTTTAGCCATTTTCTTTTTGGTGCAGTGGCAGTCTTAAAGGCAGCTTTTCAATTGCAGATCAGTAGTGACTGTGTTCAGAAAAAAATAATCTATTTTGTTGCACTTACTGAAGCAACAATACTGTAATGTGTCTTTTTGTCCAAAGCAGTCTGAGAAGTGCTTAATCACAAAATTGGTGAATTCAAAGGATAACTGTAGTGGTGACTAAAGACTTCATTGAATTAACATAATTTTAAACTCTATCAAAAGGGTTTTAGTGTATATTTGAATCCTAAAGTGCTAGGGGAAAGAAATGTCTTTTTCTGATTAAATTTCTATTTATTTTTTAAAATTTGGAGGGAATAACTCTGTTTTTTGTATGGCAAATACATAATATTATTTATAAATACAAATACAATCTTTCCTACTCTGAAATGGTCTTAGTGGCTTTGGCACTTAATGCATGTTTTAAACTTATGTGTGCCTGGACAGAAGAGTTTATGTTTTCAATGAAAATTATGCATTTTGAAAGAACAACAGGTAGCATCTTAGTTTTCCTTTAAAGGAAATAACAGCAACAAACTCCCAGTCTCTAGGCAATTTTCCCTCTCTGATTTGTATTTGGGAAAGGGGAGAAAAAAGCACAGCGATATATTCAGTATATCAGTGTCTGATTACAAGATACTGGTGCACTGACACAGAACAAGAGGTCATCTGTGTTTCTAGCCAGTTGCTGCCTCTCTTCTCTCAATTAAATATGCTAACATGGCAAAAAAACTTTGTGTCACTGACACATGCTTTAAAATCTTCATCTGTAGGCCTGTTCTTATTTCATTAATTTTCCCTTAGGTAGCAGTGCCTAATTATGAGCTGCATTAAAGCTTATATAAAAGAGGAAAAATCTGATGCAGATAAAATCAAATTTTCTTTTTATTTTATAGGCTTTCTGGGGGCAACAATTGAACTAAAATAACTAATGACAATTTAAAAAATGTCTCTGACTTCAGGGATCTTTTTGAACCACAGGAACTGGACAAATTGAATTTGAAAGGACCTTGGCAATTAACATGTTGTCTTCTGCTCCTGTGTTGGACACTGAGTAGCCAATTAATTACAGATATTTCAGCTTGTGGTTTCAGGTCAGATCAGAGATGTGGCTCATGCCTCTTGATAGATTTTTTTTTTCCCCTTCTCTAGTAACCTAATGAGGAAAATAAGCAGTCCAGGGACAGGGTGGTAAGTTGGTGAGGTGACCTGGATCTAAATGTCACACTCACAGCATTGGACCAAAATGGGACTGTTGGTGTTGGAGGTGTTTTGCTCTGTGGTGGCTTCTGTGCAGTGGCCTTGCTTCTCTTCTCCACAGAGGTTTGAAAAGGAAGAGTAGGCTAGCGTTGAGAAAACTAGGATAAGTAAAAATCTGCGTATTCAAATGGTTTTTTAAGAAAGCCTGCAAAGGGTAATTGCTGATTATTTCCTCTCACTGAAAACTTTGTCTCTTTTTGAGTTGTTTTTATTATATTAGCTTTTAGGCACAAGAGTTGCCAAGCGGATGTGGCAGTTTTACTGCCCTGCTTATTTCCAACCTCAAAAGTAGCAGAGCTTTGATACTGCTGTCTACAGATTTAGAGATGAACCCCGAATTCTTTGAGACAAGGGATTTACTGACAGCTATTTCAGCCTGGGTTTGTGTGGAAAATTTAAAATAACATGAATGATGATGGTAAGAATATAGGCTCAAAAGCTTTCTCCATCTTACAGGCATTCTTTCACAAACTCTTGTCCTCCCAAACTCTCTGGAAACCAAAATTAAAGCTGTGAATCTGTACACATTTATTGCACAACCTGCCTCACCCAAAGTCTCTCTCTCAGGAGACACACTTGACTTTTCCTTCCTGCAGTACGGCTGTTTGCAAGGCCAGCAGTTCACTGGATGCTGACTATGGATTTCACTTGGCCTATAAACTATATTTTGCACCCACAGAGCAGAAATCTGTGCACCTTCTGCACCTAGGTAGTACTGCCAGCTTTCAGCAGCAAAGACATTGGTTTAAAAAAACCCAAAATGCAGCCATGAAAAAGGATTTTGTGCTTTTCTACCTTTAGTGCATAATATTCTCCTCTACCCTTCAAACTTTGAGGGAAGTCTCCAGTGAGTGACATATGGCTGATAGAAAATGTGTGCCTGAGCCATATTAATAGAAATGTTTGTGGATGAAGCACATTAGTACAGACCTTGCTTGTTGCATTCCTGGGAGACAATGATAATGCTTGTTATGAAATCTGGAAGTGACAAATTAGCCATTAGGATTTTATAGCCAACATTTTTATTAAATGCTTGATGCAGGGTGTTTGGGCCTCAGAAATTGATGTGCTGAGGGTGTAATGTTACTGCTGTCTTGGGCCACCTGAGAATGTTGTTCCCAGGGGGGCAAGAAAATATTAAAGATCATCTAATTACATGCAGCATCTTAAAAGGATGCTCAGGACATAGATATATACTTCTAATTTTGCTCAGTGAGGGACTCTCCTCTCCTGGAGGAGACGAAAGTGGGGAGGATCAGGGTGAAGCTGAAGGACTGTTAGGACATGGAGGAGGATGCCGAGCACCAGTTCTGTGGTTGAATCAGAAGAAAAAGAAGAAAGAGAGTCAGAGCTCTTCTTCACCTCTGTGTTGTCCCTTTGGGCTGGGCAGGGCTGGGGACAGCACAGGCTGAACTGTGCTCTGCTGACCATGGAATGCAAACAATGTGGATATTTAAAGCTGCCATGCTCCACAGTGGCCACAAACGTGGTTTGCAAAGTCCTGGTTCCTCTGGTCCTGGTGGAGATCCAGTGGTGATTTTAGGGCTTCTTTACTTCCTTTATTTTGTTCTGTGAGAAGCTGTTCAAACTGGTGGTTATGGATAGTGGAAAAATCTTGATGTTCCCAAGTATTAAATAACATCTCTCCTTTTCTCCCTGGAGGAAAGATGGGATAGAGGTCTCAGGGGTAATTCTGGATCTGTAAAATTGTATTGGAACAAATGAAGTGCCTCTCAAGTGCCAAATAAATAGGTATATATTGATGTCATCTAATTTTAAGCTAATAGAATATGTTTGCTGCTCAGAACCCATTTAATTTTCTTACATCTGCACATTCAAAATAGGTCTGACTTCAATCTATTCTTAACTTAAAAAAATTGTGTTTGGACATCAAAAAATGAATTAACAATTCCATTATCCTTGTGTACTTCAATTTCAGGTTTATCTGCATCGATGCAAAAGTCTTCTAGGGATATTTTTTTTAAACTGGAAAAAGTCTATTATTACTTGCAAAATCTATGTAGAAAGCTGCACAGTTGCTAATAATCTGGGATTTCCCCAGTGTATATTTTTCCTTACTTAGAGTATTTGCAATTAGACGTCTTGATCTCAATGGGATAATTAAAAAATAATTTACCACTTGGAAAGAATAGGTCTCTTCAGGCAAACTGCACTGCTATTGGTTAATTATTACTAATTTTTGGTTATCTGATACGGTTCTTCCTGACCTGACATCTGCATAATGTAGAAGCTAATGAGAACAGAAATTAAGCCTGGTAGTTGACATGTCCTCTATTCAATTTGAGAGACTACATGGAAAGAGATTAAAAATAAAATTGTCAAAGTGGGACTTCAGCATTACTGGCAACTTTATGTGGTGCACCAAATTTTTATGTAGATGGATAGATATGTGGCGAGAGAAAGACACACATGTGATTTAGCAACCTACAGTTGATTTTTGTCCTGCTACCTGAAATACTGACCACAAAATTTGAATATTACCGTGTACTCTAGGGAACCTTAACACCTAGTTGCTGTGGGACTTGCCATAAAATCAAAATTTTCTTCTTTCTTTGCAGCAAATTAAGTTTTTACTTTAGCAGTTCTTAAGGATGTATTTCCATTGCATATCATCCTATCTTTTACATTTTAAATGTATCTGAGTATCATTTCCATTTATAAACTGCTGTTGTCACTCTCCTGTTTGCTGTACTTGGCTGGAGAGGTGATGCCCTGCTGCATCTTGTGTGAGTCAGTCCTTTTGCACCATGCTGGTTCTTGCCTGGTGTTACACCCAGCAGGTTTTCTACACCTCTCCTGGCCACAAAATGTTTATGTCATGGCTGGAACTATTAAAGGGGCTTATTTTTAGACATGATGGGACATGGATGCTCTGGGATGTCATAGTGTTTAGAGCCACAGAACCATAGAGTGGTTTGGGTTGGAAGGGGCCTTGAAGGTCATCTGCCATGAGCAGGGACACCTCCCCCTAGAGCAGGTTGCTCAGAGCCCCTTCAGCTGACCTTGAACGCTTGCAGGGATGGGACCTCCACAACTTCTCTGGGCCTCAAATGCCTCGCCACTGTCATAGGGAAAAATTTCTTCCCTGTGTCTAATCTAACTCTTCCCCTCTGGCAGTTTAAGCCATTTCCTCTTCTCCAGCCACACTCCATGCCCGTGTCAAAAGTCTTTCTCCAGCTCTCTTGCAGCCCCTTTAAGATAGCGGAAGGTGCTCTGAAGTCTCAGTGATTCCTCCTCTTCTCCAGACTGAACAACCCCAACTGTCTCAGCCTGTCCTGAGGACAGGTGCTCCAGCCCCCTGACCATATTTGTGACCTCCTCTGGACTCACTCCTACAGAGTATTTCATATTTCAAAATACTCTGTCTTTTAGCATCATGAAAAGTAGCGCATAAATTTGGACAAAAGAAGAAGACAATCCTTCAGTTGTTAATGCAGATTAAAACTGGCTTATGGGCACAGAGAGGCAGATGGCACAAATAATGGCATGTAGTAAACTGTGATTGTTTTAAAACAGTAAAGGTGAGATACATGATAGGACCATTACAGAAATCTGATGTTCACCTTGGCTCTTGCAGCTCTTATACAGTGGTAAAAGGTTGTTTTATTTGGGTTATTCCAATTAGCTGTGGACATGGACATGCATATTCAGAGACAAAAGGCCACCTAACACATTTGGAGATAGTTAAACTGTGTGGTCATGGTCTTTATTGATCCAGATGCATTATTCCATTTTTTAAAAATGCTCCATTTTGCTTTTGTTGACAGCAGAGGAATAGAATAATGTTACACTTTGAATTTTTCTTAGTGAGAAAATAGCTGTATCCCAATTGAGGGAATTATTATGATAAATGAGCAAAATCTGCTCCCATCTCAAAAACAAAACATTTTTTTTTCTATGCAGAAGGCACACAGCTCACGAAATATGATGACAGATGCAAACAAGCGAGTTACAAAGCCCTTACAATAAGATTGCAGCAGAACTTTTGGAAAAGGGGGAGTGCAGCATATGAGCCGAAGCCATCTGTCTCTGTTACCGAGCATTCCTTCCCTTGGAGAGCATAATTATGGGTCTGGCTTTTCTGCTGCTGGATTTTTATACAGAACTGTCCCTAAGAAAATAGAATTGATCCAGAATAAGGTGAAACTGACTGCTACTCTGTGTTCCTTGGACTGTGGCCACAGAGTTATAATTTCCATTGCTGTTCTACATCTCTGCAGTGGCACTTTGAATACTGGAATCTGTGGTAGTGGGTTACTGACCTCGTGGCTTGTCATTAAAAAAAACTTTATCAATAACACAATTTATTACATTGGAACTAATTTTTTTAGGGGTGACAGGTAAATCCTCAGTATGCTGCTTTAAGTGATAAATTGCTTTTAGGCTTGCTAAAGATTAATTATATCTTTTAAATAAAATTGAAACAGCAACTGAATTGTATTTCTTATAAGGGGGAGATTGAGCAAATTTTAGTATTTAGCTTAGAATACTGGAATCTGTTTTTTAATCTGTTTTCAGATAAAATATTATTGTTTTGAATAATGCACACTAGTATATATGAATCAATCAAATTAGCCATTTCTTGTTTCATTTAGTCATAAATGACTTATTAAATAAAAAAAGTTCTAAGCCTTTGTATTGTAGTAGAACTGCATCAGGTAATTTTTACTTGGACCACAGCTGACTTACAGTCCTGTCCCAAAGTTAAGACAGGTGGTGTAGAAGAACTTAGCACTGCTCTGTGCAAGCTATTGTATTGCTTATGTAATGTCACATATTTAAAAAATGAGGTTTCTAAAATAAATACAGTGTGGAACAGAATAATCTCAAGTGGAAATAGGATTGCTTTTATCTCCTCATATTGTTTCTGAACTTTGTTTCATGATGGAGGTGGTGTCAGGTATGGAAGCGGTACTGAGATGTGTCTTGGCACAAAAAATAATAATGCAGTTAAGGGAAACATTAGGAGGAATGAATTACAATGATCTTTAAATTCTTTTTACTTGGAGAACTTGAGAACATTCAGCATGTTATTAAAAAATAAAGAAGTTGGTTTATATTTTGTATGTACCTATTCCCTCTGAATAACTCTGTCATTGATCTTACAGAGGCACATCCTTCTCCTGCTGGCCATGTGCAGGCTGCACCCTGTTGTGGTTTGCTATTTCTCAAGTTTAATGGGATATCCATGAGAATCCCGCTCCTTGAAATAATAATATTTATCTTAAATTCTTGTCAAGCATTTTAGGAAGGTCAGATTTGCCATCAGTTAGCTTAGCAGCTTTTTACCAGCTTGCAGTCATGTAGGCTCTGTGCATGTGTTTGCTTCTTTCCCCACTGGGCTAGAGGAAAAGCAAGCCCAAGGAGATGAGGTAGGAGGGAGAATGGGAGGCCACTAAAATATAAATTAACTCCCAGTTGTTTCAGATCCAGTATCAGGTGCTTCCTGACTTCGGGTGGCTAAGTATCTTTTTATTGGTGGAAAATCTGTCTTTTCTTCCTGTACACTCAGAATCCGTTGGCTCTGTGAAATCTGGAGTTGTCTTTATTCTGTATTTTAAATACTTGCTCAAAAGTTTGGCTCTGAAATGGTTTCCAAGCTTTGTTTCTATCCAGTCCCTCCTTTGGTCTTGCCTTAACTAGGTCCAGCGTTAACATCCTTGTTCCCTTACAGTGGACAGGCAGATGCCAGTGACCTGCAGCCTCCCTTTTCCTAACATATTATGGTCCTTTGGGTAACATCTGATTTTCTGTTCTCTTCCAGTAGCAGATGCTTATTTTAAAAACAAATATTAATACATTAGTATGCAATGCTCAGAGCGGCAATTTGAGAACACAGTTAATATGATTTTCCTGTTCTGTAACACTTGTTTTCCTTGTATGCAAACTCTGGTGGAGCAACTGTGACAGTCTTCTCAGTTGAAGTTTGAATATTAATTTTGCATTGGCTATAGGGGCTGGTACCAGTGTTGACTTTAATGAGGCTGGCACTCAAAAGCATTCATGTGTAACTGGTGCTGTCTTGAGAAAAGATGAAAATGCTCTCTAGTCACCAAGGGGCAGCTGAATTTGAGGAGCAGCTTACCAGCTTTTATTCTTTCCTTGACTGTCTCTTCTACTTGGTTTTGCTCAGCTTAGTTGATGTTCTACATGACTGTGCAGGACTTCTTGCATTTCATATTTAAGATTTTTCTATTAATTTACTGCTTTTTCATTTTTTTAAAAGGCCAAGACTAAACAATTTCAGAATCAAGTATCAGGCAGCCCCCGAGATTAGAGAATTTGGATGGCAAATGCTATAGGGAGTGCAGCATAGTTGTCATGTAGCTTCTGCTTGCTGACAGAAAACAAAATCCACTTTATGTAAGACAAGTCAGTGAGGATGTTTGGACACCCTACCACATCCCATGCAGGGAATGAATTATTTGAGATGATACTTATTGTGGTTTTGCACAATTTCTGTGTTGCACAATTTCCTTCTGGTGTTCAGTTAACTTAGAAGATAAATCGATGCTTAGCAGTGAGTTGCATTCTTTAACAGTAAGTTTAATCCTTTGGTGTGTGTTTTCCCAACAGGTTTTTATTTATCTTGAAGGTATATAGCTATTAATATTCACAAATATTCTTAAAAAAAGAAATGCTAAAACCCCCCCAGACCTATAAGTAAATGGCCTGCCCACAGTGACCAAGAGTAAGTGTTAAAACCCAGCCCTCCTGTACTGTTCTTTAAGGATCTTTGGCAGAATTTGGCCAAGAGGTTTTCAGTCCTGGAGCTATAACTTTAAGTGCATTAGTAGGCTTTTTTTTTTTTTTTAAGAGGATTAATTGGACAGATTTTCAATCTAGCCTGTTAAGGAAACTGGGGCAAGTTCTGCTTGCTTTCTGCCATCAGTAATTCCTTGTGGTTACTGGAGTTTCTTATTTGGAGAGAAGCACTGACAGAATTTGGTCTGTTATGGATAAGCACTAAAAAGTAAAATAACTTGAGTCATAGCAAAATGTGTGTGCTCTGTGGACAGAGGCAGTGAAAACTGTTGGGGGCACATTTGAGTGGGAAAAGGACAGTATTTGCATGGTGCTGTCAATGCATTTCCTATGTGGCATTTGGGGAGTTGATTCTTACGCTGCTGAAGCTGTAGTGATGCTCTGGGTGGCTATGGCAGTGCTTGGGAGAAAACTGAAGACTTGATTTCTTCAGAAATCCGTGAAAGGATTCTCAGTTTGAGAAACAGGTTGGAGGATTTTCTGCATGTTTTGCAGTGTGTATTGATTTCCTGCTCTGCACCTGAAATAGGAAATGTGAGGTAATTTCCTAGTTACAAGGAGTATTGGACTAAATCCAGACGGGGGATAGATGACTGCCAGTGGGGCAGAGCTGCTGTGTACTGTAACAAGTGTCTTGTTCTGTGCAGAGACAGGCAGGTAAGCGATCTGGTGGAGTGACTTGGGAGGAGTTGAGGGAGTGGATTAAAAGCAGCAGCTCTGCTTCTAACTTGTGCCACTTGGGGCAAATCACTTCAACTTGGAGTGAAATACTGTTTTCATTAATTCAGACATAAACTCCTCTTGGTTTCAGTGGAATGTGTTTTCCTCCTCTGCAGTTTCTTGTATTTTCTTTCAGATATAAGACACAGGTGGGAAAAAGCCCTGCTATCACATGGAACATCGTCTATGTTATTAAAATGCTGCCAGCAGAGAAGCAAGCAAATAAAACCTATTGAGGCTGCATGTATTAAAGGTTTTCGTTATACTGATGCTTTTTTGGGTTATTGAACAATTTTGCATTTTCTCACTTCCATGTCTTAAAATCTGTTGTTTTAATGATATTTTATTGATTGATACATTTAAAAACATATGGTTTCTGCCAAATTTTCCTGTGGTGTTTGCACATCCAACATTATTGTATTTGTCTGACTCTTTTGTCCACTGGAAGAAACCCCACCCAACAACTGAAAAAGTCTTAAGAAATACATGTAGAAAATTACTTAATGCTGTAAATACATAATTAATCTTGCCAACAATCAGAAAAAATCCATTTCAATACATTGTAATCTCTACAATTATTTCCAGATTATGACATGATAACAATTGTCTTGGGTTCCACAAATTAAAGCATACCAAATAAGTGGCTATTGAAGATGGTGGTGAATAATTGCTGGTGTTGAAGGATGGACTTTCCCCCTAGGTTAATCCTAGAGTAGCTTATATGAATTTATAAATAAAGCTCTTCCTTCCCTGCTCTCTTCCCAGCCTGCAGTGTAGTCTGTACAAGTCCAACTGGTCTTTCTTCTGCTGTTACATGTCTGTTTTTAGGCTGGAGTTTACAGCATGCAAAAGTGCTTTTAATTTTTCACAGAGTTGGAAGAACAGGTAGAGAGGAGAAGTTTCAGGTACCAATCTCCAAGATTTTAGAGTGAAAAGAAAGATAATTTTTGCCAAGGAATGAAACCATTGTTTAATTTTCCATAATCTGGTAACTTGCAGTCACTGCTAGGTATGGCCTGACTTAAACAAGCCACATAATAGTGAGCAATTATGTATAGGATTCTTCAGTATATGCTAAACATTAATTGTCACATTTGGAACGAAACAATGGGATCATTGCTCGCATGTCAGAAGAATGTCACCAGTTTGTATTTCAGCATGAGAATATGCTGGGAGTTGGTCCATTGCTAATGAAAGAAGAGGGCAGAATTCTAGATTTAATAAAAGTCTCCTAAGGACCTTCTCTCACTTGTTGGTTTTTTGACCTTCAAAGAAAAACTTCTTTGCTAAGAATATTGGTTTGAACTTAGCCTTTCTTTTTAATGTAAAGTTAAAATCAACACTGCCAGCACATTTTTAACAAAAGGTAGACTGCAGTGTCATTATATATTTCATTATAAGTGATTCATTGTATTATAGGTGAAATGTGTGTTTGCTTCAGAGACTGAGTATGTGACAAGGAGGAAAAATAGTGGCCAAGAAACTTCTTAGAAGGCAGAACAAGGTCTCATCCCCTGCCTCTTTTTTCCCAGCACGCTTTCTATCATTCATGAAGGCAGCTGCTTTCCTATAATCGTGGCTATATAGAAGAACTATATGAGCTTCAAATGCTTCAGGGCAAAAGCAAAGCTGTGAATTCTGTAGATTATTGAGACCCTTCGTTAGCGACCCTCCACTTTCTCACTTTGTTGTTTGTAGATATTTGAGTAAAGAAATTATTATTTAATATATACATGTGGCTGTTGTGCACATTGTGGTCTCTGTTCATGAGCTTGTGGAGCTGGCTGCTGCAAAGACACCTCCATCACATGTGGCACCACCCGAGTCCGAGTTTGGAACTGAGGTTTCTGTAAATGGCTTTCAGGCAATCAAGTATTGTCTTTCCAAGTGCTTCTTGGGAATAGTATCTCCTGAGGAGGACTGTGCTGAAAATCTGTGGTGGCTGTAACTCTCATCTTGGGCAAGGGTTTAAAATATTTCCCCATTCCTAGTGATGTTTAAATGTTTTTTGCCTTCAACTACGTCATCTGGAGAGAAAATATATGTAAATATGTCTTACTATGTGTGACAAAGGTATAAAAGTACACCCTACACAGGTGAAATGAAATTAGTGGCTTTGTATTTTTTTCTAACTTAAAGATTAATCTCTTTGAATTGATAATGTACTATTTCACAGAGAAGAGCTTGGTATTTTTGAATCCAATTCCTTAGTTTTGGAGCTGTGTTTTATGTAAGTATTCTTTGTTTCAAACTATGACTAAGATATAGCCATCTCTTGGACTTAGTGTGCAGCAATCCTGTGCAACGCTGGAGTTCTCTGATGTGCTAGCTTTAAGAATAAGAGATTAACCTCACTCCCTGGTAGATGAAGAGATTTATTTTCCATCTTTTTATGAAACCTCATCCAGAAGTCATTAAAGTCTATTGAAACCATCCTGTTTACTTCAGTGGGAATTGAATGAGGAACATGATTTTTGTGGTCCGGTGTTTAAAAAAAAACCAAAACAACAAAAACTTTGCTGTAAAGTCATAATTGCATCCAGATGAGTTTCTCAAAGTGGTTATGAAGCAGCTGATGGAAACGCCTTAACATCACCAAATTCAGCATGCCACTTGTTTCTGTGTGTGGGAAAATCCGACACAATCTGGAAGTAATTAGTCTGGAACCAGCAGCACTCCCTGAGCAGTCCTTTTAAAATGAGTTACAAATAAAAAGGCTAGAAAATCCCTAATAATAGGTATATTATCCTCTGTGTGTTGTGGAAGGTGTTTTTATCAGTAACACAACTTACATTTTTTAAAATGTGTTTTTGACCTGTGTCATGCTGTATGTGCAGCACACTGTAATAATGGTTGTCTTCCTGTGGACTGCACAGAGATTCTGTTCCTCTGCTTGTGGAACGGTCAGTGTTTTCTTGCATTTGATAAGAGTTTCACATCTTCCTATTGTTCAGTTTTTTCTGTTCTGTGCATTACAGTCTTCTGGGCCAAAACCTCTATTTTTTCATTAACAGCTGGGACAGTCGATTGAAATTTCTAAGCAATACTAGTGTGGTGATGTAGGCACAGGAGCCTTTGCTGTGGACAATTTTCTGTACTCTGGCTGGGTCCTCTTGTGTATTGATACTGAGGAAGTAAGGAATTTTGAATAAAATACTTAAGAATAAAACTAAGAAGAAACCCATTTAAACAAGGAAATGGAGATTAGTGCACACATAATGTTCAGCAGTGGGTTTATTCCTTGCAGTGCTGCTCTGTCTGTGGTGATTCATTCCCAAGTGCAGCCATCTCAGGGCAGAGCATCATCCTGCCTCTGATGGTGTTCAGTAGCAGCTGTTTAAAGAAGACAATAAAAAAAGACAAAAAGCTAGTAAAAGCCCACCAGAATTATGATCCCATCTTCAAAAATGGGCTGTAAATGTATCTCCCCAATTTAAGTGGAATTACATGTGCTGTTTCAAGTAAGGGAAATACGAAGGCAGTGTGGCCCTTTATCTTTTCTTCTGTGAGGTCAGTGCTGAACTGCTAAGCTATTACTGCTTGACCAGAGACCCTGAAAAAATGGGATGGAGCAAAATAGAGAAGAAACTAAAAAACTTAAAGATCTGATTTTTTTGAGAGGCAGCAAGGATGAAAGCTTTCTTTGGTATGCCTTTTAAAACAGCAATAGTACATAGCAGGTGTATTTCTTAATGTGAAACGGGAAGAGGAAACAAAAGAAGAATTTCAGAAAAATGTACTGATTGAAAAGCAGCATGACATAATATACTCTCTAGCTTCTGAAACAGAGAACCAAAATTAACTTTTTCAATTCTGTTATGACTAAGCGAGCTGTAATGTAATGTAGTAAATCTCTCGGTATTATGTAATGAAATTAGTCAAAAGATGACAAAAGCATAAACCATACATTAATGAAAAAGCCTTGCAGGACTTGTATTTAAATTGGATTGTGTTGTTTGATTTATGCTGGTGTGTAAGTACACTTGGCTCAAGTGTTTGTGGAAGCATGGACAGTAGCCTGTTATTCTGTGTTTGCTGTTCCTTTTCATTGATTGCTTTTTTTTATCATACGGAAATACATTACTTAATATTACAACAGCATTGTCATTTATAGGGTAGTGGGAATGGGTAAGTCTGTTGTGCAGTCTGAGAATACAATTAGGAAGAAGCAAAAAGCCTTATTTTACTGTAGCATGGTAAATGGTAGAATTGCTAGATTGTCTTGAGCTCACTTGGCTCAGCTTAGATGCACATAAAACCCATCAGCAGCAAGCTTTTCACTCAAGCAGTATCAATGCATTTTAAAAGGAAGCACTCCCTTGGTTTCATTTAGATTGCAGGCCAGCTCTGCATGTGTTGGTATTTCAGAAAGAAAAATATATTCAAATGCCATTTTTTTGTAACATAATTTGTATGGTACCTCTAATGATGCTGTGGGTTTAATGATGGTGGCGACTGTGTTCATGCATAACATGGATAAGCCTGCAAGCTGTGCAGACCCTGTTAGCAGCTTTTAAAACAGCCCCCCGAATCAGTTATGAAGATGAATATCTAATTTATAGCTGTGAAAAAATGAGAGGAAACAGAGGTGGCTCTTCAAGTTCCAAATCAATGCCTTTCTTTGTCTGAGCCTTATTTCTGCTCCCTGCTCCTGTCTCCTGATAGAAACACCCTTGATGCTTCATCAGTATATTGTTTTCAGCTGCAGCATGCAAACAGTCAGTGTTTTCCTATCCAAAGACACTAGAGCATATCTCTTCCCTATTTCCATTCAGCAAGATGTGTTTGAAATGTCTGTGCTGAACAAAAAAATGCACAGATACGGGAAGCTGCTCTCTAACACAAGTTGTAAGGAAAGTAACATAATGCTGTGGGAAGGAGTAAAGAAATACATTAAAATTGAGCTTTTCTTTGTAAAATGAAGTCAGTTTAAATGAGGCAAAGAAAAGGATTAAATATAAGCAAACATGATGCTAACTGCTCTGGAATGAAATAGCATGGACTCGGGGCTCAGATATGTTCTTGCTTTCACAATCCTGTTTGCTTCTGGCACTATTCCTGGATTGATTCCTGCCTTGCACTCCAGCCAGGCCAGGAGGCTCGGTGCTGTAGTAACAGAGGGATTAGGAGTGCATCCTTTTCCCTGGTGGTGTGGGATGTCTGTCATCACATTGTCCACTGTGGAAGGCACGTCTATCCTGTCTCTGGGGCTGCATCTTCTAGGGAGCAAATCCCTGCTGGGCACTCTCAGGCCTGCAGGAGGTGGGGATGCTGTGTCCCAGCTGGTCGGTGTGGTGTGATGTGCCGGATGGCGTGGCATGGCGTGGTGGGGTGTGCCCTGGCACAGCCTGTCCTCCTGTCACCTGCCACCTGCAAGGCGTTACCTGAGTGGGAGCGGGTGGGAGGCAGCATCTGTCTGGCAAGGCTTTCTTGAGTGCTGCAGGCATGAGGTAACGTTGCAGGGTTTAATGGGATGCACGTGACTCAAGTTGCTGATACCAATACTCTGATTTATGTGCTGATGGATCTGACAGGCACCCTGTCTCCTTTGAGCCCTCCAGCCTGGCCTGCATTACGGAGATGCAACGAGGTAACGCTCATCCCGTGGTGGTTTCAGTCCACCCACACGCACCATATGCATAATTTTTCCATAGAGGGTGACTGTCGGGATATATATGATCTCAGTTGAAGACAGTTGCACGTACTCTTTATTTTTCACATACAACTGTCTAGCAGTATAATTTATCTAACTAAAACTAGTTGTTGAACACCCAAGCAATCTTACTTTTCGGTTTCTCAGTTCCACTGGATATCTTGTGTTTGTTACCATAAATGCTTTTACAGGAATTTTTGCTAAGTATGAGGATATTGTTTGCATTCCAAGTTAAAGATAATGGTCGGCTTTTCAGAAGGGCTCATTGTTGGGTGACTCTCATCTCATTTAAGTTGGTGGTAATCCTTCATTAGTATCAAAACTAGTACAGTTAAGGAAGCACACAAGCAGTTTTGGAAATGATATTCTAAGAAGTAGTCTGCGTGCGGGACTGACAGGATAACAAGCTCATTGCTTCTTGTTACAATGCTAGAATTTGGCTATTTGCATAATACAGAGCAGTAACAATTCAATTTACAATTCACAAATAAGCATTTCAAATAGTGGTTTCAGACATGACTGAAGTTTGTCAATGCTCCTCAAATAAATTGAAGGTTTTGAGCACATTTTGTTTATATTGGGAAGCTGAAATTATACTCGGATGCCCAAGTCTGAAAACAGAATATAATTTGGCATTCGTGTGTAAATGCTTCCTGAACAAGGGGAAATACAATTGGGTGTTTAGTTGTGCATGTAATAGCTACTAACTTGGTCATTCTGTACTTGCATTGTAAACTTGCTGGTTTTGTTAATTGGTTGGCTGTAAAGAGAAAAGACTGCAGTTTAGAGGGACTCAGGATAAACTTTTTTCGTTTTTTAATCAATATTTACAGGTAGTGCTAGTACCAAAGAAGCCCTGCTTGTTTTAGAGCTGTGATAAACCCTGCTAGGTTTGAAAAGACCTCCTGTTTAGTTGCACACTTCTCGCAGCTGAACAGCATTGCTGGAGTTATTCTCCTGGTTGCTGTGCTGGTCTCTCAGTTTAAAGTGTGATAAAGCACAGGGTGGGGCCTGGGAAGCTTTTGGTGGTGGTGATCCTGGGCTGCAGGAACGTGTCTCCCAGCCACAGGATTGTGGCATTCCCTGATGCCAGGGGAGCTGTGTGAAGATGAATGTAGGAGTAGTGGCAGATGTGCTGACTGAAGAGCTGCATCAGGAGATGCAGAGCTGAGAGAGAGATAGACGGTGAAGTCACGTATCATGTCTGTGATAAACATGATAAAAACTTGCTGAGGAGCAGCTTGGATTACAAAGAACTTTCTGCCTCTTTCATGTCTCACAATAATTAAATGGTCCATTTTTATTCAACTTCTTTCAAATGGGGTTCTAATTAAGCAATAACTAATGAAATATGAGATTAAGCATCATCAGATCTCTGGTGGGCAGAGACGTGCCCAGGGCAAAGTTTAAAACAGTTTTGTAAAATTTGTGTTTGAAACAAAGCAAAAATATTTATTACTGAAGCAGGAGACAGATTCTGTGAGTGGAAATGCAGATTGAATTAATTTTCTTAGTGTTATGCTGAACTGAAAGAACATAAAATTCAATATGTATTCCTTTTAATGTGGTTGCGATATCATCACCGCAATTTTTAAAAAAATGGGTCTGTAACCAGATAAGAAGATGCTATCAGGCACTTCTAATTTTAATTAAGGTTCAACCTATTGGAGGAATATATATTTAAAGAATTAATTAAAATGCTGTTCACTGTATAAGAGATATCAGTATAGGAAATTAGCTAATTGCAGTATCATAGGGGATCTGTGCTTTGCAAGCTGTTTCATGATGAAAGCAACTTCATATGGATGAGAGGGACATCTTGGGGGGAACCAGGAGACGATGACAATGACCTTCTTTCTGGGTTAGTTTGAGTAAAAGTGGTTGCTGGGCTTGCTGCGTCTGTGCATGTCAAAGTTATTTCAGTTTTTGTTTTTCTTTGGGGTGGGTGGCTGGCACAAATGCTCAAAATACTTGAGATAATTGGACATAATTTGATTGCATCATGGTAATCCTGTCTCCTGCAAGAAGGGCTTTTGAGGTGGTTAAGATACCTTTAAAGACTGGAGTCTTTCAATGCTGTCATTCCTGATAACCTTTTTATCGCTGCAAGTTTGTGCAAAGGTACTGCTGGAGCTCCTCAAAGATCAAATCGTGCTTTATTTAATATTTTCATTAGCAGCCTTTACAGAAGAATTAAAAGCTTGCTAAATAAATTTGCCAACTCCAAAGCTGAGAGACACTGGCAAGGCGGGGGAGGACTGGATTATTAAGTGAGAAGAACTGCTTTCTTCTGCCATTAATTGGTTTCAGGAGAATGTTGTGTGCTTAAGCATGGATGATATGAATTCTTTCTATAAGCTCAACATCACCATTTGGGAGAAGTAAAGAATGAAGGTGTCCTATCTGTACTTAGGAAGATGAGTTTAAACAGCCACAGGTCAAGGAAGGGTAATTAGGATAATGATGGGAGGATCAGCCAGCATTTTACCAGTGGCCCGGAAGAGCTTGGCTTCAGCCTAGAAAAACATAAGCTGAGGGGAACCAGGATTGTTTTGGTAGGAAACAAACCCAAGGAAACCACAATTATTTAAGCTAAAGGATTGCTTTAAAGGCTGTATGGGATGTGAATATGGACTCCACTTCATTGGGCAGGCAGGTGATTTCTCACCCTTTTTGGTGCCTTGAGCATTTGCTAGTTTTGGCAAACGCCAAGGTCAAGTGTTGGAAGTGTCTCCCCCACCAAGCACATTTATTGGGAGCTTGCTTTAAATGATTTCTTTGAAAAGAAAGAACAAAGCTTCGAGGGAGAAGTACTTAAAAAAGGGAACTTAATGCATAGGCAGCCCTGTCTTCTTTAAGAATTTAGTGCTGCTCTTGGTGGGTGTGTGGATGCGCCAGACGTCTTCCAACACCTCTGAGTAGGTGCCAGTCTGTCAGATTAGCTCAACTAAAATAAACCTTTCTCCCACTCCCTGCCTGCTATCAGGCCTTTGAGAGAGAATTGCCTTTTAAAATGTACTGGGGTGTTCACTGGGCTTTTATTCTGTGGTTTTAAGCTAGTTTTGAAATGAGCAGAGAGGAGGTGAAAAATGTTGGACGCTTTTAACACTGTTATTTAATGATCTCATCCTTTGAGCCTGTTTGTGGAGAGGTGGCTTATCTTGAGCTGTTCTCTCCTTTCCTTGCCTGTTTTCCACGAGAATGTCTCCTATTGTGTTAAGCCAATAACCCTTATTAATAGGTCAGTGTAGAGTATTAATGAGCTTTTTACTCTGTGGTTATAAATGTCACACTTGTTTCTAAGAGTAGGAGTGGGAAATAGAAAATATTGCCGGGATTTGTTCTCTTATTTTCAACAGCGTGAAACAGTTGATCTGATTCAAAAAAAACAAAAACCCAAAAAACCCAGCTTTGATCAATCAGGACCAAGCATTGTAGCACTTGCCTTCATAAGCACTTGCTTTAGGAAAGTTAAAAAAATAGAAAATTGCTGTGAAATAGATGTGTCTGTAACGAGAGAATTTTGCAGGGCAACCTGCAAATAAAAGTTGAGAGTTTTTATTTGTCTTGTGAACCCATAGGATGTTGACTTAGCTGTGATGAACCTCTGCTTGCTGCACAGCAGAGTTTGTCACCTCCTCAAAAAGCAGCAGAGTTAATGCAGACAGAGGTATAAATGTGTCCAGCTTGGCTTATACCAGGAGTGGCCGGTATGACTGACTTGGTGTAACGTGTCCAAGTCTCCATATGGGTGGCAGGTCTAGGAAAACATATTGTACAGCCCAGAAAACAGCACAGTGGGAAAGGGACACCGTGGTTCGTAGAAGGGAGGTGGTGGCAGCTCTCCAAGGCTCCCACTCCTGCCTCCTTGGCAGTCTGAATTGCAGAGCCCCCCAGTAATGTCATCCTTCAGAGTTTCTAGTTTAATTTCCTCCAGCAGCAACTGCTCCAGCACAGCCTTGCTGCTGGCAAGGCGAGGTAGCCCTGGTGCTGTCACTTCCATTTTGTTTTTAGCCGCAGTTACCTTAGTAAACAAAGGGCTGAACATCTGCAGTGTTGCTTCATCAAATGGTCCTCCAATGCTGCAAACAAAGAAAAGGGTACCTGAAGGCATTTGAAAGTACCTTAATAAATTAGTATTAGTATTGTAATTTGCTCACTCTTTACTTTTGGCTGCTTAGCAAAAATTGCTTGGAAGACCTATTAATTTTCTCGTAAGAATGATGATGCTGTATACAAAATAATATCTGGCCATATGCTTGCATCTTTATTTTAAAGGACAAAGATTAATGAAATGTAATTTAAAAGGAAAAATTACACAAATTTATAATTACATTTATTAATACAATAAAACAATATTCATATTTATTATTATACTTATTAATTATATTATGTATAACATTTGTTTTTATACATTATACTTTCAAAGAAAATGGAGAATAGATTTAGAGCACTAATCTTCCCATTTGCACTATGGCTATGTATGTAACGTGGTTTTGAGAGATCAGGGTAAGTGTCATGTAAAGAGTGTTCTTGAATGGCAGAGTAAATATCACAAATTGTGCAGTGTTAGACAATCTGATGTGGACTTGCATGGATTTCAGTATTGTGTAGCTGACTTTATATCTGGTTAGTACATTTCACATTCCTCTGGCATGTTGTGCTGATTCCTTCTATTGCTGCTACAGCTGAGCCAAAAATTACTGGTCCCTTTCAAGCTGATTAGAAGAACATTTAAAAATCATTAGTAAAGGAAGAATGTTACCAAAAAGACCTTACAAAGCACATTTTTTAAAAAAGACTGTTCTGGACACAGATTTTCAGTTTTTTTAAAATAAAGTTGGAATGTGTAAGTTGATCACTATGGTTGGAGGAGTGGGCCAAAGTGGTGTTTGTTTTTCTTTGCCTGCTAGTTTTCTTCTAATATGAAATACCTGCAATTTACACTGTTGCTTTTCCCCATATAGGAAATATTGAGGTTTTTTCCTAGGCAGATACAATGATTACTTCTGCAAAACCATTGATTTAACAACAAATACCCCCAGCACTTTGCAGTGTTCAAGGAGCCTGCATCATCAGCATATAATCGTATACCGCAGGTATTAAGTAGTAGTGTTTTTTTACCCTTAGAGTAATTGTCAAATCTGGGTCAGCTCCCAGAAGAATAGGAGTTTAAAGGTCTTGGACAACTTCCTAGTGCCCACGTATGAATTGGCTGCTTCCCTGTTGTGCTTCAGTGGCTCAGGGAAACATTGGCAGTTTTTCATGTGCTCTCTGAGTCCTGTGCTGAAGTTGCTCATCCGTGGGCTCACAGTGCCGCTGCCCTCCTTTGAGAGAGAGAGATGTTTCAGGCTGGCATGTGGCATCCTGGGACTGATAACAGAGCTGCTTTTAGATGTCTGTCCTGCACCTGAACTGGTGACGCCCATAAATCTGTTCTGTTCACTCATACCAGGTTGTTGGGATGCATAATGTCCTAAAATAACCCCGGTGCTCCTGTTAATTTTTGTGTTAATTGGACCCAAAAGAAAAAAATAATCTTGCAGAAGACATGTCTTCTATCTTGGAAATGTTTGAAAATGGCTGTGGGAGCTCAGAACCACGCCTTGCCTCCCTGTGCTCACTGCTATTGAGCCTGTACAGCATCCTTTTAATACAGCACTAACCTGCTCAGCCAGATGGTAAATGTCATAGAGATATCTTCATGTTTGTTTGGGGTTTTTTTCTGTGTAAGGTGAAGTAAACTTCAGTAAATCTCTCATCTGATCATAGAGAATAAATTTGATGTTGCTTTTGGGCATACTTATCCATATCCTCTTTCTTACTTGCTTTCAGGACATAAGTGACACTAATTTGCACTTGTACAGTTCCTCTATCTTGATTACTGAGCAGGCTGGATGATGTGGAGATTAGCGATGACATTTTGAAAGACCAAACGCTTGCCAGTGTCTTTAAAATTCTCTACTTTTCCTTCGCTGTATGATCAAGCCCTGGGGGGAGATGTCAGAGACAGCTTCTTACAAATGTGAAAGCACTAGAAAACATGATCCCTGGCTTGTTTGACAGATGAAAGTTTATCCCAATGGGGTTTTTTTTGCAAAGGAAGCAGTATTGACTGTCTGCTGACCAGATCTAGCACAGGTAAGAGCACCTGCTGGAGCTCCTTCTCAGTGGGGGAAAAATTGTTTTTTACCCTCCATAGTGGCATTTTAGCTGATTGTGAGACATGGGAACGCATGCCTTGGCAGGTTTCCAAGCCCCCATTGACACCTAGCATGGTTCATTTCCCGATCCTCAGGAATTCTGCTTCATTCCAGGAAGGCACAGGCATGTCCTAGATGGGTTCCTCAGCTGACAGTGATGCACCCAAGCATACCCAGACATGAGCTGCTTCTGTGCTAAGACATTTTCCTATTTATTATCCTTAAGCACCAGTTTATAGCAGCACTGTAGAGATTTCCATGAATGACTAGGGGAGACTTCCATCACCACTAACATATTGACTTGCAAACCTCAGAAAGAGGTCAGTGTTGTGGGGATTTGACCTAATAACTTCCTAGAGCTGCTGAGCAAAACAGAGTAAGAAATATCTTGAAGAGCTAGATTTATTTTCTTTTCCTGAAAGTATTGCCACAGAAATCCTTGCCATAGAAATCAGTCTGAAGAATTTTGCATAATCCAAACGAGGCTTTTGTTAATACTTCACTAGTATCCTTTCAACCCACTGAATGCGTTTTAATTGATTTGGCGGGATTATACTGAAGGATAAAATTAGTCTTTATTAGCACAAAGGAGAACAGTAGGTAATTTAAAATTTTATTTTATCTAAATAAACCAGCAGTATCTAATGTAGCAGTGGGTCCTTTCAGTAGTGTTAGGTATTCTGTGGAGGAAAACCAAAATTCCTGTCAGAAATATGCTGGTGACGGCAGCCTGCCTGGAGCTGAACTCATTGTAATAAAACCTCCCAGACTGGAATGGGTGCTGCTCGTGCTCCTTGCCTCCCAAGCTGTTTTTGCAGTGTGCAAACCCACAGCCAGCAGCCGTCAGGCTGTGCAGGAGGCACCGCGCTCCTGTCCTTTGCAGGAGGTGTCAGCCAGGCCATGGCAACGGGAGCTGGAGCCTGGAGGAGCTCAAAGAGTGGGATTAGAAGAGCTTACATCCTTTGACTGTGTACCGGATCACTGGATTGAAATCACTTTGATAGGTGCCTTTTGAGGATTTTGCAGGGTTGGTTGTTTTTTTGATTTGTTTGGGAGTTTATTTGAAGTCCCCGAGACTGGGTTGCTCTGCTCCCTAGTTTTGCAGCAATACCAGTGTTGAGTTTAAAATGGATATTAAGACAATCCAATTTATACCGACGGTACCAGCGGGGTGCTCCTTCATGGGACACAGGACATCACCTTCAAATCCATATCAAAGAGAGACACTCTCTTCCCCTCCCTCCCCAAAGTGGTGTGGTTGCTTTGGGAACAAGATGTGTTTCTTGCATGAGCAGCTCCATAGGTCCTTTTGTCAAAATAGCTGAGTTGGTGGAAGTTTAGGTTTTTTTTTTTTTCCTTTCAGTGAAACAAGGAAAATCTCCCTGCAGCATACAATAGCACCCTTTTTCATCTAATTAGCATCCTAGTATAATTTTCTTTTTTTCTTTCCCATTTTTAAGACCCTAAAAAAATTTCATAAACCACTTTTTGCACTTCTAGTATTTTATGACTAAAATTATATAAGTGTTAAAGAAATCAGTTGACAATACAGGGAAAATGGAAAGGGCCTGTACTGCACAAATGGCCATTTACTTCTGTGCAGAACATGTATTGAAAAACACTGGGGAGGTCCTCAGTAAACATGTGCTCATCATAGCATTTAGTATGAAGTCATATAAACAAAACCTTTAAAGCTTATTTATAGGTAAAGCTTGGCATTACATCAAATTTTCCGTGCTTGAAAGATAAGCTATTTGTTTATTTTTTTGTTTCTTTTTAAAGACTAGTGTAGGATAGTAATAGATTTCAGAGTTAGGGACAAAATGGTTTGGACAAAACACAGAAATTTAGGACTTTTTAATTTATTTTTGGACAAAACCAGTCCCTCTTAGTTTTGTTCAGGTGTATTTGGCTCCTTTTAATGCCTCTGTCTGTACCCAAGGAACACTGATCAGTGCACCTCTGTCCCTAGGCCAGCAGATAATGAAACACTTGAGCATTTCCTGAGACAGAGAAATTATGATAAACAAAGTAATTGTTCTTTTTTTTAGCATAATTCAATTCTCAGTAGTAGAAATGTGATTTTGTGTTATTGCACTTCTCCTCCAAAATTCTCTTTAATTGATCTTGTTTATTTGGAAAAACTCATATATGGAACATGGAAAAGCAACAGTGGTAAGAGTAACTTCTTAGGAATATATTGTTACCTTGTTGCCCCCACCCTTAACATCATGTATCTGTAAGTTCAGGAAATAGTGGAGATTTCCAGGGAAAATAATTTGTGATGTGCCTGCCCTGGATTTAAATGAAAACTATTTAAAGAGGGTTCAGCACTATTCCACTATGTGTCAACAAGAGCGATTAGCAATGAAGAGGTTTTACATGCATAACAGTCCTGTTTACTGAACAAATGCTCTCAATGAGCTTTATTTAATTAACAAAGAAAAAAAAAACCATAATAGAAAGAAGAGCCTAGAGATGGTGGTTGTCCTGTAGGTGCTCAACATTTTGACCCTTAAAAGTACTTAAAAATTTTCCTGTAATCAAAAGCACCAAGGTGTGTAACTGGGAGAGGTGAGGGTCTGTCTGAGACAGCCATGGCTGAGCTGGTGAGGTCTTACACACAGTTCCACTGCTGTCTTCTTTTCCTTTATCCAAGGAAATTGCATGAGGTCAGCAATTTAGCTCCCCCAGTGATATTCTCCTGACTGCTTCATTTGGCTGCAAAGTGCTGAATTTCAGCAACCAGAAAAATTTCCAAGAGCAGGCAGTACCGTAGTGTTTTTCTTAATTTTTATTTTAGCATGTTGTATGCCATTTCTGTTTCAGGGAGAAATGAAAAAGTTTTTAGAGGATGAAGTGGGTTACATGCCATTAAGGAGTTCATAAGGTAAAATAATTGCTTTAAAGACATTAGGCAGAGGTTCTGTGTTATCAGCTAAGGCTGTAAAATTGTATTTACTCACTGGGTTAGCATTTCCCTGTATATGGCTTTCTTTCTGTTAATGAGCTCATGTTCCTCGTGGGCCGTAATTTATTCCATCAGGCTTTGGAAATAAGTGTCTTAATGTTTCTTGAGAAGATTACTGAAACCAGGTAAACAAACAAAATACCACAGATTCTGTACCTGTCCATGCTCAAACTGTGTAGAAAATGAAAACAGTTTGAGGAGGAGTGCAGTGCAAATAACTCATGTCCATTAAATGTAAAACAGCTGTAAAACAGCTTAAACAGGGGGTTAGCATATTATACACACCATCAGGAAGTTTGTGGGGTTTACACAGGCTTGTATTTGGGATGTAATTCTGGAATAACAGTTAGAACATAATTTCTTAAATCCTCTGGTTTGTCAGCATTCCTTGGTAGAAGGGTTTACCTTTTTAAAAATGGTTACTTTTGTACTTCCTCCTTGAATCCAAGGAAAAACAACACTTAAGGAAGCCAAATTAACTCCACACACACAAACCAGTAGCTGAAGATGATATGTAGGGTAAGGAGGCCTTCATGTACTGCCTGTTGAAGATGCTGATGCTTGGTCTAGTCATTTAGGAAATTTTGTTAATACAGCAGGCTCAGAGGTGGACAAAGGCTTAGATTTGCTGTGGCTGCTTGTGTGTAATCTAGCCTGAAAGATGCTGCTTCTAAGCCATACCTGCATTATGTAAACACAACTGCTTGTGTGCATCTCAAAATTTGTAAGTCCCTAGTTTTGATCTTACAGTGGTGAAAACAGATTTCATTGCCTTTTTGCAATCCTTGCAATAAAAGCAAGGCTTCAAGTTAAACCCTGGAAAGCATTATTGTGAGGTGAGATGGGAAAGCAGCTTGTGGGGACGTCTTTTATCACACCAGCACCTGCAGTGTCTGAGGGTATTAATTTAAAATTATCAACCAGTTGAGTTTGTATCCCATTAAAAACTTAAAGTAAAATCATTTATTGTTCCTAATTAAAAAAGAAAAAAAAGAAGACCAGAAAAAATATTAAACAAAACTGATCCCCACATCCACAAAAAACATCTGTTTTCATGTGGAAAGCCAGTTTCCTAGTAGGCATTTGTCAGGGACTAAGGCTGCTGGAGGAAAGCAGTATTACATAAATTGGATGTGCAGTTCTGAGCTAAATAAATTTTTAAATATTTTGCATAAATTAGGGGCATTAAATTATGCATAATGTGCATAATTTCATCCTTTTGTAAATGATGTTCCCACAGTTAGTGATTAAAGAACATGGTGCAGCCCCTCGAGTTGGAACAATTAGACCTTCCACAGCTCTGTCTATTGATAGATATTCCTTAAGCTCAGCCAGGGGACAGAAGCGTGTGCTAGCACTTGGCTATGATCTGCTCCCTGTTTTTGATGACTTAAGAGGGCTGTTCAGGACAGAGTATCAGCCTATATGAACACTATCAACCAGCTTGAACAAGTCAGATTATTTAATTAGCCCTATTAAGATCCTTCTATTTTTATAACTTATTTATGAGTTCTTGCTAAGCTTAGAAGGTCCAGCCACAGATATCAAAAAGATGTTTGCAGCTCATGTTGTTAATCTTGGTGGGTTTTATACTGTGACTCCATTAAATTTTCATCCTAAGAAAACAAAAAGGGGCTGTGAAAAGCAGTTGAAGTTGGGAAATTCACATCTGCAGACCTGACCTGCAGGTTTCAGGCACAGAGCATTTTTGATGTCCATGCATGGACATTTGCTTGGTTGCCAAAATATGTATTGTATTCCTTTGCCCTAGACCATCAAAAGTCCAGAGAGTGTTTATTTAGCACCCATTTGAAGTGTCTTGGTTTCCCCCAGGGGAGAAATGTTCTTCAGGCATCACTTAAAGACTACCATGCTCTGAGTATCTTAGTTGATATCCTGTGCTGAGAATACAAGGTGATACTTGTTTTGAGCCTCTGCTTTGCCACCCTTTTACTGAGATTCATGTTCAGCTTTTTTCTAGATTTTTTGGGAGAAGCAGGCAATGATTTGATGAAAGAGTTATTAAATCAAACATTCATGTTTACCAGAAAAAGACTTTTAAAGCAATTGTGTCCAGAATTTAATACTTTTACCATGGCTGTACCTTCAGAGCGTTTGAAAGGGCTTAATTTCATCACAAGGGTGGGACTCTTATCTACCACCCCAAAATTAAATTCATCTGCAAAGAAAAAAAAAAAGTAGAATTCTGATGTCTGAATTCAGTCAATGAGCTTTTTCTCTCTAATGGAACCACTTTGGGCTAGTTTGGAAGATGAAAACTCCTTAGGTAGGGAGTAACTTCATGATTTGAAAAAAAAATCACTGATGGTTAAGTGCTGGCTTGTGGCTTGAAGCTCTGCCTGTTCTGGTATCAGTAAAGAAACAGTTAATTAAACAAAGATCAGTCCCTAGGTGATGCTGAAACCATATATGGATTTGGAAGTAAGGTTAAGGCATTTTGAAAGTGGAGAGTACCCATGTAAATTATGGTTCTGTCCAAAACTATCTCAAACAAGTGTGGTTTGGATAAATTGATGCAGATGGCATCTGCCAGCTCACTTCTGAAGATCTTAACCAACTTTAGCTGCAGGTGAATGTACAAAATTTTATCCTCTTAGCAGGGAAGTCTGTATATATGCTTTAGTGCATTATGTCATCAGTAAATTATTTTAATAGCGAGTAAGCCTTTATTACTTTTGCTCTTGCTTTATTGCATTTGCTGCTCTACATTCAATATGTACAGCATTGGCACAAGATAGCTTGCATGCTCACTAGTGCATTAGCAGGAGAGATGGAAATTGTGTTCCAAGACCATAATACTTTGAATTTGGTACTTTGTTAAAGCCAGAAGAAAAAAAAAACAATCAAAAAACCCCAACAGTTGCTGCACATCAGGCTCTGGTAGAAAGCTAGGAAATAACAGCTTATAAATGAAGCAAGTTTCTCACAGAATCATAGAATGTACTGAGTTCAAAGGACCCATCAGGATCACTGAGTCCAGCTCCTGGCTCAAGTTCTGGAAGGTGCCAAGATGAGACAAAATTAACACTGTTTCCAAAGTACCAGGGTGTTTTTGGAGACAGCTTTCAGGTTAAAACAGAACTGCGGGCAATTCAGGATAGCAATATAAATGTAAAAAGGGACAATGATAAAGAATGTAAAAGATAGTTAGCATAGTATTTGAATATGGAGAGTACTGATCAAGTGAACTCTGCACATGGGTTTAGGCAACACTGAAAAAAGTCCCACCCCTTGCTCCACAATTAAATATTGAATAGTACACAGAAATAACATGGAATTTGAAAATTGAGATCAATTTAATGTGGTTTAATGTTATTTGATCAACATGTTGAATAAAGTGCCTACTGCAGTAATCTGCTTTGCCTGCATATATACCTGTCTAGCTGAAGGGATTTATGATGCTGCTGGGGAGCATTGCATGCAGCAACTGCAGCACTAGGATAAGCACAGTCTTGAAGAGATTGGCCTGACATGGAGAGGAACAGAACTTTGTATAAATAGCCAAAGGAAGAAACACACAGTTTAGTTTGAAAGCAATCTTTCACTTGCCAAATTAATTTTAACATCATGTGTGTGGAGTAAAGGTTTCTGTAGAACCCGAGGAAGGTCTTGTACACTCGTGTGCCATTTTTTGCACTGACATCACATTTGGTAAGAGGACACCAGCTCTCCTGCAAGCCTGACCTGGTTGCCTGAGGAAGACAGAGCCCTGTCCAGGTTTTCACTCTTGCTGGTGGAAAGGTGAAGTAGGAACAACTGGGTTGATTTACTGAAGTTGCTTTGGATTTGTACCCTACTGCCTCACAGGCAAAAATGTCACATAAAAAGCCATTTTATTTAAGACTGTCATACAATTTTCTCTTCAAATGCCAACTTTTTTATACCCTTATGACCTTGTGTGGCATCACTGGAGTTGGTACATACCATTACCAGGCACTTCTAGCTTAGGTGCCTCAGAAGGCAAAGTACTCACTGAGTGTTGTTTTACCCTTTTCACAACATAAATTTGGAGCCAACTGAGACAGAGGTTTTCAAATAGCTTGAAAATCCAACAAAACCTGTTTAATTTTGTAACTGGAGAACTTCTGGCAAAGAACTAGGCTCTCTTGCCAGTGACCCAGCCATTTCATGGGCTCAGATATCAGGGATGCCCCTGTGTGAGTGTAGACAAGGAACGGGTCTGTCCAGTCCCTCTGTGTCATTTTCCTTCCCTGCTCATTGCTTGGGAAGCTTTTTGCACATGAGGCTTCACATGCTCAGTCTTGGCCTTCTTGCCTTTCCCTAGATTGGCACCTGATGGGACAACAGAGCAAAAGAGTCTTGTTTGGTGCATTGCACTGAGCTGAGTGTTACACTCCCCTTTCCAGGGATCCATTCAGTGCTCCATGCAAAGGAGACATGGTTTGTACAAGGTCAGTAAGGAAGCACAGTGCTGCATGCCTCCACTGCTCAGGAAACTGCAGGAGACATTTCTGAAAGTGGTGTCTCAGCAGTTCCATGGTACAGGGAGTTTGGAAAGGAACTTCCCTAAGCACATCTGGAAAATGAGGATGAAAAAAAATGTGTGTCACTGGAAATTTTGGGTCTGTGCAGTTTGATAGATCCCTGGTAGGAGATTCATTTGAAGGCTGATTACTGAAACTGTTAGTCTCAGTGTTGGTCACTCTTTCTTCATCTCTCATTCTTTACCACTCTTAGGGAAACAGACAGGCCAAGCAGCACTAAAATTCTTACAGAATTAAACTGCATGTGGTATACATTCCTTCTTGTCTGAGATATTGTCTGAAATATTAATTTTTTTCATCTGCTGTTTCTTTTAAAAAACCCCTCTACTTCAGAGGGTTGTAACTCCACGCCTTCCCTCCCTTTCATTGCTCACACTGTTTGCTGTTGTGAAAACTTTTTTTCCAAGAGAAAAGAAGAAAACCTGCAAGGGTAATACTGTTAACCTGAACACAGAGAGAGGTGAAGCTCATGACCTGAGAAGTAGTAGCTTCCAAGTGGGTTTCTTATCAGAGCACTGCAGAGGTGCAGCATACTTTTGAAGTAGTTTTTCAACTTCATTCATGAATAAGACCAGTATTTTTCATAGTTAAGTTACATATGAAAAGGTGGGTATTTTATTATTTCCTTTTTTCTTAGTTTTTAAAAGCTTGATACATGTAGTGTTGGATCAAGGCACACACAAGACTGGCCAAAGGGCGTACAAAGCACTTTGGTTTTTAGTTGAACAGAATGATTATTGCAACAAAGAGTGGCTTGGGGTTTAAACATGAAATAGCTTGTAGTTCAGCAGGAAGGCAGAAAGAAACATGTTACCTTACAGATTTTCCAAGGAAATTCTGAATAACTGTGACAGTAATGGGCAGTATTCCTGACTGTAACAGCATTATACTGAACACAGACTCATATATGCTTCAGATAGCTGCATTCTCCATTTGTCTGCTCACCTTTGGGACCACAGTTTTTGAGACCTTGCTTTTATTGCCTTGGGTTTTGTCCTGCTCTCTTTTCTTGTGAAACTGCACTTTCAGCCCTTTCTCTTTTCAAAGCAGTTTCAAAGTGTTGTCTCTGTCTTCCTGCCTTTGTCTCCCAAATGCCTGTGAGCATCCCTCACTATTTTGTCTGTAATATACAGACCACTGATTCTGATAACAAAAAGACTATTCCTGAACTGTATCTACCCCCTTGGTTTGTAGAGCCTACCACTTTATTTTGAATTTCTTTGTTAGGAATTTGATTATGTTTTCCTCTAGGGATTACAGGTTTTTTTTTAATGCTTGCCAAAAGCTTCAGTCTCATGCATATCATCAATTTGATTATTCTCATTTAAACTGGATTTCACTACTGTTGAATGGATATATCCAGACAGCTGATATTGCCCATTACTACACACATTTTTGTTTATTGAATATTGTTGTGGTTTACAGATTTAATAGACCAACACTGGAAGTTCTGTGAGTTTTTGTAACCACTTTTTGATCTTCCTGACTTGCCAGGTTCGACATTATTTTATTGATACCAAAGTGAAAAATGACCTGTGCTTACACTTACAAGGATCTCAGATGAATGTTCTGACTGCTCAACACGGCAAGAAAATTCACTTTCACAGTCAACAAGTCATCTTACTCAGTAGAACACAAAAGTTAAATGGTCTGTAACTTCAATATTAGCAAGGAAAATACAGTACAAATTACTAAAAAATACTAAAATATAGAATTGTGGTCAGGTATCCCCACTACATTAATCGCAGCAGTAGCCTGAAATTTGAAACTTTTAATAAAAAGTTCTTAAATATAAATTATATGGCAAATGTACAGTACATTGCTTTGTCAGTCTTTTAATCCAGTGTTTTGCAGTAGAACAGCAACTGTTAAGTCAGTCTTTTCTTGTTTTCTTTAAAAAACAAAACAAACCCAAAAAGCCCAACAAAACCCAAACCAGTCTTTCACGTCCCTCAGTATCATGAGTGTGAATGATCTGAATCTGGAATACCACTGTCTCTGTAGCTCCTGTTACTACTGCTTTCACTGTGGCTGTTCTTGTACAGATTCATGCCATTAGGTGGGAAAATGGTGTGTATTACAAATTCCTCCTTGGACACTTGGTCACTGGTTATTGGTATCATCTGGAAAGAAGTCTCCCTGATTTCCAAGATGGAGTTATCCTTCTTGGTTCCTGCTTCGGCATAGTCATCTTTTCTCCGGCGTCCCTTGCTGTAGGTGCAGTTCCGGGAGAACAGGGACCCGTTTCTGTGCACGTACCAGCAGACCAGGGCCAGCAGCCCTATGGCCACCAGCGCCACCACGCCGCCGATGATGGCGGCCAAGGGCAAGCTGGAGTTTTTGTAAGGTTCTTTCTCCTGCTCCCGGTTGAGGGTGGTGGTAGGGTTGTACATCTTAAGAGGCGCCGTCTCGGTCTCGATGCATTCGGGCGTTTCGTCGGAGAGATAGATGTTGCTGGTTTCCATGGGAACCATGCACACACGGTATGGTGACTCTGGTTCGAGAGCCGTGAGCAAATAGTCGTTTCTGTCGCCTGTAACTATAGTTTCAGTTATAGATCCAAAGGCAGGGCTGTGACCCATCTTGAGCCAGCTCAGTCTCAAAGCAGTCATTGGTAGTGCAACTTTCCAGGAGATGTGAATAGTCTCCGTGCTTACGGATTTCACAAATATTGTAATGATTTTGCGTACCGGGCTTGCTGTGGTTCTGTAGTTTTTATTTAGGTTGGGAGTCTTGACGTCTGGTTGTTTGGTCACAGAAATGGGCCAGTGTCCCTGGGCTGGGTATAACGTGTTTGGTACTGCAGTAGTGATTTGGATGGTGCTTATCACGCTATCGTCCTTACAGTCAAACAGTTCTGCACTGAGGTCTTTGATAGCCATTCCACGTACTTTTTCCGGTGCCTGACACATCAGTCCACGTACGTTCACTTTTAAAGGCAGTGACTGTAACCAGTCACGTACCCATTTCATTTTGCACCCGCAGTGCCAAGGGTTGTTGCGAAGAAAAAGTTGAGTGATGTTGTCCAGATCATCAAAGACACCCTGAGGTAAATTGCTGAGATTGTTATTGGACATATCTAGTCGATACAACTGCCGTAAGTAAGAGAAAGCATTGGGTGGCACACGGTTGATGTGGTTTTCTTGGAGATAAAGCTTTCTTAGGTTTGTTCCCGGCAAATTCACTGGTGCAGCTGTGAGTGAATTGCGGACCAATGACAATTCTGTAAGATTGACTAGATTAATGAAGACTTTGTCTCCTAATCCATGATTATTTAGAAGATTTCCATCTAAAACAAGGCGTTTTAGATTTGTAAGGTCTTGAAGGGACAGCTCAGAAATTGTGGAAATACGATTATCATCCAAGCGTAGCTCTTCTATGGTTTTAGGCAAACCCCAGGGAATGGTGCTAAGGTGATTTCGAGAGAGAAAAAGAAGTCTGAGATAGATGTTGTCCCGGAAAGCTCCATCCTCGATGCTAACGGCAGAAACAGAATTATCATCCAAATGCAGTTCTTCCAGATAAGGAATTTTTGAAAGTGAATCATAAGTAATGGTCCTTATATTGTTCTCCTGCAAATGCAGTTCCTTAATGTACTTAGGGAGGTTAGTGGGGAATTCATCTAGGCTGTTGCGGTATAAATATATTCTTTCCACCCTAAGCAAGTTCTTCAGTTCTGAAGGAATCCCAGCATTATTTATTTGATTGTTCTGAAGGAAGAGGGTAGTTGCATCCTCTGGGATTCCTGTAGGAATAGACGTCAAATCGCGATCATTACAATATATGAAACCCACATCACAGCGACATACTGAAGGGCATGGTTTGGCACTAACAGAATAAGGTGCCATGTCAAGTAACAGCCCTATTTTAGTCCAAACTAGGAAGATGCTCCAGGTAACACTAATCATGGTCAGGAATGATGAGATTTCTATACAGTTCTGATCTTCAACAATCTAAAAAAACCAAACAAACAAAATTATCCAGATCATCAGTGAAGAAACCACAATAAAAAAATCAACATTACAGAAGACATCTGAAACACACATTAAACCAAAATTCAAGTGCGTAGATGCATTTTACTCTCTTTTCCTTACATCAGTAATTCTACTACTTGTACTAATTCAATTAACTAAATAGGTTATTCTGCATAGTGATTGAAAATAATATAATCAAGTATGCCTGATCTGTGAATTATTTTGCTTAAGCAACAAGACTCTTTCTAAGGATTCCTTCCCATTTCATGTGTACCGACAATCTTTGTTCACAGATACCAGATAAGAACAGAACTGAAGTCACACCAGAGTTCAAGTAAATCATTCTATATCTGAAAGATAAGAAGTAATTCCTAAGCCAGCTAACTTCCTCAGGAGCCCTTAAGTGAACTATAAAACCCTTACCAAACCCACAAGTCTCGTGGTAGCTATTTCAGAAGTTCAAAAAAAGCCCCAAAAGCAAAGCATAAAATGCAGACAAAAGAGTGAGGGCCAGTGAAGACATTTTCCCAAGTCTTTCCCAGTGCTCAACTTCACAGTGTGTAACTTACAAACACTGTGCACTATTTTGCTTGCTTTTCAAGCTTAAGTGACTGCTCAGAAAGGTGAATGTTACAACTGGGAGGTAACTGGTAGAGCTATGGCTTTCTAGTTCACTGGATGAAATATTTCATTACATGCTTAATTTCATGTTTAAATATTTGTCATTCTCAAAAGTCGTCTTATTAAGTAGCACACTCATAAGAGTCTATTTGGCAGGTTTAACCACATTTTCTCATCTTATTACTAGCATAGTAGAAATTAACTCTTGAGACTGAGATTGTACTTTGCATTAGTAGTGTGTTTGTACACTGAGCTCAGGTAATTAGCATTTTTATAGCTTTTAAGACAACATAATTCAATTACCATTGTAATTAGGGTTGTGAGAACTCCTGCAAGATGACCTATGCATTAAGCGGTGTCATGACCTTTTCTCTTATGGGTTCATATATTAATTGAACTTTATTCTCAGAGGCGTGAAAAGGAAAATAAATTTATATTGATCCTACCGTATTTAAAGGTATGAGTAAATTTTGTGCTTGAGGATATCCAGTGAAGGGATGTCTTTCTGCCCAGTCACTCTTACGGTTTACTCCATGAAGCAGTTTTCTCTCGATGGTGTTTACTCAGATGGTCCTCGCTGGTGGTGTGTGTTTCCTGGCTCCTGGCACGATACTCAATGAGCATTCCAACCAAGATTTATCATGGTACATAAGCACACCAGGCCCCAGCGCAGAAAAGCTTCAGCTTCCTTCTATTTTAGTCCTCATGTAAAGTCTGTGAATGAAGAGCCTCTTTTGTTTGGTTTAATGCCTTTAGCAGGAATTACTTTCTTTGTAACTCTTACAAACTCTTCTGTGCAGCGTCGTAGTCAGAGGAGGGAACTTTAGTGCCGCGTGATAGAAACCATTCATTGCTGAGGCTCGAAGGATTGCAGCCTCTTCAGGAGGTCAGGAAAGGGATGCTCTTTCCTATCCAGAATTATCCAAGTATGACCTTTGTACAGTAGCTACATCCTGATACATCCACACCTTTTTCAGAGAACCATTTTCCAACTCTCACTTTTTAACGCTTCTTCCAAATTTGTAATGCAGGAAAGAATTCCTCCTGTGCTGCAAGAATGCAAGTTACTTTACCACAGAAACATCAGGCAATTCAGATGGTTTTCTTCATTATAAAAAACCCCCACAAAAATATGATTTCCTTCCCAGAAAACTGCCCTTTGAAAGCTTTCCTCGAACTCCTAATGTCCTGCAAAAGTAAAAACAAAAAAAAAATTGAATTAATAACAACTGGTGCATACTAGTTTTAAGGGCTGCATCCCCTGTACATGAGTAGCACACCTTGTTTCCCCAAGGCATTGGTATTTCAGTAAAATCAACAAAGCTCTTTCAAAAAATCTTTTGCTGTGTAGTTTCATGTTACTGCAGTTTTGCTGGAACTGTATTTTCCCTTGTTTCAGTAGAAAATTAAAGGCAGAGAGTAATAAAATATTTGTAAATTATGTTTTTCATCTGATGTCAAATGCCAGTGCTACCTCCTTGGAGGAGGCCAAAATGGTTGCTTGCTTTGTGTTCCTGGTAAATAGATGATATTCTCCTTGGTTTTAAGTGTAAAAGGAGCTACTTACTCTTCACTAGCTACTGTATGAAAGGGAAAGCATTTCTGCCAAAGTATTGTATGAATATATTTCCCACTCGCAGCATGTTGATTCTGAGCTAGGGACCAGCCAGGCATCTGTGTCTGCTTTTTGGCAATACATAGGTGGGTTTAGTCTGTAAAATTTCTAAAAAGAAGAAAACTGTTATTTCTTTCATTTGTATTTCTTACAGAATGCTAATTTTTTTCTAAACAGCATTTTTAACTTGGGCTACTTTGTATCACTACTGCATAAAGTATCCAGTGAGACACCAAGGCCCCCAGCGAGTTTGTAGGCAGCATGTCTGAAATAAAAGTGGTTAAATATGAAATGAAAAAAATCCTCAACGTGTACTTGCTTTTCCCTTTTGTGACATCACGTTTGTCCAAGGGACTGAGCACAATCCTTGGAACCAAAATACTTGGCAGGAACAGTGTGCTGAGTAATGATTGCCTAGCTGCCTTCCTGGGAGCAAAACTAGAGCATCTTCTGCTCCTCTGTAAAATACTTGACCTAAACACAAGCACTCTCTGTTTTAAAACTGTCTTTTGCAATTTGTTGCAGGTCTGTTATGAAACAGACCAGTCATATTCCTTACAGCAACACAGAATATGCAGTGATATATTTAAATAAATAAAAATTCTGCTGCTCTTTTTCACAGAAAAATGTTAACCATTAAAAAAAAAAAAACCCAAAGCCCCCCATTTGAGAGATGGTGTGACTACTAGTGAGGGAGTGGAAAAGACTGTTCTCTCCTGCTGCTGCTTTCATGCTCCTCTGAGCTTTGTTTTCAGCATCTTGTTTTCAGCAGTTGTCCAATGGAAAAAAAAAAAACTCAAAATGAGAGACCCCCACGGTGGCATAAATAACTATTTTTATGTATACTTTATTTAGGGCAAAAACACAATCTATGTGGCCATATTTCAGAATAGAAGGGAATGCATGTTTAGTAGTAACTTATGTAATTTGGGTAAATTATATAATCATTATGAAATGGAACAAAAAAGCTCTGTATTCTTCTAGTGTCTAGTTTTCCTGCTCTGTATTACTCAAGTGTTTGGGGAAAGAAGCCCAGGCCCTATTCCTAAAACTTTGAAATACAGAATGACTTAACAGCTGTAGGAAAAAAATTAGTTCTTAGGAACTAATGTGAAGTCGTGATAGAAAGTATTTTCTGGAAGGGTATGGTGAAATAGGAATATAAATTCCTTTAATAGGCCTTTGAAGGCTACAATAACTTTTAAGTACTTAAAATCATAAATTTTCTTTAGAACTCTGAGCTGTAAAAAACTTGTTAGTATTAAGCAAAACGTTGGCTCTAGTATGCATACATTACATAGATACATGCACACAGCAAGTTCATTTATTTTACCTTTCTAGCACATAAACTGTTTCCTCTGTGCTTCATTTGATAGTCATCTCTTCATTTATTGCCACTATTATAATAGCAGTAATGTGTAGGATTAAAATGAAAGCACTAAAGCTCATTAAGCTCCTGGAATTTTTTTTATCCTCTCTCTCAAAATTACATGAAAACAAGAGCAAGAAAAAGAAAAGGTCTCTTTGGAGAAGACGACACTGTTTCAAAAATGTGGATTAAGACTATACCCCCCACTCCCTTTTCTAAACTTAGAATAGTTTTCTTCAGGTCTTGATTGTTTGATATCTTGCACTTCCCTTTTATATCTCAAGCTATAGCTGAAAACAATGTTTTTGCATATCAAAGGCTCCAGTGATCTGTCTACAGAGAAGAAGGGAATCGTGCTGCCATGCTCCAACTTTCCCCTTCTTGAGCTGTCTCTAAATATTCCCTGACACCAAGTCATTATAGCTGATCCGGCAGGATGAAAAGAAAAGTGACCCCCACTGGTACAGACACTGTGTCCAGGTTTCTGCAGCATCAGACTGGGAGGCTTCATGGACACACGGTTTTGAAAGAAGCCATTATTTTTGAGCAGACCAGATTTTACAAACTGTGCTAATAATTTTTAAATACAAAAATCAGTCCTTGTTTTTTGGTAACAAAAGTAACATTGGAAAAACTGAACAGCAGCCTTTTTGCTCTTTATTCCAAGTTGAATGTTTTCCTGAACTTTTCTGAACCACGTGGTTAAATTAATTTTCCTGGGACTGTGTAAGCTAGTGAATTACTAGAGATACCAGGAACGTGTGGACCTTGCATGTGGACTTACTGCTGTGGTACAGCTAAGGGGACATGCAATTTTAAAATGTTCAACATAAGTTGAGCTATTTTAAAAAAAGTTAATAAGAACATTGTATTTACCCTGAAGTATGGAGTCCAGCTGCACTCGCAGCCAATGGTTTAACAAAATAAATAGTTTTGGTATATTTGAAAAGTTTGGATTCTTTCTAAAAACAGTGTCAAAGATTTCTTTCCAAGCTAATATAAAATGTGAATAAAATCAAGACCTGCCTCACTTGAGGTCACACAATGCTTATTTGAATTTCTAATCTAGCTCTGTGTTCTCCAGCAGTAACTCTGGTAGCTCAGTGGCTTCTTTCTTAACATCAAAGCAACAGAGGAAAGGGAAACGACTAGGTATTTTTAGGTTGTAAAAGACAAAGCTATTATTCAAAGCCACCACTAGAATATACATACTTGATAAGCCAATTTGCTTAACCAGGGTACTTCTATTCCAGAATTAGCTCTGTATTTGTTTAGAATCTGAAACATACCAGAAACACAAAATATGCTTATTTCTTAAAATACTTGTGAAGTCCATCTACTGCTTATAATGTCAGTTATGCTTACAAAAGTCATGCTGCAGCTTAAACAGCTTCACCAACTTTTTTTCTTTTTTAAAGAAGTTCCACAGTGCTAATCTACACTTAAAACAATGTCCACACTTTGTTTTCTTTAAGTGTATTACTCAGGGTTAGTTGATAGTGACAGCAAAATGCTTTCTAAGCACCCTGTCTAGGAGCTGCAATTTCCACGATCATCGGATTTCAGGAAGGTGCCCCAGCCTTTTGTTTGGCGCTAGGCAAGCAGAAGGTCCTCTAGCTGTCTCTCCAAGGGGTAAAAAATGCAAAGGAGTTTGTTAAAGTGAGAGTGAGCCCTTCAGTCAGACTGTAGCACTGCCTGTTAGTGAAATTTGTTACTGTTTTTTGTTGGAGATTTCATTCACTTGCAGAAAACTTGCTCGCACTTCTTGAGCAGTAGGAATAATACTGCTTGTGTCTTATTAAGTCTAACTCAAGTGTCCTAAAAAATGCAAATTTTTATGTGATCTTCCCTCAAATGCAAGTAAATCTGACTTAGAAATGAATTCTGAGTAAAAGCTTGACTCCACACCCAAGATCAGCCAAACCTGTATTTGCTGTAGAGGATGGAAATGAACTAAGAGTGGTTCTCTTCTGAAGTTTACTTCTAAAATGTTTCCTAGTTTTGAAGATGCTGGGTTGAAAAGACCCAGAGTATTACTTTATTCCTTCTCACTCTCTTGTTTTGACTACTCTGCTGCAGGAAAGGTTGCACGTTAATAAAACACTTTGTGGGGGGGTCTTTTGCAATGGATTTTTGGTTTGTGTTTTAGTTCTCTTTTGAGTTTAGCCAATTATGGCTTCTAGGTTTTCTTTCTGAGAGCTGCTGCTGAGGTAACTTGTCTGGGCATTAAATAAAAGAATAGAGAACAAATGCTGCCATTGTTTCAAGGGGAAAAAAATCTGGTTTTCCCCTCTTGACAAGTTTAGGTAGAATTATACCTGATAGGGAGTTTCTGGCACAAAATTCCCGACATGTAAAAACATTACTTGAACACTAGATAAAGTTTCAGTAGTTTTGTTTCTTTCCTTTTTAAAGCAGCTGTTTGCTCATCTCCTGATTACTAACTTTGCTCCTCAAAAAATTAGAAAAAAATGTGAAGCTGTAAGAATGTTTGAATTCTTACAGCTCATGAAAGGCAGAAGAGAGTCACGCCACAAGATATGTACTGAACACTTTTCAAGATTCCTGCCCTGAGTGGTATTTGGCTGCTTTTAAAAAGAAATGTAAGCAATCACATATTAATTCTTCCGTGCATTCCTGCGCTTTGAAGTGATTAAGGAAAAAACTTAAGAGCTAACTAGCCATTAGCATCCATGCTTCCTGCTAGGAGACGAAGATGGCCATCTCCCAACTGCAGCCACTTCAAATAACTGCAACTGCAAAGTTTGCAAACTCCAGCAATTGCTTTGATTAGTCACCACTGCCTTACACAATATCAGACAACTTTTAGCTACTGGTGACAGAGGAAAAAAAAAAACCCAAACCAAAACAAACACCAAAAACCCCAACCCAGAAACTCATCTTTATTTCGTTCTTCCTGTAAAATGTATCCACTTTATTTCTGGAGATCAAAGCTCTCTGCGAGTTTACTACAGAGTTTTTTGCCCACTGGGGGGTGGTACATGCTACAAAACCTGTGCTTTTAAGAGCCACAAGTCAGATGTTTTTTGCTGCTGTCCAGTCTTCTCTGCTTTAATTACAACAAAGTCTCCTGTTGAGAAAAACAGAGGCAGCTTGCAAAGGAGGGAGTTATAAAAAAATAAAATTAATCACTCTTCTAGAGAGTTTACAGAATTTCCCATGCTGATTACTTGCAGTATTTATCTGGTTGGTCTCCAGTTAAAATGGTATAAGTGTACAAAAAGGAAAAAAAAAAGAGAAATAGCATTTAAAATATATTCCAAGGGCTGTCACTGTTTCTGGTATACAGGAGGAGCACAGAAGACAGGAAAAAATACAGCTTTTAGAAGTGATTAAATGTGGATGGAAAAATAAAAAAGCTTGATAGCAGCATGAAGTAGGATTAGAATAAACCCAGTGTATTTCAAGATAATTGGCTTTCTGTAAACCCAGGTATACCTTTTGTTTATGAAATATTTGAAACCCTATCTTAAACAGGGCTGTATTGTATGGGTTTGGAATAAATTAAAGCAAACTTGAAGGTGGGTTTTCTTTTGAGGGAGGGAAGGGCACTGAAAGCTCTTGAGTATGACCTAATGCGTGGCATATATTGACAAGGAAAACACAGACTGATCTTTCTGTTTAATAGCAAATAATTATTTTCTTTATACACTTGAATTGACAAGTGCATTTTTCAGTCTAATTCAAAGAAATGTTCATTAAGATGCCATATCCCCAGGCAATAGATGGGGAGCATAACTGATGCTTCTATCTTTCTGGGCAGTATATTTTAGACAAGGAAATTGGGGTCAGGATAATGAACTGGTTTTTTTAAGTCTTATACAAAGAGGCTGAAAATGTTCAAAGATGTACATGGAAATGCAAAATCTTATTTCAAACAGGCAAAGTGAACATGCATTCAGCTAATGTGCAGGAGTAAGATTTAACTGTAAAGTAATTCTGCATTTTGGTGTGAATCTGGTGTAGAAAATACTCCACTGTACTCTGTTAACTGACCAGAACTGATCCCTTGCAGAAGGGAAGCGACTTGCCTTCAGCCCGAATTAATAACCCGTCGGTAACAGCATTCCATGAATTAGTTAATTACACACACTCGTCCTCGCGTTTGCAACACTCCTTGCAACTTTGCCTGGATGTGCCAGGGTTGAGCTCAAACCCCTTTGCGGTCTGAGAGATTAAAATTGAGGCGACCTCAAAGAGCAGGACTGAGCCAGAAAGGCAGCTGTCTGTGCAAGAGCTGAGCTTTTATTCACCAAGGGGATGAGCTTGGAAACTAAGCAGGAATCCAAAAAAAGAACCAGCCAACCAACCCCAAAATCAGAAAGCTGTGCCTGCTTGCTGTGAGCCATGGCAGATGCTGGGAAGCAAGACCACTGCGTTGGGAAATGCAGGAATACTTGGGCTCTGCCTGATCAACTAAGTTGCAGCTCCTAATTGCATTTGAGGAAAAGGGTTAAAACAAAAAGATTTTGGCACATCCAGCAGTCGTGAAACGATTTTTGAGCTCAGAATCACGTAGAGATGAGGTGTGCACCATAGTGAATTATTTATTTGCAAGCCATTTATAAATTAATTAGCCTGTACGAGGGCACACAAACACTTAATACACTGAAAACAGCTGAAAAGTTGATTAGAACTAGGCGAGGACCTACGGAATGGCAGGAGGATTAGCAGCCAGCCCTTCTTCCCAAAGAAAGTGGGGCGTCGGGGCGGGAATTTGGGCCTGTTGCATTCTTTCTGTGCAACCATTTTGTTGCCCATCTTCTCGCCCGCAGACTTTGTGGTGCGGGGGACAGCGCTGCGCAGGGGCGCGAACGCATCGCCTCGATTTTTTTTTTTTTTTTAATAGATGCAGCAAGAAGATTTGGTTTTTTTTTTTTTTTTTTTTTTAAATAGATGCAGCAAGAAGGGATGGAGGGAGGGGGAAGTTCCTCAGCCGTGGGAGCGATGCGGGGTACGCGCAGGATCACCCCAAACCATCCGCGTTAGAACGCGCGGCCGGGGTCCCAGCGCCGCGGGGCGCGGGCGCTGCTCTGCGGGTCCCCCGCGCCGCTTCCCGCCCCCGCGCAGCGCGGCTTTGCGCTGCCTCCTTCTCCGGGGGCCGGGGCAGCGCCGGCACCGCACGCCCGGCTCGGGGAACCCCCGGGTGCGCTCCAGATGTGCGGGCTGAGCCCTCTGCGCTCCTGCGCGCCGCGCACCCCGCCGGCAGGGAGGGCGGGCGGGCTCTCCCCGCCGCAGCGCCGTGCCCGCACTCCGGGCGGTGGTGTGGGGAGCGCGCCCAAACTTCCCTCCGCATCCTCCTCCTTCTCCGCGCCCCCCGACCCGCGCAAGTCCCGCGGAGGAGAAGAAGCGGTTACCCCGCGCTTACCTACAGAGAGGCGCGCAGAAGAAGGGAGGCGGTCCCGGCAGCAGTCCCGGCGGGGCCGGGAGCGGAGCGCGGTGCGGAGCGGGCGCTGCGCTGTGGCGGAGCGGCCGCGGACGGAGCTCGGCGCGCGGGCGGCCGCTAGGGGGAGCAGCAGGCGGCGCCGCGGCCCCGCCACGCGGGGGGTGCCGGGGGCGGCCGTGGCGCCTCGGCCCTCACGGGGTGCGGGTTTAAAACTAATTCTTTACCTTGTTTTTGACGTGGCAGAGAAGCGATGGGGCCGCTGGTGGCCGTGCCGGGAGCGGGGTGGCTCCCCTGCATCACTCAGTTCATCCCCCAGTGCTCGGTTGTAGGCTGGGCAGGTGATCCCGGTTCCCTGGTTTTGGGTCCAAGGGCCAGGACAGGCCGCGAGTTTCACGAAGGGGCTTGACAAAACCCTGTTTAAAACACAAATTATTAAATTTCCTCAGCCCCAGTCTCTCCCCTGGCATCTCCCTGGCCGTGTAAAGCGTTGCAGGCTAGTGCAGCCTTGGAGGATTGGAGGGTTTTCCCGAGGTGACTCCTTTTGGAATCATCGAGCGCATTCCAGTGCCTGGTTCCTGCTCCACCCGGGACGGCGCTCACCGGGAGATCCCTTATCGTGCCCGGCGGGACTGAGATTGACGGGGAATTGTGTTCCTGGCCAGGCTGCAGTCCTTAGGGATTTTTCCTAAAGTTTCTGCCCTTCAAACACAAGCAGAAATTTGTGGTCATTAAAGGGCAAAGTAGAAAACATCTTCCCCGGGCGTTTTTTCATAAAACCCAGTTTCCTTGACCCGTAGCTTACAAGGACACAACTAGCATTAGTTTTGGCAGATGAGGTTGATTTTTCTATTGTGGTTTTTTTTTTTTTTTAATTTCCCATTAAACGGGGTGCCTCTCCCAGCAGACAGCTGCTGCATTCATGAGCATCCCGTTCTCTTCGTTAGCTGTCCACAAGGGATCATCTTGGCCACCTCACGCAGGGTTTGACCAGCGTGTTCTCCAGCACAGAGCCAACGTCTGGGGGAAGGCAGACTCCTGAAAACCAGCTCTGCTCATCCTAGTTACCCTCCAGTTGCACTTTCTGTGGTATCAGAAGCCTACAAAACCCAGCTCCATTGATTTCAAAGAGGGCTCAACTTCTGTAAATCCTATAGAAACTGCCACATAGGTGCACCTTCTGTGTAAAGTTTGAATACTTCAATTGCTGTTGATATCTTTTGTCAAAGACAAAACCAGACAAACTTAAAAGTGTCAAACCTCATCCTTTCTCAAGAGGATTCCAATAAATTTTTGAATGCTGCTTGATGGATTTGATACTTAGATATATGAAATGTTATATACATGCTGTATTTATTCTACTAATTTAAAAAAGATCTGGATTGATCTTCCTTTATAAGGAAGGAAAAAGATTTTTTCGCTGCCACTTCAATTCTAATCTTTCCCTGAGGAGAGTAAAAACTAATAATAAATTGACTTCAGGTTAAGGTGCAATTGTCTGTATTGATAGTCCTGGCAGTGAGCTGTGCCCTAACCAGCTCAGAAAAATCAGGTGTATTGCATATACATCTTAATGCACATCTAGCACATTATAGACAGGCATATGGATGCATATGTACATGTATCATATGAGTGGTGATATATCTGGTACTAAAATGCTGCAGCTCTCCAAAAATCAGGTGTATTGCATATACATCTTAATGCACATCTAGCACATTATAGACATATGGATACATGTGTACATATATTATATGAGGGGTGATATATCTGGTACTAAAATGTTGCAGCTCTCCTGTTGTTTTTTGGTTTGATTTTTTTTTTAAACTGAGATTCCTTTAAGATTATAGTAGTATTTTTCAAAAACGTTGTGTATTTGGTATTTCTCAAGCTGTATTAGGTAACAGATTCCAGGGTTATGTTGCTGTGCCATGTTGCTAAGCCTTCACACAGATCTGTGGGATGCTTATAAAAGATGTATATGGTACTCATCCAGCTATCTCTCAGCTTAATTCCAAGGCTGGCCCAGTGCTTATGGCACTGGTTAGAAATTACAGTACATATTCCTAGAGAATTCCAAAGGGCATGTGAAAAATAATTACATTTTACCCGGTCACAGCTGCTCTGGAGTACTGAAAGGTCTTTAATATGCTGTTGCAAACAGATTTTTGACTCCATTATTTTATGTAAACTCCATAAATATACTTCTTAAGAAGGTAGGTAGCCTTTAAAATACTCTCCTCAAAAAATCTCATGTACATGGAGATCTTGACCATGTTCTCCATTTTTTTCTTAAAATGTAGGAATTCAAGGTATCTTCAGTTGCAAGAGAATGGAAAAGTTCTGTTAATAAGGATGGAGTTACTCATATGTTAGGAATAAAAATATGAATATTTAACACACAGGCATGTGTATATTCCTAGACGTGCCAAAGCCTAGGAATATAATGAGAGATTTTAATTGAATTTTTAAGTTAAAATAATGTTTTACCTGTATTTTGTTTATAGAATTAATTAATACTTATGACACTGAGATTAAAGTTCTTGTCAGACCTACAGGGAAATTACCTTCTGGAAGACACGGTAATCTTGTTAATGCTTCATGGGCTGAGAGGGTTTAAAAGATGTCGGGTGGGAAATTCAGAGTACTCACACTACACAATGTGTTTCACAGAATTTTATGCAGGTTTATAACATGCTCTTGTAAGGTGCTATTAGGTCAATGATGATGATGCCTTTTTTTTTTTTTCCTCCCCTAAGCATCCTGATGGTGTGATAAGAATTGAAGTTCTGGGAACTCCCTCAGCCAAGGATTGACCTGAATGACTCTCCCTGTGACTTGACAGGATTTTTGGATATGCTTTGTCCTGCTGTAGATCAGGTTCCAGTCACATACATTTCCGGGCAGGACATTTATGAAATATTGAGAAGCCAAACACCTTGACTGGGAAGTGAAATTGAATCTGAGATCACTCATCCTCAGTGAAGGAGAGGGCTGGCTGTCTTCAAGAATCAAAACTGAACCCTTGCTTTGTTGAGCATCTCAAGGACAGATTTCTGTCAGATAAAGCTGAGAGTAATAGTTTGATATTCAATGGAATAAGCTGAAATGAATGTTAGTGGGTTTTAGCTTCAGGCTCTTATGAGGTTATATTGATTTTCCAAAGCAAGCTGTCCCAAATCCAAGTTAGGCATAGGCTGATTTGTGGAGACATGTAAAGAAAGAGGACACTATGATATATGAACTTCAGTATGATGCATGTTCTGTATGGTTTCCTGATATTCACTAAGTAATGTTTCTCAGCAAATACATACTGCATTTTGCATTAGACTTTAGTCTTTAAATGATCAGAACCATTTCAGAATTAGAATCCAGTTTTGGATATATACCTTCCAAGTACAAATGTCTGTCAAATTCAGCTTTCAGCGCTGTGTATGTACATAGAGTACCTTGTCAAAGTTGGTGCAGCAGCTCTGTATCAAAAGTGACAAAAATGGGAGTGTAATCATGCAAGACAGTCCACAGCAGAGCTGGAGAGGTATGAAGAGTCTAAAACTAAATACTTGTGTAAAAGCAGGTGGGCTCAAGTGTGCTTCTTTCTTTTCCTCTGCCAGAGGAATGTGAGAGGTAATAGTTGTAATTGTGGTTATTTTGTCTCTCTGTAAAGGCCAGGAGGTTAGACCACTGTTCCTGTATTTTCTGCCATTCCTCCCTCTTCTCTCCATTGCTTTCTCCCCATTCTTCTATCCAGCTCTCCTATACAGCCCCAGAGAAAAGCCCTGTCAACTCAGAAACACTCGTGATGCAATCACATCTGTATTTTCCCTAAGGCAAATAAACAGCTTTGCTTGTGAGATCATGTGCTATGGATAGCAAAATTAAGTAACTTAATAGGGCACTTGAAATTGCAAAGCCTTTGAGTAAGGTATTTATTTTTTATTATTTACGGGACATACTGCAGTGGGTAAAGAAAGCTGACTCTGTAAAGTCCATTCTGGGAAAGTTTGCTCCTAATGCTTAAAGTGAATATTTGTATTTAAAAAGCAATTTCCTCTATTTGTTAGATGTCAAATCATGAAGCCACCATGACAACATTTTTAGGGGAAACAGTGCTAACTCCTTTGCAGCTATGAAGAACATGGAGTTTTTCCTTGCTTACTTGACAAAGTAAGCAATGCTGTCAGAACACAAGAGACTTTCCTTTTGCTTGATGTGGCTTTGAAAGTGTGTTAAAGGCAGGAAAAATAGTGTTCCTCCAAAACAACCTTGAAAACCTTAGCTGAGATTGTTAGTAATGTCTAGTGTGTGTGAGGAAGAATCCTGTGAAGGAAAAAACCTGCTGTTCTGCCCTCAGGGTAGTTCTGCATTTGCAAATTCACATTTTTATGGATGAGGCCTATACTGAGCTGAACAAAGTGGTAAATGCATTTTTACACCTGCCTCTATAAAAAGGGTTCCAGTAGTACAGAAATACTTTAAAAAAAACCCTGAAAAATACCCAACCTGAAACCTTCTGAAATGGCAAGGAAAAAAAAATCTGCTACAGTTTTGGTCTTGGGCTCTTTCTTGGAGCTTTGTTTGCTGCTTATGCAAGAGTTGCCCAGAGCCAGCCTTTGAGGACAGAGAAATATGCAAGGCAAGGGTGATTTGGGGCTTGCTAAGAAGGGGCTTGGGGTGGATGACTCCTTTCTGTCCATGTTTCTGTTTCGCTTGCTAATGTTGGAACTCATTGCTGCTCCTGGTGGTGCCTGTTTAGATACTGGTCAGACAATCAGTTGGGCAAAATTCATGGTTCTTGTCTTATATTCATAGGCAGTTTTTTATAAATCTCAGTTCTTCATAAGTTTATTCTGAAAGCTTGAAAGTCACATGCTTTCTCTCAAGTCTATTTGCAGGACATGAAAACAGTTCTTCTGGTCCTTTCTCTTTGTTTTTACTTCCTGATAGCCCCAGAGGATTTTCCGACTTTTGTCTGTCCTCTCACTGCACTCAGCCTCTCTCTGCCAGGCTTTTTGCATATGCCCTGCCTCTTACCCACCTCCTCTCCTCCTCCCGCAGTGCCCAACAGTTGTTTCTCCACACATCAACCCACATGGGAACATTCACATTCCAGCTTCTTTTTTGCATTGTGCATTTTTTTCTGCCTTGATCTTATGCCGGGAGAAGCTGCTTCTGCTGAACTCTTTTCTCTCCCTTACTGTCCTTCTTTGGCCCCTTTTACATGTTAAAGAGTTTCCTATTTTCTTTCCTCCTCCTATTAGTTGAGCAGTCTCACTTAGGTCTAATCTGGTAAAATTACAGTGGCTAAGTTTCCTGCACTTGTATAATGTATGATTTCCCCAATTTGAATATTTAGCATTCCTGGTAAACTCAAAGCAAGTGTATGGGGATACAATGCTGCTGAAGGCATTAGGTGGTGATCTGTAATCTCTACAAAAATGTACACCCCCTGCTTTGCAGGCAAATCGAAGCATTAGCACATTTATTTTGGCCAAATGCACCACCCTAGTTGTTTGTGTCTAGTCTGTGTTAACATCTAGCAATGAGCTGGAGTCTGTGCATTTGCTGATTTGCTTGTGTAATACCTGGGTTTGAAATTACGAAAGGCTGTGCCAGTGCTGAATATATGAATAACTCAGAAGTGTTTATTCTCAGGAAGGACTAAGTTTACATTGTCTGAACAGATTTATTTAGTCGTGAGCAGGGGTTATTATTCTGTCTTCTTCTGTTCAGCAAGAAAGGCTGTTTCAGGAGTGGCTTTGTACAACAGCAGTTAATGGGGTTGGCATAAAGTTATGGGTTGATAGGGTCATTAAAAGTGAGTTAACAGGAATTTTTAAATTTCCCTGGCCATGAGAAATGTAGTGATGAAATTCTGACTCAGGAAAAGGACACACATGCAGAATCTTTATCTTAGTTGAGAAGACAAGTAAGTTTTGTACAAGGCTCAACCCCACCAGCACCATCTGTGTGAATTGGTGTGGGCGCTGGCGTGTTTTCAGCATCTGCTGGCTGAATGTGCTGTGGAAAGATCCCTGAAGCTAAACAGAAAAAAAAATTGTTGTAAGGCATATGTGTGTGTTCTTTCACATTTCCTTTCCTAGTTGTACATTATTAATGGTGATTTCACTTTTTACGCATTAAATTTTGTTTAGAATTTCTCTCAAATGCAAAGGAGATCTCATTCCTAAAGCATTGGCATGCTCAGCAGAGGCATCCTATTTCTTTGGAGTTTCGCAAGCACATTCAAGTTGGAGAGTTTCCCAGGTACTCCTAGAGCGATCCTTCTTCAGTTTTCACCCAGTTCCAACACCTAGAATGACTAGGGACACTGAGGAGTGAGAAGCTCTCTCCTACCAGGTGTCTGCCCAGAACTTGCTGGTAAGCAGGGAAGTGAGAAGAAGGCCTGAGACTTGGGAATTACTTTGAGCAGGTGATGAGCATGCATTATTTAGTGGGTATGACTTGCTGCTACTGAGGATGAAGTTCATTGAAGTGGTAAGAGGCTGAATTTTCATGGGAATCGGAATCTGAAATTAATTTTAAGCTTCGTATCTGGAGCAGTGTTCCTCATTTTCTTTTTTTTTTTTTTCCTCCCTTCCTTAATCCATCTTTAATCTCCTTCCTCAAAGGTTTTGTTCTTTGGCCTTTGGTGAACACACACTAATTGCTGCTGCCAATCCCAAAGCCTTGGGGAAAGTGTTGGGAGTCCTAAAGAGAAGTAACCTGTAGGAACCCATAAGAGACCTTCAGCTCTGTGACTCAGGAAAACAAAGCCATTTGGCTGACCTGGGTGTAGCTGTGTGTGATGTGCAGCACGTAAGATAGTTGACTTGCCTGAGAAGGTGACAACAGCAGCTTTGTTACTGAAGAAGAGAGTCTGAATATCTGAGTTCCTTGTTTCTCCTCTCACCTTACAAGTAAGAAAACCAAACTCCTGCCTTTCACATATGCAGCTGAGCATGTTTTTGTCTCCCCTAAAAATGGTCTACACTTGTAGTGTATCCAATTCATTGTTGGGGAAAAAGATTTTCAAAGCTGCTTTACTGTCACTCTTTCACCTGCTTCTCCACCTAAACCCCACTGCTCTTCACTGAAGGTTTGTGGCATTGAGGCCAGAGGTTTTGTCTCCATTTCCTCCTGTAAAAAATGTCGAAGGCAGGCCTAGCTCTGCCATGACAGCAGGTTAAACACAAGGTCTGTAGCACAGTCATTACAGTGTGAGTGATGCCATGGGATAGGGAGATCAGTGATATACACTCTTGAGTGGTTTGGCTTTTCATTTCTTTGCTTGCTACTCTAGATGGGTTTTAAAACCAGAATATAAATCTATTTCTAATCTTCAGGTATTTTAACAAAAACTCGGAGGTGCAAAACTCAGTTTTGCACATTGCTCTGAAAGCAGAACTATGGAGTGGTGGTATTGACAGGGCTAGCTGGACCCATGATCTGAATCAAATATGGTATGTCTGTAGTCCTAATTAAAGCATTACTGTGTCTCTCTCCACATAAGCAGGCTTTCAGATACAGTAGAATGTGTGAGAACTATTTAATTACCACTTATTGACAAAGAAAAAATAAAATCTTCATTTGAATGAGAGAAGCAGACAGAGTCCCTCGTTAAAACTGGAGTAGTTCTTGACCTGTTCAATGATTCTTTAAAATCATGTGTTTATCAAACCATCAGCAGCCCAAACTAGCAGATCATTTATATGTTTTGTTCACCTGATATGTACCTCAGCATGTCTTCAGGTAGATTAAAACCCATGCAAGATGCTTGTTACAATAGCAACATATTTTTGTGCATAAAAAACCTCAAACCTTTTACAAATAAATTGACCACAGTACCCCCTGAGATGCAAAGTATGATTTTTGAAGGTGATGCTTGAAACATCTGCTTTTGTAGTTATAATGCACTGAAACCAGAAGTTTGCCTTGCAAATGCCCGCAGATGCAACACCCAAACTCCAAGAGAAGCTCAGGAAGAGCTGTTAACAGCTGCACTGGGAAATTACCTTCATATTTAAATATGAATGCATCTAAAAATAGCCCCAGTGAGAAATGAAAACTCCATTTGTTGTTAGCCTGCCTAGTATTTGTCTTTATTTCTAGTTGATGTTATTTTACATTATTGTTCGTGGATATAACAAAGCCTATTTCGTTTCATCTTGATCATTTTTCCCAGGGGTTGTAGAGAGGTTCTGATTGCAATTGTAAATTCTTTAGCGAACAAGTTGTGATTGCTATGGATTGTTCAGCCACAATCATTTTGAGCCTGTGCCGGGTCAGCTCTGTGCTCTGTGCTCACAGTGGAGCCTAGAAGCACATAACAGAAGGGATTCAGGTTATTGAGTTCAGGTCCTCAATACTCCCGGCAAGAGCATCTAAAAATGGCTTTGCGCAATGCATCTGGTTGGCTGCTGCCGCAGAGGGCAGCTCCATCTTCGCTTTTGTACCAGCTCGTGTTTGGCCAGGCCTTTAGTCAGCTCAGCTGCCAAAAATGCAGACTTCCTCCCAGAATGAGATACATTTGGTGGTGCTGCTTTTCCATGCAGCTTGTGATGGAGCCAGACAAGTACTGGTGCCTGTTAGGACCATCCTGTTCCACTGTACTTTGGTTGCTGGGTCCAGCATGCTGCCCCGTGGAGCTGAAGTTGGCTTTTGTGGTCAGCTTTAACTGTACTGCAGGTATGGCTTTCACAGAGGTGAAAAGTCAAGTTTTAAGCCTCATTAGGGGCTCTGTTTAGTCTCCATGGATATAATGGAAACTTTCTGTGTATGTGTGCATGGAACAGTTTCAAGTCAAATCCATGCACTCGAAGAGCAGATGAGCCAGCTCTGAATGACAGCCAGTCAGTCACACTGCACGTCACAAATTGCTGCTGGCTCAGTTTCACTTATTTGTTTATTTACTTCACCGTTCTGAGCTGCCTGCAAAACAACTGCAAAGCCCTGCTGCCTGCTAGTTATGGTTTTCCACCCACCATCACCGTTCAAAACTGACTTCAATGCTGCATCTGTGAACTTCTGCCTTAGAGGTCTTGTACAGCCTTGTTCTTAGCAAACGTATGAGTTTGGCATATGCAGCTGTCAAATTTCTTACTGTTTGTGTCGCCTGTCATATTACTACAAAAACATTTTTCTTCTTTGCTTTTCAATTTCTGAAACTAAAAAGAAACGCTCATCTCTTTCTGTAACCTGTAATTCTACATCTACTGTATTTTTAATAACAATAGATGCCATAACATGCTGCGGCTGTTACTGTGGAATTACTTTGTTGTTTTCCCGATGGTCTAAGGATTTTAATATTTTGGCCAAATGCCTCATTGAAAGGATTGTGGTATTGGCATGGAAACTGGCACTTTCATCAAATTGTGTGGCAGCTGTTCTTTTTGTCGTGACTGTAGCAACCCTTTGCTCTCGCAATGTGGTGCTTGCGTTACTTAAGGTTTCAAGTAGAAACAGTCTCATGTAACCATTGATGAAATGTGCAGCGCTTGTTCTGGGAGTCCCTGAGCAGTGGGTGCTGCCAAAGACAGGGCAGGATCTCTTCACTCTTGTGACCAGTGACTCGAGGAAATGGAATGAAGCTGAGTTAGGGGAGGTTTAGGCTGAATTTCAGGAAGGGGATTTTTACCCACAGGGTGGGTGTGTACTTAACAGGCTCCCTGGCAGCAAGCCTGACAGAGCTCCAGAAGCATTTGCACAATGCTCTTAGGCACATGGTGGGATTCTTGGGATGTACTGTGCAGGGCCAGGAATTGGGCTCAATGATCCTGACGGGTCCCTTCAAACTCTGCATATGCTGTTATTCTATGATTATTAATCCTGTGTAGCTAGCTTTGAAATCTACCTGTCTTCTCATCTTAGGGTGGTTTGGGTCCGTTCCCTTCTTAGAGATGAAGAGAAGTTACTAGCATTTATCATTAACTCATCTTAGGGTGGTTTGGGTCCGTTCCCTTCTTAAGAGATGAAGTTACTAGCATTGATCATTAGCTGCTTTTGGAGTGACTGCTGGGAAAAAAAATCATTGTACCTCTATAAACCCAGGAATGCTGTGCAGAAAAGCAGGGAATGTCAATTTGTCCTTTGCTATAGTACCCCAATCTGTAGAATGCTGTGTACTATGCAAACATGTTTACATCAGCTTGGCCAGAGAATCAGGAGAACATGGTAGGGATTTGCATTTTCATTTGGGTGAGCAAAGACGTTGCTGTCTTGTGTTAGTGGCAAAAAGCAGAGGTAGATGGGAATGAAGGCAGCCGTGGCAGCCAAACCAGGAGTCATTTACCAGAGGAACGATGAGGCATCACTGTAACAGGCACTGACCTGTTGCTGGCCTGTGAAGGGTTGTACCTTTCCACTTTGAAACTCTACAAGTTTAATAGCTTTAACCCAAAGGCTTTCAGAGTTCTCTTGGATATCCTTATAATACTCCAGATAGCTTTGCATACGTATTTTTTATTTCATCTCATGGCAGTGATATGCTGCCTGGATTATAGGCATCTTTTTGAAATTGCTAATTAAAATTCCTTTAAAGTTTTTGGATTTGCAGACTGAGCTGTCTTCTGTATTGTTTCGAAAGTGGGTGTTATAAATTTTGTAGGCATTAGTGTGTTGTTTAGAAAACAGATGTTATTTGATATCTTCAAGTCATCTGACTTTTTCTGGGTAAGAGGGAGAGAGCACTGCAGACAAAGAGGAATTTTAAAACCTGGGCTCTCAGTTTGTGTGTCCTGTGGCCTGCCAGCTCTTTTACCTTTTTCTGGATGACTTAGTCATTCATCCAGTTAGTGGTGAGTCTGCTTTAATGTAGGCACTTGAGGCCTGAGTTTTGGGTCTGTTATTTGAAGTGGAATTCATAGCATTTTAAATTTTAAAACCATTACTTTGTGATAGTATATTGCAGTGATCTGCAGCAGAGAAAACAAATTGGTTAGTACAGGAGTAAATAATCTCCTAGAATAAGGAAAAAAAACATATAGAAGAATGAAGGAAATATTTTATGGCTTCTAGAACTTTTTTTATAATCGAATGTGACTGCTTTCCTCCCTGTCTGTGCTCTGCACATACATGCACATACATATTTTCCTTACATTCCAAATGTTTCTGATCAGAGCAGCTAGTTGCAGGCACAAACGCTGTTAGGAAAATATCAGTCCTAGAAACAGCAGCTACTGAAAGATTAGACGTGACTGAAAACAAAATCTTGTAGAAGAATTTCTAATGTAATTGTAACATAATTTGTTGCTGCTCTTGCTCTGCTATGGCATGATTAAGTACAGAATTTGAATCAGCTTTTAAAAGAAAATGCTTACTTTCATTCCACAGCACAATTGGCAACTAAATAAAAGTTCAGACTGGATTTTTTTTTTCCAGCCCTCTTTTCACAGAGAAAGAGAAATGTACATAGGGTCTTTTGTATTTTGCAGAGGGGAAGTGTAGCACAATAGACCCGTCGGAGGAAAGCAATTCCGATAATCAGTTTTCTGTACTACTTATTACAACTGGTCAGGACTGAGGTTTAATTAAATTTTAGGGATAAAGGACAATAGGGTGTGCTAAGGATGGCGAGTCAGCTTAAACTTAGAATTTCCTGGCTTTAATCCATTTCTGTGCCAACTCAGTAGTACTTCAATGTATGACTTCAGATGGGATTCTCTTGTATAGAAAGTAATAACTGTTGAGGTTTTTGAAGTTTTCCAGGGTCTCCTTTTACTTCCAGAATAATTATTTGTTCATGAGTGGGTAATGGGAGTGTGGCACCTGGGAATGCCCCCCTTCTGTGCCAAGTTTCAGCATTGTGGTTCATGCAGAAAGTTGTCAAATTTTTTAGTTTGTCACTGTTTTAAAAACAATGCTAAAACGCAGTGATTTCAAAAGGATAATTTGTTAAGAGTAAATGTGTTTTGACTCTTAAATGTTTTGTATCACGTTTAGAGAAGATGAAAATAACCTGCTGTGCTATTATGACATTTAGAGTGACCTTCTGCGTAATGGGGCCCAAATAACCTCTTGGCACTATTTTATGATATCACAGCTGTCACAGGCACAGCTTCAAAAGACATCCTGTCTTCCAAGGTGAAGAGTCTGCTGCATATCTTAAACATGAACTGTTGCATGCTTGTCCTCCAAACTGCCATCGCTGTTAAAACCTGTTCCAGTTTGTGATCTGCCTGGTGGCAGTGGCATTGGACATTCTCAGCAAGACAAGAGTAATCTAAGTGAAAAGAATTGTCCCATATTCTGGGGTCTGATGGCTGCAGGTAAATCTCTCCTACCTTGCTGTTGGATGTGTATATTAGTTACATTCTTTGTTTGCCCACACTGAAACAAATTTTCTAGGTTTTGAATTCCTTCTTTAGGGCTTTTCTAGTGCTTTTCTAGAGCCATTAACACTTTTCCCCGGGATGTATATGGCTGCAGCAGTGATTGCTTCAGTTTGTGCTCAACCAACAGTGCAAATTCAGAATAAAAAAGAATTAAACAAAATTTGAATCCTTTATTGATGGCATTCACATTTCAGCATCATTTTAGCTATGGCTTTTTGTCAGACTCACAGTCTACAGACCGTTTAAAGCCAGTTTTGTAGAATTCTCTTTCTCAGGCATGTCTAGATTATTAAAAAAAAAAAAAAAAGAAAAACAGAAAGGACAGTCGTCTAGCAGGGTGCCTGGAATTTTGCTATTATGTTCTTTAATAGTCATAAGAAGCTTGAGCTGGTACTTCTGCCCTGCACTGTACTTCTGTGCTACATTAATGTTTCTTAATGAACAAGTGCCACTGTTTTAGCATCCACTTACATAATTAGTAGATAAATAAATAAAATATATGAATTGTGGAGAACCCCAAAACACTATGTTGAGATATGTTTAATTCTCCTGCTGTGAAAGAAGACACTGCTTCACAGACTTTCCTTTTCATGCTTTATCCTTCACACACGTTGTGCTTTAGTGGGTGATATACTCAGCTAAACTGGCATGTTTTGCACAGTCTGTGCTGCACTTTTGCATTACAATAGTTTTTCTTCAGTAATGATGTGAGAAATTAAAAAAACTCAACATAAATCAGTACACAATTTAGATCTTTTGTATCTATCTGCCTTTTAGATGCTGTTATAGGATACATTTGTGGTCCTGCATGGTATATAACATTTGAAAAACTTTTAGGCTTAAAAGATATGTTTGCAATTAGTTAATTCTGATGTAGAATAATTTTATTGAATAAATTAGGAAGTATAATAAAATGGAGGAGACACCTATGAATTTTGCCAATGCATGATTAAAGTGAAAACTGCTTCACACTACCTAATTGTATAAACAGTGTTAGTAAGCCTAATTTTATAGACTGTAAATATTTGGATTGGCATTTGTCATAGCATTTAGTTAGGACAAGCCCCTATACTGTATTTATTCCCAGCCTAAGACTTATGCTGCTTTTACACAGATGTTCCAAATCAGTGTGCTCGGGCTGCTTATTCCCACCTACATTCATGAATCATTTGAAAAGGGAGGATGGAAAACACTGACAATTTTAGCAAATGCAATTCCAGAAACTCATTAATAAATACGTTTCACACACCCCTCAAACCTTGAATTAACAATAAACCTGATATGAGAATGTGAAAATTATACCTACTGCCCATTTTTTCCCAGTGTTTGTGCTGTAAATGGTACAGGGAAGGCTGTTGAGTAATTTTGGTCAATGATGGGCTACATATGACTTTTACAGAGACCAGATTTCTACTTCAGACAACAAAAGCTCAAGATTTTATTGTAAGGTTGGTTTTTTTTTTAAATTCTAATTGCTGAAAAATTATTTCAGCTAGTCTTACTTATCATATAACAATGAAGTTTTAGGGCAATTGACCTTATGACCTTAATTCCCAGGAAACTGTCACATTTCTTCTTTATTCTTTTGTTCATCCTAACAATGTGACCCAAAATACTACCGAGCTTTAAAGTTTCTCAGCGTAGTAAGGTCAAGCTTTAGTCGCCATAGTTACAGTTCAGCTCCGCAGGTCAGAGGGCAAATAGATTAATGATGTCAGACACATCTTTAAATGGTTCTTACACTTCTTCGCCGTGCGGTGAGCAGCTGAGCATATTTGAGATGACAAAGGCCTCCTTAAGTCTTGCTAATAGGAGGATCTTGGGAGATGCCTGATGGAAAGGTCCTTTCCGCTGCGCGCCAACCTTCAATATCGAGCGGCGGTGGGCACTGGCGGCGGCTGCTACGCTTCACACTGTCAGAAGAATATTGCAAAGAGTGGATAAATAGCTGCTGCTCCCCTGTGCCTTTCGTTCTGGACATCTGATTCCTTTGTCCAGGATTCAGTCCAGTGGTTAAAAGCCTCAGAGAGGATGTAAAAGAGTAAGCTGGAAGAATATATTGCCGTTCTCGATGAAAGACGTGCGCTTTGCTCCGCAGTGGTGAGGTGAAGCCAAGAGATCTGTGGTTGGTGTGCCTGTTTCCTGGTAGTTATTAATAAAAGCCCTTCTTCATACATGTAACGGTCAGATATTAATAACATATCTACATTCTTCCTCTAGATAATGAAACTTTTTAAATTAAAAAAGGAAATATGGCTCACTTGATGACTTACATGGGTTCCTTGTGGAATAAGCCTTGGTTTGGTTTCACGTAGCCCATTTTTATCAGAATTCAACAAGACTAAATAGCTGTTTGATCATTTCACTTCATGAGCAAGAATGTTTTTCCTTTATAAGATCTTATTGCTGCACACCTGCACTGTTGCACTTTTTTCAGAGAATGATGCATGTTGCACAAAAATGAGAAGCTCTGCGTGACTTGACATCATTGCTATGGTAGTTAAAAAAAAACCACCAAACCAATAACCCCCCCAAACCCTAGCAATGCACTTGCACATCCACTATATCCCAGTATCTTCAGCAAGCTTCTGATTTTGAAATAACATCTGTGTGACCCATAAATTTATTCTTGAAATGGAAATCCAGCTACTGGCTTGTGTAAGTCTCCAAACTGAATAAAAAGAATAAAAACTTTATAATGAATTATGGAAGCAACATCAATATTTTTTTATTATATGTATACACTGTCCTTCATCAAAATGCATTATCAATTCATCATTGGGTAGTTGAGAGCAGGAAAGTAGGAACTGTTGATGTAAAACTAATTTAGATGAAGAGGGGATTGAGAGCCTTTCTGCAACAGGGTCCTGATGCTGCTAGATGGAAGAATATTTACAGTCCTGGGAAGGACTTGGTTGCCTGGTGCTGCATTACAGTCTTTGCTTGTGACTGGCAGAACTGTGGAGAACTGTGTAGTATTTCCTCTTCAATCCACCGGAATTAATTGCAACAGAAGAATTTGGACACCCAATGGTCAGCAAAATAAATACTGATCTGTCAGGGGTTGTTATATTGGGCTGTATCAAGGGCATAGCAAACAAATATTTATGTTCTTTCAGAGTCATTAATATAGTACTTATGCCTCTGAAAGGTACACTGTTAGCTTTTTGGATCATTTTAATAAACCTTTTTTATCCTTATATTTGATACTCAACAGATTCTGTTCCCTTCAATCTGAAGTTCTGGGAGTGCAGTGTTGTCTTTATTGTAATACTAATGAAGAATAGACCACTCTAATCAAGTTCAAATATCTTTCCATTGTTGCTGTGAGGTGAAAGAAGAAGCTCCTTATTTTCCAGTATTACTTTTTCTGCCTTGTAGGGTATATTAAAGCCTCTTTCTCTATAGCTCTTTTTCCTTTGGCCAAGTGCAGTTTTCTTTTCTTCCTCAGAGCACTAATCTAGTACTTAAGAGTTAAGTGCTGCCCGTTACTTGTGTTCATAGGTGCTCTTCTCCTCCAGTCCAAATTGTTTCACTGATCCTCCCCTGTGAGAGGTTGCTGCTTTTGAACCTACTTTTTCACCTGAAGTAAGTTTTGATTCCATCAATGCACAGAGTCATCCATGGAAAGTTTTGGGTTGGAAAGGACTTTAACAATCATCCAGTTTCAACCTCCTGCCATGGACAGGGACACTTTCCACTAGACTGGGTTGCTCAAAGCCCTCTCCAGCCTAACCTTGAACAGTTCCAGGAATGGATGATCCACAACATCTCTGGACAGCCTATTTCAGTGCCACCCTCACAGTAAAGAATTTTTTCTAATATCTAATGTAAACCAACTCTCTGTTAGTTTGGATCCATTCCCCCTTGTCCTGTCTCTCCATGCTCTTGTAAACAATCCCTCTCCATCTTTCTTGCAGACTCCCTTCAGGTACTGGGCATGTCACCCTTAAGCCTTCTGTTGTATAAATTCTTTCAAGCTTATTAGTGCTGTGGAGACTTTTGTATGTCAGCTGCATCTAAGAAGTTAACTGATATTTTTGAAGAATATTTCTTTTAAAGAGTAACTGAGTTTGTCTTGGCCTTGGGAAAACTGAAGAGTTCCATGTGTGTGGCATACCTGGATCTACTAAATACTGCAGCTGAGCCTGTGGCTTGCAACCAGAATGGGAGAGGGGGTCTGACTGCACAAGAACCGGGGCAGAACACCAAAAATTCACATTGATAGTAAATCATGGATAGAGCAGTGAGGAGTAAATGAGTGAGGCACTGCTGATCCTTGTACAGGTGCCATACCAGGACTGGGAGAGCTGTTTTCTGACAAAGATATTCTCAAACAAGGAGAAAAGGCAGCTGCTGCAAACTTTCTGCAGGAAACTCTTCCACTTGTTTCCTTACAGCTCTGTGCACCTTTCAGTTCTTAATCGGTACAACAGCTCAGCTAAGGGATTTCTTAATGTGGCAGGTTCTGGACTGACAGCACTTGTATCCCCTGGGAGCTGTCAGATACTGTGGCTGCAGTTCGATCTGCGTGTGATCATTCAGGGATTAGTAATGACACTGTTTCTGTATGGTCATTATTTTGAGGGAATTTTACGTGATTGACAGAACCACATAATTAAGAAAGATGAAAAAAAAACCTCCACCCCAAACTTTGAGCTAGCCAGCTCTCAAAATGTGCTTTGTGATGTGGGAAAATGTGTTTGTCATTCTGTAGATGTGTTGATTTAGACATTGACGATATAACCCAACCTTCCTTGGCTTCTAGAGCCTTATTGTGTGTGCTTTACTGGCCTGTTTGAATCGTTTGGAACTGCATCTGAAATTTAATTATTATTCTGTAATGCTGCAGCAGACAAAAGTTAGCCTCAGTTTCCATGTCCTAGTCATGAAGTGTATTAAAGGGGCTTGTATCTTAACAGATGATTCTCTACTGCATGCAGACTATTGGGATATAATAAACTAATTGTAAACCTGATAAAACAAATGCTTGAAGAGTAAAAACTGCGTTAGAATCTCTGGCTACAAATTTACATGCCATATCCTTCCAAAAAACCCACCAAAATCAAGGAAACTTGCCAATTTAATAGTGAGTTTTGCTAGGTTTTATTTTGTGTGTTTTGACAGATGTTGTAGCCACATGTTATGATAGATTTTTTGTGTCCATTAAGCACCAATATCCTTCACTGGCTTCAGCCACAGCATGAGAGATGGCTGTGAGCACCTTTGCAAAAACTTCACAGAAAGAGACTCCTTTTGTCTAGCTCCAGAGATCCCTTGGAATGACTGACAGCAGAGTTTGCTTTCCCTGCTTTGAACAGAGTCCTTTCATTTGCAGCCACTTTTAGGATAGTTCCATGAATTTTCCTTGTGCTCCCTAGCATTGCCCCTCCACTTGTCCCTGTGTCTGAGCTTTCATTCCTGGTGAAACTCAAGGCACTGTTACTGGCCCACGTCCTTCCCTATCTGAAACTAATTCTTCTTCTTGATGGTCTTGAGGGCAGCCTGTGCTAGTCACATCAAAGGTCTGGTTTCTTTCAGGGCAGTACTTGATAGGGATGGAAATTTCCACAATCCTCTCCTGATGTTAATAGAGGAGCTCTGATTTATGAGAGATATAATTCTTCCAGTTTTAACTTTTACAATTCATGAAGCTGCTCGTGTCTGGGGTTATTATTAGATTAGGTATCCATTTTCTTAATAAAAAACGTGGATAAGTGGAAGCTCAACATGAAGATTCAAAAAGGGAACTGTAAAAAAATTACTGAATAATACAATTATTTTTCAGGATAATTTGTTTTATACTAATCTTACTGTGCAAAATGTGCCCAAGCACAACTTGCAGTGATTCACAGTCTAGTTCCAAAAAACAATTTTTATGTATGATAATTAAGTAACTTCTGGTAATGCTGTGCCATCAAGTACTGTGGGTTTTTTATTTTTCAACAGTGTATAACAAACCGATGCTGTCCTCTTCACTGCATCAAAATAAACCTGTTGATCTAAAGTTTTCACCAGTTTTGTGTCTCAAAAAATTTATTTGGGAAGCTTGTAATGAAAACTTTCCAATGTGAAGTCCATTCCCTGGACTTCGAGAGTGGCACAAAAGCAGATTTTTGAGGTGATTTCCTAAAACTGGAGGCTTGGAGCATTGCATGTGTGGTGTGGTTACGTGAGCGACTGTGTACAGCGACTTTTAAGCCATTTACCAATTTAAGACAAATGGGAATTAAATGATGGGGGAAACCTGTAGTAGCCAAATCTACTGACATGCTGCTTTTTTAATGTGAAGTTTACGAAAACCCTTGAGTGTCGTGTCTGATCTGATTGTCTGCCATTATAAATGGTGTCTGGCAGAGTGGATGTAATTTGTGTACAAAATGAAACAAGCGCTTAAGGGTAAAAAGTACCGCAGGTTTTTTAACGTAAACACAAGCACAATGCAGGCTGCTTAGGGAGGCCTTGCTATTTTCCTGTGTTAGATCTCATCATTTACTGCTCACCCGTACTTAGGTAATGTTTCATTTTAATTCCATTCATAGTGAACATTCTTAGTTTTATAAAGCATCTGAGATTTCTTTTTGGTCAAGAACTCTTTTGAAGTGCCCAGGAATACTACTTGCAGCTGCATAAATGGTTTGGCACTGTAATTATGATCCCATTTCTCAATGGCATATGAGAGGAGAAACAAAAAGGGGCTTTCCCTAATCTTGTTTACATCAAAAAATGGCAAGAACAAATCAGAGACTATAAAAATAATAGTAGCAGATGTAGAGAAAGTCAGGAGCAGGCAAGGAGTTGTGGGAGGTACATTTTCTTTGCAGATGTTTAGAGCAGAAACTAAATAGTGTGGCATAACTTACATTGTAAAAACAATATTTAAAAAGTTGATTTAGAAGCAGATTCAGAAAGAGGGAGGAGTTTTTCCCTCGATAGAACTTGAGATAGGGTAATCATCTTAGAGAAGGCTTGAAAATCAAAAGGCATAAACAAAGTTCAATTTAGTTGTACATGTGTATCCTTTCAGCTGGCAGACCAAATTATTCTGATTGTTTCTCATCAGATTTTAGTCCTTCTGTTCCATACTGTTTATATTAACTTCCATTAACCTACATGTTTTGAGTGAAAGTTTAAAATGGGCTATGGAAATTGCTTTCATCACTTCTAGATTTTAAAATAAGCATCAACACTATACCTATAATAGATTAGTTTTAATCAATAGCGTATTGATAACGTACAATAACATAACCCAGAATAACTGCATGCCTTTAAATGGAAGTTTAAATACTTTTTTTTTGGTCAGTGATTTGAATAAGTTTGCAATACCCAGAGAAAGAGTTGTGTTTAATGCTAGAATTTAGATATTTAGGAGTTTTTGCTTTTGCAGTTGAGATGTCTTGCTGCACTTTAATGCAATGGACTTAAAATAGTAAATCTATAAATTAAGAAGCCTGAACTTGCTGCTTCCATGTACAGGTTAACTTTGAGTTCATTTTCCATTCCTCCAAAATCATCAGTGATGAATATAGTCCAAGGATCCAAGAGTATATATATGCATATATTTTAAGCATTGTTGCTCACTGAATAATTAATGTGAAAGCTGCTCATAAAGCTTGGCCAGTAATGTACCTTTGAAAGGTATTACCATCAATATCTGACATGACTTTGATTTCCACTAATGATATATAACGATGAAGACTGCTTAATCTGTCACTGCGTATAAATCACTGTAGCTGGGTGGTCAAGGAGACCACAGTATTTGGTAGTTTGGGAATGTAAATCCCTAATCCATCACTGGCAAACTGGATTTCTAAGTGCTGCTTTATATGTTCTGTTGTAGGTCTTTGTTTATAATGTATTTCATGGGTTTGGAACTTGTAAGAGGTGAAACTGGACAGAGAAGCATTTATTTAATGCTAAAATCCCAGCATATAATGCTCGTTTAAATAAGGAGAACTAAAATGTCGAGCAACAAAAGGTGAATAAACTATAAATGAGCTATGAACTACTAACCAGCTGTTACATTCCATTTTTAGAAGCAAAACAAATTAATGCAAAGGAGGGGGAAAAAAAACCCAAGGAGAAAAGAAAAGGATTTTTGAAGCAGAACACAAATAAACAAGTAGCGCCAGGAATGGAGCGGGAGGCTGGCACAGGCAAGGATGCAGGCACTAATTGTTTGGGAAGGCACACACAGACATGGGGTGTGTGAACATGGGGTGTTTTATCCTCATTCTCCAGCTGAAGAAGTAAAGATGCTTTAGCCATTGCTATGGCAAGACTTGGTAAGGAGCCAAGACTGGAACTGGGTTTGATCAGCCTTCAGTAAGATAGAAGCAGAGGCAATTAGAAAGTGATCAAGAGCCTGTCAATACACCTATAGAAGACTTTGCTGGGTGGAGAAATTATTCTGTTTAGTAAGTGACATGTTTGGGTGACAAAATATCATCAACTGGGTAAGGAATTAGTTCATTTCATGCAATTACTGCAGTTACCTTCAGAATCACATCTTATGCTGATCCTGTCAGAGGAAAGCAAAGGGAACAATGGGGATTCATGTTTCAAGTCTGGTGAACAGTGAGAAAATAGCCTTAATTTTTTTATTGAGTAAAAACTGTCTTTAGTATGCAACTAAATCCTTGCCTTTTGGGAAGGAAAAAGAAAGAAGCTAGAGGATAATGGAGCTGTGAGCAGTAAATGTGATGAGTTGAAATAATTAGGCATTGCTAAAAAAACTTTTGAGATTATTAAAAGTTTTGTCCAAAGAACATAGGATAGTCTAAGTGAATCCCAGCCTTTTGTATGCATCATGTGAAGTAAGCGTCCTGAAAAATAAATTACTGTTGAGTACTGTTTGACACTCTGCAGTGTATTGAAAACTGGTTAAAGAATCATGAACAAAGCAGTGCAGTCACTTGATGAATCAGTTGACCATTTGCATTTTATGAAGATTTATTAGTATATATGTTGTTTTAGGGCATCAGGCTGAAATGATAGATAAGTAAACTTGCGTGTTTTGAAGATAATGCTTCTGAAGATAAGTTTGAAGAGTTCAGAAAAAGCCAATGTAGAAAATGAAGCTGAGGAAGGGAAAAGGGAATTATCCATCATGAAAAGTATTTTGTATATCCAGGGGACTAAAAAGGCACCTCATGAATAAAAAAAAAATGGGGTAATAAGTGGTTATGATGAGAAGGGACTTAGTGAATAATAAAAATTATGGGTATAATGTCATAACTTGGTTGTTCTCTGAAGAATTGAAAGTTGGGTTTGTCCCCTCATTGCAAATAAGTCAGATACTCATTATACAAAGCAGCAGGCACTGGCTGTGTCTAACCAGCCAAAAACCATGGAGCATGATGTCTCTCATCTTCAGAATCCCAAGAAAGTCAACCACAGCCCTGATATCTGCTGTACCACGTTGTCTCTTCCCCTGTCTCTCCAAGATGGTCTGAAGGAATTGGATGGGAATAGAAAATTGCTTACTGAGCCCTCCCCTAAAAAGCTTCAGCTCTTCACTTTTTGCATCAAGCTGAAAGTGGTTCTTGTGTCAAGAAGTAAAGTAAGCTAATATGAATATTTCCTTAGAAGTGAGAGGGTGAAGGATATGAGACACGGATAAAGTATTGAACAGAACTTAAAAGGCAAAACAACACTGCCATGTCTTAATTGGATCCTATGAAAACATTTACATCAGTATGGTAGTTACCCTTTTATCATTGTTTTTGCAGTCTCTGAGACATTATAATGGAGCAATAATTTAATTTCTATGTTTACTTTGAAATGAACTAATGCAGAGTGCTGGTTTTCTGGTTTATGACTTGCGTTATTGCTTCACTGTATCAAAATCCTCTCAAAGTTCTTTAACCAGCACAGATCTGTTGATAATTAAAATCTAAGAATCAACTCTCTAAACAAAAGTCAGATATTTGTTTCTCCTATGCTAAAATAAATATTGATTAAGTACATTACATGGCAATAGAAAAGCTAAAGTGAAAGGAGGTTTCTGATTCTTTCGTTCCCTTTTTCTGGTGAGGAAGGACATTTAGTAGTGTGCAGGAGTAGAGATTGTGAGGCTGATGTGGAAGCAAAACCTGAACAGGAGTTACTTGGTCCACAAACCTTGCAGACTTGAAGTGAAATTATTTGCAAATCCCAAAGCACCAAAAATTAATAGGCCAAGATTCCTTGGTTTTAACAGAGGCAAACTGATTTTTTTTTTTTACTAATCAATGCACATCTCCTATTACAGTCTTAGCAAATTTAGTTCTGCTCTTAAGAAGCTTTTAAAAGCAGAATAGTATCCCCCCTTTCTTCTACAGCTGAGTTTGGAGGGGATTTCTGTGTCATTGTTAAAGTCCCACTGGTCATGGCTGACTCCCTAGTCTTTCTACCCAGTGCAAAGTGCATGTCCTGCACCCATTTACAGTTTCGTCTTTAAATCTGTAACAGGAACTTGTATCAGAGTGCAATTTTATACAGACATCTGGCTGACTTTCTTCTCCTGCTTAAGCAGAAACAAATATTCCTTCTGATTTTGGTGACAAGGTGCTGTGTATGTAATTTGAGTACTAGTTCAGGACAGTAATTACTACCGTGTGACATTTGGTGAATTGATACCACAATTCGTCAGGTTCTTATGGATTTTTGAATTATAGCGGATCATCAGTCGCTGCTGATTGTTGCTTTGCAGCGCAGAATTTTAAGAAGAAACAAAGCAAAGATGGGGTTTCATGTAAGAGCAAGCCCCAAGTTGCATTCTGTCAAATTCAAGGGAGCCTGATGAAGTGCTCTGAAGGAGCTTGTTTCTGCCCATGATGAGCTGCTTAGTTGATTGAATAGGTGATTCAGTTCCTGACAGCTGTCAATCTTAATGTTTGCTTCTGAACTTCTGTTTTGCCTCATTTATCTTAATCTCTGATTTTATTTTCAGTTTTTATTTTTTTTTCTGGCTCATTTTTCCTGTGCTCATTTACATTCTGGTCTCTGTGTTGCCTCTTTCTTTTGTGTGGCAAACCTTGCATTGCTTTCCTGGAGTTCCCTCCACATGCAAAGATTAAAGCAGGCTGCTGGTTTTAAATTCTAATTTAAAAAAACCCAAGGAAACAGAATCTGCAGCAAAGATGTTATATTTCAAAAAGGCTTTCCTGGAGTTCCCTCCACATGCAAAGATTAAAGCAGGCTGCTGGTTTTGAATTCTAATTTAAAAAAAACCCAAGGAAACAGAATCTGCAGGAAAGATGTTATATTTCAAAAAACAGTCCAAAGATGAGTAATGAACTTACCTTTGTCCAGAATGGCTAAGATAAGATAGTGAGAGAGACATGTAAAAAATACCTCAGTTGGGAAATGGCTAGTCAAAAACCAAGATGAAAATGTCAGAATGAATATGTATGTATCTGTCCAAACAAATCTTTAAATGTGCTTTGACCATCTCCTTAACTGAGTTCCACTGATCTTTTTTTTTTTAGAGGAGAAGAAAAACCCAACAGGAGAGGGATGTCTTTTAAAGTTTGTCAGAATTTATCCTAAATTAAATTTTTTTATACACACAAACCTACTCCCCAACTTATGAATAAAGTATTGTTTTTGTTGTATCCAGTGGTGAATTATGAATAGGATGCCTAAAAAGTGGAAAGCTACAGTAGTTTCCAGACTATCGACTGAAATTAGAGATGTTTAATACTTCATTTCTTCTAGACTGACTCTCCAAGTACAGTAGTTGACTAACCTTGCAATTTTTAAAAAGAATTAAAATTACATACATCATGCTGTTTATTGAACTGAAAGTCAAATGCATTGTTTGTATAGATAACACTGCTTAAATATTAAGTACATTTTAAAACTGAAATGAGGTTACTCCAGTGCTAGAACATTGAAGCCAGGAGGCCTCGAGCCTCTCCTCAGATGTGCTGCAATTTTGGGACCTATTGCATGCAGTCTGTCAGTGTTTGTGTCCCTGGCTCAGGAACATGTGAGTAGTGCAGGAACTGAAGTTACTAACTGGGAAATTGTAATAAACAAATAGTGTGCGAGTAATTATGAGTGCCTATGCTTACGCTAATTTGTTAGTAATACTTTACTCACTATTCTGGATGAAATTCTCATGTTCTCGAAGGGATCTGGTCTTAAAACCTTAAAGCCTCTGTCCATATAAAGACTGCCCACTGTAGTAAGTTAAAGACATATGACTGTCCTTTCTGTTGCTGTGCACAGCACGTCAGGAAAAGTGTAGTTGCCCTGTATTTAATTGTGAAGTTCAGCAAGGTTTTTCATACCTCGGAAATACTTGGCTTGGTTTTGATTTATAGAAGATGAAATTATCAGTCACACACACACAAAAAAACTCCAAATGCTGTATTTGCTCAAAACTGAAGTATGCAATTTAAAAATAATGTTTGAATTCTGTTGTGAGCATGACAATATTTCAGAATTAATGGAAAGTTCTTGTGCCTGTGGAAGCTTTGAAATGGGAAAGGAGATTTTATCTCTTTTCCTATTGTGATGTTCATGTGCTCCCCTGTGTCAGATCTGCAAATGTTTTGGATTCAGCACTGTGTGTTGCTAGGTGGCACAGATGATAAAAGATGAATTTTCCCTGTTCCTCTAAATGATTTTGTTTGTGGCTGATCCATGTGTAGTGATGACTCTTTTTTCTGGGGGTAGTGTGATGGTGGGGAGGAGGAGAGGTGCTAGATTCAGGTTTATAAACTGAAAAATAAAAGATGTTCACACCTTCAAAAATGTAATCAAAATGGTTGTTTGGCCAAAAGTGTGGTAGTTTTGCAAGTTTTTCTAGCATGTTTATTCAAGAGTAAAGGGAGCTTTTCCCTCTCTGAGTGAAAATTGTCAAAACCAGGATGATGTACAACCAGGACTGCTTTCCTGTATGAGGCTATAGATGGTAGTTTTGCAGTACACGATGCTGTTTGCTGAAAGACAGGCACAGGATACAAAATGGAAATGGATTTCTGGACTCTTCCAGTCCAACCCTGCGTTCAGTCAGATCAGTTTGCTCAGGGTAGAGCCTAGCCCAGCCTCCAGTGGCTCCCAGGGTGGAGATTCTACATCTTTCTGGGCCATCTTCTAGTACTTAACTGCCCAAATGCCTTATGTCTCATTGGAATTTCCAGTTACGGGAAATCAAAGATGGCAGGTGCCAGGACATTGTATAGATAAACATCCATGGGGGTGTTTCTTAGTAGTTTCTTAGTAGTGAAACCCACAGTTTATTCTGTGTGGTGTGTGACATTTCTTGCCAGGGTAATGAGGTAAATGCTTTGCCATTCTGTGTTCTGCATCTGCTCTTTTGGCTTCTTCGTTGCAGAGGGAAATATTGGTTGGACTCTGGCTAAGCTGACCAGAAACATAATGTCCTGTTTATTCCTAAAGGTGTGAGCATCAGAGTCAGGAATCCTGCTTCCCGTCCTTAACACATGCCTGCAAAAATCTGGGTGTTTGAGTGATAGGATCCACTGCTCATCAGTCCAAGGGATTTTGTTGCCTGCACTATCTGTGACAGCCATCAATTGTCAGATCAGATTGTGTTCCTGCTGTAGATGCTGCTTCTCCACACTCTCATTTTTTAAGCCCAGACCATCTCTGTGCATGTGTTTATAGCAAGATCTTGGTTTTTGCTAGCAATATGCACTCTGTGTTTTCATGAAAACTGCATTTCCACAGTTCTCAAATTCCTTGATCTTGCTTGGAGGAAACCTCTATTCTCAATCTCATGCTTTAGGATAAAACATGTTAGTAAGGTAAGATCCATCTTACTTCCTCTTGTATGTCTAACCTTTAAACACCTAAATGTGAGCTACACGTCTCTCAGGTTACAATCAATGGAGAGAAATAAATCACAGAAAGAGATTCAGCTTGATTAAATTAGGAATTGAAGATAAGTTAGAGGAATTGCTATCTTAAGCCGTTTATTCCTTTCCATTGTCTTTAGGAAACTCTGACAGTTAAATGTGAGCTGGTTGCATTAACCCGTGGAAACCTTACCTGAGGTGACTGAAATCCCACCTTCCTGTTATTGTACCACACTTTACATGTTCTGCCTGCTTAATTATGGATGCTGCTTTTAGCAGACAGCCGTTCTGTCTGTTTAATGTCACAAATTCAGTGCCCCATACGCTTTGGAAAGAGATTTTGGGGTGAGCAATGTGTGACAATTTAAATGTTTGAATGTATTTTGATGTGACAGCTATGTTGTCTAACTAGAAATCAGTATTTTATGAGTTCTGAGAAGGATGCAGTATTGCATAAAGGTAGCTGACAGCTTGTGCATGCTGCTCTGGAATTTCCAGACAAAGACTATGCAAATGTTGACAAGATATAAAAATAAATACTTGTGAAGTATTGTACTTGATCTGGATAATAATAAGACTGGTTTTAGCCAAGCTGTTTCCCCTGGCAGCCAGCACTCAAGTGTCTGGGAAGACACCAGATGACCTCCAAGGAGAGGATGTGGGGTTTTGTGTTTGCTTGGTGCTTTGTGGTGTTTGCTCTGTGGTTTTTGGGTTTTTTTTTTTCTTTTAGGCAGCTAAACCATCTGAACTGTTGGCATGAGCTGTCAGAAAAATCCTTCTTTGAAACATGGAGACTGACTAGTATTTTCAAGTTAGGAGTAAAGGCAGGAATAAAACAATAAAACTTAATGTAGAAGGCTGAATCTATTACAGGTTTGTTGGGGTAGGTTTTTTTCATAATACTAGCAACTTTGTAGATTGATGGCATGGAAACTGTTTTGTCTAAGAAGTGAAAAATTAGATGACCACTTGTTCCTGAGAGGTAAAAAGAACATGCACCTAACACTTAAAATTTATGGGATAAGTCCCTGCAAATGCTGGACTTGAACTGAATATTTGTATTTTGAAATTGGGGTAAAGTTGTGGCAACACTCAGTTGTTCAGGAGGATAGAGCTTCTTACTTGTGGTTGGGATTTGATGTTTATTTTAGAGTTCTTCAGGAGTGTGATAGTATTTGGAAGATACTTTAACAGCAAGTGAGGCTGTCACATATACATGATAAAATGCATTTTATTATGTGCTTTTGCAATTCACCGAATGGATAACCCTGTGCTAAATGTAGAATTTATAGATAGAAAAGCATTGCAAGAATATAGCTCAATATTCAGAAATGCGCTGTCTATAAGAGGCAATGAAAACATGTCTTGGCACTCGGAATGGCATTCATTCATTCTTCATCACCAGTTATTGTGAAGGGAACTTCTAGTAAAATACTCCACTGTTTGATTTTTCCATATGACATTGTAAGGCCCCTGAAAGTTTTATGTAATTTTTTTTTTTGAGTGTTCCATTCTGTCTGCAATAACGTATAAGTTTTGTCTTTCTCTCGTGCATGTTTTCTTTCACCAAGATGGAAGTGTTGTGCTCTCAAAATGTTAACCTTTCCAACATCCCGGTGACATATTCATGCGTGGATACTGTCTCAGTCTTCAGGGATGTTATTCCCCTGGAGCTACAGGAGAATACTGTAAGAACTTGGAGTAAAGCTCTGGAGTCCCTTGCTGTAAAGCTCGTGCTCAGGGAGGTGGATGATGCTGTTCCAGGCAGTGACAGGCTTTCTGGGGTGAGTCAGGACGTGCTGGTCACCTGAGAAATGTTTTGACTAGAAACAACTCCAATCAAACAAATCTCTAGGGATATAACTGTCATGTTTCTGAACAAAGAATGATCAAACAAAAGCTTACAGTGAGGTCTTAATTCAGTCTATGACAAAGCATCCTTTGACTTCACTGAGGTCAGATAACATTTTGGGTATCAAAAACCTGTCTAAAAATTCCTACCTTTTTATACATTTTTAAAAGTAAACTGTAATAATAAATGTATTTCTATCAGCATATCAACATAAATTAGAGATTAAAAAGATTATTAACTCTTCCATTGTATGTTAATATTTAATTGGCTCCAGAGATTTTTGTCTCTGTAATAAATGAGAAGTGTTGCCTGAAAGATTCAACACGGGATCTTCATAGTTACCAACTGTAAGTTTACTATGTAGTATTTAATACTGAAAGAAGAGTTCTAAAGTAATTTTAAGTAACATCCAAATTTTGCAATGTCCTTTGAACAACTTGAATGATGTAAAATAGTGACCTTTCCCTGCTTAAAAAAAAAAAAAAAAAAAAAGAGAGAGAGGGAAATTACCTTCTACAAGAAAGCAAATGCCATGTACTGTGTTTAGATGTAAGTGCTAAAAAGTAACCCAGGTAGAAGAGGCTTCTTTCTCCCCTTGATCTGCAAAGATAAATGTATAAATGTAAACATTCCAACTGCTGGCTCTCTGAGTTAGGGTAGCAGCTGGTTAGACCTTCTCAAATAAAAAGATGCTGAAGCATACTGTCTTTATAATTATTCCATCCTGACTTTGAGTGATTCAAGGAAATACTTTTGTTTAAAATTTAACTGTCAGTTTTGATGTTTAGCTTCTTTATTGAACCTTTTAAACTTAAGGCTGATGACAGTGCCTTCAAGATGCTTTTGATTTACCTATTAGTAAAATCTGAGTCCTATTCTGACTACACATTTTCTAGATTAGTCTGAAGTTTATTGGGTTGATTTATTTTAGTGAAAAGAAGTATGTAGTCCTTTCAAACAAAAGAAATATCAGAGATGATTTTTTATTTGCTAGCAAAGCAGAAAAAGAAAGCATAAACACACTGGTATATTGGATTAGTTTTGTGAGCAGTTCTGGCTGGTGAAGGCTATGATAGAAGGTTGGTCCACTGTTCTTGGGAGGAAATGTTGAACTTTGGGATCACCTAAGTTATCTTTCCTCTTCTGTAGAGTCACTAACATATTTTGAGTATTTTTTTCATACAATCATGGGATGGTTTGTGTTTGAAGAGACCTTTAAAGTTCGTCCAGTTCTAACCCTCTGCCATGGGAAGGGACACCTTTCACTAGACCAGACTGCTCAGAGCCCCGTCCAACCTGATATTGAACATTTCTAAAGATGTGTTATCTTTAAGATCTCTGGGCCACCTGTTCCAGGGCCTCACCGCTGTCACAGGGAATTACTTCTTAATAGCCAATCTGTCCCTACCCTCTGTCCCTTTGAAGCCATTTCCCCTTGTCCTATCACTCTATGCCCTTGCAAAAGTCCCTCTCCTGCTCTGTTGTATCATCCTTTGGGAATATTTGCCTATTTTCTGAAGTTCTTGGTTGTTTTTTTTAATTGTAACCAATGGAATCTTTCTCCTTCTGTTGCTAAGAAGAAAATGTTTACGTTTTACAGTGTTTCCATTTATCTCTTCAGCTCTTGCCTGGGGGAGGTGTGTATGTGTATATTCTTTTGCTGATATGAATTATATTTTCTGTCTGGAGATCATAAGTTTTTTTGAAAGTGAAACAAAATGATTAAACTGAAGTCAGCTATATTATTTGAAGCTGCTGTATGTGTTTATCCTCATAGTGCTTAATCCTTGACTTTGCCTCAGGCTACTAACCCTAGCTGGTTATTAATTCCTTAAAAATGCCCTGAGCCAACATTGCTGCTGTTATAACTTGTTTAGGGCTGAAATGAAGCTGACGTTTTTCTTAGCTACAGCATCTTCTCGCTGTAATGTCACGGGATCAATTGGTTTCAGCAGTGCTGCTATTTCACCATGTGCCTTGAAAAATTTATTTCTTGTACAGCATCTGTTTAAGACTTCTCAAGTTAGCATTGCGTCTACCAGGGATATAGCCTATTCTAATGAAGGATGTCTGATCTTTTGGAAATACTCTCACTATACAGATCCTAAGCGGCCTATTACAAAGAAATCCATGGTTTTAATTTATGAAAAGAAAAACGAAACCCTTTGGCAGGATTGGGAACTTAGGCCATTACGGTGTGGGAAGAGGACAACTGTGAAATTGGAGTGAAATACAATATGGTTTGAAATGCTATAAACTTCTTTTTGTATACATTTTAGGGATTATTCCATAAACTACTTAAAAAATGTTGGCCTGGCATGCATGTGTCTGAGGTATTCCTCTTCTGAACATGCAGCTGAGCTTCTTCCAGGCTGGAGTTTAGATTTTTCTGCTTTAATAGAAGACTTCCTATAAAAATCAAAACGCTGTAAAATTGCAGATTGGCTTCAGGAGCAGCAAAACACCTTGGAAAATTATCTCCTAGTGCTCAGGCCAATCTCTTCCTCATCAGCTGGCATGAGCTGAGTCAAAGCCCGCGTAGCACAGACAGTCTGTGCTGCCGGATGCCCAGCTTGGCTCTGCCTGACTCAGCACTGATGGGGGGCATGTCTCAGAGGAAGGATGAGTCTGAAGGATGTGCTGGTGTGTGGAGCCTCTGCTCTTCTGTGCCTGAAACGCAGTTGAGATGTCCTGGTAAATTCTATTTCATGGGAAGCCTGCCCCACAATGCCTGTGGCTGTGTGAAAGCCCTGCCTGCAAAGGAGACAGAGCAGCAAGCATCTGCCAAAAACTCACCTCACTTTTGTACATCTACACTTTATCTTTGATGTTAAACAACTCTGGTTTTAAGGGTTCTATGAAACACGCTCTTGTTTTTTTTTGAATGAGGTAAAACATGTTTTAGTAGTAGGGTCGCTTAAACACCTACAGAAAATCTCCACCCTCCTCCCCTTTCCCCCCACTCTAAATTTTTCATTATGAAGGAAGTTTTGTCTCCAAGTTTCTATTTCAGAAATAAATTACTTCAAAGACGGCTGGAGAAATCATATCCCAAACCACTTCTGCTACTTTCCAGGAAACCTTCCCAGCAGATATCTTGGAAGAAAAAAATCTTCCGGCTCTTGTTAGAGACCAGGCAGATCAATGCAGTTTCTAATCCTTGTGTGAGGGACATCAGAGAATGTTATTTCAATGCATCTTTCTATCAATCTACAAAGAATACTTCAATATTTGAACAGTAAAATGACAACTTCTAGCCAAAAATGTTACATTTATTATGTTTCATTGACCTATTTGCATCACATGAGTGAAAAGCTCCCTCCCTTCTCATAGTGCCAGAAATTATTCTGTTTACCATTTAAATGATAGAGTTAATCATTTAAAGATAATTAAAGCAAAGCCTGTGTGAAGAATGCTGAAATTCTGTGAATATTAAGGCATGAAATTATTTTATGCAAGATTTCTGTCATGATTATAATATGAAATAATTTCATCCATGCTAAACAACTTTATTAACTATAAACTTGGTGAGATTTCAAGTATCTCACCATTTTCCCTGTGATGACACTTGTGGAGACAAAGTTAACAGGATGATGAGCAGAGGCAAATGGTGGCCTCATGGAGTTCCAAGGCAGCTAGGTTTGAGTCAGTGGTTATAAATTATACTTCTATGTTTGTTTTCAATGTAATATTTATAATGTTTTTCCGTGATGATATAATAACTTACTGAAGTCAAAATGTGAGATGCATAACACTTGTGGTATGTAAAGCATTTCAGAAATTAAAGGAGGACTTCCAGCTGCCTTTTCTCCAGGGAAGGAAGTGTGTCTCCTTTGGGAGCTGCATGAGTTTTCCTTAGACCTGAGAAGTTACTGTATTACATGGGAGGAGAAGAGAAGGGTCAGGGCTGGATCTGTAATGCTTCCCGAAATTCCCTTCTGGAGCTGCTTCTGCCACTGCTGTTCTGTTTTTGGATGATGGTGATCCCAAAGCAAATGGCACTGGGAAAGCCTGGATCAATGATGTACAGTCTATAAAAGCAGTGGAGAAGCTTATTTAGAGAAATGCTGGTTCTCATGCATTTAAAGCTAGGAATTAAAGGCTGGAAATGAAAGATGTTAAAGTAGGACAGATTTAGTTTCTGTGTTGAACTTGGTTCTTCTGGCTGCACAGAGAAATCTGTGAAGATTTTGAATACTGAGCAGAAGCAGGCTTGGAATCAAGACAGTCTGGAGGTTGAATCAAGTGAGCCTGATCCGGTTTCAGCAGAGCTCCCTGCCGCACACTGAGGTTCATCTCCCTGAAATGTGCAGCACAGGCTGTGGCGTGGGAGGGAATTAGCGAGGGGTTAAGAAGCACGAGTGGTTGATGAGAACAGCTAAAATTTTCAGAGCGCTTCTTGTGTTTTCAGAGCCACGTTTGCAGCGCAGAGGCTGGCGCAGGAGAAGGCAGGGAGCTCCTGGCAAGGCGACAGCTCAGCCCAGCTTCACAACGTGACCGCGTTCTGCCGGCGGCTGGGGCCAGGGCATGCGGGGCTGTGAGGATCTGCTCGTCAGGGGAAAAAGCAGCGAGTCATTTCTGTCCCATCCTCCCCCCATCTTATCTCGCACAGCCCCTCTCCGTGCCCTTGCTTCACGCACGGCCCTGGAGGCACAATCTGGTTGTTTCAAGAGGAGTTCTGATCTGGGAAAACATCCCCTTTCTTACTCGACGGCGCTGCCAAAGATTATTGAAAGCCAGTATCTGCTGACTCCAGTGACAATTTCTAATAAGTTTTCCATCACCAATTTCTATGGTGATGCATGAACAAAAAAGAACACAGCTTGACTTTCAGCTCTGGAGCTATTTTTACAAGGCTGGCTCTTAAAGACAAAAGAAAACATTTTCTTTCTAAACTGAGCATATTTGACACTGAAGGTCAGTCAGAGATAATATGACCAGAACGATGGTGTTTATGCACTCATTTGCTTATAGAGCAAATTAAACGATTTAATGACCTGATGACTTCCTCTTCTATCATCCCTAAATGAAATATAACCCTCTTCACCCCTTAGTGTGCCTCTCAGCCCATTTAAAGATCTTTTAAGGGCTTTTTTGTCCATGAAATCGGCACCTTCCATTACCCTTACCAGGTGCAGCAACTGGAATTCCTGAAATGAGATTCAGGGGCGTTGTGTGACTGCTCCTACCATTATGCAGATGGTAATTTCTTCCCATGCTAATTATTATCAAACAGCGAAGAGAAAGATTAAAAAGCACTGTGTTCCTCAAACCCTTTTTTTGGTCTCCCATTATATTTTCTGAAAGGAAGGAAAAAAAGAATCCTGGAAAACATTTAGTCAGGGAAATGCAGAATATCTGCTCGGAGCCTCACGTGAACCTGGCCCTCCTCTGAGGCCAGGGAGAGGGAGGGAATGAGGGGGAGAGAGAGGTGTGGATGTTTTTATCAGAAGGTGCTTTTCTCATGGTGCCCAAGATAAAGGGACTGACATTCTTGCAGTGCCCTAATGGGGGTGGAAGAGTAACTGGATCCTGAATTAGGTGGTTCACTAATGTGCCTATTTTTTCCAGTCCATGTAGTTCTGCCTTAGTGCCTCAGGCTTCTGGAATGGTGTTTTTATGCCACTTAAGGTCTTAGATTTGTACTTTTCAAACCAAAGAAGATGCAAGGCTTGTAATTTCTTCATGCTCACCCTGTTTTGGGTTTTTGAAAAATTATTATTATTTTTTTAATACGAAGTTCAGTCCAGCTGATGGTTTTCATTTTGGGGATTTTTTTGGTTGTTGGTTTTATTTTGGGGTGGATTTTTTTTGTTTTTTTGTTAATCAGTCTAATTGTGACATTCTGTGGTTAATTTTACTTGGATGGAAATGTAGCACATAGTGTATTGAGATCCTGATTTTTTTAATTCTTTTTTTTTGTCGAGTTTACAGTCTTTTTTCCAATGTGGGCTGTGGTTTCATTACAGTAAGTTCCTGCTTTGGATGCAGAGACTTACGTCAGATTCACCAGCTGCTGCTCTCCCAAAATAGGCAGCATGCCAGTACCAAGGATTAGCTGGGTTACTGTTTGTCCCACCAGTTGTTTTTAAAATCTTTAACTGTGCAGAAACATCCCTGTATGCCATCCCTGCAATTCAGTGATTTGGACCTTCTGTTCCCACCCTCCTTTTAAATTTTCTTCCCCAGATCATCTATTTTACTTGCATTTTTGGTATTAATTAACTTGATTTGGAAAACACTTTTGCCAATATATTTGTGTTTTCTTATGAGCTAGCAAGCTTCCATATAAATACCTTTCTTGTCTTAGGTGAAGACTTTTTGGGAATGGGTTTCCTCTGTGAATCACAGTGGCTGCTGTTCTAGGATACTGTCATTAAAATTCTTATCACAGAGGTAAATGACTTGCTTTCTGATAACCCTGGAGGGGAAAACAGCAGCAGTAAGCAATGCTCACCTAAACCACAGTTTACTCGGCTCGTGGAAAAATTTTGTCAATAAAATCACCTCCATGCTACAAGAGCCATGGCTTGGAGACCACAGCTTTGTGCAAGTTCTTCTCAGTCCATCAACTTCACTAATAAAGCTGAACTGAAATCCTAAAGTGGTTCCTAAATTAGGCTCAGAGTTGAGCAGCACGCTCTATTCCAGTCGAGGCAGCCAGGGATTTGCCTTGCAGAGTTGCCTGAAGTACCAAGTGTGTGTATTTCCCTGGAGCAGCTGAGGCTGCGAGTGGAGGAACCCAGGGATGAGCATCCGTGTGCCAGTGTTGGGAGCAGAGATACACCCCTGTTACTGTCGGTGCACTATTTCTGTGCTCCCATGAGAGCATCTTGGGACTTATCATGGGTTTCTTTCTCCTAAGATGCTTCTGTAGCATTCAACTCTCCCCCTTGTCCAAGTTAATCGTGACAGTTTTGGAGCAGGCATGTCCTTTAGGGCAAATAGCAGGAAAGTTAACGGAAGACCATGAACACTTTGATGTATTTGCTGCTGTGCTCCCTGAAAAGATGACAGGTTTTAGCCCAAGTTTAAAATAGAAATCTGAGTTGTAGCTGCAGCCCAAGCCAGAGCAGCCAGTCTGGAGATACAGGGTCTTTGTACTGGCACCAAAGGTGACAATACTGAGCCAAAACAAGTGTAGGAGCTTTGGTGAACCAGGAGTTAAATGAAGAGAGACCGCAGGGCTGTTCTCTGCTCCAGGGCAGCTGCTTCCTTCCACTGTGGGATTTAACTTCATTAACCACACAGGGTATATATCAGAGTGTGTTTTTTAGACCTACAGAAGATTTATTCTCAAAAGGAGGAATAGGATTTTGAGGCCTGTAAGATACAAGCTGTGAGCATAGAGAAGAGTTGTGTGGCAGGAGCAAGAGACTAGCTTGTCTGGGGAAGAAGAGATGGCAGATTTAAGAGGATATTTTCCCTCTTTGCCTCTAAAACTTTCAGACAGAATGTGGGTCTTCACTCTCAAACCCTGTTGTTTTCCCCCCACACTTGATTTTGCCACATGGGTAACTTGTGGTGAGAAGTGTGTGGGGTGTGATGTTACATCCCCTTCAGTGTCCATCTTTGTTGACAGCTATACATAGAAGTGAGAAGCAGGAATATTTAGGCTGTTAGTGCATCCCCTGAGTGAAGGACTATTGAAAAGCTTATGTTCAGAACTCCCCTGGAGGCTGCACCTCCCATCAGCTCTTCAAAGTGTCTGATGAGAGTGACCCAGCTGCTGCTGCACTGCTGGTCTGCCCAAGCCATGTTGTTTCTCTATAAAGAGCTTGCCTTTTGCCTTGCCTCCCCATGCGTGTCTCCAGCAAAGAACACAGAAACATCATCAGGTGATGTTTTGGGGAGGGCACTTTGTCAGCATCTATCCCTCAGTTGTCTGAGTGGGATGTGTCCTATCCAGAGGGCTGTGCATCAACAACACAGAAACATCATCAGGTGATGTTTTGGGGAGGGCATTTTGTCAGCATCCATCCATCCATCAGTTGTCTGACGGATGTGTCCTATCAGAGGGCTGTGCAACAAGCCTTCATGAGTGCATCAGGCCCATTCAAACATACTTCTTCTGGATTTTGGATCACCTGAGGAAGCTGAAGTGAAAATAACGGGAAAGGAAAAAAATGCACCCTAATTCTAGTTTAAGTAATTTTTATGCAGTTTTAAAAGTGTATATGAGGATTATACCACTTCATTACTATGCACACACATTTTAAGAAGGCCTTATGTAACTATTTGAAACCACAGCTCCCAGACCTGGGAGCACAATGGTTGTCCTTGGGTGCAGCCTGGTTCAGGCCACCCTGCACAGGTTTCAGTGCTGTCCCACCAGGGAACACATCGGATGCCATCAATGGCTGGCTGGGTGGCTGAAAGGCTTGAGCATCTTCTTACTGCTTCCAGTGATTATTTTTAAATCTCTACCTCTTCTAAATCTCTCTTTTAAACCTCTTTTAAATGTCTACCAGTTGAAAGGTATCACCAGCACGTGCTGAAGTGTAGGACTTCAAGATACTCCCTTCTCTTTCCTCTGCCTTTCTGTCCCATCATTTCTGTCTTTTTTTCCCCTCTCCAGGTCTACAACGTGAGCTGAAAAGCTTGCTCTCATTAAAAATTTTATGAAATCTTCCCCATCCCTGGAAATGTTCAAGGTCAGGCTGGATGGGGCCCTGAGTAACCTGGCCAAATGATTCCAGGGGGTTTGGAATAAGATGTTCTTCAGGGTACCTTCCAGCCCAAAACATCCCACGATCCGTGAAGCGTGGTAGTTGCCAGGGTATTGAAGATTAATTAATTGGGGTATTCAGTGGAAAGATCTTGCAGGTATTTTCCAACTTAATTCTATAATTGTGTATGTCTGATTTGAATTTAAAACAAAAAGTTTTGTTATTATTACTTTCACAAGTAAAAAAGTTAACCTTGGCATGTCTCCACCAAACTCTTTTTGGTGGACTCTCTCATAGTGCAAAAGCCCAGGGGTTCCAGTGTTTGTTTGTTTGTTTGTTTGTTTTTTAAGCGTCAGTAGTATCTCTATTCTCATGGTAATGGGCATGGATTGCCAGTACTCTGAGTGACAGGAGGAAAAGGTGATGTCTTTGATGCTTTGACAGCTTGGACCTACTTAGCGAGCATCCTACCTAGAAGATATTCTTTCTTTATCAAGTGTCATGTTTCATTTTGTAAATGACATATAACTGTGTTGGCCCATGTCTCTGTGGCTTTCCCTGGAGACAGAAAATACAAAATTGTGTGATTTTCTGGAAGCATTTAATTGTCCCATGCACTGATAGTAGAGACTATCAGTGTAAATCAGGCTAGTATAAATCAGGCCTTTTTAATTGTTGGCAAAGTGACATTGCCATGCCACTAAAGGATGTTCTTTGTTGAGGGGAGAAAAATATACTTTCTGACTTTAATGGATTGCCTTAAAAATAAGCTTAAGGAAGTTAAAAAGAAGACAGTCAAAAAAGCTTTGCAGTCCAAGGAGTGAAATTTAACATTGTTGTTGGCCTGAACTGTGGTAGCTTGATTGTGTTAGTTTATGTTCAGGTGCCAATCAACAGCATGATTTCAGCAATATGGTTTCATTGATCCCCAAACCCTGTTTTGATTTGATTTAACTGTTGTCTGTGGTTGACAAGCCACGCTCTCGATGATTCAGTGAACTGTCATAATGGTCCATCTTGTCTCTGTATCTTTTTATTCCTATTTTCCCATGCCATCTTCTAAGCCCCTGTGAGCACACAGAGGATCAGCAACAGATTAACTGGGTAACCAACTGTGGACTAGGACCTGATCCAGCAAACCATTAACATGGGCCTTTTCAGTTTACGTCAGTTGTGCTCTCCTAAAGGTGAACATATGCTTTGGTGCTGTAGTGAATCAGCCTGCAAGAACATTCCTAAGTTAACATCAGGGCTGTCTCAAAGAGGAAGAAGGTGTTTTTTCCTTCTGCTGATTCAGTGGTGTCCAGCCAGCAGAGCTTTTTGGAGACAGTACCTACCTGAAAATTATTTTAGTTTTTATTGCAGGAGAAAGAAAATCTGGCCTATTTCATTTGTAGATAAGAAAATCAGACTTAACATGAAATTTAGGAAGGAGTGTTTGTATCTAGCATGGACAAATGCTGCTTTCTCCTTGGCTGAGGTTTGTGGAATTACTACATCCAAAGTTGTAGAGGCTAATGAGAGAGTTTCCCGCTGTCTGTGATTGGAGCCATGCTTTTGCAAAGAGAAGTCAGACTGTCCAAAATGCTTACCTAGTCCTCATCTGAATTAAATGTTTTGCCTTATACTAGCAATGAAGTTGTATGTGTGAGTTGGTATAGAAAGGATTATTCAAAGCATGAAGATTAAAAATAAATTCCTTCTCAAATATTTGTAAGAACCCAGACCATGCATATCAAGGTGGCTGTAATGTTTCCACATTGTTACAGGTAGTAGTTTGCAAATACACCAGAACAAGAGAATCACATGTTTTAAGTGAAATGTATTGGTTTGACTATTCCTTGAAGGTAGTGTAGAAATAGAATAGTGGATGGTCCATCAGAAGGTTGGCTTTAATGGCTACAGTCTTTGTAGTTGCCAGTTCAATACTGGGAATCTCTAGAACCCTAGGAAGTTACAGGTATTTAGGAAAACCTTATTTTTATCCGATATGTGAAATATTTATGCTGATGATTTAACTAATTGAAGATAGTTCAGTTCTTCTTTCAAAACTGAGACTCTTAAAGACCAGATTTCAAGAATAGAAATACCAGCTTACACAAGGGCTCCTTTGTAACTTGCAAGAAAGAGAAGCATAAAATGGTATGAAGGTACAATTTACATATAAAAACAACCTTAATATCAAGCTTGTAAAGTTTATATAAAAGTGATGGCTTCCTAGAAGGGTGGTACCTTGTTCTTTGATAAAAATGGCATTACTGTAGTGAGTTAATCTGACAAAGGCGATTTTTTGAAACAGCACTTGAGAAAAGCATGGGAAAAGTATCCAGGTGGAGAGGTGGCGTTAGATGTTGGATTTCTTTTTGCCATTCAAGTAGAAGATGGCAATTAATGCAGTCATCTTGATTTTTTTTTTGCATTTAGTCACTCAGCATAAAGCATGAAGCTCCCATTCAAGCCTGTGTACAGCGGGTGATTGCTTCGTATTATGCTGAATAAGGCTGTTTCTGAGCTGCCACTGCATCTAATCAGCACAGAGTGGGCTGACTTCACACCAGTTATTGAAAACACATTTTCATAAGTCTTCTTTCCTGATAGATATCCAGCCAGAATTCTCTTATACGTTGTAGTATGCATTGCTATTGAGAAATGTTTAGCGATGCATGTATAATGCCAGCCGTACAAATACGGGTTTGTAATATTTCTTAGCATATGTGTTATGAATTCTTGAAGTTATCTCAGTCCTACAGTATATCTGTGCTGAGCAAACTGTGGCTGGGGGCCAAATCCATTTTACAGCTATCCAAAACAGTCTTGTGACCAATCAATCAAGTTTACACTTATAAAATGCCCATAGTATAAGCACCTAAGGCACTGTGCATAATCCATATGAAAATAAATACGATATACTATCTCTGAATGGTGAAGGCAGGTGGAATTAGACATGTTCCTCTGAGGTTGTAGTAGATAAAGGAAGCTGGTTCTGTAGGAGGAGATGATTAACACATGGTACAACTGCACACAACTTGTAGAGTCGGTTGCACTTCTGAGATGTGGATGGAAAATTGATTGAATGTCTGAAGGAAATGAAAGGGTACTGAATAAGAAGGTTTTATAAATGGGACACAGTCAGGCTGCTGAGCCTTCTTCTGCAAATTGCTGTTTAGCCTTGTGGAGAAGGCTCCTCCCTCACAGGCACAACTCTACAAGGTTCAATTATTGCTAAAATTTTCCTGCTGTTTGTAAGAGTGGACAGCCCTGAGGCTTACTGGATTTTGCAATAAGAGCATTGCAGATTGGTCAAGTGTGCACTTGGCAGTATATTTTTAAAGAAATGGAGATGATCTCCATGTCATGAGTAAAAAACTTGTTTTTCAAAAAAATGGGGGCAAATACCCTACCATACATATTATCACTGGATACTGCAGTTTATTTAAGAACCAAAAAGATGAGAGGCTTTACCCTGTTTGATGATCTATGGCCTTCCCCACAAGGATGATCTTGGCTGTAGGAGGTGGGATTGAAAGCCAGGTTCACAGGTAGCTCCTGGTATTTGCCTCCATGCATGAGCCTGAGCTCCAGGATCTAACCAGCATCTTCCCTTCATTTTTCCTGCTTCCCAGGCCTCCCGTTTTCCCAGTCTAACAGTTCCACGTGCAGAAGCATGTGGGATCCTCCTCCTAGTTTTTGGTTCTGTCTCATGTCCATACCAGCTGCAGCTAGCAAGTAGCAGGCTTGTGTTTGAGCATTCCAAAGTTCAGTTTTGCTGCCCCCAATTATCTGCCACCCATAGCTGTTACAACTTAAGTGACTTTTTTGTTTTTCCCAACAACACCCCAGCACTCAGCTATTAGTAGGCTGCTGGTGCAGCTCCCAGCATCCCGCCGCTCTGTGTGTGTCGCAGCGGGAACAATCCAAAGAAAGCAGCGTTTTTTGAGAAGGGGTGAAATGGTTTAGACAGTGTAGAATTCATTCTAATACATGAATCCAGTATTTAAACGTGCAGGTAGGCAAAATTGCTTCCTGTTCTGCTAATCCTTTGCTGGATAATTTACAGCCTTCTGGAACTTCATTTCTAGTCTTTTCAGCTTTCGTTGATAAAGATGCAAAAAAACCAGACATGTACAAAAGGACTGTATATAGCGTATAATTCATTTCGCAGAGCTGGGACATCTAGCTGAATGTGCCATTGATTTACCCTGGCACTAATTCCTAGTGAGTAGCTCATTTTGAAAGTAGCTACAAGTTGGCATATTTGCAGGAGCATTGAATTCTGGCATGCAGTCACTGTTGTATTAAAAACATGATGTGCAGTGAGTCTGGAGAGCCTTTGAAAGTGAGATCTCAATAGAAGCCATGAGTTGTATTGTTACTCTCAGTGCATACAGTGTAAAAACACCCCAAAAAGAGTAAGCTATATATGTTCCCAACAGTGTGCAGTTTAGGGAATGGATTTTTCTTCCAAAATGTGTCAGTGATGTTGCATTTATTAAAAAATGGTTCTCAAAGCCACTTTAAAGTCCATATGGTATCTGTTATGATTGCCTTAATAACAATAGCATAATTATGTGTATTATATCCTTATAGGATTGAATGTGCAACAAACATTGCTTGTGAGCAGCAAGTTTTTATGAGATGACAGCTGTTTTAGAACCAAAATTATAGCTTATTTATTGTGTGTATGCATTTGGGCTGGGTGAAAAATAGCGAAAGAATGAAATCTGCTAAAGGACTATTTCTCAATAAGTGTTATTTTGCAATAAAAAAGCTGGTTTTATTCTAAATGAACAATAAGAATGGGTTGGTTGGAAATAACATATTTATGTAAAATAAGATGCTTCAAAAGGATGCAGAATGTACCAACTGTCAAGGTTTTTATTCGCTTTCCTTGAATGAGAAAGGAAACCTCCTTCAGAATTGGGTAACTTTGCTCGGTCATGGAAAGTTGTAGAGGAAAAGATGAGGGATGAGGAATCATTCCCTTTGTAAAGCAAAGCCTGGGTGGGAACAGAGGGGAGAGGAAGGAGGAGCTGTTGAAGGTTCATATTTTTTGTGGGTGTTGTAATGGAAAGCCTCTGTTGTATGGTCTGGCAGGGCCAGTGCTGGCCTGCAGACAGTGCACCTTGTACTGTTACCCCAAGAACTGTGTACAAGAGTGAGTTTAGTTGAAAGGATTGGTTGCAAGAAGGTTAACTCTAGACTAGGGTTCTTTTTCCCCCATTTTCCTTGCCTTTTCCAAAGGTCTGCCTCTCTGAAGGAGTGGCTAGTACATTACCATTGAAAAATGTGGGATACCTCAAGTCTTTCACACTCTGTAATCACTGTATTAGAAATAATGGTCAGGGCTGTAGGATAAGTTGCAAAAAAAAAATCCCTTGTGAAAATGAGTATTTTAATTGAAAGTTACTTTTCTACTGGTATTTTCTTGTCAGAGAAATGCGTGTCAGTTACAGGTTTTAGGAACTGGTTGAAGGTTACACAAAATCTAGAGTTTCAGCCTGCACATTGTTATTTGCAGAGATTATCACCTTCTCAGGGAATTTAGGAAATGCAAGGTGGGAACTTGTAAAGCAAAAATAGCGAAAGAATGAAATCTGCTAAAGGACTATTTCTCAATAAGTGTTATTTTGCAATAAAAAAGCTGGTTTTATTCTAAATGAACAATAAGAATGGGTTGGTTGGAAATAACATATTTATGTAAAATAAGATGCTTCAAAAGGATGCAGAATGTACCAACTGTCAAGGTTTTTATTCGCTTTCCTTGAATGAGAAAGGAAACCTCCTTCAGAATTGGGTAACTTTGCTCGGTCATGGAAAGTTGTAGAGGAAAAGATGAGGGATGAGGAATCATTCCCTTTGTAAAGCAAAGCCTGGGTGGGAACAGAGGGGAGAGGAAGGAGGAGCTGTTGAAGGTTCATATTTTTTGTGGGTGTTGTAATGGAAAGCCTCTGTTGTATGGTCTGGCAGGGCCAGTGCTGGCCTGCAGACAGTGCACCTTGTACTGTTACCCCAAGAACTACGTACAAGAGTGAGCTTAATTGAAAGGATTGGTTGCAAGAAGGTTAACTCTAGACTAGGGTTCTTTTTCCCCCATTTTCCTTGCCTTTTCCAAAGGTCTGCCTCTCTGAAGGAGTGGCTAGTACATTACCATTGAAAAATGTGGGATACCTCAAGCCTTTCACACTCTGTAATCACTATATTAGAAATAATGGTCAGGGCTTTAGGATAAGTTGCAAAAAAAATCCCTGGTGAAAATGAGTATTTTAATTGAAAGTTACTTTTCTACTGGTATTTTCTTGTCAGAGAAATGCGTGTCAGTTACAGGTTTTAGGAACTGGTTGAAGGTTACACAAAATCTAGAGTTTCAGCCTGCACATTGTTATTTGCAGAGACTGTCGCCTTCTCAGGGAATTTAGGAAATGCAAGGTGGGAACTTGTAAAGCTGCACTGAGGAGGCTGGGGGGGGTGGGGGGAGGAGTTCAGGTGGGTGCCTTCATTCCTGCAGATGAGCTGGAGTGTGGTTTCCTAGGAGGGGAAGAAAAGGTACATGCAGTACAAATGAACAGACGTTTCATAACAAGGCTTATAAAGCATTAAAATTCAGGCACAGCTTCTGTACAAACACAAATCGAAGCTCTTGCGTATGCAGAAAGAAACTCTCTTTCTGTGTGAAAAATCTAGGCACAAGGGGAGTTCTCAAAATATTACAAGGTTGTTAAAAAGTGGTTCCCTAGTGTAAATGGATGTAAAATTTCTGGTGTGTGCTGTGAGTGAGTGTCCCATTGCTTGAGTCTCGTGGAGATCTAAAACTAGGAGCAAGAGTGACAGCTCAGCTTTAGCCTGCGGTGATACTGTGACAACACTGTTGGACAAATTCCCTGTAACACAGGAGAAAGGTTGATCAGAAATAAACTAGGCTACAAAGAGCAACTTCAGCGATTCTAAAAATCCTGAGTGCCGTGAGAGAAAAATAACAGTGGACAGAAATTCTGTATAATCCCTGCTTAGGTTGCGATCTCATTCCTGCAGGTGCCTGTGTCTGTGGCTGAAGGTCTGTTGCCTAGAAGGTTTCTGGGTTGTGTATTATAAAAAAAAAACCCCAAGGTGGAGTGGTGGAGAAGAGAATTCTGGAAACAACAAGGCTTTGAGTTGCTTGGAGGTATCACTGCTGAGGATCAGAGCTCAGGGGCTGGGCTCGGGCTGGATCCACCTCTAAGTTTTTCCAGGTTTCAGCTCTCAAATGCCTCACCAGCATTTGCTTTACTTGCATGTAACTGCATGCAAGGTGGGGGGCTTGGTTTCAAGGAGTTTTTCTGAGAGCTGCAGCCATGGCAAGTGAAGGGCTGTAGAATAGGGGGTGCATGGCCCTTTCACAGGCAGAGGTGCTGCAGAAAAGCCTTCCCAGAGCTGCTGGCTCCCGTGGCTCTGCTGCTGCTGCTGCTTGTCACCAGGGATCCCTGGGGACTGCACACAGAGCAAGCAAATCCTCAGGAGTCTCCAGCTGTTCTCTGCTGGTGCCTTCTCAGCATCAAAACAAGTGTCTGCTTGGAAACCCAGTGGCGGAGAGTTCATGTGCTCTGACAATTGACATGGGCAGAAGAGAGATCTCTCTTCTTTAGGGCAGGGATTTTTCCAGATGGCCTTGTGGAAAAAAAAGTACTGTATGATGACTCCCTTTGAAAATGCTTTGTAAAATTCAGAATTATTCTCTGCTGTGTAACAAAACAAAAGAGGTATAGGTTTTCTGTTTTTTTTTTTTTTTTTTTTATTTTTTTTATTTTTATTTTTTTTTTTTATTTGTTTTATATTTTCATTTTCAGGTTCATTTTAGACATAGCAGTATGCCAGATCCCTTGAATGGCAAATACTGGCAGATTGGATCATCATATCTCTTTTGTGATAGAAATTATTGTCAACGGTGTGAAACAGTGATGTTGGCTATTTATGCAGTGAGAGTTGTGTTTAAGTAGCTGTAAATTGTGTAGCTCTTGTTAATCTCTCTGAAAGAAATAAGCCAAATACAATGCAGTAGAGTTTTATGGTCTTGGGTTTTATTCTGTGGCTGCGTCATTTTTTATTTTTACCAGAGCTATGAAATGGTTGTTGAGCTCATAATTGGATGGAAATACTTTGTAAAACAGTAAGCAGGTTATTCAGTTTTGTCTGTTGTCTCTGATGTGATTTAAAGCAGTTTAAAAAAACATAAAATTGACAAATTTCCAGATCTCATTACCTAATGCATTGAATTACAGATGGAAAGACATTATACAAGTATAATGGCTGGTCCTGTTGGGACCAGGCTGCAGGATCTTTCAAACGTGTGTATCCTAAGTATAAAGGTGTGATTTCGAGGCACAAATCCTGATTCCAATGTTGGCTTTTGTCTGGAAACTATTTTACTGAACTCCAGAATGCCTTGCATAGAAATTCAACAAATTAGGTTATGTTAGACAGGAAAGGTGTTTATTTCTTCTCTTTAACAGTAATGTCAACAGGTTTTCCAGTGGTCTGGAAGACTGTTTGCAATTTCAAGTACTGGAGGACTGCTTTTCCTTTAGGAGAAGGTTGTGTGATCAAATGCTAAGTTCTGATGGAAAGAGAGTTGTAGCTCATGGGGAATTTCTGCTTTTAGGGGGAAAAAAACCCAAAACTGTCTTGGCATGACATGGTTGGATCTAAAACAGCTTCCTAGTTCTGATTTTTGCTAGCATAAGCTAGTATTAAAATATATATATGCATATCTAGAACAAAATGTTTCACTGAAACTAAAAAGTAAGACATTTTTTTCTGTTTCCAGAAATGAGCTGCAGAATCCTGTGACTGTCTTTTGGCTTTTTTCCACTTCAAAATATGAAGGGACTTAGATGTGGGACATTTGGCATAACAAAAAATACAATTCCAGCTGAATTCTAGTCCTGCAAAGCAGTCAGATAAAAGATTGTAATTTTGATTTTACGTTTTTAAAGTTCAGACCCTGTAAGGTGCATGTTATGAAGCATCATAGAAGCATTTGCTGGTTGGGTTTTATAATAAGATTTGAAGAAATAAATTGTGTTACTTAAAGAAGTTTTGGATTCTGAGCAAAATAATATATTTCCAAGGTGATGTGACAGGGTTGCTGGATTCTACAGACATTAGTTCGGCCCTGTTAATATTTGTGTTACTTTTGTCTGTCCTGAGTTTCCAGTTTAGGAGGTGCTCCAAGACATTATATATGTGGTTACTGCTCTGTTGCTGTTTGTCTTTCCCTTGCTTGAAGCTGGTGTTTGGGAGTGAGCAAACCATCTGTTGTGATGAATCTATTGAAGAATTAATTTAGGAAACAGTCAGTCTTTCAGAGTTATTTTTAATGATGGAAATGACTCAAGAAGGAAGAAAAATATTGCTGATTACATCTGTCCCAAATGTTGCAGGTGTGTAATGCCGTTCATTAGGCTGATACAGGTCTTGCCAGAGTTTCCACTTAAGCTGGAAGATGTCACTTCACTTAACTGGACACTAAGTCTACTAAGAGTAAACACTTAGAACTCTCTTCCACCTTCTTGGCATAGTCATCTGCATCTGAGCATCACCTGCAAACTCTGAGGTGGTGAAAATGGGCTGAAGTATGTGGTGTGCCACAGCAGCCCTTTATTGGTAACAGGAAAGGACATGCAGTGGGATCAGATATGTTGAAAAAACCCGTATTTAATCTTTAAATTAAGAGACCCTTGCACCAAGCTAGGATCATTTCAAAAGTGTTACAGTATTTCTCCCTGCTTGATTTTTCAGTCCCAAACATTTCAGTGGAAGTGTATGTTATATAAATTGCACTGGATGTCAGAAATCACTTTTCAGGTGAATATTCTGATACCAGAGCTTGTTTCCTCTTAAATCTGGGAGTGTATCATGAAGACTTTTGGTAGAACGTGTGGAATAATGTTGCTGTGGTATAATCACATACCAGAAGGATTTGCACTGAAATGCTGGTAAGCATGAAGAGCAAAGAATTTTCCTTTCCTAATTTCCAGTATCAGAGATGTTCTAACATGGATTAGACCATCCATCAAGGGAGAAGTGCCTGCTTGGCACAATACAGGCTGAATATTGCTTTGGGATCAAATCAATGCTTCTCTTGCTTTCAAGAAACATATATTGGGGGAAAAAAAGTACAGTATAAAATTAACTGGTTTGCTTTGCTTACTTTCAGGTGAATGCCAAAAGTAAAACTTCAACAACTTTGCTCAATCAGTGATTAGAATAATATGTACAGTTGAAATAGCGTGCTGCTTTAAGGACTGTTTTTAAATCTAACCTGTTCAGGCTGGAGAGGAGCTTGAAAATAAAACAGCATCAGAATCTCAGTGTTGCAGACAAACACCTACATGTTGCCACTGAGCAATTTTGCTGCTTAAATATTCTTTGCTCTTCCGGTTGTGTATCTGCCTGTAGTCTTCGGGACGATTCCTTGGAGATCAAGGAGTCAAGCCAACCAACACAAATATAGAAGTGTTGACAGCAGAGAAAAAATCTGCCTCTTTGTAATCTGAATCTTGGGTTTGTCTGAGTTTCAGTGGTGTGCAAAAGACTGGAGGATGGGGCTCTGAGCACTGGGTTGAGTTGCTCATTTTCCTGAAGAGAATATTAACATGAAAGTCCAAAACCATAACTTAAACTGGCCCACTCCTTTGGTAATTCTTACTTACTTATTGCTAGTTGATTAGACTGTATTGGTTTGACTCACAAGACTAATTTTAATTATTAATGTATTTCTTTCTGTTTCTTATTAGGTCATTCCCTGATTGGAATATTTTTGCTTTGAAAAAAGGTGTTGATGCCATCAATGGAAATAGATTTTTAAACTGTGTTCATTACATTGACTTTGCCAGAGAGGTTGATAGGTCTGAAATTTTGGGGAAAGGCAAATCATCATCGTCTTTTTTCAAAAGATTAAACAAAGAACTTTGGTTTTATGTTTAATATACTCAAAATAAATTGCATATTGACAGCATTAGCTGTTCATGAAATGTAATATTTTTATTGAAATATAGCTGTCTTTATATGCTATTATGCAAGTTTCATGTTTAAAATTGAGCATAAATATCCAAGTGAAGTTCTTTAATATGTTAAAATTCTACATACGTGAAAGTCTTCCCTCATACTTGTCAGATGAAATTTGTTTCCTGCAATAGGAAAATAACAGGAGTTTTCTTAATTAAGTAATATTTTCATATTCAAATTCATTTGTTCTCATGTTGTCTTCAGTTAAAGAAGAAGTTGTAAAGACAACTTGCATACCTGTATGCCAGGTATGATCAGGTCAAAAAGCTGTGATTAATAAAGTCTTTTTGCTATAAATATATTCCAGACAATTCCATCTATTTTGTTCTCATCAGAATCAAATTATAGCAAATACTTGCTTTACCCAAGATCCTCTGTTCTCCAAGAGCCCTTCAGCATTACTTGTAGCACTACCTGGAAATACTAATGAATTTAAAAGTACCAAAAGAATTTAAGCTGATTACATTTAGTGCCTTTTTTCTTCTGAAGGTGTTTCAGGCTCACTTGTCTTTCCTTAAGTGGAGCATTTCTGGAGGTCTTTCCATTTGCATTCTTTGCATCTGATGTCTTCCAGGATGAGGTCTGTACCCTTGACGATCTGCAAATTAGAAAAGAAAAAGCAAACTCTTATGTCAAAACTGAAGATGGAAAAGATGTGAAAATATCTTTAATGCAGTCGCTATGTGTAAGGCACAGCAAAAAAAGTCTACTGAGGGAAGGTCAGTGATGAGCTCATTTCTGTGGAATTTTGGGCAGGGATATACAAAATGCTGTGAATACTCCCCACCTCTCTCAACTGGAGACATCAGTGCTACAGCAAACCTTCATACAATGTTCTAGTTGGAAACATAAATATTTTGCCTTAAGATAAAACCATTATTTCCCAACCTTTGTGAAGAATAAAAAAGGTGAATTGCTAATGGTGTAAATGGTTGGCTGAAATGGTTTTGATGTGCAAAATGGCAGATGTAATGTCATTATGTTGAACACAGCTTGGTAAAGCTGAGGACTGCAAGCATTTAACGTTCTGAATGAGTTATTAAGAGGTGTAATAAAAAAAATAAAACTTCTAACACCTGCATAAATAGAGCCAGTGCCAGGTTTGAAGTGTGCAGGAGCCAGACTTGCTGTGCAATGAGTACAAGGCATGTGAAACTTGTTGTCAAATGGTATTGCACTTGCTCATGGTTTAAGGAGAGGCTGGATGAGTTCATGGATGAGAAAGTCACGGGGATTATTTAGAAACTAAAGGCAAGCATGTGGAGTATTAATAAGAGTAACTATTTCGGAATACTGTGCTTGGTTATCCTGTTCTTGGACATCTTTTCACGCCTCTGTTAGAAGTAGGACTTCGGCCTAGTGGGTCTTTGCTTTGAAAGAGCACTGCACTTCTCATGGTCTTTCCTTCCAGAACACCATCTGCCATGTATGAAAGGTCAGTTACAAAAACAAACCAGCAAATGGCAGAAAACAAAGTCTATTAGGAAAATCCTTTGATGGTAGGGGGGAAGAAGTCAGTAGACCAGTCACATACCCATCATATCTGGCTGTTGTCTCTTCCTCTCTGCAGAACAAGGCTGAGTTTCAACAAGAAGACAAAGAAATGCTGAAAGGAAGGTTAGGGCAGGGCCTCTAAGTTTGTGCTCCTATGGAGGGTTGAAAGGATTTACAGAGTCTGTTTCTTATCCCATGCTTTGTCCAGTACGAAAGGCACAGGTGGGAACATCTGGAGGGGAGTGGGAGACCTCAGTCCTTGGTTTTACTCAGGGACTTGCATTCCCTGCTCCGTGTTTTGTGCCCCTGAGTTCCTGCATCACTGCTCTCCATGCCCTGTGCCAGCATCAGCACTTTCCCTGGGGTTGGGGCTACTCTGCTCCATTCCCAGGCTGGTGTTTGGAGAGGGGAGGAACGAGTGCTTCTCCTGAGGGCAGGACCTTTCAGATCTTGTTTTGCTGCTTCTGTACGAAGTGGCAGCCTGTCTTTTTTAGCTGAGATTAGCGGGCACGAGCTTGTCAGCAGGAGCATTCATTTCCTGGAAGCAGGATGTGGAAAAGGCAGTTTCAGGGGGCAGGTTAAAACACAGTCCAGTAAGAAGTTGTGTGTACAAGGCAACGTGGACTTTAAACTCTCCAGTAGCCTCCATATTACTGTCAAACAAGCCTTGCTGAAAAGTACGAAGTATGCATGCTGGATCATCTTTGGGAATAGATGGCACATAGAGCCTCGTTTTTACTTCAGTCAGTTGCTTCATTATACTGACCCTCCGTCTTTGGAGGATCTGAATTTGTAGAGGCAGAATAGGTATTGATTTCCTTTCCTCTCTTCTTGAAAGAATAGGCTTTTGGATCTTTTTCTTTTGCAGTTTCTGAGGCTGTAAATTAAAGAAGTGTTGTATGGAACTGGGAGCATGGAGGTCTTTAACTTCTGTTTGTCCAGCCATTGGAGTATTGAAACAGTATGGTTATGAAAAATCCTACCAAACTCCATCAAAATTTGCAGAGTTTACTTGGGTCCTCACCATGTGAGTTAAGGGAACAAACCCCCTGTTCTGGGCCACTGTGACCTGGAGGCATCACACAGTGGTCCAGCAGCGCTTTGCAAGGATGAAAATGTCATCTGCTTTGTCCTCAGATGCTGTCACAGGAGTCTCTCTTCCTGGTGGAGGAGCAGGCAATATGGTTGTACTTAGAAGGCTGTGATTCTCTTAATTGTATGCAATAGTTTTTGAGTGGGTTTTTTCCACAGTCTGTTAGGACCATGGAGTTGTTTAGACTTTTAGTTAGTGGCAGAAGCAGCAGCGACACTCAGTCTGACACAGGCAATTAAGTATTATATTTTCAGGATTGGAAAGGCAAGGCTGCTTTACAAAGAAAAATCACGGAAGAATTATGATTGCCCATGAAGCCTAGATAACACTTGTAATATTTAAGATATATATACTTGGACAGTGACTTGCATTGCAATGATTTAGGAATTGATTTGTAGAGGTGGGTCGTAATACTTCATGGTTTTAATTACAACTGATAGCACTGAAGCCAACAGTAAAAAATAGTGTGATGGAAAACCAGCTAATTAGGGTCTTAAACACAAACCCAGCCCTCTAGAGGCAATGTTATTAACACTTTTCCATTGTTGCAGAGTGTGGGTTCAGTTTTAGTCCATAATAAAATACACTGAAATAGATTTCCTAGAATTGTCTGTGTGTATAATCATCTTCAGTGGCTGTGAAGGTATAGGGGAATAGCTGTTTATATGAGTTGCACATTCTCTGGCAATCAGCATTTACTCATTTAATTAGAATTTAAGACTAAGTGGCATATTTTCCATATCATATGTGGGAGTGTAGAAAACTCTTAACTATTTATATGTGTAAGTTGCACTCTTAATTTCTGTCAAATTTCAGAACTTCACTTTGGATAATCCTGAGGTATCCTCAAAAACGTTATACTGATTGTGATGGGACTTAGCTGATAACTCATATAAAAACTCTTAAATAATGAGTCACTGAAGTTAATTGATTCTTTAAGTACTCAAGTTGGATTCCACTATTTTGTTTTATGCATGTACATTATATTAATAACAAGAAAATCTTTCTTAAATAATACTGTAAGTACTTTTTCAATAGAAGGCTTTTGACCACTGTTACAGGCATAGCTTCTGAAATATATCCTTCAGTCCAATTCATTACCCCAGGTGTAGAAGAAAGGAGGAGTATCTGCCTTGGCAAAAGAAGTTTTTTCTCTCCTTGTCAAAGGAGAAAGCAAAGATGCGAATGAAAAATAACAAAACATACCAAAATAGTGTGGCATTTCCTAGGAAGGCTGACATGGCTGCTAAGATAAAGATGCTTGCAAATTTTTAGAAATTATATTCTCTTTGGAATCGTCTCGGAGGATATTGGCATAGGATTGTTTTTTGGTTAAGCAACCCAATAAATGCACCTTCACTGTATCTCCATTTAAATAAAGAAACCCAACAAAAACACCAAAACCCCTATTTTGGCCCACAGTAGTTTTGCTTTCTGGAAAACTGGGCCTAGCCTGTGCAACTCTTCCTTAGGCTCCCTAGTCAACCAGCAGGTTTTCCATTGACAAGGATGAGGCTCTTGTACCAGGAGACATGGTCCTTGACCCTCCAAGTCTCCTGGAGGCAGTGGTTTAGAAATCCATAGCCTTTAAAGCCATGCTTTTTGGGAGTCAATATTATTATCAGCCAGGAATTCACCCAGCTAATGCTTTCTATTGTTTGCGGTTTTATGTGTAAAGCACTGTGTTTAGTTAATGCTTTGCTATTTCTTCCCACTTATTTAACCTTTGTTTTTGCCAGATGCAAGTGGCATCTTTTTGTTTTGTTAAACGGGCAGTGATGGTGTGCTTCAAGTACTCCAAAGGTTTTCCCTGTTTAACGCTGTAAAACTGGAACAACAACAACAAAAATAAATGCAGTTGAACTTTTAAAGCTTTTTTTTTTCCCTCTCAGCAGTCCTCAGAATTCAGATGAAAACAATGTTCTGTAGATTTGACTAAAACTGGTGCTTTTTGGTGCAGGTGGAGCTGAAGGTTGGGTGAACCTTTCACTGATAATGTTTTAATGCACGGCTTGTTCCCCATTATTGCTCTTTGTGGCTTTGAGCATTGTTGGTCTTTCAGAGGCCAGGGTACTTGGGATTGCCATGTTTTCCTATTTAAAATTAATAAAATTAAGGAGAAAGCAGGATAAGTGAGTTTGCCAGTATTTTGTCTTTTTAGTTTTGTGATGCTCTGATCACCTTTTCCACATCCACAAACCCTATCAAGGGAATAATTACCATTAGAGGGTAGTGCTGAGGAAGGACTAAACTTTATAAAGGAATGACTCATGCCTGCAAAATCCTACACCGAGAAAACAATCCAAGTGCTATGTAAATATGATTTTTGCACTGTCCATCGTGCAGTGGTTGGTCAGTGAGGGCTGACACTGCTGTGGAAGGCAGAGTTAGTGCATGCTGTTCCATGAGTTGCCTGCCAGCAGCAGGAAAGCCACACGGAGGGTTGTGCCACATGTCAAAATGCTGAGTTTTCCACTTTGTGCAAACTGTTCCCAATCTGTCTTGTTTTCCTCACCAGTGGAGGTGGTATTTTGTGGAGAGTATCCCAACAATTTTATTCCTGGACAAATAAGAGGAAAATATCTTTATGCTCCCCACTGTGGAGAAAATAGCCATTCTATGTTCACCCATGTGAAATAAAACCACTTTGGTGCATTTGAACTCAGCTTCCTGAGCACTTCCTTTTCAAGACAGAGTTCTTCTCCCATAATGACAATTTGTAAGCTCCTCTTAATAAGACCTGCTCATGTTTTACTTCAGAAGAGCTTGTGGGCCCATGAGTATCCAATGTCTACTGACATCCACACACCAGATTTGCTGTGGCATTTGGAGGTAGTTTAGAGTGGCTGAAGAGACCATATTCCTTTCTGGAGCTAAACTGTGCCCATGCTGTTTTCTGCAGGGTTTGATCTGCACTCTTAAGTGCTGTGCATTTGCTGTACCTTCCTATTCAAGGAGTGTTAGATGGAATTATTTTTCAAATATAACTGCTCAGTCTCTGCTTTCCAGATGATGTATTACAGTGTTAAGCTTCTGGTTTAAACATCACTTAAAATCTGAACTGCACAGAGTTACAGAGCCCAACTTCACCCCGAGGAGTTCCTGTAGAGCAGGTGGCAGGACACTGGCAGGTTAATTTATGTAGTAAAGTCTCCAATTCCATCGTTAATTCTGGACTGTCTACTGTCACTGATCTGTGGCTAGAACCTAGGAGTTGCCATGGGCATTCCATCATGCAAATACGGGATAAAAATCAAGACAAATGGTCATAGGTAGAAAAACTTGGGGCTTTAATCTAGAAGTTAGTTTCCAGTTAATGGCAAGAGGAGGATTGTTGTCAGACGTACTACAGTGGAAATGTAATTTCGATATGGGATTTTGCAGCTTTATTTGTTGTTAATTGCATAAACAAGTAGAAGAAAGGATGGGGAGAGTAAAGTTAATTTGAGAAGAGATAACTCTTCTGAGACAAATCTTAAATCTTGCTGAAACAGGAAGGTTAAAATAGTACTCACTGAGCATTAAATTTAACTTTTCCAGTATTTCTTTCCTGTAGGCTGATTAAATTGTCCAGTCTCAAGGGAAGCAAGGGGGTTTTCCCACATTGTGGTAATGCTTGGTATTCAATATCTAGTTTAGGTTGTTTGTTTAATTATTCAATATTTGTGATGAGTCTTGGTAAGTGAAACTTTTTGCTTATACATCTGAGTTGTTGTTGAAAAATGCCTTAATATCTGATCTTAAGAGTATATATATATACATTTATGTCTTACATACTTGCATATTTATTTTTCAATAGATAGTATGATTCCAAAACACATCTGTGTTTGCAGTTTCATAATTATATTGCCAACGTTTATAAGACTCCACAGCACCAATTTTAAACGATCAATATGGTATCCAGTAAAATATTCTTAAGAGCTTTGATTTTGATTGAAAAAAATTACCATAATGCATAGGAAAAGATAATGGCTATTCTTCAATCAGCTACTTCCTTGTCTCCTGTGACCTTTTAACTCCCAGGCTGTCAGATAAGGTCTTCCAGTTAGCAGCTGCATTCCCTCTCAAGAGAAAGCCCTGATAAATTAATTTGGATTGGAGTTTTTTCTTGAGTTACCCAGGAGTCTTTTGAGGTGTCTTTATTGAAGGATGACCCTGAAAGACAGAAAATAAGGGAAGTTTCACGTTATATTTATTGGGACAATTAAAAAAAAAGGGTTGCTTTCTCAAACATGCATGCTGCCTGAATGAAACCTGCATTAGGTACTTTTATCTCATAGCTGCTTGTTTACATATTTGCCTTCTTTCTAATTTAAGCCCCTTTAATCTTGTTACTGGAAACTGCATGCCCTGAAACCGAAAGGCAAAATGTCATCCCGCAGTGGAAAGCTGGATAGCAAATGGGCATAGGGCAGCTCAGGAGGGCAGTGAGGGTGGGCAGAGGGTGTAGAAAAATAAACTCGTTGGGCAACACAAACCTGGAAGAGGTAGAAAGCAGCTGAGAGAGGAACCAAAGAAAGGTGAAGTACCTATAGATGATGTGGTTGTGAGAAAATGTCATATGTGCAGCCTTGGAAAGGAGAGAAATGTAGGGATTAGATCAAGGGGGAGGGAAACCATGAGTAGGATATCAGAGACATGAGAGCTGAGACAAGATGAAAGAAAATTGTGGAGACAACATCTTTGTCTCTGGTAGAAAATCTTGGACAAACAGTGCTTATTGCCCCTGATAACAATGCCTCATTTGGGCTCAAGGTTATTTCTTTGCTCAACAGTTGCAGTTCCCAAGGGGTTGCTTTCAATTGAATACTACAGGTTGTAGTTTTTTTTGGCAATTGTCTTTATTTAAACATAACTGCAGTCATGGAAGGGTGAAATGGTTGTAGAAGACAATCCCTCACTGAAGTCTCAGGACAGAAAGATATCATGAGCAATGTGAAAGTACAGCTGCTAACTTTATGTTCATATGAGCTGATTTTAACTTGTGTAAGTGGGGGCAGACCTGGTTGGACTCAGTCTCTGATGCATTTCCACTTGTGACAGTATCTGCCGGGTGCTGGAATCCTCCCACTGTACCTGCTGTGTGCTTCTGCCAAGGACACACTGCAGTTCTAGCAGTGGACTTGGGAATTACAGTCATCCTAAGCATGACTTTAAAGGCTATGAATTTCTAAACCACTGCCTCCACAAGGCTTAGAAGATCAAGGACCATTTCTCCTGGTACTAGCACAAGAGCCTCATCCTTGTCAATGGAAAACCTGCCTAAGGAAGAGGTGCTCAGGCTAGGCCCAGTTTTCCAGAAAATACTGTGGGTCAAAATAGGGGGTTTGATTTTTTTTTTTTTTTTTTTAATTTAGATGGAGATATAGTGAAGGTGCATTTCTTTGGGTTGCTTTGTGTGTGTGTTACTGTGGGTGAAAGCCTGGGCTTCCCTACCATGTTGTTTGACTGTATCCTACCAGAGTGAACATGTTGATCTGCTCCCAAACCACTGGGGCCTCTTATGCTTTAAGATTTTGAAAATTGCTCCCAGCTGTCTCTTGATCTTCTCCAGAATGCAGATTTCCAGCCCTGAATATGTACGGTGAGAGTGCTGTAAAGCCTGTAGGTCTAAAGCTAACTGGATCCCTCATACAGTCAGTGGAAAGAGGAGTTTGCTCTGCAGGATGGGAAGTTCAGTGGCTACATCCAACTTGCTTTCTAGGAAGACTGATGGCTACCGGGGGAATCAAGGAGAGCAGCACATTATGGTAAATTATTATTTGTGAACACCCTGTGAAATCTAATCTTCCAAACACTGTCATTTACCAATTCCCGATTTGCTTTCTGCCCGTGTGGTTTCAGCAGCATTAGTTGCACTTGGCTGGTTTAGCAAACATTTTTTGTCATTACATGTATTTGCTATTACATTCTTCCAAGTGTAAATCATGGAAAGTGAAATCATTAGGCAGTTGAATAGTAATAAAAGTATTTCAACCCGATGTTCTGGAGATACCTATACAGCCATTTATAAAAAGAATAAAATGAAAGAAAGAATAAAGGAATATCAGATGAAAAATATGTGTTTCTGCAAGATTTTAAAGTAGCTGTACGTTTTAATAGTTTTCTTTTTCACCAAAAGAAATTAATATTTTTTTCTGTTTGATGAATTTAATAAGTAGATGATACTATACAGAATTTATAGTTACAGCTTTTTTAACTGCAGTGAGTAAATTCTCAAAGTATTTCTTGTGTAACAAAATGAAAGGTGATAGTTTTTAAAAAAGAATTCCTTGGGATGCACCAAGTTTTCTTATAGCTCTCAGACTTCAAGACATTCCATGAATAAACCAGGTCTTGCATCTTTTCTCATGGATTTTGTTCTTTCTGGTGAGTTTTTTAAACAGTGTGTTAAAGTGGAGCATGTCATCCTCTTTCATTGTATTTTTTAAATCAAATTCTTTCACATGTGAATTCAGTACTATTAATAAGGTTGTAGTCCATTATTAAATAGATTATGATAACAAAGCATTCTTAATGCATTTACCAAGCATCTTAATTAATAATGGTAAAACCTGTTTTTATTAATATTACCAGTTTCCAATGTTACACATTTTTTTGCCATTTTATCAATTACTTTTATAAGTAATGCATGATTCACTTCCAGCTGGCTGGGTCTTTATCAACCCTGCTCAAGGCTGCCAGCTGTCAGGGTCTGATGCCTTCCATGCTTGCACTGTGCCTTCACCTGTTGAATATTATTTTGATGACAAACGTAGTGAAAGTTCCTGTATGGAATAATACTTTTACACCATGGCAACAGTATCAAAACATTACTGCTCTTCCTGCAGTCATTTTCTTTTACTGGATAGAAAAGCAGTTTGTGACTGGGAAGTCAGATAGACTTGGGAAAGCAGAAAACTGAGCCTTTTCCGGGTTGTCTGGTTTTTTACCCTTCAGTAGATCTCAGGGCTCAGTATAGGTCAAAAGTTCCAAGACAAAAATTATACATAGATTAAAATTAACTAGTATAACTAGAATGCATAGAATAATAGAATATTCTGAGTTGGAAGGGACCCACAGGGATCATCCAAGTCCAACTGCTGGCCTTGTGCAGGACAGCTGCAGGAATCACACAAACTCCCCCTAAATAAAACAAACAAAACACCCAAATAACCCATCTTTTACATAAAGATACATAGAACTTTTTTCTCCTCAATAATAGCCCTACAGTTCTCTCTTGTAGTGGGGCTGCTCTTGGCCAGGGTGCTGGGGACAGAGACCCACACAAACTCCCCCTAAATAAAACAAACAAAACACCCAAATAACCCATCTTTTACATAAAGATACATAGAACGTTTTTCTCCTCAATAATAGCCTTACAGTGCTCCTGGCCAGGGTGCTGGGGACAGAGACCCGCGGAAGTTGGCTGACAGCATGAAAAACTGGCTGGAGGGGGGAGGTCAAAGCATCTGATAACTGGGCCTTCTAGTACTTTCCAGCAGTAACTGCAGGAGGTATTAATTTTGTCTGTCAAAACAGACTAAAGATGTACTTAGGCACTGAAGATTATTCATTTAAATTATGAAAAGGCTGAAGTTACAGTGATGGATGTTTTGGAGGATGCAAGAGGGGACTTAGTTCTATTTAAATATGAATTCACTCTGGAGCTGTTGTAACATCCCTTACTGTAAAAAGTGGAATTGCTGAGCTGCAAGATTTGTTTTCTGAAACTGTGCTTAGGACTTATCTGGTCTTCTGCTTCAATGGCATTTCTCAGATTAGGGTATTTAATCTTTTTAAGCCTGGCTGTTTAGTCAGTGGTGACCCTTGCGGCAATTGTGGCATGAGAGCTTTCCATGCAGCCCTGAGCTTCAGCTGGATCCTATGGGAACTTTGTAGGTTACATGAAAGGGATTCAGACCTCCAAAAAGGCATCCTCTAGAATGCATTTCCTCTAGAAAATGCAGGTTAAGTGCATTTATTCTTCTCAAAGATACTTTGGGCCCACCAGTAGGTGAATTTGTCTTTATGAAAGGCTGTTTTGTGCACCAGACATTATACACCTCAGATCTCAGCTTCCATGAAATGGCAGTGGTAGAGTAGATGTTAATATCCTGTAAATTAACGTGGACTGTTTCAATTCCAATTCAGCTTCTTTTTCTTCATTTTAAAGAACTATCTTAGACGCCTCAAGCAAATACAATTTTATTCATTTAAAGATTAATTTTTAACAAGTAATGATGGAACACATCATGCAATTGCCTTTTTAGCAGTTTTCTGGTCCTGCCATGTGAGATGCAGTTTGTGTGAAGTCTTCAATAGTTTGTTACAGGAAAGGGACCCATGCTGAAGGGTCTCTTTCACAATTGATTTTTGTGCTGTTTCCTGTAGGACCTGTTGCAGGTTTAGAACCATAGCTCTTTGAAAAAGCTTCATAAAGGTGTACTTAAAATGCATAATGTGAATTTAAAGTATAGGTACATTGGTGTATCTTCTGGGGTAAAAAAAGGAGACAGAGTTTTTGCAAATCTTTACAGTCTTGCCTTTGTGTGCTTTCTTGTGGTTGTTCCATGGCTGTATTTTTGTGTGTGTGGTTTCAGGGGTTTCAGGCTCTTTTTTCCTTGTTTGTTTCTTTGTGTGTTTATTTTTGTTTTGTTTTGTTTCTACTTGTGTTATTGTTCACTTTTTATTTCTCCTCTGTTCCTCTCTTCTTCCTCTGTTTTCTAACTGCTGATCTTGCAGAGGAAAACCAAATTTTATCATGAATGGGGCAGAAAATAGCCATCAAATAGTAAGGAGTTGCTGCTAGTAGATGCATGCTTTTGGAATATTGAGGTTCTTTCCCCATTTTATTCACTGCATGTTTAATGAGTGCTTCAAAATCAGAACCTTCAGGAATTTCAAGGTATTTTCGTGTAGCTTTCCCCATCTTCTAAGAGAAGAAAGTCTAGGAAAAACTTGGGAAAGGGTTTTGTAAAACACCCTCTCAGCTGATTGGGATAAACAGTTGGGAGTGTGTAAGGATATATGCAGACATCTTATCTAAGTTTAGAACTTGGTTTGAACTTTGATTGAGATTTATTGTTCTTTTAGATATGCTTGATCCCATTACAGCCTTTAAAATATTCAAGGCCAGGCATTTTTGGACAAAAGTGGTAAATGAGTGACTTGCACTTAACATAAGTATGAGGCTTCTCCACCCTAGGAGCTCCTATCTCAGCCTTGATTAAATGGCCCCTCCAGGAGGGCCCTGTAGACTCAGACAAAGGCTTGGCGTGTGTTTGCTCAGAGATACTGCTGCTTTCTGCAGATCTTTACAAACTAAGGGACTTTTTAAAGACGTCATGGCTACAGACATCTTGGCACAGAAGGGGACTTTGTGAAAAGCACATCTGCTGTCTTGCAGCAATGTGGCCTTTTTATAAGAGATACGACATACTTCTCTAGGAACATGCATGGTTTGCCTGTTGGTAAGGTCTATATAGTTCACCTTTCCCTGTTTCTGAGCATATTCCAGGATGCTTATGAATACTCCTGTGGTATTCTATTTACCCTCAGTCTCCATTAGTAAAAGATCATGCACATAATTAGTTAAAAACTTGCCTTGTATTTAACAAGTTTCCTTTTTGGAGAAGGATTGCATTTTTGTGGTGAGACAGAATTTCTCTTTTCTGCAGTGCACATGACAAAATGCAAGGCTGGCTGATTGGTGAATTCAGCAAAAATAAAACAACTTGTTCCAATATTTTAGACTTTAAAATGTCACTGTCTGTTTTACTAGCACCAGTCCTTGATTTATGGCACTTCTGCTTGCGCAGGGATTGCAGTGTCTTCTAGTAAGAGTCACCAGCCTGCTCCTACCCCTTCCTTGCACAGATTAGATGGCTGTGCAGTATTAGCAGAATGTAAACTAGCAGTTTAAATGAGATTACTGGGATTAGTCATCTGGATGGAGAAGATTTAAAGTGGTCACAATTCTAAGGACCTTGATTGAGGTCCTTAGAATTGTGAAGTAGACAGCGAAGCCATTATGGACAAAAGGAGAAATGAGAAATGGGAAATAGATACAATGTAAGAATGGATTTGGTTTATGTTTTGGGTATTTCAGAATAAATAAAGGTATTATATTGCCTTTCATTGCTCTGATCAGCATGGAGGTTTTCTTGTGGCAAGAGGCAAGAGAAACATACCACGAAATAATTTATTTTTAAATGTAGAGTTTCATAGCAGTAGGAAATTATTTTGCTGTGGAAATCAAATGAAGGAAACGTCCTTTCTGTCTAAATGTATCTATATAGCACCATGTGTGTCCAAAAGACTTGCTTAAGACACCTTTCATCTCACTATTTTTATATTACAGCAAAAAAGCTTTTATATAGGGCTAAAAGACTGAGTAGGAAATACAGATTAAGACTCAGTGGATCTACACAAGTCTGTATAATCAAGGTGTTGCAATATTGAAGTAATAAACTCTTCTCACAACTTCACATCTTGGAAACAGCCTGTGCGGAGTTTTATTCTTGGCTTCTAGCTTGCTATTTCCATCTCCTCAGTCTGATAGCTGTTGTCTAAGGAATATTGGAATTTGTCTTTACTTTTGGTCATTTCCTCTCCCTCATGTGCAGTATCAAAGTCACCCAGTTCTCTTCTACTACCAAGTGTAGCTTTTCTCCTTTGTTCTAGTGTAAGAATTAAGGTTTGTTTTTTTTTTTTCATTGTAATTTTCAGTAATTAAACTGATTAGAATTAAACTGGTGGGGAAACTGCATTTGATTACATAGGCAATACAGAGGAGGTAAAATTCATCTAACTAGGTTCCTTTCCAGCCTTTAGGCTTTTAATAGCTAAGTTAATTTCCTAGAGGAGTATGGGCTGATTGAAGGAAAAACTATAATCATTAATTGCAGTAGATTTAATTTGTTTTAAGTGTAACGAAAAGACTGCCTGAGACTTTGGGGGAAGAACAGAGCCATGCTCCAGTGCAGTCCCTTATTCCAGCCAGATCACTGTGGATTTTGCTGCTTCTAACATACTCTGGTAACATTTCGGGACTCTTGGTGGGTTTTATGCATATTGGTAGGAATGATATCAGCATTACATGAGACAAATTAACAGGACATTTTTTCCTGCAAATAATGACCATAAACTTGTGCTGGGTATTTGGTCATGTGGGCTTTGAACTGCAGTCTCCCTACCTGATGCTTTGGGCACAGCAAATCCTCTCTAGCTCCACCGAGCCATCTCTTTGCTGATGTGCATATAGAATGTGTGATTGATGTGGCTGCTTTTCAAGAGAAAACAGATTTTTCCATATTCACTAAAGTTTGGGGGGGTTTATTGTCATATAATTTATTTCTCCCTGATGGTTAGAGCATGTGACTGGTGTTCTGGGGCCTCTCTCTATTAATTGCCACTAGAAAAGTAATTTTATATAAAGCTATAAAAGATGATTCATCATTTTCTTTTCTGAACAGCTATAAAAACATACTTTACCTGCCTCACAGATGTGCTTATGTGTAGTATAAGATGCCTGTGATATCCTTTGACATTACTGGTCTCTGCATTCATATAAGCAACATTTGTACTTTGCCCAATTTTACCTTTGTTTTCTTAGTACATTTTTCAGAATTAATCAGCTGCCTCATAAATCACTCTAGTAGTATTAGAATAGTGAAATGAAGTGTTTGCTCTGCACAGATTAGATTATAGCATCCTTGTTTATATTTCCTAGACATGGAATAGACCACTGGGAGTTACATGCTAATCCTGGATTCAAATGGTCTGTGTGAAAGCTTGGAGCTTCTTAAGATCTTTATTTTTCCTCGAGGTAATATATAGAAGGGAAAATAACTCATTAAAATATCATCTCATTGACAGCAAGGCGTTACAAAGTTGCTCTAGATGGACTGCGTATATTGCAGCATTTTGGAGAAAAATGATTCAACTTGGACCAGTGTGGTTTTTGAACCAACGTTCATCCCAGCGGGGTTTTTTAGCTACATGTATTTGCTTTTTTGCCTTACAGAAAGATTGGTAAACCAAAAGCATAGAAGCCCTTATTTAAGTAGCACTTTAAAGATGCTCAGAGCAGCGTACTTTGAAGTGATTAGTCAGCTTTCCCCAATTTATCTTTGGTTTATTTATCTGTAGAAATTGTTTGTAGGATTTTTCTTTCTTGTTCTCAGTCCTAAGCTCTGATTCACAAGCCACAGACCTTTTTATTGAAACTCTCCGTGAGAATACTTTGTAGGCTGTACAAAATAGCTTGTGATTGAGTTGTGGCCCAGGCAAAGGGCATATGTGTTCTATTACTTGTTTTACATGCTGGTATTGCTCTTGAATTAGTGGGCAAACTGTGACTAGAAGCAATGAAAAAAAAATAGCAAAAATAGCAAGTATGAGCAGTTCTTGCGGTTTTGGGTAGCGGTTACGGCTGAAAGGATTTGTGGTGGAAGTGCTTGTGGTGATGGTGGTAAATTAACCACAAGCATCTTGGCCACCAGAGAGTGAATTCATATCATCTGTCTTGGGTTCACAAAACACAGATGTCCCACATTGCCACCGGACAGTGCGTGCCTGTCATCATCGGCCCTGGAGGGAAATCAGTCTTCCACACGTGTTCTGCATGCAGAATCTTGGCTCATCTAGACTATGGAAATAGTTGCCTAACTGGGAGTCACCCTACATGACAAGGTGGCATGTGTCCTGCTTGATACAGGCAACATTTCCCTATCTAAATTGACCAGTGGAATTAGCAGGAAGCAAGGACATGAAATTCTAAGGGTGACCCACTGGTGCCTATATGATGAAGTTATTGATTAGGAGTTGCAGCTTGATGATTATTTTTCTGTCTGCACGGCATTATCAGCGTTGACAGTGCAACATCCTGCCCTCCTGTTGTGCTTCACAGAAAATGAAAGCTCCTTGTCCAGCATAACCTCAGTAAATTTTTCATCAAAGCCTTAATGCTGCCTCTGCCAGATACTACCTGCTAGAATGCACAACCTTATAACAACGTTGCCTGTTTACTGCAAATTTTTGGATAATAGCTTTAATCTGCCTTATCTTTAAGAAGTGCCTGTAATCGTAGTGTTAAAGAGGGATCTTAAGAGTTTAACAAATCGACTCAATGCTTTATTACTCAGGCAGCCATGGGGAGCACAAGGGGCAGGCACACAGGTGATGGACAGGGAAATGGGGTGCAGGGCACTGTTTGCTAGGGAAGTAAGCACACAGCACAGCTCGGTCTGGTGGTTGTTGGGATAAATCACAAACGGTGAGCATCTGCAGCTAGGAAAGATTAGAAACTCTCCGCAAGCTGACAGGAACAAAGAATTGTCCCACACAATCTAAAATCTGTCATTGCCAGGGATTTCATCTGGGCTCTTGGCTCTGTCATGCCTTTGAAAATATCTTCAGGCCTTCCCATCATTTTGATTATTTGTGATCTTCCTTTTCTTTAAAGTTCCTGAATAGAGTTTTTAGAGTTTTCAGGGAGTGTGAAAATAGTAAGCTAACAGTATTTTTTTTTCAAACTTTAGTTTATGTTTCTCCATTTTAAGATGTGTCATGGACTGTACGTTCCAAGAGCAGTAAAATGGAGAGGATGATCGATCTGACTAAGCTGACTTACTTTTATCATAAAAGGGGAAGTTTCTGATGTCTCTGATGGAGTAAGTTGATGGCTACACTTTATTCTTACTGTCTTTTATGGTCTTCTCCAGATTTTTTTTAGGCTATAGCTTTTTGAAACTGACACTTAAGAAAAAGTATGGATAGTATATTTGACAGCAGGATACAGAAATATTTGGGACAATATTATTAGAGGCACTGTATGATGTCCAGTCCATATTTTACCGTAATGCATTATTTCTGGTTTGACTGAAATACTGAGGTTATTAAGTTCCACTTTCCCTTACAAAGGAGTACATGACTGTCGTTATACAAATATTTAGCCCTATAGGAACAGTTTGGGCCTATGTTTGAAAACAACACCCCCACGACTTTAAAATACATAACCAGAACCTCTGTTTCTTCTGTAATGTGGCTCCCACAGACCACAGTAGGAGCTGCTTCTAATTTCAGGCTATATAAAGAAAGGATCATTAGAGAGGTGATGCAACATGATCATGTGCAGAGCATGTTACACTCACCCAGTTGGACACATTTTAAAGTCAACTTCAGTGCTTTGCAGGCTCTTCAGCTCCTACAAGTCTGCGCTAGTTGCTTGCAGGAGCTTGTAATTCATTGTCAAAATCTTCCTCCCAGGCTGCTCTTGCAAAAACAGTGCAATAACAGCTTGCCTTCCTCTAACTTGGAGGCAAAAGTTGCAAGTGAAGTCTTGTCTGTGTAGCTGAAAAAAACCAAACCATACCAAACCAAAACACCAGGGCTGTTTCTGTTTTGTAGGACATCAGGTGTGCCTTTTTTCTTGGTTGTTTTTTTTAATTTTTATTTTAAATTGAATTGTTCATGAGTGTTACTACCCTAAGAAAAAACAGTGGTGTGGACATGTGCTACTTTGAGTTGAAAATTCACCCACTGAGGTCGCCCTGCAGCTGGAGCCATGATTACCCTTGCTTGGCTTGCCTGGGAGTAAAACAGGGGAAGTGTGGGATGTGCCTGCACCACAGGGAAACTCTTCCTGCTGGTTACCCCATGGAAAAATGGCAGGACAAGGGCCCAGTTAGCTTCTTTGCAGCAGTGGTCTTTGATTTCATAACAAATTAGGGATTTTAAAAGTGATTTGAAGCCCTGAATTTTGACTACTAATGTTTCAGGACTGAAATATGTTAGTTTTTGTTGCCTTTTGTTTTCATTTTCAGAGGGTAACTGTTGCTTTAATACAGCTTTTTGCAATCTGACATTTTCCTTGGAGAAGTTAAATATTAGGCAGTTTTTTTGTTGCAAAATATTGAAATGAAACCTGGTTTCATTTATATATAACTACACTATAAGTACCATAGCTGTGTTTTAAAAATAGAAGAAAAATGTCATAAGATACAGGTAGACTTTGGTAGGCTCAGAGCTGGCTGTAATTTTGAAAAGACAAAAGCAGCAAAAGCTTGAAGAACTTCAGTCTGATTTTTTTCCCCTCTGTTTTCCAGATAACATATTCTAGTTCCTTTGGGATACTGGAAAGATGCATGAGTTTTGTAAATTTCACTAATTATTTTGCAACAATTACTACCACAACTGTTTTACTAATTGTGCTAGTAGAACCTTGGACCACGTCTTACTTTATTTTGCATAGGCTTTTAAATATTGATAATGATTCTACTTAAATGGATTAATTATATACTGCAGCACTTTGATTCCCTTTAATGTTGCATTTACAAACCACACAGATGGCCTAAACTGTGTAATGAAGAATGGGTTTTAGTAGACCTGAATATTTTTGTCCTCATTATTCTGCGCTGAAGGAAGTTCCTGTTGCTTTCCATTTCAGCTCAGCTAGATTGTTAAATACCTTAATGATCTAGAAGGCAACTTTTAAGTGGCTGAGCAAATCACAAACTGATGCACAAAATGGATCAAATCTTAATTAATCTCTTTCCCTTTATCATCTTGTAGTGTGTGTGACAACTTATCACCCTGTGTTTTAGAATGAAGTTGTTCCAAGTTTGTGCTTTTCCAATGTTTCTTGAAATGAGAGGAATGGGGGAAATGAGCTTCTGCAGAGGGGCACACACAAAACATGGCCATGGATCTTTCTGTGCTGGCCAGACACTTTTAGCCTTCTCTGACTCCTTCCCTGCAAACTGCAGGTTCTGATTCAACATGTCTGTCGTCTTCCCCCTCCAAGGATGACATCAGCCTCATCAAACAGGTTCTTCTCACTGTCCTTCTGGAGGCACTGGCAGGAAACCTTCTCCTTCTTCACCACGTTCTTTCTTTTCTTTTGAAATAGATGGTCCTGTCTAGCTGAAATTAATGCGACTGGATGGGTATGAGCAGTATGAATTTCACTGGCAGGAAAGTGTGAACTGCAGTTTTTGCAAAAATTTCACCTGGAAATGCTTTGTGTAGTTGTGTTTAGGACCATTCTTAAAAAAAAAAAAAGTTTATTTGGGTTTTGGGATATTCTTTTAAGTTACATTTTTTTTGTTGTGGTTGTCTGACTTTCCCACCAAGAAGCAATTTTGGTGGAGTCCTCAGGCTACTGCAAAGTTTAGGCTTCTTTTAAAGCTGCAGCCTAAACTTCAGTCCATATGGAAGTTTATACAGCAGCATTTAGGAAGTACTCTGGGCCAAACATCTCCTCTCATGGATTTTTCTCAGGATGTGTTAGTCAACTTCAATTTCTGTTAATTTTCTTTCGCCCTGCATTGAAGCAATTACTGTATTTCACTGTATGGTAAAAATCCTGTCATTCTGCTCCCTCTGCTTTGAAGTTATGCCTCCAGTTAGGCCAAGTTGAAGATGTTATCCTGATAGCTGTGTGCTCATTTCTGTCCCATGCTGCTGTCTGCTGCCTTACCTGTGTTGGGTCTTTGGTGCATTTGGTGGCTTTTTTTTTAGTTGTCATATCAGATTTCAGAGATGCTTTGCATATGACTGATTAAGCTTAATGGATGTAATATATAACTTTAAAAAATAACCTTCTTGCATAAATGCATATCATGTATTGACTTGGTAATGTATTAGAAGAAGAAAAATAACTGAGACCTTATGACAGTTATTGTTTCCTTATTGAATTCAGAATGTTGTGAAAGCAATTTCCTTGACAGGATCAACTCCTGAGTACTTACTAGTATGCTGATTATTTTTTTTCCCCCTAATCTACCTCTGACATACCTTTTACAAGCTTGAAATTAGAGACAATGACTGCTTTATTTGCAAAGATAGCAAACCTTAGTTTAAAAAAAATCTGTTCTCTGTACAGAATTTCTGAGTAGGGAAGAGAATATCACAGGTTGTGACAGGTGAGCCATAAAGCCATTTTATTGGTTTCAAATACAAAACCTGTGCTTCTAATTGCACAAAGCCTTCCATTAGGTTTGTGGTTTATTTTTTTTTTATTTTTTTATTTTTTTTAATCTTTAACTTGTACTGTGCAGTTTCTATATCTAAAAAAAGGTAAGACATGTAAAACTCAATTCCTTCTGTAGTATCTCACATCATCTGTTTTGCTAAAACAAAGATGATGGAAACTTCGTGAGCAGAATTGTTTGGTCATGCTTCTAGGGATCTTGGCTTTTTAGAAAGAGAGCTTGAAGTTGGTACTTCCTATTATGAATAAAATTAGACTGGGTAAACGTTTGTGTCTACTTACACAAACGTTTCATGGGGAGAAAAGGACATTTTTTAGGAATGAAGCTGAAGTCTTTGAGTGTGTCTTGAGAGTATGATGTGCTCTTGATCACATATTAAAAGTAAGCAAACCTGGAGAGGAGCAACTTATTTGTAGAAATATTCTGTAAATTGTACTACCCATATTCTGGAGCTGTGTCTGGGGTATTGTTATGTAAGTGTTTTAAGTCAATCTTATTTGGCCACTTAGGTCTAGTGGTTTTCTAATTTCCAGTAGTCTCTGCTTTGCATCATTAGCCAGTGACATAACTTTGCCACTCTGACCCAATCTGTTGTTATAATGTTATTTTACTCTCCTGACTGCTGTGGCTTTATATGCAGGGAAGCATTTTAAACAGAGTGGTGACTGTGTTTTATTTACTGTACCTGCTGCAAAATGACTTCATGATCTTTAAGCCTGAAGCTTTTTACTTTAAGGCACCCAAACACATCTCTCGCTAAAAATGTTTGGAGGTACAAGGTACAGCTGTTATCTCACTCCTCTTTGTTCTCTCTGGTTTCTTGAGAGAAGATGAAACGAAATGCAATGACAGGTAAGGATGTCTCACAAAACATGTAGAAGAAATGTAGCTTCCCATTCCATAAATTACTGTTACTCTGCTCACCAGCTGCCTCTTATGATGTTTTATTGATGAATAAAAATGGTGTCTGAGGCAATAGAATGTCTTGCATCTTACAATACTGCCAGTTATAAAGTTGTCTCCTTGAATAAATTTCACAATTAGAAAGTATTGACAAAAATATTCAATCTTTTTTACATCAAAATAAGCTCAAACATCTGCTGCCAAAGTCAGACAATATCAACTAATCTTTTAGAGTTATATTTTTATTATACTGACAGATGCATGGCTGCATGACATAGATGTCAATTTAAGTTACTAGTGCCATTAATACTTGACAAAGACATGCTCCCAGAAGAATTTATGTTCTTAAATTGTTGTCAGATGAGTATGTGCCAACAAAAAGTAAACAGTTATTCAGCCGTGTTGTTAACAAAGCTAAAAGTGTGTTATCTCCAGAGATATCACAAAAATTGCTATTCACATCTTTCCTATTCTCTAAATTCCTCAGAATTGACAGCAGAAAAAATAATTCTGTGCCTGCAATTGCCTGTTCAACCTACCAAATATACATCCTCCTTCACTTTTTGTATGTTCTGGCTAGCAGCACAGAAAGATTTTCAGTTTTGTCTGAGGTGAACTTCTTCAGCATTCAATTGCTTTCCTCAAAATTTCAAATAATCTTACTGTTTAGTAAACATGTTGTAAAGAGAACAGTGAGGAAAATATAAACACCACACCAGAGTTTCTGATCTGTTTATTCAGTCAAAAAACTGCTGGAAAGTGATACAACATTTTGGGGGGATGGATTGTAGGAGAATAGAGACAGTGCTGAAGGCAATCTCAGCCCTGAGGAGTTGCACCTGTACTAATTACCAAAGAGTAGGAACAGCCCTGCCCTTAATAGGACACAGCTGTATCCTATAAGGCCTGCCCTTAATAGGGCACAGCTGTGCCAGTAAGGATGGGTGCTGTGAGTGGATTAGCTGATGGAGAGGAGGGCTGGAGAGTGTTGGCTCTGCTGCTAGGAGCAGTAAGGACAAGGTGGTCATGTAAGGGACAGGGAGAAGTCAGCTGGCCATGCACAAGGAAGAGAAAAGGAGTCAGTGTTGTGTGAAGCTGCTCATGGGAACTCACAGAGAGAAGGTATGGAAGTTTTACAGTGAGATGATGAACTGATGGTGACAGTCAGATTGGTGCCAAGCACCGATGCCAACAGTTTGTGGCCTGTATGGGGATGAGTCCTGACACAACATAACTCTTTAAGGAGGCTGAGGATTAAAACATTGATGTCCAGTTCTTATTTGTTCAATGTGCTGATATATTCTTTATTAAAATTTGTACATTTCAGTAACCTGAGCTTTCATTGTGGGTATTCTATCAAGAGCAACTAAGCTTACTTTAAATTCTTTCCTTCCAGGTTTTTTGTTTTCTTTACTTTTTTCCTTTCTCTCCCCACACTAGTTTTCTGGAAAGAATTTTGTTTCTTAAAGCAAGCATTAAATTCTCAGGGTACAGCAGACTAGTGTTCACTGGGTTTCTTTAGTAGGGCTTCCTGTTGCTTTTAAGCAGCATATTTATCTAGTCCATTGAGGTTTTAAGTAACTTGAAATACTGTATTTCTGGTTGAATCTGGGGCTATAAGCATCTCATTAAGGGCTAAATCGTTAGCCTTACTGATTAGGTACTGTTTTTTCATTGAAGTGATTTTTTTAGAGTGGTTTTTTTTCTTAGGGATGAGTCTGAACTTTGTAGAAACACTTTTTCTGCTAATGATTCTAATGTCGCTATTAAAAAGAAACCCAGGGCTGAAAGCCATCTTAACACTTCTAGATGTATTTCTGTTCACTGTACCAAGACAGACTGTGAAGGTGAGATCTGGCTCTCGGAATGCAGCATTTGAGTCTCCTTTTAAAGTAGTGGTGATGCACACTATCTCTGGAGCTGTGGTTTGTGTCATCATGGAGCTGCTATGTAAAGGACACCACAGAACTGGTCCCCAGGTGTGGTGCTCTTTTTTTTCATTTTTTTTTTTTTTTTAAATTGAAGCCTATGTTACTGGTGTAGGCAGAAATATTTAAAATTAGATGAACTCTTATCTCTGCTGCCTCTTTAGGGCCATGGCCAATGATGTTTTGGATGGGGCTCTATCAATGTGTGTTCCATTTTAATCTGGCACAGCAGTCTGTCATCTGCTGGCTGCCTGACCACTCTGTGTATATATTAAAATAATATTTCAAGTTTCTATTGCGAGTAGATTTTCAGAGTTAATGCCCAGAAATCTATTGTGGTCTCTAGTTTTTAAGGAGGCAATTTCAGAGAGGTTGGGCAGGTCACTTTGAAAGAGTGATATGGGGAATGAAATGAGGTGCAAGAAGCCTTTATGCACATTTTTTGGAGCCCCTCTTACTCTTGTTTGCTTTCTTTTATTGTTCTTTGCCTTGGTAACTTGGTAGCAATTTAATCTTCCTGTTTCCTTTCACCTTGAGTCTCCTGTGACTTGAGAATCCTGTGCAGCTCTGGAAAAGAGAAATAAGAACAAAGGGTTAGCCAAGATGGATTTACAATCTGCAGTCATAAAATCATAGAGTGGTTTGGCTTGGAAGGGAACTTAAAGATCATCCCATTCCAGCTGTCCTGCTGTGGGTGGGCATTCTGGAGTGACACCTTCCACTTGATCAGGTTGCTCAGAGCCTTGCCATGGATGGGACAGCCACAGCTTCTCAGGGCACATGGTGTGAGGTGTTCTGCCAAGGCTGGGCATGCCCTGAGTGAGAGGAGTTGCAGCGGTGTAATCTGTGGGGCAATTTGGACTCTAAAGTTTGGAGGTTGAAAGCTTCCTGGGACCTTCTGCTGGTTGCTTGTACAGCTACCCATAGTTGAACCTCTGCAGCAGGAGCAGCTTCCAAAGGGTTTTCCAAGACTTGATGGTTTGGGAGCACTGATGGACAAAATGCAGCTGCAGATAAACACACAGGGACTGGAAGGAGAGGCCATGCTTGCTCCAACATAATACGATCTAAAGTTTGGAGGTTGAAAGCTTCCTGGGACCTTCTGCTGGTTGCTTGTACAGCTACCCGTAGTTGAACCTCTGCAGCAGGAGCAGCTTCCAAAGGGTTTTCCAAGACTTGATGGTTTGGGAGCACTGATGGACAAAATGCAGCTGCAGATAAACACACAGGGACTGGAAGGAGAGGCTCCAACATAATACACTGTGATTGCAGCCATGGGGCTGTGCTGACCTCTGTGTGGGAGGAGATTCATTAGGTGCTAAGTGACAAATTACTTCTGTAGTGGTAAGACTTTCCCAAATAAGAAACGTGCGTTTTATTGAACCTTTTAGGAAGTGTCTGAAAAATCTGAAAATAAAAGTTCTTGCTTTTTGATACATTCTTTCTAGAAAAGAAACAGTAAATATAAATCAGTCATGTTCTTTCCTGGAATCATAGGGAGATGGTTTGATTCTGCTTCTATTATGCAAGAAAAATTAAAAAATAGAGTCCCTGTGAATTATTACTGCATTTTCAACAGCTGTAGTAGATGCATTGCAGCCAAAACCCATTTGAACTGTTTTTACTGTTTCTATAGAAAAGTGTGTGGTGCTGACTTATATGTTATTAAGAAGATTTTGGAAAATATTGGAAAGATGAACATTGTCAGGAAAACTTAATGAGAGAAACATAATTCTCTGAGAAGCCATTGAATGAAAGTTTGCAGTGGGGGTGTTGGCTGGGTAACTGAAGAAACTTTTTTCGCAGTGGAAACTTTGGTAACAGGTTTTAGCTGTATGTCTCAAGTCTCTCAAACATAATAACTGAAGTCCTAGAACGTGACTCATGTAAGGATTAGAATAGTTTAATTGTAGGTGTATTCTACAGTGCCAAAAATTAAGCTGGAATAGCAGGCGGTAGATGACACTTGTTCCTTTTAGTTTCTTCTGATAAGAACTCTCCTGATTTCTATAGCAGATAAGTACTTTTTAATGCAGGGAAAGTGATGTTACCTGTTACATGAGGTCTTCAGAAGCAGCTGTAGAAATATGTGAGGCTGGTTTTATTTGTTTCTTTGTTTAATAGTGAATTTCAGTCAGGGCAAGAATTAGGTAAATATAGCAAGATTGACGTTCTTTGTAACGTGTCTGCACATTTTTATTACTACCATCATCATGTCTTTGTCAAAGGCAATACATACATGGCAGTATTTGTTCTCTGCTAGCACCTTAGAATAGGCAAGAGATGTTCATCACTTGCAGATAATTTTGTTGTTGTTTTTTAAAATTTTCCATTTTGTGCCTGTTACTTCAACCTTTCTGTGTCTCCAAAGAAGCACTTCTTTGAAAATTTTCTTTGAAAATTTACTTTTTTGAAACAAATTACTTTGTTTCAGAGAAAAAAAAGGATTTATTTTTGTCCTGTTTTCTTTCATCTAATTTTCCATTTTGTGCCTGTTACTTCAACCTTTCTGTGTCTCCAAAGAAGCACTTCTTTGAAAATGGGTCCAAATTACTTTGTTTCAGAGAAAAAAAGGACTTATTTTTGTCCTGTTTTCTTTCATCTGATGTTCCAGGGTACTAGAACCAGACTTGGATGAGGAAAAGGCAATGAGAACGTTTCTCTAGGTCTTGGTTTCAATGATTCCTCAGTGAGAGTGGGACACCTAATGCAAGGATGAGTAGCTAACTTAGTTAATTAGTTCGCTTTGATGTGATATGGTCAGCTATGCTGGATATAAAACTGTTAATTTTTTACTTTAAAGAATTGCATTTTGACTAATGTAGAAGTACTTCTTGAGTAACATAGAGGTACTTTCAGACACGGATCTTGGCTGTGATGGGAAATCTGGCCTTCTGATGGAGGCAGTTTTACTGCAGTGTCAGGCAAGGCTGGCTGCAACTGTTTGAGGTGAAAATGGATGTTAAGTCCAAGGTGTTTGTAGAATATCTGATACAGAAGAAAACAAAGATAATTGTCAATTTTATGTAAGAGTCTCAAGAAAGTGATGAAAAAACCCAACAGCAGGGGATTTGTTGTTTACAACTTCTATTGAAGAGACAGAGGAAAGTTACATAAACAGTAACATGTAGAAAATACCTAATTTATTCTGTGTATCTTACTATATACCCCTGTCCTGGAACAGGACATGGTTTGAGGTATCTATTCTTTACTCATTAGAAATACCTATGGCTCTCCTTTATGCTCTTACTTTGTTTTAAATATTTTCTGATACAGCAAGGATTTGTTTCCCACACATCAAAAGGACAGGTTTAGAATCTTAGGCATTCCTTCTGTTTTTGCCTAGGCACCGAAAGGAAAATATTTGGCATGACTCCAATTGTGCTAGCTTAATTTGAAGGACCATCTTGTATCACCATGCTCTGAAAATTGCTTTTCATAAGTGATTTATCAAGTTCTGGCCTGGGTAGCTGGATGGTTACAGTGCTGAGTCAATTAAGCCTGCTGAGGGAAATCCCAGCTCAATTGCACAAACCCTTTTACATCAGTGGAGCCAGGATTTCTCATCATCATCCCCAAAGGTCCCATGGCATAGAAAACAAGGAGAGATAATCAGAAGTTGCATCAAAGTCTATTTAAGTTTCTCTACAATGAAAATTTTAAATTAATTTGGTAATCACAAAGGAATACGGTTTACGGAATTATAAATGCAGGATTGTAATTTCCTAACCTATTCAATGCATTAGCTTTAGTAATTGTATTATTGTTTTATTTATTAGCCTGCATTTTCAAAGATACTGCAAAGGTAAAGATTGTGATTGCAATTTACAATAAGTGATTGCTACTCTTCCCTTACCCAAAAACGCATAATGCAAAAACAAAGTTACTGAAGCAATGGACAATCTCTTGTGAAACATCTTCTGTTTTGGTTCTATGTATATTTAGGAAGCTCAATGCTAATAATTCCCTTTTTGTTTTTTTTACAGCTAATTCCAGCCTTCTTGGAGGTGGAGGAGGTGAGTCTTTACATAATGCTTTATTCACTCTTAAACTCTTAAGAATATAAGTTCAAAGGTTGGAAATATAAATTTATTAGATGGAGAAATTCACCAAAGTCCATAATCTTTCCTATCATCAAGAGGTAAGGTTTGCAACTGCTGCTGAATTTGGTTTCAACTCTGGGTCAAAGTAGGGGCTGACATGTATATGAGGGTGACTAAAACATAAAGGAACTGCTGAACTGCTTTATGCTGTGTTGTGTTTTTAAGTATTTAGGCTTTTTAATTTACCCCAGGGAATCTCAAATGTATGATTAATAAACAAATTGCCAGTTTTAACAGAAATGTGGAAATATTAAAATAAAGTAAAATGTAATTTTAGTAAATGATTGTGGTTTTATTTTTGTACTTTTTTTTTCATATTGTTATGGTTTAAACTTGGTTGCTTACCTTGCTCTCCTTGCCAGAATAGTCAAGTAGATCTCAATATGAATCTTTGGTGCAAAGCAGTAGACACGTTAGTAGTGTCTCTGACAAGGCAGGGATGCTCAAGTAGATATAATTGGATTGCTTCCAAATACATGGATGCTGTTTTATTTTAGTAGATTGATGCTATTTTACTTTTGATATTTCTGTAGTACCGTGGCTGTAAAAATCTACGTGAGTGGTAACAATTCAGGAAAGACAAACTCATAAAGAGCTTCATCTCAGTTTCAGTGACTTCCCCTGCCACCCAGAGGGAAGTAAGAGAGCTCAGTTCTGGAAATTTCACAGCGCAGGAGCGGTACAGGCAGCAACTAATGCTCCTTCCTGGTGGAAGTTAAAAGAACTCTAGGATCAGAGATTACATATGTAAGGGTAAAGGAAATGGCTCTGTAAAAAGACAGATCTCTGTTGCTTGTGAGGCTGCAGCCTAAGTCGTCAAAGCTGTTGTTTTAACTAAACAGGCAGCTCTTATTTTGGACTATGAAAAGGTGCTTGACAACTAAATAAAATCATCTAAATAAAACCATTCACGTTCCTCAGCTGTGTGTCTGGACATTAAAGTACAGGGCAGCCTTACCTGTTAATCCTGTTGGATTAATCTGTTTCTTTTGATTTGGGTTAGTTGTTTGCAGTATACCAAATTTTTCTTTGTTTAAAAGATAATCCTTTAGGAGGTAATCCTTCACTAGCTGTTCCTGTTTTTGCAGAGCTGTTCCTGTACCTCCCTTGCAGCACTTGCTCCCAGCTGGGAACGTCGAAAAAAAATATAAATCAATGCAAATGTTCAAATTCTAATCAGGTTCCCAGTGCACTGCTGCTGCTGAAAGGATTTGGCTATTAACTTTCTGTGTTATTTATTCAGCTGGACTGTACTTCAGAAGTTGATGTCTGTTCAGTGTGGCCCTTGATAATGTGGCTCTCCCTCTGCAGCAGATGGGATCAGCCTGTGCTGTGGGTCAAATTAGGGTTTTCCATGTATTTTATGTGTTAAAAGTGGCAATTAAAAAGATGTTCTCTCTCCTCATGGCAGCCCAAGGTGCTGCTCCCCCTTCTCTCCCTCTGTCTTTCCATCCCTCCCTCCCTTCTCCTGCCCTGACATCCTTTGGGGCTTTTACTGCCATTTTAGAAAATCAGTGCCTTGGGGGTTATGGGGAAGCTGCTGTGGGGTTTGGGTATGCAGTGGATTCCTGTGGGTACGAGCTGCTGCAGCTCCCATGGCCAGAACCCCAATCCCACATCCACTGATCTCTGGTGGAACAATGTACTCTCTTGCTTGTGGTACAGGAAAAATACCAAATCTGACAGTTCTATGGCTTAGAGGTGACTGCTCATGGCTGAGGGGCTGCATGTGTGGAGGTGCCATCCACTGCCCATGGGTAGGGTGATGTCCTCAGAGCACACTTGCCTGGGGTTTCCACATTTTCTGAATAAAAATCCTGAAAGTTTAGTTGTCATAGCACTCTAGATTTTGGACAGGTGCTGCAGGATGCATGTTTTGAGAAGGGAAAAGTGTGTGCAGTCTGCAGGCCAGATCCTGCTCAGGGGTATGCAAAATGGAGGCAGCCCTGGCCATCCACCTACCTGCCACAGGCAGATGGAGCCTGGAGATCCTGGCTTTTGGAAAAAATGGCTTGGTACTCTCCAAAGGCAGTTTTCTGCAGAAGAAATTGTTTGATTCCCAGTGGAATGGTTGTGGATTTTAAATTCAGGGTGTATTTTTTCTTTTATCCAGAAGAAAGTGATGGTAGCACTCTGTGTGAAATATTGATAGTGAATTATTAAAACTTTATTATATACGTAAACACCAAAGCCTTCTTTTGATTGCAGATGCTGAATATTTATGATAATACATAATACCAGTGTAGTTTCTCCAATAATGGGATTCAGATCTCCTTGGTAGTGCTCGTTAATTTAATCTCTCTGTCACTGCTGGAGGTATGAATACATGTCTTAGTTTTACAGATAAAACTGGACATTTCTGCTTGTCCAAGCTTATGCAACAGGTGTTGTGATTTTGAGCTGCTTTTGAACTGTTCTGTGTTTGAAATCTTTTCAGAACTAAACACAAATTAATTGGAAGTAGTTATTTGCACATCCTTATCAAATGTTTGCAATTCACTTTCCCTGGATGTTAAAGCTATTTTCTTGAAGAGACCTGCTAAGAAGCCCAATGGGCAACGTTGTAGGTGAACATGGTGCACTTGCTTGCAAGTTCAGGGGCTGGTTTTGGTTTTGGATGGCTGCTTATCTTCCATGTGTCACCTCGGAGCCACATCAGGGCATCCCTGTACTTCAATTTCCCAGAGCTGGAGCAATGGTCTGTTGTTGCATTCCCCATTTAAATGCTGTCTGTTCATTTTCATGACCATTTGGAATGAAGAGATAAAAGCAAAAAAGATACCAGAAATAATTTTTCACAGAACTGTTAATCACAAAATCAAGAAACCCACAATGGAGTCTTTAGTTAAATATAGATATTGAAGTTTTTTTTCTGCTTTTCAAATAACTCTGAAGTTTCCAGGATTTCATTATGAGTTTGGTGAGTGAGCCTTTTTTCTTTTTCATTCTTTACTGTTTTTAATAATTGATTTTTAATTAGGAGGCATATTTCACTTTCAGGTCTAGATTTATCACACATTCAGCATCTCACTGCTAATAACTTGCATGGAGCATTATAATTTATTTGTGCATCATGTATTATTTGTCCCATTATGTTCAACACTGCAAAGGTGAAAAATTAAGACGAAAATTACTTGCATTTGGAGGGAGTGAACAAAAACTTGGTATTTTGAGGAAAAAGTAAGCTCTTTAAAAAATATGTCCTGAATTTTGACTTCAGAAATCCAGGTGCCCTATTTTGCATGGCAGTCTTTTTTCTTTACACTTTTACATTTCTGTCAAGGAATTAAAGCATATGATTTCAGATATTTTATTCAAGCAAAGTGAGCAAGAGCTGAGGTTTGTCCTCCCTTATGGCTTTGGGTAGTCTGTGGGGATTTTTTTTTGGTATTGTGCTCTGCTGTTCCCAGAGTATTCAGTTATTTTCCTCATGGTTCATGTTTCCTGTACTTGATTTGCTGACTGTAATCATGTTCTTGTTGCATGCTGATTTCTGCATTGGCTTGATTTCGTTGACCTTAAATTGAGGGTATATTTAATTTTGGATTTTTTTTTTTTTTACTTCCATAGGGTTTTGTTGCCTATGCTAGAATGTGGGAAGGAGACATCACTTTTTAGTGTGTCCTATTATCATCATCTCCATCTCTCTCTTTTTTTTTTTGGCCAGTGTAACTAATTTTTTTCCTAGGGCTTTTGCAAGTGTGGAAGAAAAAAAAATTAATTCTGATATAGCCATAATCATTTTAGCATATCTTAAATGTAGAGCAGACCTACCTGTCTGCCCTGCCAAGATGCAGTTTGTAGGCACAGTTTTAAGCTGTTCTTGTGGCATGGGGAACTTGTGTTCATGGTCACAGCAGGGAGCTGGGTTTCTCTGTACTGCATTGCATAGGCACCATTTTGAACTTGGGATTTGCTGCTTTTATGTTATAATAGTGACACAAAAAAGTATTTTCTCCCCAAAGAAATTATCAGACTGACTTTTATCCTGGAGTTGTGTCCCTTCAAATGTGTCAACTACTGTTTGCCAACCACCCTATTTTTCAATTAATTGTGAGCTACTGAGCTAAAAAATCCAGTGATTATCCAGTCAGTAGTGTCAGGAAGGAGCAGCTGACACAAATATCTTGACATCCCTCCCCTTAGCCAGGGATAAATTTTTATTCTCACAGTTGTGTCTTAGGTACATTACTAGCCGTGTCCAGCCGTCTTCTGATAGTGCAAAAACTCTTTTTTTTTTTGCTGGAGATTTAACTTTCTTAATAGTAACTTGACATCAGTTTACTGAATGTATATTAATGACACTGAGAAGTGAAAGTTGTACAAGAGAAAATTGGAGGCAGGAATGAGAAGTTGCAGAGCACCCTGTAGCAATACATAAAACAGCAGAAGACTTTAAATGCTAGACTTGCCCTACACTCACCCATGTAAAATGTGTAACAGGAAGAAGACAAGCCTGTTTTGTCCTAAACCAGGACTAGATGCTCTCTGTTTTGGATTTCACAGGGCTTGGGTTTGATATTTGCATAATTTAAATGCAAGAGAAGCAGGGGTTTAAATCCAAAGTTCAAAATTGTGCATGACGTGCGCATAACATGAAATGCAACCTGTGAGAGGGAGAGGAAAGAGTTTGGGAAAGGAGCACTGACAGGATTATTTCATCAAGAAAATAAGCATTATTATTTGGTGGTTTTTTATGTCAGTCTGTTGGCATGTTCTTGTATCATGTCAAATGCGTTTGTCAGATTGGGGTGTGCTCACAACAAATGGCTCCATGGAACAAACGTGCTTCATCTGGGATTTCAGCTGCCTTCAAAAGCTTTCAGTTGCTTTGTACACTGCATTGTCATAGCCTAGGTATGTAGATAATGGCTATGAAGGTACAAAGATTTTCCTGGTGAATAATGACCATGAGGAGAACTGATAATTTAAGGCAAATGGCCATTTGCCTTTGTTGCTAATTAATCCCTTTTTGCTAGAAGATTGCTGCTACAATTTTGTAGGGTTGTTAAAGTGTTTTATCTCCTCTTACTATTTGCATGCTGTTCTTTTTCATCTCTGTAAATAGAGTGGGTTTGAGAGGGCTGTATCCACAAATTCCCCCACTGTGACTGTGCATCAGCCAATTAAAATGTTAATATTTATGTATTTTTTGTGCACCTCTGTCATAGTTCCATTGGTAGGCCAGTAGCTCAGGGTAGACTGTAACCTTCTTTTAAGGTGTTTGGTTCAGCCCCAAATCTTGTTATTCATAAGATTTTTGTTGTATCAGATCAAAGCAAATAGCTTTCTTAGTAATTTAACATCTTTTATAGAATTTATTCAAACTTACTATGCAAGCCAAGTCTTTCTTTACAGGTCAGTTATTGTTGAAATCTCTCTCTCTTTCTCTGCATATATGTTTAGTTTTAGGTTTTGCCTTCTGTTATTGCTGTGGACTTTTAGTTCAGCTTTAAATGAAAATTAGTGGATTTTCTCATTTTGTAGTGCATCGAGAGATATAATGATGAAAGCTCTATAAATAAATAAGCACAGTTTATTTCAAAGGACCCTTAACATAAACTGCTCTGGCTCTATTTAAAATGTGTGCTCTACTCTAGTTTCTTTTTTGTTTTTGTTAAAATATGATATATATTTTGCTCTTTGGCTAAATAGGGTGCCAGCTTCCTTTCTCCAGTCTTTTTATACAATCTTATGGGTAATAATCATAAACAGGAAGTCTGTGGATTGATTTTAAGTATTTCTCAGTTGTTGCCTAATTGTATCCTGCTAATTACTCTTTCCGAGCACTTAGTTAAAAATAAATAAATAACTCTTATTTATAGGAATTGATACAGCTATACGATCAGTTTGGGTTTTTCTGATTTTTTTTTTTTTAATACATGTTCAGCCTATGATTCTTTAAAGGGGTGCTCCTGTTCCAGCTGGTGGTACAGAAACATGATGGTTTTGTTCATGAAAATAATCTAAGATTTAGTCCATCCAGTCATACTCACTGCTGTCCTCAGCTTTTTAATACTGCTGCTGTGTTGCCTTAATTGGGCATTAGGAAGTGATGTTTTATATTTCACTCCTCAGTTACTGAGTGCTGAGTCCACAACACTCTGAACTCACACTTAATTGGGAGGTCTTTTTCTGTCTCAAATAGACCATTGCACTAACTCCCCTAATTTTGTTTAATTTCATTATGGGGTAATTACAGTGTTATGTACTCAAAAGTAAAGCTTGAAGATACACACTGTCTGCTCTCTATCTATACATTACCTTCATGTATCTATATGTGCATGTCACTATAGGTGTTTTTTTTATTTGATCTTGCAATTCCTTAATGAAGTTAGATTTAGCATGTGTGTACATAAATAAATGCATAAAAATAGGACATTAATTTTCTTAGACTGGGACCTTTAGTTCATGGTCATTGAAAATTTGAGGCACTCTTGATATAAATCCAAGGTGAAAAGGCAGGTGGTTATATAAGGAATGTATTTCTTTCCTTTTCCTTTTTGTTTAATCTTGTGGGGCAGAACTCCAAATCTGGGAGAGAGATCACAAACCTTCCCAAAATGATGGATACCACATGGTGTACGAGGCAATTCACTGTCCATTTGTTATGTCAATGCGAAGTGATCTAAAAATATAAACACTTTTTCCCCATACACACACATACAGGTATGCCTCACATGCCTTGAATGTAGAAAACACAGTTTTTTCTCTTAATGAGGTGCTGCTCAGTCATCTTAGGAACCTTCTGCTGAGGCTCTGTTCCCATAGCTGAAGATGAGGGGCACACTTGCCAAGGGAAAACAGCTGGGAGTGCCGGAAGTGACACACATCTCTGCGGGTTGCGGTGAGGATAAAGTTGAACATTTGAGTATATGTACCAGTCTACAGATGATGTTTTTTTTTTAAAATTAAGCAGTTGGTTGGTTTCCTTAACGAAAAATCTGTAAATTGGGACATCTGTCAAAGTTGTTCAGTTTCATGCCGAACAATTTTGACAGTGTCCTTTTTGCTGAGGTAAGAATGAAGTGAACACGGCAGGAAAGACATGATTTGTTAGGCTCAAGCAGTGGGTGGTGATGTTTTTAAATCTGTTATTCAGAGGTAAGATCTATAGCTATTTTCCTGGTCCTGAGGAGAACCAGGAAAGGAGGTCCTGTAGGAGGACCAGGCTACAGTAGGAGGAAAATGCCAAATGCAATTTAAAACATTTAAGATTGTTTTAATTGGTTTTACAGGGTGGGTATTAAAAGAAATAGAAGTAAAATAAAGGAGTGATGGAGGTACTTGACTTGTAGATATAGAGGCACTTTTGAATATCAACCTGTTTACTGAAGCTTTCATGCTGGTATGCCTAAATACAAAACAAAGTCCTTAATCAGTAGAATGTTCCTTAAAAGTATCTGTAAGCCCCAAGTGCATTAATTTCTACATAAAATGTGTATACAGGTGTGAACATGAAGGCATACAAAAAATGGCACCAGCTGTTTGCTGATTCTTGTTATTCTTTTAAAATGTGCATGTCCGATAAAATGAGAATATGGGCATTGCTTGGCACTCACACCTCCCAGAAGGAGGGAGAAAATTGCTGTACCTCTGTCTGCTGATGTACTGACCCCAAAGGTCAGAGATTGGAGATTGTCATGGTCCTTAATTCCCCACCTCCTATAATGAAAAGAATTTACGATAGTTTCCTCTTTCTATTTCTAATGAAAGTAATTACATCTTAGTCACCATATTTTCAAAGATAATTTTGAATAAAACTCAGGATTAAACTACAGAGCCAAGGAAAACCTAAGTATTTGAAATTACAGATATTACAGGAAGAGTTTACAGTTCTCCTCTTGCTGCATAGAATGAAGGAATATGAAATCAGGTCTGCATTCACCTCTCACCTTCTATTTCAAATTTTCTGCTCTTTCTGCAGAGCTTCACTACTCATTTATGAGTTGCTCTTTCCTGATCACATTTTTCCTAAGTTCTTTCTTCTAAGCAAAGTGCTTACACGTTATAATGTGCAGCTTATCAAAAACCAGGAAAATCTCGGGCAGAGTAGATGGCAGGATAGTTGAGTCTTGGAAAAATCTGTTCTCCTTTGTTTGCAGTGTGCTTTTGTTCCCTCTAGCTTTAAGAACATTGTATCAGACAGTGTGAAATGGAATGAACTTGTGGCATAATACAGAAAATGAAATGTTGTGATTGGTAATGAAGGATTAAAACTCTTACATCTGTGGAGCTCTTTTTAAGAGACATTAATGGAAGAACTGCATGTACAAGTCTGTCTCTGCAGTTGCACATCTTTTTGAATTGATAATATTGGGTGGCAATGCAGCTTAGAGTTGCTAATTTTCATTCTAGTGACATATGGAAGACTACAAAGCAGACAGTTCTTGTGATTTAAGAAACAAATAAAAACCTCCCTGCCCTTTTTAGGGCTTCAAGTTTAGCCTGAATGACTTTGTAGCAACAATTTAGACTTCATTTTTTAAAAACCAAATGTAGTGGGGAAACAGTAACCTGAGAAGATGTGAAGTGACCAGGGCCAGTAACTGCTGAAGATGGTGTGGACATGAAGGAAAACACATGGTAAACCTCGTTTCTATGAGCATTATTATCATGGAATCTAAATACTCCACAGACCTAATTACTTCGTGAACAGAGAAGTAATGTTTTTTCCAGTTTCCAGTTGGAAAATGAGACTAGGAAACTGTATGTTTTGCAAAAGGTCCACGTAGAAAAGAGCAAAAATCAGCTCCCTGAAGGCAAAGCGAAAATGTAAAAACCTAGATCAGTTTTGCAGGTAGCAATTTTGATTCCTATTTGGAAGGAAGGGGAATTTTAATTTTTGTATGAGTGTTATTGGTAAAAACAGGATGATGTTTGGAGGAAGGGCAAACATACTCTGCTGAGAGCAACTTTCTGACAATTAGACCTTAATTGGTGATTCAGGCAAATCCTCCAAGGGAATGGCAGGACTACCAACTGGAAATAAGTACTGCTAGAGAAACTTAGGGACTAGAAGGGAATATAGAAAAAATGTGATGTATTTGAGGCTACTGCTGTTAATGATTCTAAATACACAAAATTCACTGTTCTTACTTGGGCCTTTTTTCATTATGTTAGAGAAACACTGTTTATTTCTAATTTTAATTTGTATAGTATTCATTAAAATGTGTTTTAAAATATTTGATGATAAAAAGTTTTTTGCATTAAGAAAATATCTAATTTAATTATCAATCAAGTCTAGCCTCTTTCAGCAACTGAAGAATTTCAATGTTTCTCCTATAAAATGCTCTTGTGATTGTGTAGAATAGTTGGAGTTTTTTTCTTTAGAAAGTCACTTAATTTACATATTTTTCCTTGTTCTTTATTAAAATACTTCATTATGTGTAGGGTTTATAATTCAAGTTTCTCTTAAACCTGATTTTCTTTTTAAAATGATGTTTTTGCCATTTGGACTGGCAGATCTGTAGTGTTGTAGTTTTGGCTACATACACAGTAGCAAAGAACAAAATATTTTTTGTCACACTTCTGTTACAGTTCAGTCTGTTCCTTTTACATTATGAGCTTTTTTCTCTGGGCTTCACAGAGGCATCTGCTTTAATTTTTATTGGGCAAGGCTGCAACTTAGCAAACTGGGGTAAACTTCCCAAATAATTCACAAATGTGGCTGATTAAATCAGTTATGTCTTGGCTGAGTGATCTATGAGCGTATTATACACACACAATGTTAAAAGAATGTTATTAAGGTGCAAATCCAAGTACTTAAAGTTAGGAAGTGCCAAAATTCAAGTTGCCTGGAGGCTCCAGTCTCTGTGCATTTGTGTATGTATATGATATTGACTCTAACTGTGCAACTTCACTGTTCTTCCAGCTGGAACATCATCCCAGTCATCCTCTTTGCTCAAAGCAAATCCAAGGTTTGCTTGTTGAATATTTCAAGTCTGGTCTGCAAACCAGTATTTGTTATGGTATATGATTTGATAAGTAAATTAAAGTTTTCATAGGTAGTTTATATGTCTTACCCAAAACAATGGTGTTACCTTCACCAAAAGAAGAAAAAAAAACAAACCCAGAGATTAACATCAGAATTCTAATTTTAAGGCCCAGACTATACAGCAGAGGGCTGATTTGTTTGAAGAATGGAAGTCCTTTTGTTTCAAAAAGTAGGTCTGATAAATTCCAAGCAATTCTTCAAACTGGAGCTTGTGTACCAGTTCAGGATGTCATGCCAGATTATAAATAATCCAGTTGAAATGTACCTTGAGATTCCCACCTTCTTCTCTACTTGTTCTCAGTCCCACTACCTGCATTTTACAGTTTATTGCTCCTTTATTCTCATCCATTCCAAAGTCTGCAGGCCTAAATTTACATATTAAAGAGGAATTGGTTTTAGGGAGCATTTTTACTTAGAGAATTTCAAACTGTGGCCTTAAAAAGGTGCTTTGATGTGATTAAGGAACAGAGAGCTGATTGAGAGAGGAGTGATGGGTGTGGAAACAAGAGTGGAGGGGAAGAGATGAGTGATAACTTCCTCTGCTGCTGGGCAGATGGTAAGGTGAGACTGTGTTCTCAAACATTTGGGGTGCAGAAAGTGAGTGTCCCCGTTCTAACTTTTTATCTTAATGTTCACTTCTAAAAACAAGTCTCCATGTCTAGCCAGTCACAGTTCCTCTCTGCTCCTGGCTTACTATTCAGTTCCTTTACTGGGAAATGGTTTAATTTTAGTCCCAGGCCAATTTCCCAGATTCTCTCTCTCTGAATTTTCATGACTGTGCCCTTTCATTGCCAGCTTTATTCTTATGCTATATCATAATCACAGCTTTAGTCACCAGTCCCTCTCATCTTCAATCAAATCATCAGCCTCTAACTGCAGGTAGTGGCACTTCTTCTTTGCACCAGTTTGTGCTGGGATGAAGGGAAAAGTGCTCTGAGCAGGCAGTAATTTCTTAAGCCAAATGAATTCATTACTCAGGCAAATGAAAGAGAATTGCCAATTTCAGAGCTGCTGCAAGTGAAGAAAAGTTTACAAAAGCCTACAGTTGTGGTTGTCATCTTTGTTTATCTTTCCATCACAATTTTGATTTAAAATGTTTAACCCAGTCCAGCTGTACCACAGTGGTCACTCTGTCTGCTGTTCTATGCCTTTTAGGAATGAAGGTGGTATTGTCACTGTAAAAGGATAAAACCCCTGGTGTTACTACCTTCTTTGTATTTCTTCACCCTTGATGACTGGGCAGTAATTTCTCCATGGGGATTATTTGTCCAAGGATGGGGCCCCTGTTCAATCCAGATATAACCCAGCTGCGGTGGAATTTCACCCTTCTCTGGGCTTACAAGCAATTAGTGCTGCAGGCAGGACTGCCTGACCTTGCAGGGAACAAAAGATGCAGCAGAAAACTTTTCCCTTGAAACGGCAGCTGGACAATGAATTGGAAGATTAATCAGAAAATTATTTCAGGGCATTTTTTACAGCAAGGGGAAGTCACATGTCCTCACCATGAAATAAGATGAGAGTTCTTACATGTATAAGTTTATACATAGATAACTGGTGGAATGAATCTCAAAAAAAGGGATATTCTTAATAACGCCAGCTACAGATAACAGTCATGTGTGAGTTTTGAAGGAAATTTGCTCTGATCACAGGTCAGTTTTCCATCAGGAGCTGGAAAATTGCAAACATATGATTATTCAAAAAAGATTATATCTGCAAATAAGATTTACTAAGCAAATACAGTCAAGTTCATATGGGATATTATTATCTTTCCCTTTGAGACTTGATTCAGTAGGAGCAGTTGATTTTTTTTTTTGACCAAAAGAATGTGGATGTTAGAGGAAAATTGTTTGACTGTAAAGGAAAGAAGTACCAGTGCACATCAAATATTAAATAGGATTTTGTCTTTTTCAAAATTAGTTCCCAAATTTGATGATATAAAATTTTAGCAGTAGTGGGAGAGCTCCCAGAAGACCCTTCATTATGTCTCATTATTACAGCATATGTGAGGCCATGGTACCCTTGGTTGCTATAGTTCCGTATGTATTCAGGAAAAATCTGTTTCATGGTTGCACAGCTGGATAACCTTATGTATCTGTAGATTTCTCCAGAAACAATCTTATCTACACCCCATAATACCTTGATTTTCCTTAGAAAGGTAATAAACCAGGCTTCTTTATTTTTAAATTTTTATTTCTTAACTACATGGTAAAGTTTAATATCAGACCACAACTTTGCCTAGTGCTTCTCTGGGTTTTCTTAGTAAAGGGAAGGGTTTTTACCCTTTGGAAGGAGAAATTGCAAATTTTAGTATTGCAGCACAAGCATGGCAGAGTTCACACTCACCTGATGACAGGTTTGCCATCAAGGATAAGAATGTGGTTGTACTTTCTAAAAACAACCTGAATTCTTAGTCAGGTGGTTTTCTCATTTATGTTATTTAAGTCCTAATAGTTCTTATTGAACAAGTTGGATCAGATCTCCTTTGGAACTCTTACCAAAAAGCTGTTTAAATAATATGTAGCTTTAGGTGCAAGATTTAGTTAAATATCTGTCCTGCCAGGGAAGACAACTGTGAGCAAGACTTGTTTGCCACAACTTTACAATTCCAATGGTAATGTTGAAAGTATTTCATAGGCATGAACTATCCAGGAAGGCTGCTGTGGCCCCAAAGAGGTTTTTTGGGCAAATTAATGCCTTAAAACTCAGGGACTATTTGTAGTGCAATAATTGAGGATAAATGATTAAATATATGAAACATTTAAATACCCATTTTAAGCTCACAGCAATTCCTGGCAAATTGGAATATCTTGGCATTTAGAGAACTACAAAATTCTGGTGGTGTGTGAACTTCCATTTCATGTGAAATAGAACCTTTGGGATCACACATTTGTGACATCCACAGTTGTCTTTGGTCATACTGAGTCTGATCTGTCATGGGGGTGGGATCTGGAGGTTTGTGAGTACAGTTCCTCCTAAGATGGTAGAAGACAATTGGAAAAACACTTGTTTGATTTAACCATGGGGATCATTCCTTTGTCTCATGTGACTCTGCACACAGGTGTCACAGCTGCTGATCTTTAGCAGGTCTGGGAAAGGGTATTCCAGCTATTTTAAAAGATTCTATATCTAATCGGGGGAAAGCAAGACTCATTCAGAAGTAGCAGTTTTGCTTAGGTCACTCTTTGTGGATCATTCTCAAATTCCTCCCTTGTCTTCTTGATTGTTATTCCACAGGCAGTCTTTTCAAGTTCATCGCTATCTATACCATCATTCCATTGAAACATTTTCCCTGAAATCTTAATTTAGATTTTTTGGTTGTTGGTACAGCTTTAAACCTGAAATTAAAGGATTCCTGTTGCTTTCAGCGGGGGGAGAAGCTGTTATAGCATTCAGCGCCTCATCTGTGAGCAAAGCAGGTGCCTGTGAAAGGATCAGGACACGCAGGAGCTTTGTAGACTCATTAGTTTGTTCCACACTGCCCGATCTGGTTTTGCTTTTGTGGCGCAAAACATCTGTCAACAACAGTGTACCTGAATTTCTAGGGAGAGAGGTGCCAGCAGTACTCCTGCCTGCTCCTTTTTGGGTAAATCTCACCTAGATGCAGTTGTCCTGAAATTACAAAAGGAGCAAATTGCTGTCTCCTCCTCATCTGTGGGAATAAATCAGAAATGGGAGCTGTGGGCTTTGGCATTTAAGCATTTCCATTTGTAGTACACTGACATACTAATGATGGTAATTTTGCATTTGTTACTACATGCCTAATCTAATTAAGTTTCTCTTAGGGTACAATTGTTGTTTTCTGTATTTAATTATGTAACCACCAGGTGCAAGTGTTAATAGCAGCTGAATTGAGAAGGCAGTCTTTTATCTTTGTACTATGCAAGAATTTTTTTCTGTATCTTCAGTTTCCAGTGAAAGAAGCGCTTACAGTATTTGATTGCTCCAAGGAGTTCTAGTAGCACTTCTGATTGATATACATAGGAAACACTAATGAGGACTGAACGCTTATATTACTCTTTAATTTAGATGTGTTCAAAACCATTCGTGAGCTCTACATTTTTGTTTCAGGTGTTGCAGTAGTTCAGACTCCTTTTCCCAGCTATCCTGTTGATTTTGAGGGTTAGCAGACTTGCCCCACTCTGACAGATCTGCTCCTGTCTGTTTGAAAAAGTCTGAACTATGCAGTGGTCTGTTGTCTGAAGCTGAATTTCATGGAGCACAGGCAAAACTGCTTTTGTGACTGCCAGCCTGGCTCTGTGAACCTTTTGCTACAATTTCACCAATGCTTGTTCAAAGACATTGAAAGAGTTTTCAGCAGAATTCTTTGTCTGCAAGAATAAACTCAAGTATTTTTGAATCTCAAGGATCTGAGCTTTGAAATGATGTAAGAGTGTGCTTGGAGGCAATTGACTCTCAAAAGGTTTTGAAGTTATAACTTTAATTTTTAAATAAAGTGAACAGGAATTGCTGTAAATGTTTCCACCTGCAGATTGGCAATTGTTTTAATCTACTAAGTAAAATTAAGTAAAGCTTTTATTTTCTAGCTTCTAGTCAGTCATCAGAAATTTATAATTAGATAAATTTGGCATTGAGTGTAATAGAAAAATTAGATAAATGATTGATGCGTGTTTATTCTAAAGCATAAAGTACCCATGCAACATTCCCATTACTAATGAAAGAAAATTGTCTGCAGAAGCCTTTTTCAGCCTCTTGGCATTTGTGAACAAGTATACATGTCTGAGTAGAAGTATGACCTGTATGTACCATCAGATCAAGCCTGCTGCCAGATGCCTTCTTCTCTTAGTTACTTTTCAAGGATTCATTTAAAGAAGGATTTTAAGCCGACCATGGATGACAAGTCAGTGGTAGTGAACCAAAATACACTGCTTTTCATTTAAGGATCCTGTGGGATCATTTTGCCTTGAGCTGTGAAGTGTGATTTTACAGTTGAACCATTTTCAGTATAGAAACATAAAAGTTCCAGTTTTTTCTGGTGCAAGAATGACAGTTGGTTTAGTTCTACATCCAGGTAAACAAGCTGTGTCTGATTTTTTTTTTTCATTAAGTTTTCCCAGGAAGTTAATGGTAGAGATTTCCCCCCACTCCTGCCATCTTAGAGACTCAAGTTACTTCAAGTTTACTTTCTTTCTTACCCTTCAGGCCTTTACTTCAAACTCCACTCCTTTGATGGTTTATCACAAAATGTCCTCAGAGGCTTCCAATTTTTAGGGTAGTCTTTTAATTACTACTGATTATGCACTGTATCAGAGAAAAGTAGTTGAAAACTTTAAAACCATAAATAAACTATACATCAATGGGTTACAGTAATGAATGCTAGCCTGCTGTTTCTTCAGAAAGACCATGTTTCAGGTGATGTGAAAAATAGTAAGCTTGACTTCTGAGAGCAGCTTGCTAGAGTTAGTAGTCAGGTTTCATTAAAAATTAATTAAAAATATATTAGGATAGGTATGTTTGGTATTAGTTCACATAAGTCTTCAAATTAGTATCAGGATTAGGTCTGCAGATGAGTGTCAGGATTAATGCTTTCTGGCAGCAAGGCCTGACACTGATGGCAATAACAACTTTTCACTTAGTTCCTGTATGCTTTTGGATTAGTTTTTCCATTATTCCTATTCCAGGAGCTGTTTTTTCCCCCAGAAGTACAATGATTTATTTGGGTGATAACACACAGGCTGTGGTATTTCAGAAGCTGTTATCAGTTTCCATGTAGGGATGCTTAGAAAAAAAGAAAATAACACTATCTTGCAAAAAATATGCTGGCTTCATTAGGTGCAAAACTGTCTCAAATGGCCCTTAAGCAGCACTTTGGCTTCTCCAGCTTCTCAGCATGAAAACATGTCTAAGTAAGTTATATTATTTCAGGACAGTGAACAGCTTGCTTCAGATCCAGCAACTGTGTATATTCTTTGGTTTTGGTTTTTCTCCCAAGTGAAGAATGCCACTCTGCACTGTTTACATTTACATCTCAAAACAATTAAAGCTAAAACAGCTTCTTAAGACTGGGAGCTGGCTTTCTCTCAGGGAGAGCTTTACATTCAGTTTCCAGAGTTAAGCAGTAGATAGACTTATTTTTGTGGGTTTTTTTTTCCCCTCGAGCTGATGCAATTTCCTTTATGTTCATCTTTCTGAAGATGTTTGAATGCTGTTGATTTTGAATTGTGCATATTGGTAGGAACACTTAGATGTATTTTCTGTAGAGTGCTTTAATTATGAGAATAACAACTAACTGATTTATTCTGTATTTGGTGATATTTCTAATTATATCTTTGGGTATTGCACTGAAATACCTTTTTCATGAAAAAGCAGAGTAGTAAGCAGTAAAAGCTTTCTTGTCTTTGCTTACAGGACCAGGTACTAACAAAATACAGAGACTTTACTCCTTATGTTTTCCCTTGTCCTTGTACTCGAACCATTTGTGCAATTGTTGAATAGCTTTTCTAGTCTGAACTGCTTTTATAGCATAATTGTATTGTTCTAGTGCTTCACAGGATTACTACAATATGTAGAGAACTTTGAAAAGACCCAGTGTTGGCAAGTTTTAGGGCACCATCCTGCTCTCTTCTTTCATTCCTTCCCCATTTCCAGATTTCATCAACCTACTCCTGTGCAGTTGCAATACGTGTTGATGAGTGGGCAATCCAATACTCCTTTGCTCCCTCTTACAATAACTGGTGTTTCTTTCTCAGAAGACAAAGGCTTTAAAAATAATTTGGCCCAAGAGCAAGGCCCTGGGATGAAGATTTAGAAGTCTTTAAAGCTTAAAACCTTCTGAGCCTTCTTGTTTCTGGATCCTCATTCTGTTTGCTCCTTGTGGGGTGAAAGAGGATGCCTGAGGTTTGAGTGACCTGCCTTCTGTAGGCAGTTGCTTCCTCCCTGCTGTTCATTCGCAGAGGAAAAACCCTGTTTTGGCTGAGAGCACCAAGTGGATGTACTGGATTTTGGTTGAGAGCACCAGGTGGATGAGCTGTTGTGCAGCCTTTGTGAAGGCCTGCTGCATTGCAACATGAGACATCAGTTTTGTATCCTATATTTGCTATTCCCTAACACACGCTGCCCAGGCTCTTTGAAGTAGGAGTGATCCTCTACAGCCCCTCTGTCATCCTGTGACCTGAGCAAGTTCCCTGTGAGAAGTCAGAGTGTTTTCATGTCCTTCCTACCTGCCAGTGGACGGAGCAGGTGTGAAGCAGGGCAAATGAGGTCTCAGTTTCTTACAGTCTGAAGGAGACCCTGATTTTCCTTCCTGTGTTTGTGATGTCCCTGCCTGAAGGCTGTCCCTACAGAGCTTGGGGGCAGCCTGCTCCCTGGAGTGGGTAAGTGGTCAGCAGAGGCAGGCTGTGGGGAAGGTGCTCCTGGTTCCCAGGGCTAGTGCTGTCACCTCTGACATTCCCTGTGGCCCCAGCAGCCACACTTGAGACCAGCATCATTTCCTCCACTGGTTTTGCATGCAGTGCAGTCCCAGTTCAGAGATCTGCTGTCAGCAGGGGTTCAAAGGGCATAGTGTGGGATTTAGCCACTGTTGCATATACAGTTCAGAATAATTTTCTGCTCCTTTGATAGCTCTTGATGTGTTTTATTCAGTTCCAATCTAATCAAGTTAACTGTTTTAGCACATTGTCTTTCTTCAGACCTTTTACAGAAGGCTGGTGTAATCTCTCTTAAAAAGAAAAACATAATTCCCCTTTCATCTTTCTGGGGAGATCACTTTATTCATGTGTAGTGACCTGGCTTAGCATTTGATAACTAATGTGTCACTGAAAGTTCCTCATTATGGCCCCAGCTTGCAGACCACCTGGAGTGCTCCATTATTAATGTGAACTTCAGGTTCAATTTTTAGATGTGTGCAGGTGCATGTGCACTATTCATTGCAGGCTGGTGACACTTGCCCCGTGAAGGGACAAAAGTACGTGTGGCTGAATGTGTCTTGCAGGCTTATGGAGCAATTATTGTTTTGATAGCAGCCATAAGACAAGTGTAAGCACTGAGGCTCCAGCTCTGTGCTGATTATAATCTAACTTTTGCTTTCCTTGGCAATCGTCCTTTGATATATAGGCACTTAATCTCAGTGCCTGGAGAACAGAAGTAGAGAAGCCCGAGAGGGGAGGATAAAGGGGAAGCCACGCTCCGGTTAAACCAATAACATGGGAAAAGCTTAGTTCTTATTCCAGACATATATGTGTCTTTGGATGGTAGATGATAGTTACATGGCAACCAGGCACTGCAGGCCCCTCCAGGTTGCTGCTGGTTGTAGTGCAAGATGTAAGTAATCTTGTTGGTGCAGCCAGGATGCTGTTAAGACGATGAGTTTAGGAAGGGTCTTACATCTCCTTGATGGAAGCTTCATTTTGTCTGGGTTTTTTTCTTTCAGTAGTTGCTTTCAAGCCACCTAAACTCCTCTAGCCATCCATCTTTGCATCCTGAAATCACATAGTGACCTATTGAATTAAATCTCTGATCTTAACTTGTTTGTTTTATAGTCTAAATAAATGAAAAGGCAGGCGATAACAGAGTCTAATGTTGCATACAAATCAGCGGAGCTTGGTACAGTTGCAGGGTTATTTATTGGTTTTACTGAGGTTTGATTTTCAGTGTTATTTCCCTATTCTTTTTAAAGGGGGAATTTCTTTGTGGACTTCTTTTTGTTTTGTTTTCTTAAAAAAAATATGGAAATAGCAGAAGTGGGAGGAGAGGTGGATTCATAGGAGCAATGGAGCTAGAAGGACAAAGGGAGATGGGCTGAAAAGGAAGGGGAAAAGAATAGTTCTGAGTGTGTGAAAGGGAGTGGGAGGAACAGGAAATCGGAGTGTGGGATTGCAAGCACTGGGAAGTGTGGGCAGGAGTAAATGTCACGTTTTCTTTAAAGACCCCAGCCTGATTAGAGTAAAATAGCTTCTGCTTTACTCACTGAGGACCAGGTCTTGACATACTGTATCTGCTAAAAACAAGTAGTGCAATACATAAGTAGATTTTTTTTTTTTGGTGAAGAGCTAAAGCACAAAAAGGTACTTTCTTAATAGCTTAGTATTTTAAATAAACATCTCCCTCAAGTGCCAAAGGATTAAGGGTTATAAAATCTTATAGAACTGTATGTGATTTGTGTAGTTATTCTTTGTAGTCATTTTACTCTTATTTAAAGTAAATATATGCTGATTTGGATTTTGACACATTAGGAGTGGTGCTCTGTTCTTCTCACAGGTTATTGTAGACAAATTAGAGTAAGGGTATTTCAGACTAATGTTTCTAGTTACAACCAGCAGCACTAGAAGAATGAAAACTCTGAGATGGCTCTGAAAATTTTGGTTTTCCTTTAAAAAAACACCAGTAAATTTGATCTCTAGGCACCGATTTACTAAATTTGCTGTTATTACAGTGATTTTTGCCTTTTGCAGTTGTTTTCAAATAAGTGGATATACCTATCTTATAGCATTTTAAAGTGCTAAAGAGCCATTTAAAAGATAAAGATGTCTAAAATTTGGTTGAATAGTTTAGAATTAATTTAAAATACCAATTAATGTTATTTAATATCTGATTAATTTCTCCTCCACACCTTAAATATTTATGGCAGAACATCCAAGAATTTGTATGGTATATTTAAAATGTATCTGGGAAATGCCCCTTGTGAAATAAATTATTTTTATTGCAATTTAGAAAAGTACATATTTAATAGTGAAATGCTTTGCTTATGTAGTTACATAACTCCAGTGTATAATACAGGTCCAAAGGTCTTTAATTAATTATAAAGATAGGACTTTCATGACAAAATAATGGCTCTGGTGTATCTGTACCATGGGGTTTAGACGTTAGAAAGGTTTCATATCTTTCAACTCTTCCTTATGTGATGTTACACTTGTGCCCCAGACATTTTTTAATGCATGAGCAATCAACATAAATGAAAACTAGAAAGCATTCATGGTAAGACAAGAGACAATGTTACTTTCAATAAGGTGACTTCAGAAAACTCTCACACAGATATTTCACTGGAGACGTTCTGGTTTGACCTCTATCTCACCATGCCTTTTTTTGTTTTCTGTCTCTCTCTCTCTCTCTCTCTCTTTTTTTTTTCTCTTATGATTAAACAGAGAAGGGGTTTGCAAAATCCCTCCAGAAAAGTGGCAGTTCCTTGTAGAATTGTAGGTCTTTCTAATTTCCATGTATTTTCCTGCAGGAGAATGGCTTTCTGAAAGCACGTTAGCCTTCAACCTTGGCAGGTGTAGGAGTACATCTGCAGTATTATGATTGAAATGTTATACCTGCTTATTCTAAAACTGACATGAGAGGTGACAAATGACAGAGGCATTACTGGGTCAGGTGAAGTCTTTGTCATAATCCCTTTTCCCTGAACTTTTAGCTGGTGCAGCAAAGAGAATCCTGTTTCAGGGATTATTAACACCACCTGCTACGAAATTCCTTTGGGAAGGACTGGAGTGCTTTGGTTTCAGACACTGGCTTTGAAACATGCAGGAAAATGGCACAATCTCTGCAGACGCTCTAATGACTACTTTGGGCTTGGTATAAGCCAGCCTTTCCACTGCAAAAACGTGTTACTAAGGATATAAATGCTGTTTCTTCCATTGCAATGTAAAAGTGAATTTTCAGTGAATTCCTTAAGTTCTTGTGTTTGACAGGATTCAGAGGTACAATCTGCTGCAATGACTTGTGTAGCAGGGTTGAACTGATCTCTGGTTGAAGCCCCTTAGTTTTGGCTAGCATAAATAGAAAGCTCTATCTCCATTATACAGGATTTTTTACTTCTCTTTCTTCACAAGCACCGTTTCATGTTTTGTAAGCTTTGCTTTGTGTCTGGTTCATCCAGAAGGCAGATTCTTCCCTCAGGAAAAAAAAGTGGAAAGCCTGTGGGAAAAGTGTTTTTCTCTTTGGTCGACTACTTCTGTCCTACTTTTCTTGTGTAACTGCAGCCCCTTGGCAGGGCAGGAACACGGTGCCTCCCTGACGGGCTGTGGGGTTTGTGCCTCAGCTCCAGCTGGAGAGCAGAGATGAAAGGTACCTGACCAGAACCTGGGCACCGAGTTTGACTCCTGTTCACCTCCCATTGCTGTGCTGGCTTTTGGACTTTGTCAAAGCCAGATGAGGAAAAGTGCCTCCTCTTAGTCATAGCATTGATAGGACTGGAATCCTGCTGAAGCTGCCTGAGGCAAAACAGGCAGAGCAAAGGGACAGGCAAAGTTCTGGGCTCTTTTCATCACAAGCTCTGATTGCAGATCCCCCTGGAACTAGGAGGTGAATCTGTTCCTTTGTATTTCTAAGTGAAGTGAGTGCTGATTGATTTGTCAAGTGATTACATGCTCAGATGAGACACTGGGATGTACAGTTTGATTCCATTCAGCACCACAGCAATGCCCAGGCAAAGCTTCATACAGTACAAAGAAGATTGTAGTCATTGTAGGGGAATGTGTACACAGAAATCACCTTTCTCAAAGGCTTTTTTGAACCTTATTCACTATTGCCTCTCTTAGTTGGTTTTCCCTTAGCAGAGTTTTCTGACTTTGCCCTTGCAAAAAGCAGAATCTGCTGTGTAACTGTTGGCCAGAAGGACCTGTTTCCAGATAAACAATCCTGGTGTGCAGTGAGTTGTCTTTTTTGGGTATGTCCATCTTTTTCGACATCGGGGGCTGTAATGAGTACCTAGGCCATGAAGAGGTTTCAACTTGCCAAAAGGGCTCTAAACATGATTTCTTGGCATGTTAATACGTTGGAAGATCTTGCTCCTATGAATATGAATCCACGCAGGTTTTCTTTTGGCAGAAATGCTCCCTTTCTCTCTCAAAATGAATTCCCCCAAGTCCCACCTACCCACAGTTTGTTCTTGGTTGACATTTTGTTCTGCCATCCCATCTGACGTCATTGCATCATATAATTTACAGAGTCAAATTTACAGTGTTAGGGAATCTGCAATCTCCTGTAGGACAAAGCTGTTTTCTAAGTTTTAAGCTTTGAAACCTAAAAAGAGATGGCATGTTGCACAGTTTTTAGGAAATATGTGGGTGCTGTTTACTACAGTCATGACTTCCTAATATATCTGCGTTTCTTGAAGGGTAGGTTTCAATATCTGAGGCATAACGTGCTACAAGTATTTTTTTCTTTTAATTCAGAAGAGGATTTTTGTATAAAACAATCTTAATCTGTGTTTATGGATGTGGCATGAATGTAGTGTGGTATCTGAGCTAATCTTGGAGTCTCAGTCATGACTTCCTAATATATCTGTGTTTCTTGAAGGGTAGGTTTCAATATCTAAGGTGTAACGTGCTACGATATTTTTTTTCTTTTAATTCAGAAGAGGATTTTTGTATAAAACACTCTTAATCTGTGTTTATGATGTGGCATGAATGTAGTGTGGTAGCTGAGCTAATCTTGGAGTCTATTTTAGAAATTTGAGGCTATTTAAAACAATTCTTGGCATAGTGGTTGCATTTCTAAGCAGCGGCTCTTTGGTGGAAGCAGGAGTTTTGTTTTTTTTCTTGTGTTACGCATTAATCACACGTGTTCAGAAGAAGTGACTCTCTCATTAAGGACATTGCTGTAGCAGAAGAAAAAGAAAAGTTTAAGTTTTATTGCCATCAAGCCACTACTAAAATTAATTTTTTTTATAAGTGCTAAATCTTGAGTTTCTTTCAAGTTGTGGGTTTGAGCTGATTGTGAGCTTAACCAAAGCTCTTTCCTCTGCAGTTTAGGTATCTGAAACCTGAGAAATAGCAACTAATTGTTATTTGGCAAAGACCTGGTTGGTTGCCAGATTTAAACTTCTGGGTCTGAAAATGGAGCAAAGAATGAATGGTCTTAAGCTGAGAAAGATGCAAATTGATAAACCAAAGGCATCCTAAATATTAAATATGAAATTGAGTTTTTTCCATGTATTGGTAGAAACGCCAATAAAGAGGGGGCTGAACTGGTGAGAATTAAAAACATTGCTGCTGAGCTGGAGTGGGTCTGAATCCCTGAATTGTCTGCAAGTCACTTGGTGGTGGTTGGAGGCTTAGGGAATCCCTTGGCACTGGCTTTCTTTGCCTCAGGGGAAATGTGGGTGTCTGTCTATTCATCTAAATATGTTTGTGTGCACAAATATGTGAATTTAGAAAATTTCATTTTGGTTTTTGTGCTCTCACTTTTTTGACAGCTGTTACAGTTGCAAAGGGTTGTTTGAGACTGGCTGGGTAAAATTATGTAAACTTGCAAGAACCCAAAACACAATTAAAAAAAAAAAACTTGATGTGTGTTTTGAAGCAATGTATGGACACGAAAGTGATTGACAAGCCACTCAGCATGGGCCTGATCTTTCGAAGTCTCAGAACAATATAGCTTTTGGGGTGGACCTTTTTGATTGTTTATTCTTTCTCTAGAAGCCAGGTTTCTGAGTTTCTCTGAGGGGTCTGAAAAAACACAACTCGTCATAGGGCAAAATAATGCTGCTCTTCAGTGGTTTGTCTTCTCAGTGCTAGCATGGAACCCAAGCAGAATTCTGCCTTGTCCTGCTTCAGTTTTATAACAACCTCTCCCAGTACCTCTTGAATTACTGGTGGTGATCTAAAACACTAATATTCCTTCCAGATGGTGGTGTCCCCATACCAACACAGATTATTTAGGAAGCAAGGATAATTCATGAATGAATATCAGAAAATACTAAAGGATGTATTGTTGTTCTGATGTCCTCAACACGAAGCAAAGGAGGATTGTGTGTCTTCCCCTTCACTGCTTCATGGACAGAGCAGGGAAAAGGGGAGATGTTTGCACAGTCGGAGAGGAAATTGTGTTCTTACTAGAAAAAAGGCATGAATAAGATGAAAGGGACTATGTGTAGTACTTAAATGCTATCTGTATTGCTGCTGGATCATGACATGAAAGGGAGGCCTTTTGGGAGGAAGCTGCAAGACAATATGGCTTTTCTGGGCACAAGATCATTGTCTTGTGTCTGGACTGATCTCTGAAAATCTAGTGCAGGGAGTAATTTTAAACTTCCTTTAAACATCACTGACTTGTTGAAGTGATCAATGTTTTCATTCATTTTGGTGGCATGTTTTAAGAAATCTGTGGCTCTCTACTGACGTACACAAACAAGAACAGGCAAACCAAGCCCAGGCTCTGCCCAACAGTTTGGATGTGTTAGAATTTCACTCTGCATTGGCTATGTGCTAAATGCTTAACTTCCTTTGGACAGGATAGTACATTTTTAAAAATAAATATGACATATGAAGATGATGGCAATCTGGAATGTGCCATTTATAAAATGGAAAGAAATCTGTCTTAACTTGCAAAAATAAAGATATCCCTTGAAACACAGGCAGGGAATATAACTTGTTCCTTTATTACACAGAGACATTTTGATGACCAAAGCAGATACAGAATTCCTGTGTGTTATGGTTTTCCATAGAGTTATGCATCTATTTCCTTACTTAAGTGTTTTTTTCACTTCATCAAACATATGATCATCTGTGTTGGAGTAATTTATTTTCAATCCTAAAAGGTGAAGAGTGCTGATGCTCACCCAAGTTTCTTTGGCACATGCATGTATCTCTTCCTGCAAAGTACTGCAAATAAAAAGTCATTCTCCATTTCATTAATGCACTTCAGCGTTCTTATTTGAACTTCCTGTCTCATATATGTAATAAATGAAAAGGAAATGAGACTTTGGAGAAGATAATGTAAACACACAATATTTCTGTGGTTTCATTGAAATGAAATGAATGCCTTTTGTAAAAAGCTAATTATTGCATTCAGAATCTAATGTGGACCTGGCCAAGTCTGTGGTACCTCCATTATTTCAGGCATTATTTCAGGTTTTATGAAATACAGTATTTCATACTGTAAATATAAAGGTGCTTTATTCTCTGACTTTTGCATGTAAAGCAAAAGGAAAACAAAAACCAGTTTTCTTCTCTCGAGTTTTGTCAGTTTCCTCTCACCAGTCTCTTAATGTTTGTTAACTTGGAGATAGCAATTTCATTTTTGGTGCATCAGATTTCACTGTGAGGGTGTGTTATTATATGTACTGCTTGTAGGTAAAATAAACTGAGAATAAAGTAACTTAAGTAATAAAGTAACTTAACTCACACAAAAATATTTAAATGAGTGCTCAGGCCTCCCTGCTTGTAACCTCTTCTCTAATTCTTAATTCTTTTGTCCTGGATTATTTTCCCACCCTTCCAAGTAGGAGTTCCACAAGTCCATGTTTCTGTCTAGTTTCCTTCCCGTGCCCCCAAGCTGTTGTGATTCAGTCCTTAGATTAAATAGTCCAGACGTGTTCTTAAAAGTATTGAATTTGTTTGGCTGAAACTTGTTCCTCTTTCTTTTTGTTTTTGTTTGTTTTTTGGGGATTTTTGTTTGTTTGTTGGGAGTTTGGGGGCTTTTTTTTGTTTATTCTAAAGTTTAAAATTTAAAATCTGGTGAAGAAAAAAAACTTGTCCTTCTTACAGATTTAATTTTTCTTTTCTTTTTACTGATGCATTTCATCCTTTTTGTATTATGAGTTCTAGAAATGAAGAGATTTATATCTCTGCTGCATGTATTTTGCTTTTGAATATTTAATTCCTGTCAGTTTTGACCACTGTCTCTCTTTATATTATACAATATTGGGACTGCAGAATGATAATTTTTTCATGTTTTTATCCCTCTTCCTTTGGGCAGTTCTGTGGGCTGGGGGCTGATAAGTAGATAAGTTCACTCAACCAAATGCCTGTCAGCCTCACTTTTATTTTTAGTTCCTGCATTTTGAAAAATAGAAAAAAACCTCTCTTTGGTTTTGAATCTGATGAAATGGCCTAGACCTAATCTGTGAGTAGCATATTTAGATTAGCTTCATAATCCTAAGAGAAGGAAGTATTTGTTAGGTGATTTGTGTATGTCGTTTTTAGATGACGGAGACGACTTCGCGGGAATTGCTTTTGGTCTTTTATTGGCAATTTAAAAGCTTTCTCTGCCCTCACCAAATAACTGAACAAGGGCATAGCAACTGCAATACTTGTCATTTTAGAAATCTCACCTACATTGTTGAAGTTTCACATAGCCTATTTTTAAAATGCAGAATTAGTGCTATGCTGTCTGGTTTGTGTGTTTGCTTAGGAGTGATAAATAATATAGAAACATCAGAAATACCGTGTCCAGTTGTGGGCTCCCGAGTACAAGAGATATGGAGCTTAATTGGCTGTTAAAGGCTTTCCTGTAGTCTGAAATATCTGAGAACCTCCACACATCCAGCAGCTACAAAGGGTTTGGTGAAGGTTGGCCCTGGGTTTTTAAAGATACAGGAGTCTGAATGATTAAAGTGAAATACCTTTCTCATGCCAGAAAAGGATTCAAGATGCCTTTTAGCATCCCATATTTCTCGGTTTGCTTCTCATGCCGGTGTTTTTTGGGAGGCAAATGCAGAGAAATGTGTCAAACTCAAATATATTTAAAACCTGATCTTTGAGAAAAGGTTGACAGACTTGGATTTATTCTGTATAAAAGAGAATAGTGATCAATTGTTTTCTGTGCCTGGTGGCTACATTAGGAGAAATAACAGCTTCAAATTGTAGTGAGGGGAGAGACTTCCTCCTAAATGTAGGAGCTACATAACCATTAAATAGTAAATAGGCAGAAAAGCTTTTTAAATAGTGGCCAAATATTTGGCAGGGATATTATTTGTTAAATAATATCTATTTAATGCATATATTTAAGTAGCAACAGGGAAAGTGAGATGATGACCTGGGTGACTTCTTGAGATCTGTTCATAATTTCTGTGCATTCTGTCTGCAGCAGAATCTCCTTATTTATATCAGCATTTTAAGAGAGACTTCAGGGATTTTTTTGTGTAGAAAATGCACAGTTTCTGAGGAGTCCTTCATTTATTTAGATTTATTTAATTGGACATCCAGGCAAAGGATGTGTCAGATTATGGAATTGAGCTTTATTGCTGCTGGATAAGGAGGGGAATTAAGAGATTGCCAGAATTGCATTAACCATTTGAAGTGCAGGCTTCTTGAAATGCCTTGTGTGGATCATCTTTAGAGCCATCCCCTGTGGAAGCCAACAGGGAGGGAATCCACAATATTGCCTTGTAGGGAAAAACCTCTCCAAGCTATAACCACCGTTGTTAGAGTGAGGAAAAAGGCTTCTCCTAGCATGCCTTGCTGTGACATGCAGATTCAACACGTTCCATTGGCCCTTCTCCCTTGCTCCACCCCTGTGCCCTCATCCCATTGGCTATAATGTTCTGCCCCACCCCTCAAAATCCATGGTTGAGGGGCTTTTCATTCTTGGAGTCTTTCAAGGAGGGAGCACAATAAAGGCTCTCCTTGGAACCCCACAGGAAGACCCCATCTCTCTGTGCCCGTGGCCCCAAGGTGTCTTTTTAAGACACTTCTGTGGGAAGGTCATGGCACTCTGAGAAATGCCCACCCTGACAATTCACTTTTTCAGGATGCTTTTTTGTGAAATCAAATAAAATACTTACAGGCCCAGCAAATCCGTTTTCATAGGATATCAGCAAGCTAAGTTTTCTCTATAAAATTTATCAAGTTGCAGTGAAAAATGTGTTGATAAACAGTAGGGATTTGAAGCCATGAAACCTTATTTTCCTCCGCAATATAAAGGACCAGAGGAGTATTCTTGGACTCTGCCTCAGCTGCCCAATGCATAGAATAGGAGTAGCTGATGTCTCAGTCATCATTTTAACTCCCCTTATAATTAACATTCTTAGTTTCTAAGTATATAGATATTCTCTGTGGAATTTAAGTGGTTTTAAGTATAGAAATGGATTTATTTGAGTGAGTATAGAAACATTTTGCACAGTCCTCTGGTAAGTATGAAGTGCTAACCCATGCATTATAATAAAAGATATTCCAATAATAGACTATAACTTTGCTAGTGATGTTAGTTCAGTTAAGAGATGATCACTTGTATACAAAACCCTTCTGGGAGATTTTTTGATGTAAACAGTTGCCTTTAAGTGAGAAAGAAGTTGCTGTTGTGAGCCATAATATGCTGGTTGTATAACACTGTAGTACTTTCGAATTTGCAGTGGGAAACACAGGTTCTTGTTATGACTGGAGCAGTGAAATCTAGTCCATTTACACACTGCCCTGAAATACCCTTTTCTTGAGTTGTGTCAACAACAGGCTGGTGTGTTCCAGAGCTGATTGTCCAATAGCAAACTTAGGTGCTGGTGAAATATTGTTCTTATATGTGAATATTGATATTGCAAAGATATACTTATGTCCAAAAGCTGAAGGCTTGAAAACATCTGTGTTTTGTATCCTCCATAATAGTCCACCTTCCCCCTTCTCCTTTTTATCTTTCATATTTGTGTTTTCTTTGGGATTGTTACACTTAAATTTTAGTAAGTGTTAGCATTGTCTTCTCTGGGTATCTGTTGGGAGCTTTGTCAGTCTTTAAATGTAGGAGTAAGGACTCATTAACAGCTGAGCAATGTCTTGCATTCCTGGATTCATAGTTATTGAATATTAAGAGAGATTTGGTCATAAATACTACTAAATAGTGGTTTAAGCAATCTGTATGAATGTTGTTTTTCTCAGAATCAAATTTAACTCCTCTCTTATCTGGAATATTACTTCACCACTTTTCTATACTGTTATTTATGAAAAATGGTATAGAAAAAAATGTTGGGTTTTCTAATTAAAAAGTAGTGTCTTTAGACATCTTGCATGTTTTATATCCATCACAAAAATCTGCAAAAAAAAAATCCTTTTCTGCAAGAATATCAATATAAAAGATGACTAATTTCTAGGAAGACACATTTAAAGAGATGAAGGATTATGCAGTCTCTAAATATTGATCCTTTTGTGTACAAATATGTGTGCTTTTTCTCCCACTTTGTCAGAAAGACTTGGATAATGATGTGCAATATTAGATCATTGTGTAGAAGGGAGAGATATTAGCTTCTAACTCAGTGGGAATTACATAAGTTTAGTCTCTGTGCTTGGTGTGGAGTATGTCCCACATAAAAACTCAAAGTTGGTATAATCTCACTCTACTGTGTTGCTTAATCAGTTGGTTTTTTAAAAAATTGTTACAATCTTATTCTCTGTAAAAGTATTTTCATTTGCTTTCTATGCATTGAACATTTCCACAAGTCAGATCAGCCAAGCAAGTATTTTGATAGCTCATGCAATAATGTTACAAACTTCAGTCCTTTGAAAAGGTATGAGAGCAGTTCAGATGTCTGTGAGCTTTTGTTCTTATTGATAAGTGATACAGCTATTTAAAGCTAGATTGCAGCAAATGAGTTTTTTCAACCTCTGCAAGGTGATTGGGCCTTTCAAAAATTTGGGAGTGATGAGCTAGAAGATGCAGTGTTTCATTACTTAGCCCTGAGCTGTGCAGATCACACCCTCAGTTTTCAGGTCTGAAAGCTGAGGCCCATTTAAAAGGTAACTGTAGCAGACCAGAGAATTGTAATTTCAGATAAAATAGTGTAATAGTTTATGCTGTTATTCACTCACAGTGTCTAATGTGGTTAATGTTTGTGTCAGTTTTAGAGGTTCAGGAAAAGCCAAGCACCTGATTGCAAAGCATTTACAGGGTTCTAAATGCAGCTGTTTAAGGAAGGGCAGTGGTGGGTGGGATGGGTACATGGGTTAAAGAGGATGCTTGCCCAGATCCTTTCCCTTGTGATAAATTTTATGCAAGTTCAAAATTAGTATTTAAGCAAATAACATTTTTTTACTATTTTAAGTTTTAGTGCATAAAAATATTCATAGTTTGAGAGGCAGGAGAAATCCAGGTTTTCTTTATGACTAAGTATTCTTAGTAGATGTCCTGAATCATATGGACCCTTCTATTACAGTTGGTCTGTAAAGTGCAAAGCATGTTGCCCTTCCCTGAAATGGAAGAAATGCAGAAACCTACAATACATCAGGAAAGGGTTAGAGATTGATGAACTCAGTATCTGAAGATAGTACTGAAACATCATCATGAGATCAAAATGAAAGGGCAAATAAAAAGAGCTTAGGTCAGCTTTTAAAATGTAATATTCTTTGGCTAAGATCCCACTTCTTCATGCTTCGATTTAATCTGTCAGGGCAAAAGGGCAAAGGTTCACGTGATTGCTGGGGAGGGTACAAGATGCATGACAGAGCAATTTGCTGAGTTTCTCTGGATGAGTGTAGACAAAGCTTGCATGTCTTTGCTCTTTGTCTCTCTGACAGTAGCCTTTAACATAGGCTTATTGTTCACTTTTTGGGTCACTGAAAGGCATTTATAAGGTATTTCTGGTGCAGAAAGCACATGAAACTGTTTTCTAATTTGTCTTAATTGCTTGTCTCAGTAAATGGTTAATTCCCATTTGTATGTGCTCAGCAGTTTAGAAAATAGGTGTTTGCTCATATTTGAAATCTCTGTAATTGCTCAAGCCCTTAGAGGTGTTGGTGGATGATCAGCTCTAGACCACCTAAACCCCTTCGCTGTCAGTTCTCCCACTTTCAAAAATGCTAGATAATTATTTTATAATTTGCTGAAGTTGTACTCGGTCCTTTTTCTGTTTGGAGCAATGTTTTGTCATTTGAGATTGCAGTTCTTGATTTCCTTTTGTGACAGCAACCCTTTGTTGTGCTGTTAAAACCTTATGTACTCAGATTGGCCATCAAGTTACCGACCAGTACATGTCTTTCTCCAAGTCAATCAGGTTTTGGTAGCAAATAGGGGAAATGTGTGAGCACAGACACATGCCTAAAAATATTCTAATTTGGCCAGAGCACAGTTATTTCTACATCAGGAGAGAATTCCAAAAGTCTTCTACTATTCTGTGCATTACCACTAATATGCACAACTTCTAAGGAAAACAGAGCAGTGCTGGCTTTTCAGGCTTGTAAATTGAGTTATTGATCCTGCAACTGATTATTCCTAAATAGAAGAACTTTCCAACCAAATGCAATGGCCTGTTTCAGAAATTTGTCAGAGATCTGGAATTGAAGTCCACATGAAATATTATCTTGGTTTAAAGAGTTAAATAGCTTGGTACACCTTACAGAAATAGGATAGAGGCTTCATGTCTCTTGCTTCATTTAATTCAGCTGTCCTCTGCTGATACGGGGAGAGAGAAAATGCTTTGCAAACCTAAGTTGGCCATTAGCTGAACAATTGTAATGTCTTACATACATCTTGCTTATTATAGTAATAGTCAGTGAATCCCTCATAGTAGAAACAAATGACTTGGATTAAGGTTAATTTTGCTAAGGAATGGCAAGATCACTGGTAGACATAAAAACAGAGAGGGTAAGACTTTACATTTTATTTGGACAGTTCTTAAAAGCAGTCCTCTTTAATCTATGTGCAAATTCCCACTACATTTCTGAGCAAAAGAGGAACATGACTAATAAGCCTACAGTAGGTCATTTTACAGTCTAAGTTTGTGTCATTGTATTAAGCAATGAGTGATAGGAATTTAAAGGAAATTATTCAATGCATCACAGCATTCCGGATCTGAGTAGCCATTCCCAACAGCCAGTGTAGTCACAGCATGCAGGACATCAGTTTGCCAATACTGCAGACTTTGGGAAAAAGCACCACTTCTTGGTCAGACTTAATGATCATCTTAGAGTCATCCTCTTTGATTTTTTTCCTCCTGTTTTTTAATAATTGCCTTTGGGCATTTCAGTTCCTTTATTTGAAGAGAAAAAGTACATTAGGCAGCCCGTAATGCTCTGGACTTGAGTTGGATAATGTCCAGACATGGAGAAGGACTTGAGCAAAGGTCAGCACCTGAGCAGTGAAAGCTGCGTAGTCAGTGAGGGGGCCCAAGGCTGAGGCTTAACAAACAATCCTGATATCAATGTTTACAAAGTGCCAGCCAGAGTTTGGAACAGTTGGAGCTGAGCAATGCTTCCCTTATCAGTTGCCTAATTTTGGCTGGTGTTTTTCAAAGGTATAATTCCTCTGTTTTGCCAGGCATGATACTGTGTTCATAGAACGCAATTTCCATCTTGGAAATTTAAGACAAATAACAGAGAATGCTACCCTGTTGGCTTTGAAAGTCCTAGTAACTAGACATAATTTTTTGGAATGTGTTACCTAAATTCACTCTGCTAATTCATGACCCTGTCCCAGCAGCATCACCTGATCTGTCTCCATAGTGACACCCTGCCTCAATGCCCAGGAGGAGCTGGGCCTGAAGAGCCTTTCCTATTCTATCATTTCTCTATTTTGCCCCAACTGGATGCATTTCTGTTTTCAGGACTGCTCCAGCTTAGCACACATAGCTCCTTAAAGGAAAAGCAAAGAACTTATTTCAAAATAATTTGTTTGCAGAAGTCACAAGAGCAATGAAAACAATATTTACATTTACGTCTTTCAAACAAATGAAAATTAAGTGGAGTTTTTGTTTTGCCTTCAAGTATTTTGTGCTGCATCATAGGATAAATCAGTATCCATGATTTTAAGGAGCTTTATTGTTTGCTATGTCTTTGCTAGTTTTCTATTATTTTTGGCATGCTTTCCTCTGCTGATGCTGATGTTGACATTTATTCTGATTAGTTTAAATGAAGGTTTTAACCCTGGCTTTATCCTTTTAGATAGCATTGCTTAAGAAAGAGTAGGAATAGTAATTGTATCTAACTGTGTAATGCATTTAGGTACTTTGTATTTAATGTTTTTAACAATACGTTTATTTTCTGAAGGACCTGAGCCACGTGCTTTCTGTGAGAAATCCGTGTTCCTGTGTTCAGTGGCTCAATGGAAAATTCCCTTTTCAGGTGGTATTTTTGCTATACTGAGGAGTATAAAGCTTTGAAGTGTTTGTGCTTCTGACATTGTGCAAAGGCTGGGAAGATTGTTCTCCTGAGTGTATCTATCCAGTGATGGCAGGTGCATGGATTCAGGGTGGTGGCATTTGTGTATTGGATTGTGTTTTAAAATGAAAAAGAAATTACAGTGAGGTGTCCTGTTTCATTCTTTCTGGGTCCAGTTTAGTAAGTTATTGGGTTCCTGTGACTGTTACTAATGTGGTGTGAGGTGAGGACACTCAACACCCTGTAGATGTGATCACATTTGAACCTCTTCCTGAATGGTGCTTTTGCTGATTTTCAGTCATTCTGTCTTTCCCTCATTTGTGTCTGCGTGTTGGAATTTTTCTACCTGCAAAACTTGCATGAGACTTGCCTATAAACATTTTCAGTAAAATGTAGCTACAACCCACCTTTTCTTAATTCCTACTTTTTCCTTAATTTAAAACTTTGTTTTGTTGCTTTTGACTGAAATGTAAACAGGGATCCCTTTTACTATTGCAATTAAAGAACAAAGGAAAATACTTAATCCAAGAGAATAATTTCCTTTCATTGGTTTTGTGAGATATGCGTCAGGAAAACAATTTTTCCTACACAGCCTATTTCATTGACTGGAGAATATAAGTTTGTTGGGAGCACACTGTTCATGCCATTCTGTCTTTCCCTCATTTGTGTCTGCGTGTTGGAATTTTTCTACCTGCAAAACTTGCATGAGACTTGCCTATAAACATTTTCAGTAAAATGTAGCTACAACCCACCTTTTCTTAATTCCTACTTTTTCCTTAATTTAAAACTTTGTTTTGTTGCTTTTGACTGAAATGTAAACAGGGATCCCTTTTACTATTGCAATTAAAGAACAAAGGAAAATACTTAATCCAAGAGAATAATTTCCTTTCATTGGTTTTGTGAGATATGCGTCAGGAAAACAATTTTTCCTACACAGCCTATTTCATTGACTGGAGAATATAATATCTCAGGCAGTTGGAGCGTATGTGTTTGTTGGGAGCACACTGTTCATGCTCTATGAATTAAGGGATTTTCATGTTCTTCATGCCTGTCATTTGAATAAGAGTTTGAGAAGCTTAGTAAAGCTGAAGTTGGTTTGCATTTTCCAAGTGAAAATACTCATTTTGATAAAAGGAAACCCTTTACCATCCCATAGCCTACATAAATGATGTATAAACTATCTGGATTAAATCATCAAATGCCCAGGATGATTTCTGCAGGCTTGCATGTCTAGAAGCATTGGCGCTCTGTTACCTGGACAAGTCTGAAAGCATTCCTACAGGGGTAAAACCTGGCATCACAAAGTATCCAAATCAAACATACAGTTAGTTAGTTGATATAAGAAACCCTTTGTCTTGTTTAAATATATATTCCAGTTTATGTGCTGCTAATAGTACATCTCTTTTCGAACTAGCATTGGAGTTTCTTTCAGCTGAAGGTGGAAAAAAAAAACTTTTTTCATTAGCATTGGACGTTTTTGTTTTGTGGATGGAGTAAGAAGACACATGAATATGGAAGCTGAAGAAGTTATCATCTTAGGACTAGCACAGAATAACTCTTTATTCTCTTTGGTTATATCACTGTACCATAGTCTGCAACTGTGGGTTTTGACAGTCTAGTATTGGCTTTTTTATGGTTATGAGCTGAACAAAAGCCTCTCTTTTCTCATATAAATAAGTCCGGGAGCTCCTAAAGAAAATAAAAAACCTGTGCACTGAAACTGTTTATAAAACTTAACTTGTGACAGTGAAGGATATCTGTCTCCAGTGAAATACTAGTGGCTGATTTGGTTTAGTTACTCATTGATTTGCAAACAAAAAAATAAAGACAAATTATGTAAACTGGTCTGAAAACTCAAAACTTGTGACCCCTAGCATTTACTTTGCATTTTTCAACCCACTTTCCAACATTTCACATTTCTATAGCAGTAACTGAACTTGCAAAGTAAGTGGTAATTGATGTACCCAACCTGCTATAGTGTGATTTAGGTTATCCACTAAGTCAGGCTTCTCTCTGACATTAGAGAGATGGCATAGCATGTTTCAGATGATTAAAGCAAATCTACTGCTAAGGCTTGAATTGAATGTTGTGCATCTAAAAGTAGTGTGCATGCAGAATATTGCTGGAAAACATGGAAAAAGTGGATGTTATTTCATAACATTAAAAGAAATGAAACACACTCATGTAATTAGTACCCTAAGGAAAGGAATCAAAGCTATGTAAGATAATTAAAAAGGCTTGTGATAAGCACAACTTCTAAACTAGTTTGTTGGGGATGCACTATTTTGATTTCTTGTGATGGTTATGTTCTTGGAATCTTGTTTGAGAGGTCAGACTCAGTTCCAGGAGCTTATCAGGCTCAGACAAATAACAGCCGTGTTATAAACCAGAAAATAATGCAGGGAGGAGAGAGAAGGACAGAAAAGTACATTTGGAAAGGTGAAAGATATTCTCACAAGACTGGTGACCAGTTTCCTATTGATTTGTATATTTTCTGTTTTAAGAGTGTTTGTTTTATTGTGTTGTAGAAATTGTACCAAATCTAAAATAATCTAAAGAGAATTAATGAAGCCAATTGTTAAGGGTGGTATGTTCTTAACCTTATCTAATTTACGAAGATCATAAATCTATTTGAACAAGGGCAAGACCACTATCTAGAAAGCAGATGTGAGAGCCAAGAGCTTTGGATCTTTTCCAGGCAGTTGTTCTGGGCTATGTACCAGATCTATCTGCAATACTAAGAAATGATTTTCGGGGTTCACACTAGAGTGACCACTTGATCCAGAGCTGCAGAGAGGATCCTCCCCAGACTGCTACAGGTGAGCCATGAGTCTCACAGCTCTTGCTCCATCCTGGGAGATTTGCTCTCCCTCCTTGGATCTCTGCACAAATGATGCTTCTTAATTTTTTGATTTTTATTTCTCTCATTATCCTTTGTGAAATATGCTGTCCTGAAAGGGCGTTTGAAACACTTGTGTGGCAAAACCTCATGAATGTCATTTTCAGTGAGTGTTTTGAACAATACTGAAGCAATTTGGAAACACCTTTTAGTACACAAATCAATTCACAGTTTTGCTGTTTTCTCATATGTGAAGATTTTATCTGCTCATAGTCCACATTTCTCTAAAGCAGAAATTGTAGTCAGTGATAAAAGGTACAAGGAAGTCACAGCTGTGAGTGAGAATGAACATTCTCATGTTTTCTTTTTATTTTAACTTAATTCCTACCAGAGTTTGTTCTTGTACTTTTAAACTATATCCTTCCTGTTATCAGTAGATGCTCCCTAATTAAAAGCTTCTAAAATGTAACATAAATTAAGTACAGAGGAAGGAGTCAAGGATAAACAAATGCTTATAACTAGCTTGCTGTGAGTCTGGGGTGTAGCTGGTTTGCATGGATGGTTGAATAAAGCTTGAAAAACATCCAAGCTGTATATGGTGAGACAAAAAAACTTGGAGAAAGCTGGATTACTACCTGAGACAAAAAGCCCTGCATGATTTAGGAACTGGAAATACAAACTGGATCATTAGCAATGTATTCCTTGACTTTGTCTTAACGATACTGACATGAGTGAATCTAGATGTCAGAACATTCCTTGGATTTTTTGAAAGTCAGAAATGGTAACTGCTTTTTTTTTCTTGCATTAATCAAGATGATCTTTTGTGTAGTGGATTATTGCTTCTGACCCAGCTCCTCTTCTGCTCCGTAGCACTGAAAGTCTGCTGAAGGACAGGTGAAACGTAATAAAGTACATCTCACCAACAGTAATTCTGAAGCCATTGACACAAATTATTGCTATTATTGCTGTGGTATATAGTGCTGTGTCAGGCTGAAATTGCATTTGTGTGCCTTTCAAGTTTCTCCACTCTTCTCTGCAGTTGGGCAGAACATCAGCTCAAGACCCCAAGGGCCATGTTAAGTACAGCATCACTTTGCTGTGAAATTACTGTTAAAATTTGGTGTTAAAATTTACTTTTTTTTTTCCCCCTCTTCAGTAGTGTTAGTGTCAGCAGTTTTTTTTTTTTCCCCTCTTCTGTAGTGTTCTGTAGTCAGCAGTGTATTCTAATTTCCTCAATTCAGATACCAGTGATTCTACCAAAAAATAGTTACTTAGGAATTTCTTGTGGCCAGCTGATTTTGCATATTGATTTCTACTCTTTTTTTTTTTTTAACAAAAAAGTGAAATGGCTTAGCTTGTAGTCCTTGTGGAATAAATTGTCTTGTCAGATAGTGGAAAATATGAACTTGTTCTCCCCAGCCAATGTGTGTGCCAAAGACAATAACTAGTAAAAAGAGAAATACCTGGCTAGGATGTAAAAAAAAAAAAAGAAGTGCTAATTACTTTTGATGGAAAAATGAGATTTTATTTAATGTCTTCTGATACATTCAGGACACTTGCTATTAGTAATGAACAAGGAAAATCAAGAGCAGCTGTACATTCTGAGGAACTAGCTATCAGAAACTGAGCTGAGATTACTAATATTTAGCTTTTCATATTATTCAAATGGACAGCATCTGCATTTCCCTCTATTTTTAGGGCTTTTTTCATTCTAGTATTTGAGAAGTCGGAGTGAGACAAGAACTTGACAAATTCTCATAATCACTTCAATAATACCTTTAATCTCAAACATGCCATGACATTAATTGTACTAATATTTAGCATTGCTAAAGGAATTTTCATCATCGTGTTTTAAAGACTGCTCACAAATGGTTGGAAATGTTAATTCCGGCGTACAGATAAGAAAAACGAAGCAAAATAATTTAGTATATTTTAATGGTGAGATGTTTGAGGAGCAGGCATTACATTCATCAGTTCTCTTATTTCCCATCTGTTCCTTGAGCAGCTGCATGTGCACGGATTTTTCTCTTTCCCCCAGTTGTGGGCAGAGAACAGAGGCGGATGAGTGGAACAAGAAAGCAGAGCTTGAGCACACAAATTCCCTGACACTGGCTCAGGTTATTGGGTGTTTATGGGTAGCTGGCAGGAAGCAGCATGGGACCAGTTGGAGCAGAGATAAGACAGGAGGGGAACAGGGAGCAGGATGCTTTGCATGCTGCCTGGCCCTGTGTGATGTGGCTTTATGGAAGAAGAGTGTCACTGAGATGAAACAGGCTCAGAATAGAGATTGACTTGGCAGGAGCCTGTCAAACCAGTTGTATGTGAAGCTCTCAGGCTTTGGAGATGTTCCTGGTACCGCCATTCCCACCATTTTCTACTCCAACCTATGTGATCTGCAGCTGTGTGTTCATCTGTCCTCTCTTAAGTGCTCCTTTTTAGTCTAATATGAACTTTACTGCTATTTTCCTTTCTTCTTTTTCTCTTTGTTTCCTTATTTTACTTTCATTTGGTTTGATCTTCTGATTATGCCCCTTCTTACATTATCTTTGCTGTTTTACTTTCCTAATCATTTCCTGGCAAAGCCCCTTCCAGCTAGAGAAGGAACATACATAGCTCATTCAATATTTACTGAGGATCATATTCCCTCTGCTTCTGAGCTGTATTAGCAAATCCTTGCCTGTTTTGTCAGCTCCTGTGAGTAGGACTGACTGCTGTATGTTGGACATTTAGAGGAGGGAGCTATCATTTTAAAAATGCTTTATCCATGGGTCTGTGTTTGCCTATTCATAATCCTCTGTCACAAAAGCACTTGAAAAATTCCATCGTGTGCAGTGCCAAGCTGGTTCTCCAGAGGCTCAAAGCTCTGTCATCTCTCCCTAGCTGGAGGGCAGACAGCAGGTTAGACTTGCCCACATAAGATCACTTCACTGTGGCCATTTATTTCCATATGTTTAAGTCAAATCAGTATATAGGGAGTTTGGAAAATCTCAGTCATAAAGTTTTAAATGCACAGTTTTAGCAGCTCAGGTTCCTGATGACGATCTTACTGAGTCCTAAAATACGTGGATGAGTTTGTGCATGTACCTACAGACAGCCCTGACTTGGGCTTCTTTTGTCTATTCATTACATAAACAGGTTTTTTTCTTAAAATTACTTCTGGGTCATTCTAAGTTATTATATGAAGAATTATTAACAAAATATATATTTTTATTATAATATAATATAGAGCATATACAACATTTTAAAATAGGCATATTTAAGCATGTAATTTAATAATAAAACATTATTAATACTGGGTATCAGTAAAGAACCTAAGAGCAGAATTGCCTTGCAGACCTTGATTTTCCGACTGTATCGCTTGCATGGCCACATTATTCATTTGCTATGGTCAAAATGAAAAAAAGACCCTGGAATTGTTTTCATAGCCCAAGGAAAATATGAGAGCAGTAATAAGCAGTAATAAGAAGACTGGCCATGTCAAAATCTGGAATCATTCTTCAAATTTGCTTTGAAAATTAAGCTTTTAACACCAAGCAACTGGCTCTCTTAAATATCTTGTTTCAAGGAAAATACTGCAAGCAATAAATTGCAGTATCAAATGGCCACTGTAACTAAATCTTCTTCCTTCAGTGGCCTCAGGACAATTGGTCTAAAGTCTCCTTTAAAGAAAAGGACTATAATTACTACTGCAATTGTTTGCTTTGCCTCAGATGTAGAGAATGTGCTTCCTCCTCTTTTGTCCTTTTTATGGCTATTTTAGCTTCATCTTTCAGTGTTTAACTGTTTATGTCTAAGTAGATTCCCTCTAAGGTCTGAAGACTGCAAGTGACTAACATGCAAATTGGCAGCTTTTCTGATAAGTTCAACATCAAAAATAATTAATATGCTAAAATAAAAATTTTGTATTTGTTCTCAATGTACAGAAATAGTAATGTTTACATAACAAATGATTACTGATTACACTTCTAATGAGATGAAAAAGCACACACTAATTAAAAATATTAAAAATCCTTTGGAATTTGTTTTTACTGGAGATTAATACTCAACATTTTGCAGGACAGAGGGTCTTGGCAGATCTAAACAAAGCTGTTTCTACGTGGTTGCTGATATTTATAATCTACAATAGAGAAAAGAGTGTTTTATGAATGTTGAGAAAAGATCAACACTAACACCTAACAGATGGGTGGTATCAGGAGAACATTTGCTAACAATACTTGATCTTAAAGACCTGCTGATACTTCATGGAAAAGATTTCAAAAAAGATTCAGCATAGATTAAAGAAAAAGGCTTCTAATAACACAGATTTAACAACTGTATGCATTGTTTTAGTGGACTAATTAAACAGATCTCATTCTCTGAATTAGTTGTTCCACATGTCAGTTTATTTGGTTGTGGGTTCATCTGTGAGACTGTGTAGGATTTGGCCTCAGCATTATGAACAGACTTCTGTACACTGCATTCTTAAAATGCATATGCAGAAACTTTTGAGACAAATAATTAGATTTACATATTTAAGTGAGTTTAAATAGCAAGCGCAATGTGAAAAGATCATTTGTGCAGAAACTTTATGGCTTTTCTAGCTCTCTAAGATGGCAAATCAGGCTTAAACAGTTTGTAACTGGAGATAAATAAGAATTCAGAGGCAGAGAGCTGGAAGTTCATTGTTTGTAAAATATTTATTTTGCTACAGTGCATGAAAGTAATGGATTTCGGGGGGCATTAAATGATTCATATTCTCTTTAAAGGAAAAAGTTCCTCTTGATGTAGTATGAATTGTTTTAAAAATGCATTTTCTAAAATCTGCTATTAGCACAGAGAATCTCTGTCATAGCTACCCTGTGCCTGCCAGCCCAGACAAGGGGAAGCGTGTCAGTGCCTTGGATGTATTCCTGTCTTTTGCACTGGGAACTGAAGGACAAGGCCAACGAGGTCTAAACTGAGGGGACTTCAGCTTGCATCTCTAATTACTGAACTAGAGTTGTGCCTATTTGATGTGATGCCAAAGGGAAAATGGTTAAAATCTTTGCAGCAGCATTTGCAAGTGAAGCTCTGCTGTGTAGGATTTGCCTGGAAAGTTTTTGGGGGTGGGGGAAGGATGCGGGGGTGATGCTACCAGCGTGGCTTCTGTGAAGCTTCCAGAAGCTTCTCCCATGTTCTGTAGAGGCAATGCCGCCAGCTCCAAGACAGACCTGCTGCTGGCCAAGGCTGAGCTCAGCAGGAATGATGGGAGAGTCTCTGGGAGAATGTATTTAATGACAGAAAAAGGGTTACAGTGCAAGAACAGTGAAAATATGTGAGGGCAGCAGCCCTGCAGACAGCAAGGTCAGTGCAGAAGGAGGGAAGGAGGTGCTCCAGGCACCAGAGGTGATTCTACTGCAGCCTGGGGTGCAGCCCATGGTGAGGCAGGTCTGCTCCTGCAGCCCGTGGAGGAGGGGGATGCTCAGGGAGGCTGGGATCCTGTAGGAATCCTGTGCTGGAGCAGGCTCCCCACAGCACCTCTGGACCCACAGAGAGAGGAGCCCGTGCTGGAGCAGGTTTGCTGGCAGGACTTGTGATCCCATGGGGGGCTGATGCTGGAGTAGCCTTTCCCTGAAGGACTGCACCCCCTGGAATGGGCCCACATTGGAAAATTTAGAGAAGGAATGTGTCCCATGGCAGGGATCCCATCCTGGAGCAGGAAGAGTGTGAATAATCTCTCCCTGGGGAGGAAGGAGCAGCCGAAATGACATTGTGTGAGATGAACTGACCACAGGCCAACCCTTGAGCCCCATCCCAGCTCCCTATGCTCTTCTAGAGGAGACAGACATCAGGAGTGAAGTTGAGCCCAGGAAGAAGGAAGAGGTAGAGGGGAAGGTGTTTTAAGATTTAAGATTTATTTTCTCTCATTACTCTTCTGTGATTTGATTGGTAAGAAATCAAATTTCCCCAAGTTGAGCTTGTTTTGCCCAGTATGGTAATTTGTGAGTGATCTCTCCTGCCCTTATCTCAACCTGTGAGCCTTTCATTATATTTTCTCTCCCCAGTCAAGCTGAGGAGGGAAGTGATAGCACAGCTTTGGTAGGCATTTGGCATCCAGATGAAAATTTTAGAGGTAGATTGATCCTGTGCATATAACAGTCTTCTTATTGCTTGTAAATTTGTCCCTTTATTTGTGTAAAATGAAATATTCATCACTGCATAAATATTTTCAGGAATAGTTTGCCAAGTTTATTCACTTTTCATATATTTCAGGTAAAATGGCTCTCCAGTTCTCAAGAATAAGATTGATATTGTTCTTTTCCTGAAGTAGCTGTAACACTTCTGAGTTTTGGAGTTTGGATTTGATATTTGACTACAGGACAAGCATCTGCCCCGTCTGATAATATTTTACTGCTTTTTAACCAGTCACTGAATTTTCAGACTTCTTAATATTTTAACAAACATATTCACTAAAGAATGCATCCATATGGAACATGGTCTGCTTCAGAGATGAAAGACTTTTTAGTCAAATATGTTTCCATGCAGTTCTCCAATGCAAATAATAGTGCTATTTCATTAGTATGAAAATAAGCTGAGGAACATTATTAAGCACGCAGATAATTCCCTGTCAAATGTCATGACTCCTGCCAGGATATTTTTATAAATTGGTTTTCCTGGCTGATGTTGAGCAGCACCTGAGCAAAAAGTAAACAAAAAGTGGCCTCATACTCAACAGCAAAAATTAAATTTTTTAGTATTTATAACATCCATTCCTTCTTCTGAGTCAGGCAGATGTTACTTGGGGAAAAGCAGCCACCCATGTAGTACAATACAATGGACCAAATCAAGTCTATACACATTAAGTTCAAACTAGCGTTTCCTAACTCTCAAGTGGTTCTCCATACAATAATTATCTGAAGGCATACTTTTGCTGTGAAAGAAACATTTTCAATGCAGCTAGTGCTGTTGCTATCAGCCTGTGTACTGAGGAGAGCTGTATCTGAAATTGTGCAGAATAATTTGCTGTTATTACACATCTTTAGCTGCTTTGCCCCTGTTTGTAATCTCAATTCTTTATTTTTCCTAAACTTTTGTTTATGTGTTTGCCCTTATGAATCATGTCTATGAACATATTTTTGCTCTCTAAGTGCTTCAAGTCAAGTGTTTGCAAATGTTTTCAGAGTGTGGCCCACATTTTTGCTGTACTTTAGGTTGCAGAGTCTGTGCCTTCCAGTCCTGACTTTATATCCTGCCTTTCTGCTTTATCAATACTTCAGCTGTTGCTCAGAAGGAAAATAAATATGTCAGGAGTATTTTGTTCCTCCTAATGCAGTTCAGCAGTTGCAGAGGACCCATTGCTATCAGATAATAGCAAGCTTATCTGGAAACTTCATAGCTCAGCACTGGTAAAGCACAGATGACATTATGAGACTCAGTGCCATAAGTGATATTTTTCCCACAGATACTGTAAATTCCAGGTAATGAGCAAAGAGTGCATTTCCTAACTTGTCCAAATTAGTTGTATGCATCAATGCTTAACAGGAACTTTTTCATCACTACAAAAATCTGGCTCTGGGAAAGAAAAATACTCCTCATTCCCAAAGGTCAGCTGTTTGAATGGCAGACTCGAAGCCAAATGTTGCCTCACTGTTGCAAAAGCTTTGTTAAATCAAGCTGAATTCTGTCTCTCATGTAAGCCTAGAAAAAAATATTGTTGCCTTTGTATCGGGTAAATCAAAACTTCTGGTAACAGAGCCCTCAGCAACATGAAAAGGTCCCGTGCTTTTAGAAGAGAAACTGTAACCAGAAAACTCCGTTAACAGGCCCTTGTTGCAGCTGCAGGGTATGGATAGTAGGCTGGGATGGGGAAAAAAATAATTCCTCCAGGCAGAAATGACAATTATGTTCTGCAAATACTTAAAGAGCGTGAGAAATATGGTCAGATTTTTCCCTGACACTTGCTTAGTGAGCTCAGTTCTAAAACTTCTTGCACACAAACTAAGCCTAGATCGGTGCCCTGGGCTGCATCCAAAGCCCTGTGGGCAGCAGGGGATGGAGGGGATTGTGACCCCACCTGCAGGGCTGTGTCCAGATCTGATGTCCCCAGCACAGGAAGGACATGGAGCTGTTGGAGTGAGGCCAGAGGAGGCCAGCAAGGTGATCAGAGGGATGGAGCAGCTTTCCTTGGAAAAACTCTGAGATAATTGAGATTGTTCAGCCTGGAGAAGAGAAGGCTCAGGGGTGACCTGACTGTGGCTTTCCAGTACCTGAAGAGCCTACAAGAAAGATGGAGAAGCACTATTCACCAGAGCATGGAGTGACAGGACAGGGAGGAATGGGTCCGAAGTGAGAGAGAGCAAGTTAAAATCAGATGTTAGAAAGAAATTCCTTACTGTGAGGGTGTTGAGGCACTGGCACAGGTTGCCCAGAGATGGGGCTGCCCCATCCCTGGAAGTGTTCAAGGCCAGGTTGGATGGAGCTCTGAGCAGCCTGCTCTAGTGGAGAGTGGCCCTGCCCATGGTAGGGGAGCTGGAACTGGATCATCTCTAGGGTCCTTTTCAACCTAAACCATTCTGTGATTCTATGATGTATTAGTCTTTAGACTGGCTTTGTTTTAAACATTTGGTGTTAAATGTGTTACTATTTGTGGTTCCAGCTAACCCTTTCATGACTGTTGAGGATGGGATTTTACCATGACACTCCATTTCTTTGGAGGCATTTCTCTCCCTCAGTGCTGGATGTTTACTTACATCAAGATGCCATTAGAATCAAGCTTTAATATAATTTTGAGATAAGGCTTCCTTCAGTGGAAATTTGGGAAAGACAAGGGTTCCCAAGGGTATGAATGGAAACCTCCATGAGCATGTTTTTATTTTTTGTCTGGGTGATCTCCACCATGGACTGAAGCAGGGGACTGCACATTTTGCTTCTCAGCTGAGCACCTTTCTGGGAGGAACAGTGACTCCTCATGCCCCAGGCAGTGTCTGGCAGCTGTGCTCTCTCTCTCTCTCTGTGTTGACAACAGCTAACAGGAAGAAAACCATAATTTCCTCATGAATTGGTTCATCACCTTTCTTGGAAGGAGCTACCCCCATTAGCCTTTTCCTTTCACCAACAAATGTTTTTTTTACAATTTTTGAATGTAAATTTTTTTTTTCACCCTTTATTTTTTCTTCTTTTTTAAAATCCCTTGAGATTCTCACTTTTGACAAGAAAAATCTTGTTAGGTCATCTTTCCCATCTCCTGGCTCGTTCAGGGCTGTCCCACAAAAGCAATGATAGCTTTTTGTCCAGTTTAGTCGTTCGCTTTCCCCTGGAGAGGAGATTTTAGGTGACAGTCTAATGCATCTCAGTGGCAACTGCTTTGTGAGACATGACATAAAAGTGCCTGGATTTTTAATGCAATGCGTCAGTGTATGATTCATATTTAAAATACCTCACCTGCATGAGTAATAACAATTTAAAAAGTACCCTCCCTAATAATCTATTGTGTGTCTTGTAAGAACAATTTCCAGGGCAGGAACAGATTAATGGAGTCAGGAGTGATTTAGCATAATTCCCCTTAGAGATTCTGCAACACCTGAACTACACAATTTGTTTGTTTGCAAAGGTTTTGAGGTTTATATATCTTTATTTCAAGTTAGCAAAATGCCATCTTGCAGTCACATATTTATAAAAATTCCCCTTTAACCTCTACTACCTGTTTTGATTGGTGTCTTTTTTTTTTCTTCTTTGTTGGGGCCAAATAACTTTTCTGTAGAAAATTTGAAGTTAAAATTTGTCAAAAGAAAATCTGAGCTATATGCTCCTAAGTAAGTTACAGCATTCCTGTGTTACAAGCTGTTCCAGATGGTTAATTATATATATGTTAGATATAAACCTTTATTTCTTCCTGAGCTCTGCTGGGCTCTGATCTTTGCTTAGTTTATGATATCATAGAATCATAGAAAAGTTTGGGCTGAAAGGGCTTAAAGATCATTCAGTTCAGACCCATTCCTCCCTCTCCTGTCACTCCATGCTCTGGTGAATAGTCCTTCTCCATCTTTCTTGTAGGCTCCCTTCAGGTACTGGAAGGCCACAATCAGGTCACCCTGAGCCTTCTCTTCTCCAGGCTGAACAATTCCAACTCTCTCAGCCTTTCCCCGTAGAAGAGGTGCTTCATCCCTCTGATCATCTTGACTTGCTCCAACAGCTCTGTGTCCTTCCAAGAGTGTTCTTAATGTCAGATATCTCTGCTGATGAGTGCTGCAGGGGCTGGGTGGGTAGGCAGCCTGCTCTCTTTGTCACTATAAGTTTTGTGCATGGTGGGGGTTGAAGGTTTGTCAGGTTGTTACCCATTCCTCCCCTTAGTTTCACATGTGGTGGGTTCAAGCAGCCAGTTCTTGGTGTACTCTTGCTTAATTTGATGGATCCTGTGCCTTGGGGTGCTGGGAAGCCATGGTCCAAGGTCTTGATTTGTTACATGTCAAGCAGTAACAACAGTAACAGAGCACTGGACATCTGAGTCTATCCTAGAGTCACAGGCCTCAGCTGCTAGCTGGTTTGGTTTTAGTCAGGCATATATTCTTATTTCATTTTTAAAATTTTTTTTCTTGCTTTGAAAAGATACTGGGAAACTACCCAGTATTTATTTTAATATTCACCAAAAATATTTAACATTTGTTACTTAGGAGTAAAGGGAAGGGGCAATAAAGGTCTCTAGGTACACGTTCACAGCAGTTAATTCGATGCCTTTGTCACTGCGTTGTGAACTGGCCCCCTAGGATTCACTAAATGGCAGTGGCCTGAGAGTTAAGTTGTGTTTGGGGAGCTGTTGGCACATGAGTGTCACACAGTGCTGCATCCTTGGCACCTCCCAGACACAGACCTCCAGTGAGCAGCAGCATATGATCTCATCAAAGATTTATAAACTCGGGGGTGGGCACAATGCCAAGTGATAAAAATGGACAAAAGACTCCAGAAAAACCTGAGGAATAGACTGGAAGCTTCTGACACCTTGTATTGTAAAGAACAGAAAAAAGCAAGACAGAAACACTTTCACCAACTCCCAGAGGAAGGGAAGAATGACACTTCACACTGTTTTTGTCAGAAGACTCTTAGTGGAGATGAATTGTAACCTCACTAAACCATGCCCCCCACTGCTGCATCTGTGTCCAAGACAAAAGATATTGTTGTTGGGAAAAAGTAGTTGTAGGGTCTGATTCTTTTCATTATGCTTTACTTTTAAGACAACAGAGGAGTACAGCTGTGAACTGATCTGGTGTAAACATCTTCAGAGATAAATATTTTTGGTATATTTATTTGATCTCCGCCTTTAATCTCTTGGTGTTTTATTAGCATTTTTTTATAGTGTTACCATGTTCCTGTAGGAACTCTCACCCTTACAGACATCCATTGCCATTTCCAAAAAGGATGCTCAGCTCCAGCACAGACCATTTTAGGTTTGGAACATCTGTGATTAGTTGAAATTTCTGTCCTGGTGAACTTGTCAATATCTCTCTGATAAATAATCTCATTCCCATATTACTGACTTCCTTTAATTTGAGTCTATTTAAAATTGTTCTAGGTGATAAGGACTTACTAGTTGTACAAAATGACTAAAGACAAAATATTAGTAGTAACTTTGAAGTTAAATCACATTTTTCTGACCAACTTATAAAATAAATCTTACAAATACAGTTGTATAATGAAAATGCTGGCAGGACTTTATTCATGGCTGCATAAATACTGCTGCTTAGATGTAGCCCTGGAAGTATAGAACTACCCGTTTGTAATTTTAGATACAGCTATATAAATTTTTTTCTGTTTGTGTCATGTAATGAACTGAAGCAATGCTGCAGGCAGTTAATGAGGTTTGCTCCAACTTAAAAATATAATATCTGCAGAATTCTTCTGCGTATGTTGTGGCATTAAAATATTGTTATGCTGTACTGCTACTGACATTGTTGCTCTTAACAATAACATCAAAATGGGTGGTTACTACTATTTATTTGAAATAGAGGTTACATAATTTTCTTGTGGAGCGTAATGTCTTTTTTCAGCCTGAAAAATGTAGTTTTTTAGTAATGTCTTTACTCTGAAAGACACAAAACATTTTCTTTTTGAAGACTGCTATCTTCCTCTGACAGTCTGTTCTGAGTGTCAGCTGGGTTTTTTTTTCAGGGGCAGGGTGTCAAGGGTCTTGTAACATCTGGTGTTGTGATCCTTCTGCTTCCCCTCGTAGAGTGAGGCACCTTTTCTTTTTCAGTTTCTGAAGCACAACATTTCCTTGGACAAAAAAAGTATAGGTGCAAAGCACATTTTCATGGGCTGGAAAGACATTCTGCTCCTGGAACAACCCTGTTTTGCTGTTAGCCTGCTGGCCAACATTTAGTATGAAGTCACTTTTCACATTAGAAACACATCCCAGCTCCCAGTACCCACTATGAATTTCCAGACCAGTGGTGAATGACAAGTTTTGGGTCTCATATTTTGCATTAGAAAGTCACATAAGTGACTTACATAGTTACATAAAATATTGACTGAGTTACATAAAATATTGTCTGGGATAGAAGACAACCTTACAGCAAGGACAATACATTTAAGGTGGTAAAATACCCTAAATAATGTGGTCATGTAAGTTGGATTAACCCCGGGAGGAAGGGAGAGGCAAAATTTGTTGTAAGACCTTGAGTTGGCTGGAGCTGGGAAAGGGATCTGTCCCATGGCAGAGCCATTGGACTCCAAAATCCACGTTGTATTTGGATGTTCACTACAATATCTCACACCTTACACAGAGAAAACTTGAAGTGATTAGGCAGGACAGAACCAAAATAAAAAGGTTTTGCAGACAATTTCCCCTTTTGTTCTGGCTGCCAGCTTCCTGTTTTCAAGCTCTGTTTCAGTCAGCTCAGTGCCCTTGGATAACAGCAGGGTGATGGGAAGAAAGTTTCGGAGAGCCGACTGCCGACCTTGTGTCTCCGGCGGGAGCCTCTGTCAGAGCATGGGCTCCCCACATCTGGCTGCAGGTCCCCCCTTTTCTGTCTGCCACATCTGGCCAGGGAAACCCTCTGCTGTGGGGAAGGGCCAGCTCCTTCCAGCAGAGAGCCAGTCTGTCGTGCTCCCCAGGCCCCTTTATGGGGACAACACTTGGTATCAAGAAGCTAAACAAAATACTGGCTCTCAAAGTAGATGCCTGCCAGATAAAATGAAAGATTGGGAAAATGGCACTTTCTGGTAAAAGCAGCTTTCAGACTGCAATAGTTTGAATTGTTCTGCAGTGGGATTACTCTTCAGGCTTGGATTAGATACTCGGATGTATGTCAAAATCAGCCGCTTCTCATAAAAGGGTTGTTTTTTCTCTTTTTCTGTAGTAAATCTGCTGTTCTTGACTTCTTCTGAGGATACCTGTGGGCTGTGGTCACTGCAGATCTTGTCTGGGCATTAGCAGTAACTGAGAGCTGCTGGAGCCAGGCCTGCTCTAGAGGATAAACCCCCAGGCAGGTGACTTATCCCCAGCTCTGGCTGCCCTGGGGATTTTGAGACCTGTGTCCATAGCAGAGGCACAGCAGCACAAGTTGGCTGCTAAATTGAGTGCCAATCTCTGTAATACCTGGTTGTTTCATCCAGTAAGCAGCTTTAAGTATCCCACATACCTCCCTGCAGCTCCCTTTTATCACAGACATCCTCCTCCAAGAGATTTCTGCAGACCCAAGGCTGCCTCACTCCTGCCTTCCCCAGTTTCTGTGGTTCCAACTTGCATGATTATGAGTGACTTCAGTGCTGTGAATTCTAATTTTCATGGCAAGTGTCTGTTCTTCACACACCAAATGAATGTGTGCAGTTTCAGAGTTTTCTTGGCTGTGGTTTTGGCTTGTGTGTGTTTTTGAAAGGCAGACATTTTTCCTGAAGTTTCTCAAATAATAGTTTAGTTTATTGGTGGGTTTGTTTTTGTTTTTTTTTTTGCTACATGTTATACAAGAATGATCCTTACCAAAACAGATTTTTTTTCTGGAGAGATGGAAATTCATTACTTCACTGTTAATTCTGTATCTGGCAGCTTTGCTACACCTCTGGTCAGTAGGAATTTTGCCCTAAAGCATATAATAGAAATTGTCCCTTCTGCTACCCCTTACAAATGACTCTAGGTTAAATTTCCAGTGCTGTACCCTGCTGAGGGCTATTAGAGAGCATCACTGTAGTGACACATTCCACAGGTGCAGCTCCCCAAAGTGCTGCTTGTGTGACTGAAGGGTTTCTGTGGAGGGATCTGAAGGTGGATGGGCTGTAGAAGGGAGAGAGAGGAGTTACAACATTTCTACTTGTTGTAAATGAAAAATTTGAATATTGGCATTTACTGGCCTCTGCCTTGCCTCACAGAGCATTTCTGTCCTATTCTGTTGTAAGACAGAACTTCTCATAACATATCCATCAGTGATTCCAAATGCTGTCATTTGTTATATGCTGTATGTTCTGACTATTTAACAAATTCTCATTATTCCTTAATTGCCTATGTTTTGAAATGAGGTGTGGAGTTGTGAGACAGAATATTCAGGCACTTACCTAGACTTTGAATCATAAACTAGATGAATATTTTTTTTAGAAAGCAGAAAAGAGAACATTATCTAAAGAAAGAATTGCACTCATGGGCTCTTGCCAGCAACATGTGGATCGCTTGCTTTTATACCTCTGAAACTCAATTTTAGAACATATTTGGTTTGTTCAATGTACACGTTGTTTATAGAGCTTTTTAGTTAAAATTATCTACCAGATGTTGGTCACTAAGAGGCCAATTTAAGGACAAATGAATGCAGTGGTCAGTTTTTAAGTACTCAATTCCCAGCAGTGGCCCATTATAACAAGTTTTGTGTCTCTCTACAATATACTTAGGTGTTAATTAAAGAGAGGGTTAACTTACACATTGAAAAAAGGAGAAGTTGGCAAGTCGTAGCATAGAAAAACAGTAGGGAAAAAAAATCAAGTAATACATAGAAATTGTGAGAGTTAGTATTTATTGACTGATATTGAATATGGCTTTTCTATCTTCACTGGTGAATGCATTATTAGATCTGTCTCCAGTTTGTTTACAAAATGTGCCTCCATCCACTTTTCCTTGTAGCAAAGCTGAAGCCTGCAGCCTTGGCTCTGAAAGCCCTGGGGCACTGACAGGGTCAGCTCACACAGACATAGCCTGTTTCAGAACAGGGACTGTACTTGTCACTACTTCAGTGCACCATTAAAGAGAGAAGAGCCTTGCACATCAAGAAGAAAATGAAGTTAGCACTAAAACCCAACCAGTTCACTTGAATGCCACGTTTTAATGACAGCCCGTCACTCCATGCTGTGGGGGAAGCTTATTTTCAGCAGAGTCATGGGATGTACAACACGGTCTGGGGCATATGTGCATCTCCATGTTTTTATTGCAAGGCTAGGCAGCACTGTCATGCTAACGTGGTGCTTCAGCATCCCTGAATCAGCAGGGTCCCATGGCTCACTAGGTCTTCATGGCCTTTTATATGAGCCTCAGTCTGTGACATTGTTCCCTAGTGGCAGAAGCAGAGTGAGACAGATGGCAAAAGCCATTCTTTTGTTGGAAAAGCTGAGGTGGAGACTGGAAAATGGAAGGAGAAAGTCTCTGTATAATAAATGTGTACAATGAGGAAGACCAGGAGGGACAGTAAACGTTGGCTTACAAGGGTTAAAAAGCAGGAAAAAGCAGTGTCCTGTTCCTTGGTTAATGTACCTCATTGATGTCAGAGGATCTCTGCTGCAAGTTGTCTTTCTTCACCCGTTTTTCTGAGAGCAAGTGATCCAGTGATAATATTCTCACCATCTCTTTCTGTCTAGCCTTCAAAGTTAAAATTTCCTGTACATACAGATACCATGTTCAGGTGCATAAAGCTTGCTGCAGCATCAGCCTTTAGTTTTGGGGCTCTGGAGCATTTCCCTCAGAAGTGGGAAAAAGCAGTCAGAAATGCTGTTAATAAATGAGACAGAGAATATGTGGCTATATAAACTCAGGAAAAATTAAACTGCTAGTACTTTCTTGTTATAATGGAAAGCTAAGTCACAGGTCATCAGGTTGGCAAGTACCTTTGTTGTTTCCCTACAGTCAGGTTGCAAAAGCCCTCAGACAGATGGTGCTTCATTGCCCTGCAACGTGCCATGGGTGAGAAGAACCCACAGCCAGTACAGATCCCAATCCACGCCTTGCTATTCCCACCTCAGCCTGCTGCCTCATCCTTCCTGTCACAGTCCTCACAACTGCTTTCCACTCCATCACTCCCTGGTGTGATTTCGCTTGAGACTTGCTGTTTCATAAAATAATCCAGGAACAGGATGGTTATATATATATACATAAATATAAGGGAAAAAATCCTCAGTGATTCTCTAATATCTCCATAAGCAGTCTCATCACATTCTTTTTAATTTGTTTGTGTGCAAGTAATTTTCAGCAGGGATATTGGAAAGTCTGAGCTGGGTTTCAGTATGTTCTGATATTCAACTGGAAAATTGGTTTGCATTGTCTCTTTCTTGACACACTTTTGTCTCTCAGGAAAGATTTTGCATTTCTGTTTCACTCCAAGTCCTTCAACACCACTCAGGAACACACTAGGCAGGCCCAATCCTACAGAAGTGATAGAGAATGTGGTAAGGAAGGGGGAGGCAATTTACAGTGTAAACTTGACACATTTTTTTACTTCTGTACAGAGGGAAGGTTCGGGCTGGAGTTTGGGAGGATTTTTGTCACAGAAAGGCAGATTAGACATTGGAATGGGCTGTCCGGGGCAGTAGCAGAGTCCCTGGAGGTCTTTAAGGAAAGACTGGATGTGGCACTCAGTGCCATGTTGTAGTTCACAAGGTGGCATTCAGTTAGTGGTTGGACTTGATAGTCTCAGGTCTTTTCCAACCTCATTGATTCTGCTATTCTATGACATGGATTACCTGTTTGGTTCAGATATTTTTTTTCAAATGTTCCCATCAAAGAAGAAGCCCATCTCACTTGACTCAGAAAAGCGAAATACTGGAAAATATAGCAGCATCTGGAAACAGTGCTGTGAGCTGGAAAATCATGGGCTGTGGTTTGTCTGCAGCATCTACATATGTGATTAGAAAATTATTCAATTCATGGGACATCTAATTTTATTAGGTCTGATAGGCCTTGTCTGATTGGCCTTTATGAATCTTTTAACTTGTCTCTGTATTTCCTTAAATCTGGAATTTTGTGCAAGTTATTTCTATACTGTTCTTCCACACTGCCCTTCCACTGACTGCTTTAAAACAAGTCAAGCTTCTCTAGCACATGTGGCTTTCCACAGCTCAGCTATGCTCCCTGGAATAGTAATTGCTTTGCCAGATAATTTTTTTTGGAAAGGCTTCCAAACAGTGATCTAATAAACCTAATATGTTAAAATACTTCAGTATTCAACAAGTGTTTGGTGAGACAAAGGATGTTCTTGGACTCAATATCCAAGGACTGTAGAACACGTAGTGTCTTACTGTGCTTGCAGTGCTGTAACTGATTTTATACTTTGTTGCCTCTAGAGTTGTTCAGGTTTTTTTTCTTCCTGTCTTTGTTTTTCCCCTGCTCTGTGATCTTAATTCCTGAGGTACGAGCATGTACATTGGGCAGGTCAGCGTTCAGAAGTGGCTTTCTCCAGCTGCGTGCTCTCCGTGCTTGTTTGCCCGGTGAGAATTTGTACTAAAATATTTCCTTTAGCTGGATGCTGAGCTGATTGACTCTGTCATCACCTGCTGGATTTTTTCAGACCTGGGGGATTTCGGGAGGCCAGTGGGAAGGTGGAACCACTGTTCAGCAGACCTAAGTTTAGCTGTTCCTCTTCCCTCCCAGAAACCGAAGGACTGTATCCAAAGTAATTGATAGAAAGGAGGCAAAAATCTTAACAAGACAGTAAGTGGTTTTGTTGAGAGAGAATTTTTCTAGGAACAGATGGAGGCCTAAGGAGTGCCTAGGGTCTTGTCAAGGACTGGTTTTTATGTCTTTCTCTTCCTGGATTTTGTGTGTGTTGACATCCACATTATATATATATATGTGTATAAAATCTATTGAAAAATAGGGAATGCAGTTTCCTGTCTCTGTGGTATTGACTGAGGAGTTGGCCTATTGGCTTGAAAAGCCCCGAATTTTCCTGTCTCTGCCCGTATCTCTTTCCCCCCCACCACTGAAAAGAGTTTTGTCCTTTCTAACACTTTTCCCAGTTCACAGAAAAGCGAGGTCAGCGATGGTAATCCTGATGAGCAGGGCCTGGGGCTGTTTCTCTCACAAGTCTGCTTTTGTTCTGTCAAGAATCCTTGCTTTGGTGGGAAATTCTTGAATCCTGTAGTTTTGCTGCCTCCAGTGTCTCTGAGAAGGTTTTAAAACCCTTTTAAAAATTTCTGTAGCTCTAGGTGGCTCTTATTAGTGACCATAAAATTGTACTGCTGTTTTCCCTCGATGCCAGCATGTAACAATGAAAGACCATCCCAGCCCTAAAGAGCTCATGGTGTAAGGAGAGGACAAGAGACAGCAAGTAGGCCTGGAAAGCCCAGTGCAATGCAGTGGTGATCATGAATTTTGGATTAGTCAGTAGCAGCTGGTGTCAAGGAATCTCTCTGCCAGCAGCTGGAAGTGGCTGCCTAGGTGGGGCAGGCCACTCTAGGTCTTAATTTGCATACAGTCTGTATCCAGGAAATAAATATCAATGGTAGTGACACCACCTGAATTTCATAGATAATAGTTATTAGTATGAGAAGAGAGGCAAAATGTTTTTTCCAGGTCCACCAAGTCCAGCAGAGGAGAGGGGACTAGTGTGAGGAGAAATGTGCCACATGAGAAAGGGAAATGGCAGGAATAACTCATTCTGTGGTTAGGGGAGGGATCTGTGCTTACCATGGGCTTCAGTACATGTTGCACATCATGTCCTTCCTGGGTTTTAAGCTTTTCCCAGGAAGTGCACCAGTTCTGTTTGCCTAAGTCAGTACAGGCATTTACTGTACACAGATTTTCAAAGCAGGGTTGAAATAATGGTGTTCTAATAAAACACTTAATGACTTTAATTTCTCATATCTAGATATGGTTTTTAACTGCGTAAGGACCAAAAATGAACTGAATACTTTTAGCAGGCATGACGTGTCCTGATTTGAAATGTTTGAGTAAATATATTACATATAACCCTTTTTTCCCCCAGTGTCTTCTGAGATTGTGCAGTGTATTAAATTTTCAGAAATAGATGTTTAAGCTGTGAGAACAGACTGGACTCTCTGCTTTTTTCCTTCTTGTTGTCCAAAACTTTTGGAGTTTGAAAACACTGTTGACTTAGATTGGTTAAAGATGTTCTCTTCCATTCTCCTGTATTTGTCAGTGATAATATTCTGCTTGTGTAATATGTACCCAACTCAAAACATCATAACAAGATCAAGTGGGTAATAGAGGTTCAAGATGCCTTGCTTTCTTTCCAGAAAACTACACAAGGTGGTGAAATAGAAGCCCAGACAAATAATTAATTATGGGCTTTGAAAATAGAAAGGAAAGGACAAATTACATAAAAGAAATGAAGTCCTGCCTTCAGAGACTACTATTTAGCCACACATAAAAAAGTAGTGACCTGTGCTTCTTGTGAAGAAAAGATGATTGCAATTAATGTTTTTCTACAAAGCTTCCCTTCTAAAACATTTTCTGCTGAATTACAGAAAAAGGTGTAAGTGGAATACTACAGAACAAAAAAAACCAAAGTGGATTTAAATTAACAACAAATAGTCATGATAAATTAGCACTCGCTATCATGATAAAAGTCTAATGGAAGATGATTTAAAAAAAACATTTCCCTTCTCACCCTCCACTCCTGAAGAAATTAAATAACATTGACAGTTCAGACACTTGCTAGAGAAAGCAACCTGGATGATTAATCTGTTTAGTTCTCTGACTGACATTTACACAGCTAATTGTGTAGTGATGATGCTTCTTTAATAGGTCTGAATATTAATGGAAGATTTGGTTAAAGCTGGAACTTGTTTGTTTAAGAATATCACTGGAGAAATAAGAATGCTTCATCAACTTCAGAGTTTCATCACAGGTTTTATGACATATCATGGAACTTTAGTGCTTTTATGACTTGTAAAAAAACTTGCTCAGATGTTTGACATTCTGTGCTTCAAGGAATCCTGATTGGCAGTTGATTAGCCTTTTGCTCAAGTCATTATCTTCTTTAGTGAAATTAGTTGGCTAGAAAATTGCATTGTAATTCATCAAGGGGAAAGGAGCATTTCAAAAGCTCTTGAGAGTATGATCCTTTTTATTTAGTATACAATATGAATTATTTTCCTAGCACGCTCTTCTAAAATGTCCTATTCATCATATTATAGCAGCTTGTATTAAGTTATTATCTTGGTCTTCATTTCAGTCTTTTCACAGAAACTAGGTGATACCTGTGTTTGAATTAGCTCATGAGTAATACTGAAGGATGTGTGTATAAGAGTTTGGTTTTTGAATCAGAAGTGCACTGAAATGGGTCTTTAGAAATGAACCCAAATGCATGGAAAACTCCTCTCATTATATTTAACACAATGCTAGTAGTCAGATCTTCTCATTCAAAAGGAAAGTTTTTTGCAAAAACCATCTAATAAATACTGCACAAATCTTAAGGTGAGGAAAATGTATTTGCAGAAAGAGCTTTAGTTTTGCAAAGTCCGTAGTGTACTGAAAAAAGCTAAGACAATAGTTTTGATGAATGTTCCTCATTACCTGATGGAAAGTAGGGTGCCTGAAGCACAGCACTAATGAGGTGGAGCATGGTGGAGGTCACCTGCTGGAAGCAGTGGGGAAGTTTATCCCTGCCTTGGCTTCAGGGAGCCGACCTGTCTCCTGCTGACACCTTCCAGCTCTCCCAGCTCTTTCTGCGAGAGCTCCTGCTCAGAACATGACATGAAACAGCAGCAAGAGGACAGGATCTGCATTCCTGTGAAGGAGTGGGCTCCTACCCAGTCCCCTCCAGCCACCTCAAGTGACACATGCAGAGACTGACCAGCTCTGGTGTCTGGGGACTGTCATGCCCTGCGGAGGGGCTGGACTGCAGGTTTCTTATCACTGATATTCTGATTGCTCTGCCCCATATTTCAGTTTGATTCCCTTCTTTGCGCTTGGGTTGTGGAATATAGCAGGTTCTCTGGGGTGTAGTTGCATGCAGTGTCGATAATTCTCTTTTTCTTGCTGTCATACTAGTTCTTCAATCTCCAGCCATGGCTTAAGGTCACCTTAGGCATAAAGAGATGCTTTTTGACAACACTGGGTGTCACCAGCTTCAATAATTTTTTTAATGCAATTAATAAGGTTTTTTATGGTGTTTTCATGCAAGCTTGCTTGATTTTAGATGTTTTAAAGCAGCATCTTGATATTAAAATTTCTAGTTGAATTAAATATATATTTAAGTGAAGTACAGCTCATGGCTTAAGGTCACCTTAGGCATAAAGAGATGCTTTTTGACAACACTGAGTGTCACCAGCTTCAATAATTTAATTTTTAATGCAATTAATAAGGTTTTTTGATGGTGTTTTACTGCAAGCTTGTTTGGTTTTATATGTTTTAAAGCAGCATCTTGATATTAGAATTTCTAGTTGAATTAAATATATTTAAGTGAAGTACAGCCACATGTGTATCTTATAGCTGCTATGCAGTGACTATCCAGTGGAATTGAATTCCTAGCTTGCTGATAACCTCTTCCTACACAGAAAGAAAACATTTTTATCATTACATTTTGCATTCCTCCTGTGAGAGTCTGTAAGAAAACACGTCAGATGAAATAAGAACACTTTTGTATGTGCTTTAATAGCAATTAAGTCACTGGACATCCTCTAAGTCCTTAATTAAAATGACAGGTTTGTATGTAGCTTTGTTCCAGTATTGACAGACTTGTCTGCCCAAGACCATTTAATGAATCACCTCACCATTGAAAATAATAATGGGCATCTCCCATAAACTAAAGCATCACCAAACTTCTCTCTCTTCTCTGTGCTGGACAGGGTTATTTGTCATGCCATTCCATTTCCACTGCACCCTTATTATTGCCACTGTATATGCTACTGTTGCCTCTTATCTGATGCAAGAGTAGCAATAATAATTTGAGCAAAACCAAGTCAATTTAAATTTTATTTACTGTAAATGATCTGAAAAATGAGTTGCAGAAAGTTGCCTTCGTACTTTGAAATTCAGAGTTTTGCACATTGTGTTGCATGTTTTGTATCTTTCCTCCTTTAATTATTGTTGTTGTAATAGGGTTTTTTTTTCTAATGTAAAATCTTAAATTCCTGGAGTAATAAAACATACCTATATTAAACTCTGTACAAAATATTTGTCAGAAGGAGTAATTAAAATTAATTAGTGCTTCTGGCAAAGGTGTAATTGTGCCCTAAAGGTATTGAGCACTGGACTGGAAGATGTTTTTGAGAGTTTCCAACAAAGTAAACAAAACAAATTTATTCTAAAGCAAGACTACTTTGAGAGTAGACCCATATTATTGCAGCTTGCCTCCCATGCTTATTGATCACTTCTTGTCTTCCCAAGAGGAACTCCCTAGTTTCTCCAGGAAGCATTATCAGCTCCAAGCTGTTCCTCTTGGCCACCCTGCTCTGACCACATGATAAATTATTACTCCTCATGCATAAAATATGGGATAGAGGGACTGGTCATGTGTGCTCCTCCCATCCCCAGATGTTACACTACGATATGCTTACCCAGAATAATGTCACAACCTCTCATTATTTACAGAAGTCAGAGCAGCAGCCGGTGTAATGATGATGGTGTTTGGCATATCTATAGTTCTTCTATCTGAGGAATGTAAAGTACTTTACAAACACTAGTTAAACAAGTGTTATCTTTCCATCATTACTATTAAGTGGCCCTACTGGAATAATCAGCCTGCTATTAACTGAAGTTTCTCTCTTCTCCAGTCATATTTAGTATGGTGAAATAATTGACATACTTACTGTGTGCTCTTACTTCCTTACTTCCCCCATTCCTTTCACTTTGTACCTTACTCCTTTAGGAGTAGTTTTGGAGGAAGGAGCTTGATTTTTAAAGAATGTTTGTTCTCTAACTGTGAAACTGGAAAAAAAATCATATTCTAGGAAGGTTGTTTTATAAATTGTTTAAGAAATTGTAAGAGGTCAGTCTCCAAAGTCAGGCTCTCTAAGGCCCTGTCTCAATGTGTGTTGCAGAGTAGCTGGAGAATATGCTGCTTTCTTGAACCTTTGTAGAGTTGCCAGAACACCTTTTAGACAGAGGAAGAAATAGAATCTCATTGTTTGGCAGTAGTGATGGGCTGCCCTGTATGGTTCTAAAGCTTCTTGGCAATATTGTATAGCTCTCCTGTCTAGGAAGAATATAAAAGTTGCAGACAGCGTTTATCTAACCTGACAGGGTGCAGTAAAATGTGGTACTCACAGCTCAGGAGGTGCTATCTCTCCAAATGCTGCCAAAATATATCGGTGTGCCACAATACAGGGCTGCTTTATTAAACTCCCTAAATGAGAAAGTGGGATGGGATTTACACATTTCCTGTCTCACTAGCCAGAAGTACCTCTGTTCCCTTTCTTAGGGAAAACCATATACTTGTAGGATATTCACTTTACGATTTGAGACCTCGTACCACTCATTTGCTTGAAAAGTGTGATGGAGGAAAACCAAGAGAAAAGGCTTTGTTCTGTGCCTGTGCTGGTTGTTGTGGAGGGCCATTCTGTAAATTCTGGTGTTGCTAAGTCAAGAAGTCATACAAAGGGCAAGGTATATCTTACAGGCACAAGATGTGCTTTTCTTCAAGCAGAAAAACAATGCTGGTTCTTTCACAGCATATTTTCAATTCCTTTCCCTGGCAGATGTCAGAGTAACACCATTTGAAAAGGCAGGGGAACATGGGACATCTTCTAGATTGTACCTTTAAGTTACCAATACTTGTCCTGGAAGAGCTTCCAAAATCTGTCCCTTCAGTTTCTGCCTTATTTCTGAATCTTCTGAGCTAGATGAAGTGTTTGAACACAAATAACTTTATGTTCCCATTCTTTAATGTGATCATTGGGCTTGACAAAGGATACCGTATTATGTAGTAAAAAAAAAAAAAAGTAGTACAAGTGTACATTTGTACTTAAAATCTGTAGTATTTCTTCTGGTAAAATTGACTAGAAGCATTACAGAAGGTCTGAGGCATAAGGAAAAGAAATCAAATTTCATGTTTTCTAATCTTACACACACTAAATTCCTTTTACAATGATTTTTAAGCTGTACTGTGTTAGGTCAGGTCTGTTACTTGCCTCTTCTGGGGAATGTCTGCATATGCTCCTGAATGTAATAACATCTCTTCTTTTTCTAATTATTTTTGGTAGCTTTTCTTTTCAGTAGTATAGAAGAATTACATTTATGCTCTTGGGAACTGTTAATGGTTTTGATTCAGTAAAGCACTTTTTGTATGAATAGATAACATTTATCATTTGCTTAATAACTGTCAATTTATCTGCTAATGTTGAATAATCAGAAGTAAGATAGAGAAAACACATTTGGTTATTTAACAATGCCATTTGACTGCTTGTAGTGTTTTAAGAAGGGCTGTATAATTATACATGTGAGAGACATTGGCAGCACAGGTATTTAGAAATAATTTGTTTGCTTGTTGAAAAAAAGGATATGTTTGACAAAAGCTAAATTGTTGTTTTCCTATCCCTGTGTCAGGGGACAGGAGCACTGCAGTTGGTGTGGTGCTTTGTGCATCCACCCAAGTGTCTCTGCATCCAGGGGAGAAGGCTCCCAGAATCCTCATTTATGAATAAATCTTCCTTGAGATCCACATTCATGTTCTGTGGTGCCTCATGTGTATTGTAGCCAATGTGATTTTTTTTAAATATGCCTTGTTTTGTACAGCATAAATCCATTTCTGCTTTACTTTGTATGCAGTTGGTGTGGTGCTTTGTGCATCCACCCAAGTGTCTCTGCATCTAGGGGAGAATGCTCCCAGAATCCTCATTTATGAATAAATTCCACATTCACGTTCCGTGGTGCCTCGTGTGTATTGTAGCCAGTGTAATTTTTTTAAGAAATATGCCTTGTTTTGTACAGCGTAAATCCATTTCTGCTTTACTTTGAGGCAGTTTTTGTTTTGATGTGTGGTGAAGCAGTATCTGGCCTAGTGTAAGTAAATGGAGCGTGAGAATTGGGGAAAAAGTACAACAGTCACACCTACTGCAGCAGGAATGGGAGCAGAGCCATGAATACCTAATTGACTGTAGTGATTGCTGTGTGCATGCACACATTATTTTTGTGTGTGTTTTAGCAAGACTTGGGTTTAAATTCTTTCACAAAGCTCAAGACCGGAATATGTTTAGAAAGCACCTTTAAAGAGACCAATGACAACAAATGGGGAAGTCCTCTCAGTTAAGGAATCTTGTGTATTGTAAGAAATTGCTGTCCTTATGTCCATTGCATCGTGGGAATGATTTATTTTGTCCTTGAGATTAATTTAGGAATTCATCCATGGAAATGAGAATAGTGACACTGGCTACTGGGTCTTCTGGCTCATCCTAGCATTGATACACTCCAAAAAGCTTTACATACAAATCTCTGCCCTTGTCCCTTCCCCCTGCTGCAGTCCCTCTGATTTTTGATGTTTGAAGGCATTGAACTCTGGGATATATATATATAATGTTACTATTAAAGCATTTCTCCATCATTTTAAGTCCCCCTGCTGCAGTCCCTCTGATTTTTGATGTTTGAAGGCATTGAACCCTGGGTTATATACATATATATAATGTTACTATTAAAGCACTTCTCCATCATTTTAAATTTAAGCATAGCCTGAAGCCAATAAGTAGAAAGAGGTTTAAGAGGAAGGAAGGGGCTCTTTTGGAGCTGCTCTGCAATGATTTTTTGATTGTTCACAGAGTTCTGGAGGCAGATGTGGCCAAGGTCTTATAAGACAAAGAGGCTGGTTGGACTCCTGAATCACAAAGACCTTTTATGATAAACAGATGGTGCCAAATTTTGGACTAAATCCATTGTGGAATTACCAAGGGACGTTGTCTTTTTGGGAAATGGTGGTTAAATGTGTCTCTGTATTTGACAGGGACAAAGTATACCTCCTGATTTGCTGGAATTAAAACTTAATTAGGCCAGGTTTCTCTGAGAAGCCCTAACAACTGCGTTCTCCCTTAAAACCTGCAGGTTAATGAATAATAGAAGAGAAAGATTGAGTATGGCTATCTAAACTTTTTTTCTCATCACTTTTTATTCTGTACTTTCCTGGGGTATCTATTTAAAATATCAAGGGAACATCAGTAATTTCACAGTGCTTTACTCTGACTCTAAAAAAAGTGCAAATGCTGTCTCATGGAGCTATTTTGTTGCTTTCAAGTAGGTAGACTTGCAACACTAACTCATATTTGATAGGGAATCTGCTGAAGATGAGAAAATGTTCAGATGGAATGATGGTCACTATTCCACCAATAAATGCTGGAGGTGGAAGTTCAAGCCCTGATGCTCACTGAGTCATCCTGTCTGTCGCGTCCATGATCTTTCCTGTATTTCCTAAGTGCCCTGACCACAGGTGCACAGACTTCTCTTACTCATTCACAGATATGCAGATTGCTGTAGTGTGACCTGGGACTCCTTGAAGTCCGAGACAGTTTTGTCAGGGATTTCTTGTCCAACTGGAAAGGAAATAGTGATAGTGTCAATTTGTGCTTTGGTTGTGCCCCATCCTATATAAGCAGTCTGCAGATTTTGAAACGCTCTTACTCTGGTTTCCTTGTGCTGCCTGTTACCTACTATTAATTCCCAGCACATTTAATCTAAGGGTTATTTGCAGATGTGTTTGATAGAGAGGTGCAAGTTTCAAAACAAGTAGATTTCTAAAACACTTCTAAAAACAGACATCCAGAGCGAAGTTAAAGCCTCTGTTAAGCTGGGGAAATCCAGGGAGACTCTACCATTATATGTTTTGTTGGAATTGTGGCTGGTGTATTTCAGATTAGCTATAGCACATGTGACTTTTACCTGGCCAGCAACTCGCACAAGTCCAGGTTTGAGATGTGGAAGAGCTGAGTGTGAAGTGAGTGAAGGGGAGACAGGAGATCTGGGACTTTCTGGAGCTACAGGGAAGGTTTGAACAGTACTGGAAATACTATCCATCATTTTACCCTCAGTTTCCCTCACTGTGTTTTCCTATTTGTTGTCAGTCTCCCTTACAAAGTACATAAAATTCTCTGATAAAAGAGCTGTTCAAAACAAATATACTTGTAATATCTGTATCTGTGCGGACATGCACATAAGGCATTAATTGAGAAGAAATGATATATTGGTACTCAGTTTTAAAAAATCCTATTTATTTAAAAAAAATTGTGGAAAGTGTAGTTCAACAGAGAGAACTCTTTCAGAAAGTCATGAACATCACTCTTTACAACATTACTCTATCCCACTGAATTTTGTATAGCAATATTTTAAAAAAGGTCTTAAAAATTCTTTTGTTGGGATGTTTATATAAGGGATTTCAATGGGCACACAGGTTTGTTCAGGCAAAGCAATACTTAAACTCCAGGCCTTTGCATGTCAGTGTGAACTAATTAAAATCATATTGTGCAATAGGTCAAGAGATCAGGAAGTTGGCCTTCTAATTAGAAGAGATAGTTATAAATAAAACCTTGTTGTTGAAAAGGAAAGAGCAAAATTAAGAAGAGCTGGATGTGAGAAAAATAAATCAGAACCCTGGGTCTCTGCTGAAGGCTGTGTTAAAAGTCACCCCTTTCTCTTTTGCCTCTCACCATGTTGCACAGAGAGACTTGAGGCTCCAGCCTGTCCCTCATTAAGGCTCCTTGGGCTCATCCCTGTGCCGGCAGCGCCTGCCCATGTTGTGCATACCTCAGTCCTCAGATAACAAATAATAGCCTGGCCTCCCCAAACAGAGTCTGACTGGAGAATTCAGATCTGGTTTGTATTTGCTGTCAGCTTAGACCTTTCATCCTCCTTAATACTTTAGCTGCACCTATTTTTTTGTGGTTCTTGCTATCACCACAAATGGGCACCTTGCCAGGCTGGATAGGTGTCGTCTCGGGACTGTTTTTGCACGAGCCTTTTGAGCCAGCTTTCATTCTTTATTGTTTAGCTTTCACTCTTCCATCTTAATAATTGAAAAGCATTTACTTTCAATAACATGTAGGTGCTGGGTGTTTTTTTACCCTGGAGCATAAACATAATTAGTCAAAATAATAACAATAAACAGATTTTTAGATGGTGGAACAGCTCTTCAACTTTTTCTGTAGTTTTTTCATCACTTCAGAAGGATGGAAGGCCGATCTTGTTCACCCATGTATTTGTTTTGTAAAGGGAACCTGAGCAGGTGGTGGGACTGCATACCCTTAAGGCTCCAATCAAACCTGATTTATTCTCTGACTCTGTGAAAGCATATATGTTGAAAATAAAAGCCATTAATAATATTAAAGCTTGTAAATCTAAGATATCCATTATCAGAGTGAAAGACACCATCTTTCCATAGGATCATGACCAGCTTGACTTTATAATGTGATGCTGGTAATACTGGAATACAGTGGATATTTATGGTGTGGGACTGTAAGTTAACCATTGGTCTTCTGGAGACTGTCTTGTAAAATGTTTCCTCAGCATATTCTCACATGTTTTGGTTTGACCTTAGATGTGTATTTCACAAGGACTTTGCTGTGTAAAATGTTTTGCATAATATTGTGAAGGCAGGAAGGATTCCTTTTCTCCATCTTCCCATCAGAAGTAACTAGAATCATAAGATTAGGTTATTTGTGTAAGTCTTCTTGATGCTGTGAAAGAGTTTGTCTATCCTGCCCTCAGTCTCGTTGGTTCCCAACACTTCATCCTTAACATCACCACTGCAAGCAGAACGTATTAGTCATTGTAAGACAGGGCTTGTTTATGCCTGTACCCTGGGGTGGCTGCTGAATGTTTTTGTTCTGCCATTGCTCAGTTGTTTGTTAGTGCCTGTTTACAACTAGAACCTTAAGGGATGAATATCCTGTTGTGCTGACTTCTGTGTGTGGCTGATACAGAGCTTGAGTTTGATGTCAGTTGTTACTTTGATCTTTTGAACTTCGATTCATATGGGTTGTCAGGCTCAGTACCAAACTGCTGCTTTGAAAATGTAAAGATGTGTTTTCTTTGAGTGGGAATGGGGCTTTCCCCCTTTGTTTGCAGCTACACTAACTCAGGCGTGGCTAAAAATCCTGAAAAATTCAAATAAATTTCTACTCAAACCCATACAAGGTGCATGCACCTTGCTTTTCTTAGTTAGGGCCCAGTATGTGCTTTTGAAGCAAGTTCCCATGTCCTGTGGCTAAACACTTTGATATTTAGCATTATCATGTACCTTGGAGCACATGAACTAGGTTTTTTTCAGGTAAAAGTAGAATGGAAAATGTGTTCCTAATGCATTCCACTGGAAAACTGGCATTCAGCCCTAAAACCAGTCAAGATCTAGCTCAAAACAAAAATAAATAAAACCCCCAAACAAACAAAAATCATCAAAAGGCACCTGAACTGTGTATTTATACAACAGGCTCTCACCACCAGCTGTTTTACTCCACAGGTGTGTTCTTATTGGTCCTCTGTATTTCCTAATGAAGATGTACCCAAAGTGGTAAATTTTAGTAGAAAAGTGCAGATAATATCGCCTTTGTATAGATGGCTGTTTAAAATGCCTTGCCCAATTCGCCTTAGTCTCTTCTCATAATCCAGCTCATGACTTGCTCTTTGCAAGCCTTTGACTTCTGTGAAAGTAAGTAGGTGAAGCTGTTTTTAAAAGTATGCTTTCTGAGAGTGGGTGGATTAATATTAAGAATTATGTTGAACTTTATTCTACATTTGACAACACTGAAAAACTATTAAGTTTTTTTTTTTTTAATTTTTCTAAAAATGGGTAAGGATTTTGTGCTATAAATGTTTCTAGAAAGGAGGCCAGACTTGAAGAGGAATTTATTCCCAGGGTTCATCACAGATACAGTCTTTGGAGGTTTGATACCTTCAGCCAGTGTTGCCTGTCCTCTCACTTTGTCGTATCGCAGTGGTTGCCCCTTTCTAATGACATCAGGCTGCAGTTCAGGTATGAACTGCCTATGGTTTAATGCCTCTGATGTAAACATTCCAATGTAACTTTTCAGAAACAGATTAACCCTTTGTGATTTTCTCTGCAAGCTTTTTAAACTGGCACCATCTTTTTTTTTTCTTGTATAATGTATCAAATATATATCATTCCCTCTACTCCCTTCAATGGAAGCTAGAAAATGAAATCTGGAGGCATAAGTATAATATCAAGTATCACAGGATATATATTGTTCAGTTTTTCTACTCATGATTATATGTATTTTCTTTTAAAACTGTATTTTTATGTATTGGAAATATGCACACGTGAATGTGTTTACTACAGCTTTTATGGGCTAATGTTGAGCTGCTTTTTCATTTTAAAGCCATGTCTCAGTGCTCTTGTATTATTTTGTTAATATTGCTCAAACTGCAGAGCACTTGAGGTGCTTTGGCCAAAGTGTTGTTCAGAATTACCTCTTTAAAAAATCAGTTAATATTGATCCACATCCGTAGAATGTTGCTATGGAATTGATGCTGTTTACTCGTTAATCACTGCAGACTGCAGCTCACAGTGTTGGCAATGTGACTTGTTTGTTACATGTGACGATCGCTTTATAAATGTCAATAAAATCAAGACAAAAACTCTAGTACAACTGGAACTAGCAACTCAGTATTTTCCTCATTATTTTTGGCAGCAAAGTAGTCTTACAGAACAGTATGCAATAAAACACCAGCCAACTGAGTCCCACACTGTGGCTATAATTACATATTTTTGTTTGCTAATCAGTAGAATTTTTCTGTGTACACTATTATACTTTAATGGTTCTGTTGCAACACCAAATTTACTACAATGTTCTCTTGAAGAAAATGGCACATAATGATTTTGTATTTACTACAAGAAGATATTAAACTAAATAATACATAATGATGCTACACAGATTAACCAGCTCTTTAGTTCTTCTGTTCCTTATCTATGCTTTAATGGTGTTTTAGGACAAACATAAAGTTATTTGGGAGGGAATTACCAGAATTACCGAACTGGTAAATATAGCCATCTGTGTGGGATGTCTTGTTTCTTACTTGAAAACTATTAGATTGTAAATTTAAGCTGTGCTTAGTACTTTAATTTCCCTTCCCACAACTCATGGAGCATAAAGAGGGTTGCAGCCAGCTCAGATAAGTAATAAGTTCATTAATTACAGGTTTACCTTTTTTGTAGGTTAAAAAATCTTGTGTGGGACTTGATTAAACAAGCTGTTGTGGTGTGGCCCTGTGGAGGACTGGGCAGGAACAGCTCAGAGAAACTCCCCGTGCAACTTTTGGAATCAGTCTTCCATTTAACTCTAAAGGTTACTTGCTATTATCAGGCTTTGTGCCCTTCTCAGGTTTTTTATATTATTTCTGTCCAAAGTGATTGCACTGCAAATAACCCCCAAGGACAGTGGGCAATGTGGAAGGACTGTTATCTCAAGCTTTGCCATTATCCTGTTTTTATTTCTGTCATGAAATAAATAAACAAACACTCAGGGTATTTATTCCTTTTCTTTTTATTCATAATTATTCTGTCACTAATTTCCACTTGATAATTCTTAAGATAATTCTTACCATCTTAAGTTAGTATAAGGCTTTTCCATTTACCTTGGAAACAGAACTTTGCTATCAGACACAATCTGTCTAGCAGTGGAAAAGGAATGCATGGTCCAATGATGGCAGCTTGCTCCAATACTGCAGATACAGTTAATTATGTGTGAAACTTGGGGATTTCGATAGATTGAGATATAGATCAAATATTTTTTGTAGATTTGTCAATTTTACAATGCAATTTGACACATTAGTGCGAATAGTTTCTCTTCTGCATTTGGTTTGTACTGTAAATATGTATTAGGATATGATACTGGTTTTAGAGGGGAAGTTGTATTTAGTTTGTGATATTTTTGCATATGGCTGAACAAGTTGATATTTCAGCATTGCTAAATGTTGATTGCGTCCCAGGTCTTGTAAGTTATCTTTTGGCAAGATCTAGTAAGTTGTCTTTTTCTTGATTGTGTTGCGCATAGGATTTGTCACTGGCTCTGAACAAAAGAAAAGAATATTTGAGAATATTTGTTTTTATGGGTAATTACTTCTCAGGCTTGTGTTAAAACACTGTCTGAAAGAACCTTGTTCATACATCATTTTCTGGTTAATCTAGTGTTTACCTTTTCCTTCCCTTGTATTTATTCCATTAGAACACATTGTAATGCGTTCAATTGGATTTACCTATTGCAAGGCAGATTTTGTATACGTAATACTGTTAATTAATCTGGTTTGAAACAGCACTCCAAACTGAGAGGATGTTTCTGTGATTGCAGACTGAGAAGCATCTCAACCAAGGTTTCTCCCTTCAGTGGTTCACAATAAAAGTAAATTAGCACAAGTGAAAATGGTCCAGGAAATAAGAAAAACAGCTGCTCCTCAGTAAATAACTTGGAGTTTTCCTAGAGCCCGTTAAGCCTTGCTGCGAGGCAGAGAGTATCTCCTTTGTTGATGTTCAGTCTTACTCCTTTGTACATTCCAGCTGCTGCCCTAATTCAGAGTTCCTACAATCCCCATGGTTTTTTTAAGTCCTTTTGAAGTATGCCCAGCACTGAATGTACTTTGCTTCTGTAACTGACCTTTCCTCTGGTACTTTCTTCGCCCTCTCTCTCACAGTTGGTGCATCATGGAAACCTCCAGGAAGATTTTGCTGCTGCATGGTCAAACTAAACCTGTGTGGGTTAGAGGGGAAGGGAAGAGATGGCTCTTAAAAACAAACAATCAAATTGCTTTCAAAAATTCTTGAGGATGTAATATTTGAAGTTGTAAATCATGAAAGCTTTTTCTTGGCAGATCTTCTCACCTTTCCTTTAAAAGATTTTTCAGAAGTCGAGCTATTCCCCTTGCACAGTGCACCTCCTTTGTCTGGCTCTGGCTCAGTGTCTTCTCCCAGGCTTTCTCAGAAACTGTAATGTATTCTTTCATTCCAGCAGTGATGTATAGTGTTCTGGTGCTTGGTGCACCCTATGGCTAAAGAGAAAAATCACCCTCTCCCATGTCTGGATTAGTTCTATTTAATTAGAAGTCATATTTCCTTATGGAAGCCCTCAGGCTTCAAATCCACAAAGACCTATGCGAGAATGGCCTCCTTCCATGTTCTCTGTTGAGAAGAGCTTATTTCACCTCCCCTTACATTTTCACGGGGAAAGAGTGGTTAACCTTATACTTTTTATTTTTAAATTTTCACTGTACCTTTAAAATTCTCTGGAATGGCATGCCAAAAGCCTTTTGGGCTGTGAGAATGCATCACTGTTATAAGTCTTCCTTCTTTTACACAGTCATTTTATAATTATTACTTGATAGCCTGCTCCGTCTAAATCCTTGACCTGTGCCTGTCAACTGCTGGCTGATTGTAGTGAATAAATTTGTATAATCACTGCACGATGACTGCTTAATAACTGCACTCCAAATATGCAAATCTCTATTCTGGCTTAATACAATTCATCTGCTTTGACCAGCCCGTGCACTTAGTATTTTTGAAACATTTATAAGTAATGAAGCACACCATTGCAATCTCCTGTCTTGTGATGAAATGTACAGAGAAGAAGATGTATTACAAAAAATCCAAAGAAAAATAGACATCAGACAATAGGGAAGAAGCACTTGTCTTTGTGTTGTAAATGAGGTGAAAAAAGCCCCTAAACAAAAAAGTTCCTTAAGGATTATAGAAAGTTTTTCTATTATCTTTCTGTTTTCTAGGTTAGCATTATGCCTTTTCTCAGAATAACCTGTGGTATTAATTTCCTTGTCTGCATTAGGAGAAGACTACATAAAACTGGAAGATACAAATTCAAAAACCTATTTGAGTCTGTGACACTTAGGAAATACTAAAAAAAAAAAAAAAAACAAAAAACCAGCCCAAAACAAATTTAAAAAAACCCAAACCAAAAAATGCCAAAACCACAAGATAAAAAGCAAGGCCATAGTCATACAGAAAAGACCTCTTTCTCATGTTTGTGATTTTCCAGTGCTGTGGACGCCCTGGTAATTTCTCTGATCTTGCCCTCGTATTCTAAGCATTTTCTTTGGCCATCTAGTGACACAGGTTGCTGAGACAGCTGGACAGCGAATCACACCAGTTGGTCCACTTCTGTGTTCTGTATTGCAACATCAGAACATCAGTAAATAGCTTTTAAAAAATAAAATCTGATTTTCATTATCCTATAAGACATGGTTTTTATCTTATCAGATTCGTGTTCCTTTAGCCTTTCTCTGAGTTTTAGTTAATGTGTCTGAACTGTGCAGGAGATAAAAGAGAATCCATAGCTCAGTGCACCAGACAGAGCTTGATATGACAGTAGTAGCCCAATAGCCATCATGGCAAAGAGGGTTTCAGAGACATTTTGAAGGCAATAATATGGGTATTTACTGAAAAATGGCAGTCCTATAATAATAGCACAGTAACATGAGTAAAAATCCAGGACAAAGTAGGCATCTTAGCAATGAAATGTAGATAAACCTTTGTTGTCTTTCCAATATGTGCAGTATCCAGCTGGAAAAAAAAGTACTGTGGCTGCCCAAGAGGCTGAGGAAAGGATTTCAGAGTGGCCAGAGCCATTTTTTTTGGGTGATACCACCTAAAACAACTTGCACCTTCTTAATAGCTGTTTTGGGAAGCTGGGGGAGCAAGTTGGGAACTGAGCTTGGTTTAATAGCAGAGTAGCCTGAATTTCTCCAGACTTATCACTTCCCTTCTCGGTAAACAACAACAAGCAGTTTTTGTGCTCAGTGTATGTAGGGCTTAGCTGTCTCCTTTCCATCTGGAAAAGATTGTGGCATGTCAGGTGTCTCAACACTAACACAATTAAAAGGAAGTGAATGGCTCCTTCACACATGCCTTAATGTCAGCAGTTTGGACTGGGAAAAACTGGAAAAGCACTATTGGAGCCTTTCCTACTGTTTTTTCTTGCCAAAAGTGTGACATTCAGACAGGTTTATCAGCCCCGTGTTTCTCTGAGCCCTTATGCTGCTTGAGTGGGCTGACAAAAGTGTGAATCCTATTGACATTACAGCTCTCGTCTACAGAATTGGAGCAGAGCGCTCGAAGACTAAGAAAGATGATGTCATAAGCGTGAGATAAAAGGAGCACTTCCCTCATTGTTTAGTTGTTTATGGAAGGAATTTGCCAATCATCATTTGCCAGCATGACAGGACAACTTTGACTTGGCTTTTTGTTTATTTTTAATATGAGTTTCTGGTATCCTGAATCATTTAACTGAAATAAAAAATCTGCCCAAATTGGTGAGTTTTCTGTTGGTTTGTGTTTTGTCAAAGTAGGAGTAATTGGCTGTGTGCAATAAATGTAGGACACTTAAATTTTCAGATTCGTGGGCAAGTGAGCTTTATTTTGAATTGTTGATTTCTTTATCCATATGGGCTTTTTGCCAGTTTATGGCATGGACATTGATTGTGTTGGATGTTTCAGCTGCTTTTGTTATGCTTGACTGTGAACTGCATCCAGATAAGGTCAACCTTCTCTTAAAACAACCAGTAGGTTTTAAAATTCAATTCCCAGTACTTTTCACCATGGCAGGCAATTACTGGTGGTTTGTAATGCTAAATTTATAGGATTTCAGCTAAACAATACTCAAAACCACAAGTTTCTCATGTCTGACTTTACAATAAGGTTTACACCTGGAATTGTTACGAGTATTTTGTTCCTTGCAGTATATACCAGAATAATGGTTTATTATATTATTACTTTTCATTAAACTTGCTCTGCAGCATGGTTGATTGGAGCTGGGAGGATCCCCAATTGTAATTCTACCTGCCAGAAGGCCCCTTGTGCAGCCTCAGAATGTTGATTCTTAAGAAGAGAAGTAAGAGAAGTGGATTGACACATTAGGTAATACTAGTTTAAGCATCAAGACTTGCAGGTCTCATATTGATCTTAAATGAGGTGCACGCACTAAGGGTTTTTGAAAGTAAGAATATTTAAGGAATGTGAATGTAGATCGTGATGAAATGTGAACCTAATTCAGGAACTAGCCATCTCAAAATGAGTTGCTCATCTGTGCTTTTTGTGTTTAAGATGGAGAATTTTAAGGATAAAGCTTAAGATCATGCATTTGAACGCTGAGATTTTGGCCAGGAAATACTGCATAATTGCTGAGTTTTTAAAATTAATTATGTTGGAGGCCCATAAACCAGTGCATTGATTAAAAATCTCCAGTTCATTAAACTTCCCAATGACAGAGGCCATCTCAGTAATAAAAACTGCTGTTCCTAGCAGTCAACTGGCATCTGTGTTATAATCTTTTTAAGATCCCCACCTTTGTTTGTTAGAGCATCACCTGTTGCCTCTTGATGGCAGGATTTATTTCCTCTTGACATTGGTCTCAGAGGTACAGTTGCAACTTTGGCAGCAGTTGATTCCAATGAACTTTTGAGAGGTACTTCACTGGTTTAGCAGAATGAGGCTGAGTTTCATTGTGAGTTGGTTCTTTGATTGTTATGTGGGGGTTCAGTGGTGGTTTTTTGGAGAGTGGTGTTTTTTGTCTTTTTGTTTGTTTTTGTTTGGTTTTCCTTCTGGTTGCCACACACATCCTTGCAATGGGCATTTTTGGAAGGTCCACAAGAACGGAGGATGTGTGTAGCAGAGATCCTACAGTGCACAAAGCAGTTTCCTCTTTTGTCCCCAGCAGTGCATCTAATGCAATGACATTATCCTGTTTTTATGCACTCATTTATTCATTTATGCACATTTGCCATGTGGAAGAGCAGTACCACTTCAGAGATGTATCAAGCACAGGTGACTTTCTTAAATAAGTATACCTCATGAATTTCCTACTGAAAACAAGAAATGAAAAATCTGGAAAAGCACCAGAGAACAGGAATTACTATGGAAAAAGGACTCTATAGATTCTTGAAATGTAACACAATAAATCTGCATATGTTGTTTACATCATAGCTTCACTTTATTCAGCCTTGCACACAAGGTCACAAAAGAAATTTGGGCCTTATTATTCCTGGAGGAGTTTGTATTTTTTGCTGTGGTGTTAGATTACCTTACCCTTTTTATTACCATCTGCACTGCAAGGCTAGTTTTGCTGAGGTTATTTTTTTTTTAAGCAGCATCCCATGATACCCTTAATTCTGTGTTTCCTGTGCTTTTGCTTCATTTGCAATTTTAAGAAATTTTCTCTAAGAAATAGGTTTGTACTATATTGTATAGCAGTAAATTAGCTATTTTTACTATGTAAATTTAACCCTTTAATTCTGGAGGACAAATGCAATTGTTTTACAATAAACTGAGAAAGGATTTCACCTGTTAGTATCCTTCAGTGTATGGAGAGAAAGATGGTGTCGAAGATTACATATTTTTGTTTAACATGATGTTATTAATATGCTGTCCTTTTGCATAGGATTTTAATTTTGATACCTTTGTTTGTGTATTTTAATTATTTTCAGCTGACTTCTTTGTGCAACCAATGCCAGTGACTGCAGTAGCTTTGGAAATAGTTTTTCTTCATTAATGGCTTCTGGTGAATTGTTGGGAGAACAAAGCGCTGTCCCTAGTGGCTCCTGAAACTTATGGAAGCATGCAATGAAATAGCTATTATTTTTCATGAAAAAAATAAAATTAGAGTACTACTTTTAATAGCTTTACACAAGCATGAGCAACTTGAACTACAGAGATTAAATGAATCTGAAGTTTCTTCAGCTGTTTTTCAGCCCTCAAGATATTGTTCATGTTTGTCGGTCTTCAAAATTGAGAAGCCCCTTCCATGTGCTTGTCCACCCAAGCATGGTGAAACAATAAATACAGAAACCCAGTTTTTCTGGGCTCTCCACACATGAAGGCACTGGGTAACAGGATCACTTTTCAAAAGACAGGTCGACCTGCATTAAGTCTTTGCAGCGTTTCAGAAGCTGAAGTCTTGTGTGCTATTTCAGAGAATTTATGGGACCTCAGACTGTGAGGTACCAATGTATTGGGATGGGAGGCAGAAGAGAAGAGGGTGTTCTTCACCATCCTGTGGGTGTTTGCTGCCTCACTGGTCGCCCTAGGCAGGACTCAGTGCTCTCAAAAGTCCTTTGAAGTAGCTTGGTTTATAAGCCTGAAACTCATTCCAAGAAGCACAGTACCAAGGGGGATAGTTGGAAGCCCTCACTCTAGTACCTTCAAGTGTTGTCAGTTAATCAGCATGCAGCTCACAGATCGGATTTATTTCAGTTATGACTGACAGTTTTGTCTGTGGGATTTTTCCCACATCTTTCCCATAGACCTTAAATGGCAGGTCACTTGTGTATGAAAATGACCCAAAGCACATCTATGTGATTTCCATCAACTTGAACAGGAAGGCAGCCTGTAGAAAAAAAGTCACACTGTGAGGCAGAGTGAGACTTTGAAGTGAAATCACATTTTTTTTATTGGTTGTAGAAAGCAGTGATAAAGCAGAATTCCTTGTCACTGTCATGTGATGCCAAATCAGATTTGCCTGGGTTTCTCAGCCAGTTGTACAATGAACAGTGGGATATGGTCTAATGTTTTCCAGATCTGTTTGCAATATTGCAGATGAGCATCTATATAGCAAACTGAAAATACAGATGAAATATCTGAAACCAATATATCAAGGGTTTTTCACTTTCTTATTAATTTGGCAGCATGCCATTATTATGGTGTAAATTTCTTCCTCATTACTACAGAATAACAAAATGCCTTTGACCATAATTTTTCCTTCCTGAGGTTGTTGTTATTATCTGTAATTTCCACTAAGTTTCCCTGTTAATAGTTCTTGTTTCTCTGTGCACTGACATTGCTAGTTGCTGCACACCTTCAGAAAACAGAATATCTCATATAAATATTTTGTACATGCCCGTCCCATGTTTTTCCTTTTGTCTTAATATGGCTAAGACATGTTGTAGCAGAGGCTGAAGAATCATATTTAGATTTGTCAGTCTACCTCTGCAATTATCTTACTTTGTGTTATGCAGAGTGCTCACATTTGGCACTATATTTCAATATAGTTCTGAAGTGAATATATTATTTGAAACATAGGGTATTTCTGGCATGAGTTATTGAGTTATGGAATAAAAAATTCTGCATAGACCAGAGGTCATCTCTATTCATGTATTTAATGAAGTATGATGGGAAAAAGAGGTTATTATGAAAGTTTTCTGTGTTTGGGTTTTGATTTTGTTGGTGCTGTTCTCCCCCTTCCCACTCCCCCCTTTCATTCTTCTGTGTCATCAGTCACTGAAGTATATCAAATGCTAATTTATACTTTTCCATCTAAGCCTGTCTGAAGTATTCAATCATTTTCTCTTGTGCCACCTTTATAAGGGAAGTATGCATGTCTACTTGTTCCATTCTGGCAGATGTCTTCCATTTTCCTTGTCATGTGTCAGGATTGGTTGTGATAGAATTGATTTTTCTCTGTTAAGAATTCAATTTTTTTCAATTATTCTTCCATCCTTCTGGAGCTTCTTTGCTTATAAAGGTTGGACACAGACATGTGGAATTGGGAAACTACTGATAGACAATCTTTATCATAGCTGTATTTACATTAAGAGCACCCTTCTAACATGAGGGGTGTTATAGATGAGGAGCTGAGCCCTCCTGTGTTTGGGAAACTACTGATAGACAATCTTTATCATAGCAGTATTTGCATTAAGAGCCCCTTCTAACATGAGAGGTGTTATAGATGAGGAGTTGAGCCCTCCTGTGTGATCACATCTGCTCTGACACATGGAATGCTGATATTGGGTGTTTTAATCCATCACAGGTTTAGAAGTGGCAAACCTGTGCTTCCACTTCCCTGGCAGAGGCGATGGTTTTCTTCTGCAGGTCCTGTTGTTTGGCTGTGCTCTGAGCTGGACTTGCACTAAAGTGAACGGAGTTTGAGGAAGAAGAAGTCAGTTTGTGCAGTTGAGAGAGCAGCTGAGCCTTGCACAGACACTGCTCAAAGGAAAGTGCTGAACTGGTGGGGACAGGAAGGACCTCAGGGATAGAAATGATTTGTCAGCCACCAAGCAAATCCTTGCATGGACTTGAGTCCTTGTCCAGTATTCCTAAGGATTTCTTCCTCTGTAAAGGATCATGGAGAAAGTGCTAGTCCTAAGCATCTGTGCTGTTTTTATGTTGTGTCTCAGGAAGTGCTAAGGTTGGTAGAGATTGTGGTGGTGCTGCTTATGAAAATACTCTTGAGGTTTCAACACATACTTGTTTACTTACCCTGCTTGGTTTGGAAAAGCATTTAGTAATTAAGTTAAAACAATTCAGTTGGATATTATGAGCACAGGATAGATTTCAAATGTTCTTTCTTCCCCTTAATTTTACAAAATATCATTCTTGTAGTAGCATCTTGGAGTCTGTTGAGCAGAGATATTGGGTAAGTTAAAAACAAAAGTTCAGCTGAGGTAGAATAAGAGGCCTTGGTGTCTTGGGACAGAGAATTTGCAATGTGCTTGCAGCTAGTGGCTTGGCATCCATGGTCTTCTCAATGAACAGAAAATTTTAGAAAAATGGCATTGAAAGTGCAGTATCACATGATTTTGTAGTTATCTATTGCTAATATGAAGTACTACAAAAAACCACTTTGAAAATCAGTGACAATGTGTCCAGGATGTGTGGAGTATTGCAAGGAACTGCTTATCCAATTTTACTGTGTCACCTGAACATGAACTCTGGTATAGAACTCCTCAGAAAGGACAATCAGGTTTTTAACACTTAGCAGAAGACAGTTTCTATCCATTTGAAGATGTTATCTGCCTCCCCACCTGGGGCTGCCTGACTTCAGGAAATACTCAACACCTCATAAAACCAGTTAGGGCCTTAAGGTAGAGAGGGCAGCCGTTGTTTCCAGCGTTGTTTCATCTCAGGGTGAGGGAGTTTCCCCATCTCGCTGTGTCACAGCGGGGTCTGTGTGGTTGGTGGGAACACTGAGTGCCATGGGTTGCCCAAATGTGAGCCTGTAGGAAGCTACACAGCTCCTGCTGTGACCAGGTGATGTGAATCTCTTAAAACCCATCCCCTCCTTGGCTTTCCAAACCTGTTCTGGCTTAACTGCTTCAAACATGCTGCAGTGCACAGCTCTAAGTTTGAACCAGTTAAGTCTGAAATAAAATCTGAAATAAATCTTAAGCAGTGTTCATACAGACTCTTCCTTTCTCTGAAAGTATTTATTTAGCCTTTATACTTGAGCTTAATTTACCTTTTGAGTTGATGTTATAGTTGATGTGAAGATTATTTCTTCTAGTTGAACTCCATAGCTGCTGCTGAATTAGGGCTTTACTCTAGTGAACATGTTCATGCATACACTACTTCCTTTATTATTTTCTGTCCTTTTTCTCAAACTTTTTGCTATAATTACAGTAAATGATTTCTTGGATTGCATGTTGAGAGGGCAGAATTGCTGTGCCAGCAGCCTTGTTTTATTCTTCTGCTGGCTCCTGAGGGTAATAAGCTCTATGCACTCTACGAATTTTCTTGCATACTTAGCTGCAATTGCAACCTTTAGTAATTATTTTTTAATTAACTCCAAAATATTGCATGAATAATACAAAATTTAAAAAACCGGAAAAATAAAAAAAGCTCTAGAAGTTGGTATTTTTTATATTTCAAAACAAGCATTATTTCTTTGAATTTTTATGTAAGGCATTAGTAGCATGGTGACATTAAATGACCTGCATAGTTGTAGAAGTATCAGAGGTATATTGTAAAAGAGAGTTTGACATTTAGATGGGAATCAAATTATTTTCATAATTTGTCATGAGAGTTTCTTAGAGCCTTCAGTAAGATCCTTTTCTAATACTGAAACTTCTATTCTACTTTTACATTTTCTGGATGTTTGCTTTTCAATTAGCAGAAGTTGGCTAAACATTGTTTTTGCAAAACTCACTGACTAATTCTGTCAAAAGAAAAAATTGAATGTATTTGGATATCAACTTACAGATCAGTTGGTCTGGGATGTGGGTGTAAAAATGGGCAGTTAATGTTTATGACCGTGAAGGCAACATAAAAACTGGCTTTTAATAAATTCTGGGTTCTGGGCTTGTTTTGTAGTGGATGGCTGCATACACCGAGCTGCTGGGCCCTGCTTAGTTGCCGAGTGTCGCAGCCTGAACGGCTGTGAGACTGGACAGGCCAAAATTACCTGTGGATACGACCTACCTGCAAAATGTAAGTCAAGCCTTTCTCAGCGTTCTCGTTTCCAGCATGTGTTGCTGGTGTGCATGGTTCATTTCCCTGCAGTCTAATTCAACGGGGTATTCATTTTACAGAATTAGCAGTGGGACTTAATTAAGCATGTTCTGTAATAATGTCTTCCCCTCAAAGCAATTCAGGCTTTTCTAAATTATTATTTCACCTATGTTATGCGATGAAAACGTACATGTCTCTAAAATATAAAGCATCTTTCATGTTTATTTGTTGCAAGCTAGAACCTATCCTTTCATATGCATAATAAAGGATTGGAAATGCTTTATGAAATATGAACAAAATATACATTATCATATTTAAGTTCCACTGAGACAGTTTTTTGAAATGTTGCATATTTGATGTTCTTCATGCTGATTCCTTGATTGTGAATACTTTGAGGGCCCAGGAGATCAAAGTGATGTATTGTGTTTTCAGCTGCTGTGTAGTGTCTGATTGGCAATTACTGTGAAGGCATCTGTCACACTTTAGCTTTCGACAGAGTGCAACTTGGTGCTGGAATGTTTTTGCACTTGGAAAGTGGAATTGTCAAAAATTTTCCTCCTATTTCAAGTAGGAAGATGGTTATTTGACTGTGTTGTGTAGATATTGAGCTTGTCTTGCAAAACACCAACATTTTCACAACACATTGGTTGGCCAGTCCATTATTTGAGAATAAAAAGTAGGAAATTTTGCTAATTAGAATCTTATAGAATAGTATATTAAGGCATGAAGATACAAACGCCAAAAAGTGTTGCACACTTCATGTAACTGGAATTCAACTCTTTTTTTTTTTTTTCTTTTTTTTGGAATGTGCAAGCTGCAGCAGGAGCATGGCTCATTCAAAAATATCTAGATCTCTCTTACCTGTCATGTAAAATCAAATGCTGGCTGCAGTAGCAGGTATCTCTCTAGGCTTCTGTAGTCCTTAATGTCTTAGATAGATATGAAAATTGTTTTCCCAGTCATTTTTTTCTCTTTCTATGATGATGAGTTGTTTCCAGTTATTTCCTTGACAGTGGTAATTTCTATGTGTGGGAAAACTTTGCTGTGTTTTATACAGTTTTACCGCATGCTAATGGTCATTATGAAAGGGCAATTTGACTAGAGGTCAAGGAAATTGTTGAGGAAGAGTCAATGTGGTAGTTAGCTTGGGTTTATATAGGCCTCAAATCATCACCAGGTTCCCATAAAAGGGATTACTGGATGACACATCATAATTTACTCTTCTGGGGATGTTTGATGTTTAATTCTTCTCCTTTAACCAAAAAGTAACTCTGGAGGGACAGAATAGCTGCTCATCAGTAGGTACATTATTCCTCCCATGTATTTTAGTGCTAGAAAGGAAATACAAAATATCAAGGCAACTGATATGTGTTAGAAAGAGGAAGGGTCAGGTCTGAGGTGTGACCTACCTTTAAATCTTGCAGCAGTTCAAGGGGCTGCTTAAGTTAGGTTTGAAAAATGGGATCCTGTTTGAAAGCTATAGGAAAATCTTAGTTCTTGGTGTAGGAATAATAAACAAAACAATTAGAAAACTCATTACCACTTGAAGTTGGAAATAAAACCTGTAACCAGGCATGGGGAAAAGCCAATATTCTTCTTAATCAGTATTCTTAGAAATTAAAATTGCATCAAAGCCATGTGTATTTCTATTTGATCATGCATCAACATGAGAAGGGGAAAGGATACCTTTCACATCAACAGGCACAGGAAGGGAAACATACCATTTTCATGCAGAGGCTGAGAATTTAAAACTCTTGAATTCTTAATTTTTTTTCCTGAAAATATATTTGTATTCTCACCAACTGTTGTCTTCTTTTACTTTTGCCTCCAATAGCTTTAGTTTGTGGGCTCATTAAATTATTGTACCTTTTAAACCATTAATCTGAAAGTGATCAAGCAGTCAAGACTGGTTTCATATTTTAGAGAGCTATAAAGCTACTGGATATCTTTTGTCACTCTCTGTCACTTTGTCTTAATAGTATGACAGTTTAACTGTGGGAACTATTTTGCATTTGACTTTGCTGAGGAAAGCAAAGGAGGTGCTGTGAAAGGAGGTCCAGACTCCCCCATCCAGATCTGCTGTGAGGCAAGGTTGTGTGCCAGCAATTTGCTGAGGGTTATGGTTGACTGCTAACTTCCAACTTTCACAAGCTGTTTGCTTTTTATTGATCTGTTTGTGGATAGGGGAACAACTACAATAATCAGTTAACACTTTCTTGAGTCGTGAATTATTTATTCTATTGTCTGTTCTTGTTGTTATTGTAGTTGGACAAACAATTATAGTAAATGTAAAATGAATTTCTTAGCATGATGAATGGTTGTGTTTGGGTGAGGATTTTTTTGTTATTTAACAGAATTCTAAAATGTTACAATTTTGTTTCCTGCCCCTGGGATTTTCCCATTTCAAGTTCTTGATCCTGAAATGCTTTGCTTGGAAACAGTTTGCTGAATTCAGCAAAGCTGTTCTGGGACGCAGCAGCCCGTGTGTGCTGTCTGATGCAGGACTTGGGCTTTAGCAAGGACTCCACAATAAAAAAGGTTTAGTATTCAAAAATTGTGCAGCATATTGTTTTCTTTTATAAATGACTTGGAGGAAGTTGGGATTAAGTTTGGCACCAAAGGGAAGGTATGCTTTGTTAGGAAGGTAGTAGTTGGTAAATAAAAACCACTCTGGCCATCTCCTTTATGATCTATTGTATTTTTATTGAATACTTTGCTGTATTTACTTAGGTTAAACAAGAACAGATCTGACAAATAACTTCTTCAGAGTGGAAAAATTGAAAAATAATATCTGACTGAAAAATGTAAAGATTTAATGTATAGGCTGGCTTTCTGTGATTTGTTCTTGGTGCATCTGAGTCAGAAATCAGTTTGTGAAGTACGCAAGTAACAGCAAATGTTCAGAGAGAGAATACATAAAGTAGTTCATATTTCCTCAGCTCTTTTATTGTAATAATGTGAACAGACCAATATTAACATGTCTGTGGCCTGAGGGTTTTTATTGTTGAACTTTTCAATATATACACTTTTTTATGCCAAAAAGTATTCTGTTTGAAAATAGAAAGGAAGTCAAATTGAGTTTTCTAATTACTAGGTAATGTAACATTCAGTACAGTTTTACAGAAATCTGTGTAATCACCATCTGCCTCCTGTGCTGCAAAAGCCTACACAAAGCCCCCCCAAATGCCAACCAAGTTATTTGCTGCATGCATAATTTGGTTGATGTAATCTATTGTTGTTTTTCAGCAAACACCTATGCAGGCACCCAAGTTTCCATAGTGCTCTGGAGGGCTGAAAAAGGCAGTGCCTTTTGCTCTGAGATAGTTTCCTTTAAAGCTGTCCCAGATTGATCATCAATTATTTAACTTCTGTACTTCATATTGTTATTCCTTTTAAAGAACAGTTCATTCTAAATATTGTACAGCTGATCCTCAAACATTGAGCAGTACTCTGATACTGACATGCTTTAAATAACAGATGAACAGTATCTGTTTAAAGCTCTACTAATGCTTGTTTTCTTTCTCATTTGATTAATAGTCTCAGTTGGCTCTACTGGCAGAAAATGGTCTGGATGTAAATTGTGTTTATGGCTGGAACGAGGGGTCCATAACAGCTTTGTGGATTGTTATCTGCTTGCAGAGGTCCACTATAAAAAAAGATCCTGTCAGGACACGTTAGAAAATAGAGTCCCTTTCTGCCTGGTATTTAACAGGCCTAAAAACAATTGAAAACCAGCAAATGCATGTGGTACCCTGACCTAGGCAGGAAAGGACCTCCAAACTAACTTTTTTCTATTGTTGCTATTGTTAGTAACAATTTCTTTCTTTTTCTGAAAAATGTCTGGTAGTAAAACTCCTAAATCTAGGAAAATAAAATCTTACAGCCTCAAATATGGGATAGAACCAACCATGAGTAAATCTAAAAGGTGGACTTTTGGTGGAGACACCTTGCCAGGCAGTTTCTAATACAATGGTTTATGTTCATAATAAATCTATAATATTTAGAAATTTTTTTTCTGTTTGCTTGACATTTTTAGTACTTTAAGCACAGTCCCTGAGTAAATAGCATATATAAGAAGTCTTCTGGTCCAAGATCAGCCTGGAGTAATAATGTGAATGTGCTCTCAGAGACAGTTCCTGCTGTGAAATAAGTAGTTAGGAGAAGTGCTAGTATTAAACACAGTAGGAGGAATCATCTTTTACATTTGTTTAATCAGATTAAAAAGTGGAGATTAAAAAGTAGAGATTAAAAAGTGTGCTTCTGTTATGTAGACATAATTTCCAGTCTTTAAAAGATGAGTATTTGCAGGGTATTATTTTAAAGTAAGGCTGTAATGGTACTGATTTTTAAATCTCTTAATTTTCTCAGAGATCAGTTGCAGAGCTGTAATTAAAAGGTTGATTTATACAGAAATGGAACTTCAGAACTCTACTGCACTGCAAAACTGACCCTTTGGAAGCATGGGGTATAATGTTCAAGGATATTTTTCAGATTTCCATGATTCCACAGAAAAATTTGTTTGGTTTTTTTTTTACCTTGTTTATAAAACAATGTATGCTTTGTTTCAAATGACTCTAAATTTCTGATATGTGAGGCTTGAAGAGTTGCTTTCCTCTGCATGGTTCTGATGGTTATTTAGTTTTCTACCTCCGTATTTATTCTGGTAAAAGGTAAGCCTGGGAATTGAAAAATGTCTGGAAATTTGAAAGGAAGGTGTAAAAGTGGACAATATGTGGACAAGACAGGATTGCGTGGAGAAGACTGACTTGGCTACTAACTCTCAGTTGGTCAAGATTCTTGATCTTCTCCCACAATTTATGCGTAATTGACAGAATTTTGATGAAATTTCAGTTAAAAATGTACAGCCTAAGGTGACACAATTGTTTAATCATTAAAGCAGATAAACCCATAAAAGTTATGATACATCCCTGCTGGAAAACTGTTTCTACTCTTTATCTTAGTTGAGTAGCCTCACATTATTGTCAGCCATGTGCCCAAACTGCATGAGAAGTCAATATATAGCTGGAGAAACACAGGGATTTCCTGAAGCATCACTGAGCTGCAGCAGCTCTTTCTCATCTCTTTAAATCATTATCATTGCTGATACATTAAAAACCAATTTGAAAATTAAGCAAAGCAAGTTAATACTAATCAAAGGTCCGAGACCCCTTTTTCTTGAAAGATATTTTTCTTTTTCAGATTCCTTTGGGAAAGGTTTTCTTTATAGTTAACAAAACCACTTACCACATATTTATGTTTTTCTTCTGAGTGGTTTCTGGGTTACAAAGGTTTTTTAATAAGATCATATTATGTATTTTAAGACCTTTTTAAAAGTAAGTGAAGTTATGTCTTTATTGTGTTTTAATTTGATCTAATTGGCTCCAGTCATCTTAATGACCTGCTGCATTTACCGTGAACACTCACATACATGCCTATACTGTGAATGTGTTGGAAGGGAAGTATTAATGATTACTTCTTTGCTCCTAAAACCTCCTTAGATTTTAGAGAGGGTTTATTGTAAAGCTATATGGCTTGTCTCCTCCTTGTGTACACCCCCACACACCTAAGAAAATATTCAGCTAAACAAGTCCAAGCATCTCATTCTCTTCCAAGTCTATGCAGGGTCTGTCATCAGTTTGGGAAGAAAAGGGACAAGTGCTGTAGCTACCAGAGGTTATGAATCAGCAAGAATCCTCCATCACAAGAGTATACAGTCTCTATCCTTGGATTTGAGCCTAGCTCATAGACATTTTTTTAAATGGATAGATTCTTTAAAATTTAATTTGTGAATGGACCCAAGCGTGTGTTTGTCAGTGTTCTCTGCAGTGTCATGCTGTGGTTAACTCATGGCATGCTCTGCTGGAAGCTGTCGTTTCACATCTAATTGTTTGGTTACAAATGTATGTGTTGTGGCTAAAGGAAATGTGTAACTATCGATCTTCACTGCTAAATCTAAATCCTCCTCTTCTGGGCATTGCTTGTAATAGTCTGGTCACTGAATACTGAACTCCAGGACAGAAGTGGGCGCTGAGAAATTTTAGAGGAGCCCTGAGCCATTTGCTCAGTAATTGAGTCCACCATTGGCAAAAATACAATGGATGTGTGTTAATATGTTGTAATAGCAGGCGGTAGAAACCTGATGCCATGAATTTCCCTCCCTGGCTTTACTGCTGTAATTCTGGACAGCTACATTTTCTGCCAAGGTCTGATTTTCAGTGTAACTGAAATCAGTCACAGAACTGAGTTTGCAGGGTGGTGTTTTGGGGACATCAGCCTGCACTGTTTATCACAGTTGCTTGGCATGAGCATCCAGCACTGTCTGGAAACCCCCTTGATGGAACAGAGAGTGAGTTACAAGGTGTAAACACTTTCCTAATGCTTAATTTACGTGCAAGGTACTATTTAAAATGTCTCCTAATTAGGTGCAAAATAATTTGCTGGAATATGCCTTTCCACACTGGTGGTGTAGAGTCATTCCTCAGGTATGTTGGCACTGGAGAAGGGCGTTGTGCCCCTTAAGGCTATGATATTTTATTTCCTCCATACTTGAATATAGTTGGTCCTTTTTACTCAAGTAATATAATAAAAAGATGGAAATGTCTAATGCATGAAAAATAAACAGAATTCCCATCACTACAGTTAGCTGACAAGGAGAAGGGGTTAGAATGGAGATATTTATACTCCTTTAAGTGCAGTGGTTGCTGCTCCCACTCTAATATGTTCCCTCAGTAGCCGAAGCCAATGCTCAGTTCTTGAAAATTAATCTTTGATGCATGAGATTTTGTCTGCCTGAATTTTGCTTGTCTCATTTTAAATGGTGATAGAAATTGCTTACTGTAGTAAAACACAACATTAACCTCATAGTGTGTTGGCACTTTGTGATTTATGCTGGTTTAGTCTCTGAAAAATATGCAGCCTGTCTCCCAAACCTGGATTTAGCTTATAAAGTGTGTTGGCACAGGCTTGGGGCTTGAATCAGAACACTAACTGCTGATCCTCTATTTCCCTGGAGTAGCAAAAAGGTTTAAGCCCCTCAGAGGTCATTACCTTCATATCATTTATTCAGATTAATAATAATTATGTGATTGTAGCTGGAATGTTTTAAAAACAGTGCAGCCTAATTTTCTTTCTTGAAAGCAAAGAATAGGATTCCTTTTTGTGCTGAAACTGCACATTACACAGCCAAAAATATGACAAATTATTTGCAAATGGAAGTAATCAGATCATAAGAAATAAAGATTTTCTTTCTGCTATTTGAAAATAAAGCAGAAAGAATAATATGAATCTGAAAGGTGCTGTGATTTTTTTTTTTGAGTTCTCCTTCACTTACCCACAAACCTTGCAGTTGAAGTTTAAAGTTGCTAATTTGGTGTTGGGTTTTTTCGTGATTATATTTTGAAGGAGTAATACAGACAAAAAGCAGGACTGTTTTGTAATGTAATTGCTTTAGACCAGGCTTAAGTAGATAGGATGAGAAGGTTATGGAAAATGTTTTTTAAAAGATCTTTGTTTCACTCAGCAGAGGAATTTTGAGGCTGTTCTATGTAACCATGTTTTGATCTATATACTTAAGGGTTTGGTGATTTTTTTTGGTGTTTTTTTTTTTTTTTTGTTTTGTTTTGTTTTGTTTTGGGTTTTTTTGTGAAAACTAAGACCAAGCATTTGAAACATTTCCTTTAAGAAGAAAACAGCAGGTGGGAGACTGAAGGGTATAAATAATGTTTTAATTGCTCTAGGAAGGAATCTAAATCCTGATTAATCAGATAGTATTAAGAAGTGAAATGGCATTATTTTACACATTGAAGGTGCTATTTCACTACTGGTGAAAAGAGAACGTCATTGAGGATGTTTTGCCTTCAAGTATGGGGATCAAATTCGTGTGGATTTTTGTTGTAGTTGCTGTTCAGCACTAGAAACTTGTTCTCCCTCTATTTTAGTTTCTGATAGCATCCCCCTTTTCTTAATACTGCCTTCACACAGATATTTTGCTTAAAGTTTAGTGTGACTTGTCATGCAAGTTGAAGACCATTCACTAGGGATTTTTCTTTTTAATTTCTTATAATTCTCAGATGAATTTCTTCTTTTTTTGGTATTTGTGAGTTTTTGATGATGTTTATGAAGATTCTTGAATTGCCATCAGTGATTTTTTTACCTTTCTCATACATAAAAAAAAGCCAAAGCAAGTGGTAGAAGGTACACATTTATGTTAGTATATATCTGCAGCTCTGTGCAAGCTAGCCAGGATTGCAGATTATTTACACCATTGCATGGCTTGCAAGTGTTGTACCATTTATTCTCTTCTGAGTAGATGGCAATATCTTTTAGATTATTAGCTGGTAAGAAAAGAATAGTTTCTGGATGTGGCTCATTTTTGGCCATTGACAGACTACTTGAAGTTTTTTAATGATGGCAGCACAGGGTTCTCAGCTTGCTGGACTTGGACTGAAGTTTCACTGCTGGGAATGCAGAGGAGCTTTGGAATCAGTCATCTGCAGGGCACAGCAGTCACTCTGATCTCAGATTTAGACTTTCTGGATGTATTTAAATGTGAATAGAAAACCCAAACTGTGACTCAAAAGACTCATCAGTACTCCAAGAGACTGATAATAGTTCTAGGACTAGGTTTAGGAGGAAACTGTATTCATGAAAGATCTAATACTCCCAACATGAACTTTTTGTGTCTGTTTCTGTCCATGTGTTGGTTTGTTGGTGAGTATAATTTGTATAATATAATTTATGCAGTAAGAAGCTAGAAGAAATTACTAATTAAACAACTGTCACCAGCTTTGAATTACATCTTACACACTCTTAGCTATTTGTCATGATATGAGTCTCTCTTCTGGCTTCCTGGGAAATGAGTTACATTGAATTTCCTTTAACACAGTAGTCTGAATTCTCATATTTCCTAGTGATATGTCAGAGAGATGGGCAGAGAAATGTCTGACAATTTTCATGTTTTAACATGACAATGTGTTGGAGCATTACTGCACTCTTCTAAGTATGTTTCCTATTTAGTTTTTCAATAAAAAGAGTTGGTAGCTTTCCAAGGCTTATAAATAAATAAATACATAAATACATGAATGTAAAATGCTTTGCAACACTAAAAATAACCCCTTTGATATTTGATTATAGCTGTGTCTGTCTGGATCACTTTTTTTTTTGTAACTTTCTCAGTACACTTTCAGTATTATTTTATACAATGTTTTCATTATAATTAAAACACGTGGGTTGGTTTTGAGAAAGTAAGAATAAAATAAGAACATTGTTTAAATATCTCATAGTCTTCATGGACTGTAAACAGCAGGTCATCAAGACAAGACTATAAGCTGTTTGAAGTACCCATGAACACAACAGTTTCTATTGAAGTGTTTTTGTTTTAACAGCTGCATTATTCAATTTTAATCCTCCAACAGAAATGGGGAAGCTCCACATGTGTTTATATGTAACAGAGAGGGGGGCAAAAACCCTTGAGACTCTGAGAAGTGTCATGGACACAAAATAATGTCACGTAATACATTATTAAAAGCCCACGGTTTGTAAATGTAAAATGTAATGTAAAATTACATTATCTGAAAGCCCGCAGTTTTGAAAATCACAATTCGCTCGAGTAAAAGATTGCATTTATGTCAGGTGTAATCCTGTCAGAGGTGTAATCTTGTTTAAAACAACTTTTTTTTTTTTGTTTTTTCCACAAAATGAAGGAGAAATGGTTCCTGTCAGAGGTGTAATCTTGTTTAAAACAACTTTGTTTTTTGTTTTTTCCACAAAATGAAGCAGAAATGGTCCTAGGGAAGACTTAATTTAAAATTAGTTTCTTGCAATACAGCCCTATTAATTAAAAGCTGAAAGTGAAGTTAATGCAAAATTGATGGGGAAGCCATGGATATTGTTGGCTTTCTTTCACTATAGAGAGTTGAACAAAACAAATATGCAAAAAAAGTCACCGTAAATCACAATCTTACACTTGGCAAACAAAGACAATTTCTGAGAGTGAGTTTTGCCTTTGAATGTTTGGCCCTAGCTAAAGGAAAGATATAAGGCTGCAAAACTGCCAGATCCCAGCTATGTGCTTGTTTTTTACAGGTTATAAAACCTTCCCTCTTGGTGTGTTTTATTGCTAAAGAATATTTATTACCTGTCTTGCTTAAGGACTATCACGATGTTAGCTTGGGAATAATTAGGTTAGAAGTAAAGAAAACTTGTATTTTACAGGTTTCTCACCATGGGGAATTCAAAGGCATCAGAAAAGAGGCAGAAGGTCCCTGATGGAGGTTCCTGAGTCTTTCAGATACATGGATGTCTTTTTGCACCTACACATCCATGAGTCCTGTTACTGTATGGAACTTTAATTTTTCAGTTGGACTATCTAGGGTTCTCTCTATGTTACCCAGATACTTTTTTCCAATTAATGTAACTTGTAACACTTCAAGATCTCTAAAAACACAGTAAGATTTTTTTTTTTGGTTACATCTTTTGTTGTTGATTTGAGACAATGCTTTATTTAGCTTTCTTGCCAGCTGGTTGTGTCAAAAAGAGCAGTTAGTTCATGGGTCAGAGAATCCCTTGTGATCATAGACAGAGGATGAGGCTGAAAATGAGAAAGGACTTCTTTTGTCTGGTCTTTTTTTTTTAGTAACAATATTTTAGAGGCCCAGTGACCATGAATCAGAAATGAGTAAACACGAATGAGTAAATCCCCTGTATGGCAGGCACAGCATTTCTGAAAGGAAATCCTCTAAGGTGGAACAAACCCTCACCTCATATACAAAAGAGATGGGGGCTCTGGCCTTTTTCACATGTTGTGATGCTGCTTCGTGTGTTGTGTTTGGCTGTAGCAGATAAAGAAATTGTAGCTCCAGAGCTCGTTCTACTGCTCCTCCCAACCTGCTCAGAGTCACCCTCATGCCTGCAGGGATGAAGAATTTAAGTGCTTGTTTAAAATTAAAAAATACCCCTCTGTGTGTGTAAGCTACACTAGACAGACACATGGACTGGCATGACAGCCATGGGAAGGAGAACGTTTCCAAATCTGATTAGGCTGACTCTTTTAGTAAGAAAGGAACATTCAGTTTTTGAAATATTCTGTGCTCTAAAGGTATTCTTTGAATTAATTCCAGCTGTGGAAGTGACTTCTGTATCGAAGTGATACACAGTGAGGACAAACTGAGGGTATTAGAGCAGTTTGAGTAATCCATTGAGCTGGCATAATCTGGTAATAATTTTCTGTCACTCCTCTTCTGTGTTGGATTTGAATCAGAACTGCATAATCAATTGCTCTGTAACCCATTATCTAATCTGATTCCTTCCAAGAATCCTATTTTATTAAATAAATGGCGATTCATATTAGATGCAGGTGTGGTAAGTCCGTCTTGTGTTTTTTCAGCATTCCGAGATTTTGATGTACCCCTGTAGGGTGATTGAATGGTTTCCCAATCTGTGTAGTTTTTTAGGGAGAGAATTCAGTGTCTTCAAACCCGGGAGAGCTCTAGGCAGGGCTGATTGCAGTGAGTCCTGAAATAAGTGCTTCCAAGGTAGTGCCCCTTTTAGCCTCATGTGCAAAACACATGTTTGTTTCCCTCCCACACTTTCCTCACTTTTCCACATTATCTAACCACTTAAACATATGTCCCAGCCTATGGCAGAGGAATTGAATGTTTTGTTGTTTTTTTTTAAAGAGGGCTTTGCTTTTAGCTATTACATTCAGGCCCTCCTTAATACAAACCAGAGACAATGCTAATTTGAATTATTATGTGTTTTATTGGAGAAATTGTAACGAGGATGTGCTGTTGATGTTTGGATAACAATGTATTATTTACCTGCCAGTGTTTTAAATCATAAAAGCACTGCTGTTGGCTTACACAGATCTGGATGCTCAACATCAGGAGCTGTGATTTGGCTCCAACCCCAGCATCCAGTATATGTTGCACCTTTAGTGTCCAAACTGGAAAAATGGCAGCCATACAATTAACAGTGTACAATTAACTACAGTTTCTTCTTTACATGCTGCTCCTGGAAAGTCTGTCATCCTTCTCCTACATCTGCATTTTTTTACTTCAAGCTTTTCTTCCTCTTTCCAGCACTTTCTTGTGAAGTCACTTCAAGTGGTGATTTCTCAGTATCATTGTTATGTATTTTCATGGGTATTTTAATTTTGATCTGTTATTCATCTGTTACCTTGTTGTAATATATGCATTAAAAAGATAATAGACATTTATTTTTTTTCTGACATGAGGTGTGCTATGTGCCATACTCTTCTGTATATTCAGGGAATCCCCCTTCATTTTTTACCAATCACAGCTCTTGAAACATGGCTTATGTATCGATTATCAAACCATACCCATTTTAAAATTCATTTCTTCTTCTTCCTGCCTATCAGATATTGAGAAATGGTTGGCTGTAATTTCTCAAAGCTGCAAGAACTAGTCTAAGCTTGCCTTCTGATCAAATAAAGTCTTTAGACATAATGCTTTATAACAGGCCAGACTATGATTAAACACATGGAGTTTTAACTTGTGAATACTTGACCAAATAAATGCCATAATCGACTGGAATAGATGGCATGTAATGATTTGCTGGGTGTGAAAATTGTCTTTTATTACTTTCTTTCTTTCTTACCTTCTTTATTTCTTGCTTTCATGGCCCGAGTGTTCATTTGCCATCAGTCTCACAATATACATAATATCTTTAAAATTATCAGTTGTTTGTGTTTTTTTAAAGAAATTGTGGCTTTCTAGAGGGCTGTGTTTTGGGACTTCATGGGGAATTATGTATTCCACTGGTGGGCTGAGCAAATATTTTTGTATCTTGCCTACTGTATCATCACTCATGACTAGTTCCTGTTAAAAGTGTTTTGAGACTTTGGTAGAAATCATGTGTTTCTCCCTTTTTAAAGGATCACTGTTTTGGAAAGCTAGAGAAACTTCTTTGTCTCTTAGCTTTTGGTCTCAAACAGAATACATTTCTTCAGCTTTAAAATACAAAGTTTCTGTTTAACCATGGATTGTGAGATCCCTTCTTTTGTGCATTCATGTTTGCAGGTATTAATTTGAGGGTAATTCCAAGTAAAAAGTAAGTATCTTGTAGCACACTGGATGTCTGCAGGTGTTCTAATCGCCTGCTATATCACTGTCTGGGAGATTTCACCTTCATGTTTAGGGAGTTCATTCGGGCTAATCAGGATTGGCAACTCTGTGCAAATGAGATTGTAAATGAAGCTTGAAGGTGGAATTTATTTTAAAGAAAATGTTTGGATTAAAGAGGCTGTGTTATATTTATCTTTCTAATTTTCCTCTTCCAGCTGAACACCCTTAACATTTTCATATTTTCTTATATTAAAAATTTCGAAAATTTAAGAAATTAAGGCAGATCATTAATATAAACTGCTGATTTTTTCCTGAGTATCAGTCATACTTAATGCATTCAGAATGTAATGGTAGTGTATGGAGAATTCAGTCCTAGCAAACAAGCTGAGAAAGAGACAAGTAAATTGGTTTTCCTTCTTCATTTTGAAATGTTTTCTTGAGGACAGTGTTCTGCAGCAAAGAAGGTTAAATTATGGCTCCCATTTAGGAAGCAGCTCTGTGTTTTAGGAGCAGCGAGAGATGTTATTAAATGCCATTTCTCCCTGAAGTCCTTCCTAAACTCGGTGGAGTTGGTTTGAAAACTGATAGCGCTTTGCCCTTCATGAGCAGCCAGCTTATCTTTATGTTCCTGGAGACTTGTGGAATTTATTAAATCCTTTAAGGAATAAAAATGGCATATACTTTATACGCACAGATTTTTATCTATTTCCTTTTACTTTATTGACGTTCCATGCGCATGCAAGGTCAGTGGTGTCTCTGGTGCTGCCCGTGCTGGCAGAGCTGTGCTGTTCTCACAAGCACTCCCAGTTCTCTTCCTTCAAGTTCCTACTTGACTAACGAAACGTTTGCGTTGCTCTTTTGCCCAGTTCCTAACAATTCCCTGAGGAGCTGTTTTCACTTTCTGTAGAGCATTTACATTTTATCTTTCTAAGAGGGGAGTTTTGGCATCAATCTTTCTTTTTTTTACTCTAATGGGATTGATTTTGGAGTTACCTACACAACCATTCCCACATTCCTGCTTAAGTGTAAGCCTTCAGAATACATGGAACAATAACCATTACATATCAGAAGATTAACTAGACTGGAGAACAATAAAACTTAGTGAAGCAGGAATCCTCAAGTGATGTGGAATGATTTTTGAAGCTTATGTCAGTTTTGTGAGAGCTTTAATTTTACATCCGTATACCTTTCAGATTACTTGACAATAGCAAGCTAATAGTAGGGTGTACTTTTTCTACTTAGAGAAAGGAATGGAACAATTAAAAAAAATTAGTTTCTTGCTTGAGAGGTGGAATGGGGCTTGTTGAGACTTTCTGTGAGAAAAAGTTCAGTTTGCCCTCTGTTGAAGTTGTCATTTCATCAACCTGAACGAAGTGGTGATGAAGGATTTTTGCTTGTAAAGCTTTTTGGGAAGCTTAATGTAGTTTGCAAGTTTTCCTGTGACATTTAACAACAATTGGTTAGGTTGTGGCAGTGTCACAATCCATATTTATGCATCAGAGATTGATTTTCTTACCTTGGCTTGTGCCCTTTCTGTTAAAATGGCTGCTGTAGAGTTAAATGTGCTGTCTGTGTAAATCTTTTTCCATATTGTGCAAAACACTGAGTGTGTATGTTCATATAGCATATGGTCATGCTCTTCAAACAACAGAAATCTAAAAACAAGGAATTTCTCAAATACATAAATGAGCACAGATCCTTCAGAAGGACAGGAATTTCTTCACAGTCAAATAATTTTATAATTTTTTTTCTTCTCATTTTTTCTGGGCATTCCCAGGCATGTTTAATGCATGTGTGCAATTCCAAAACAATGGAAAGAATAACATTCTGGGATGCCATTTTGAACAAAAGAAATGCAAACCGGAATGCTGAAATTGAGGCTGGAATAACTGGGAAAAAAGACAGTTGGTTAAGAGATGTATAATTTTGAAGGTATTAATTCTTTGCAGCCTGAGCTGTCATGTTTCAAACTGCTTCCTGCAGCAGAATATCAGAAGCTACCAATTCAAATTGTCAACACAGAGTAAACAGTCAAAATAAATTAAAATTGCCCTCTGTGATTCGTTGTCCCGAGGAATTTGAAAGGAAGTGGTGTTATTGAGATATGTTATTTTCTCAGCAGGGAAAGCAAATGTGCCTTCCTAAGACTTATCTGTCACTTCCTAAATACCTTATTCAAAACCATGCATATATTTTCATTTGTTTGTGATAGGCATAGAAGTGGGAAGTCCCCATTCATCCCTACTGCTCTCAACATAATATCTAACAAGGTTGACAGGTCTTGTAATTTGTTTGCTGCTTCTATTCTTTCAATTCTTTTTCTTCAGTTCACAAAAGAGCTGTATTCCAACTCCTGTCACATTTTGTGTGCTAAACTCACTTCAAGTGAACCTACATTTAAATCTCAAATCTTCTGCTCTGAATTAAAAGGTGACTGCACTTACATGAATAGATTTTGAGGATGAAAATAATAAGCTTCAGTAGCTTAAAATTTCATTACCTAAATCTGTTAATACATACTAATTCTAAACACTCTGGTGCTGATTTAAGATCTTACTAGAAGCCTTTTCAGAGAGATTGCAGAATGAGTGCATGGGTACTAGGCACGTGGGAAAGTCTGGACGTTAAATAATTCTGCAGATAGAAAAGCAAAAAGGCGCTGGGGAGCCTGAACACTCTTGCTTAAATTGTGCCTGGGGTTGAAAATTCATTCTGGCAGTCTATGATTGCTGCAAGCATCCAAATGCCTTAAGAAATAGTTGCAGCTGCTTTATGGGGTGCATTGCTTGATGGAAGATGCTCCAAATATGCATTTGCATTGCCTGGGAGAGTCACCCTGGCTGTACAAACTTGAATTAAGGGCTTAAAGTATTATGTTATGGGAGGAAGGAGCAGAGGAGAGATTTAGAACTTTGACCAAATACAGAATTTAGGCTAAAACATTGCCTCTTAGCTCCCTGCTATTTTCCTGCTTGTTAAAATTCAGTGAGATCTAAAAGTGAGAGCAGTAATTGGGTGATGAGTTGCTGCATGAAAGTTTCAAGGAGGAGTTTGTTTTGTGGCTCCATGTCAAGAACTTTCTTACTATGTGGCTGTTTCATAAAATGAGTGGATTAGTGGTTGAAAATGTGGGTATATTGAAGGTGACTACAGTAAACTGTCATTAAGTGAGCAAGATTGTTTACCCTGTGTGACTGCTCTGCCTGTGCCCCAAACACCAAATCCTGTCAGGCTCTGGACACCTCTACAGCTACTAATGGAGTAGCAGAGCCACTGCTAAAAATCCCAACTTGCTTTACAGGTTTCCTGGCACCTTTCAGCAGTAGATGGAGGAAGAATGTACCAGACTTGTTGAAACAGAGTGATCTATGTGTGCATGGAAAAAATTCCTCCAGCCATACCATGACTGGAGATAGGGTGTGTCCCGTGCAGTTTGGGATGGGAAAGATTGTTTCCTGGAGGCAATCATCGTCCTCCAGCGGCTGCCTCTCCCCAGAGTGAGCTCAGAGGCGTGTGTAGGAGGAGACCCATTCATCATGGCTCAGATCTGCTGTCAGAGCATGCTCCTGTGTGTGGCTGTAGGGAGCTGCCTTGGATTGTGCTCCTTTAATCCGTTCACACTGCCCACAGAATTGCAGCTTGACATCATGGTGCCCTGCTTGGTTTTGCAAGCAGAGGAGCAAGGCAGTCTTCCATCTTCCTTGTGCCTCATTTCCATGGCAATAATGAATTAATCCAGTATTTTAAAGTTTGTAAAGGGATTTAGACCTAGTTGTGCATTCATTTTGTATTTTCTTATTTGTGATTCCTCAAGGCACAAGTTTATAAAAATAAATCAGGAGGTACAAATTTCCCTATCCGGTCTCTAGTAATGAAATATCGAACAACCTTTTAACTGTTAGTAGACCAAACTTCCAGATGTTTGTCTTAATGTTTGGTTCCGTGTTTAATAGATGTTGGGGAGGGAAAGGGCTGTTTCATGATCCTATACAGGGCCAGGAGTTGGACTCTGTGATCCTTCTGGGTGCCTTCTTCCAACTCAGCATATCTGTCATTCTGTGATCATTTATTCAGTATCTGGGGAAAGTTAATCCAGATTTAAGGTGTCTGTTCCAGTGTGCTTCACCTCTGAGCTGCATGATTTAGTTCTAACCAAGGGCTTTGTGCAGCATGGAGGATCATGGTATTGGAGATAACGAGGTAGACTACATTACAGCATCTCCCTCCCTTCTCCTTCTATGCTTTCACAAAGCAGAAGAATGTTTTCCCTTGTGTTTCTTGAAGGAATCAGTGAGTAACTTTAGGAAAATAAAATTATTTTCTTGGAAGACATGGGGCTTAAACTTAATACTGAAGCAGCAGGTGAAAAATCATAGTGAAGCTGGTTTTAATGTGGGAAGTGGAGAATGCATAATTGAAACAGTGTGCTGATGAAAAGGCATTATGTGAAACTGTCAGAAGTCATTATAATACACTAATTAACGTGCTTTGCACCTTAGCTTATGTGGTTGTGTGCTAATATTTCTTCCTCTTTTGCCTATTATATTCCTTAACATTTTTGCAAGTATTTGGAGGCAGGCAGTGGTATTCTCTGTACTTTGCTTTTTTAAATGCTTTGTTAGAAAAACCTGTCACCTATATAATATGGATTTTCCTCTTGATAGCAATTTAATGTGTGTGCTTGGGCTTTTGTTTTCCTAATGCTTAAAACAGATTATAGCATAGATTGTATTTCATCCTAAGCAGATAATGTCAGATTGTAAAGGGAAAACTTTATTCTGTGCATGTGACTGATACTTTTCCCTTGCTTGGGGCTTATCTCCCTCATGTTGTGAGCTTTTTCTGGAGAAAGCCTCCTGAACATAACAAATTGAAATAGCCCAATAGATCTTCATACCTCACAGGACTTCTGGAAATGCTTCAGTGTGAAATCACACTGCTTAAAATGCCATCATAGCATTTATGCACTACCTGAGGAAATAACAGCTTAGGCAATAGGAAGGGCAGGAATTGGTTCCACGAATGAATTTCATCCAGGGCACTAAATTCAGCTAATAATGCTTCAGACTGATTACCATGATCTTTGCATACTTTGGAATTTTGCTGCTGCTGCTCTTCCATTCTCCCTAGCACATCTACATAATGTGAAGTTTAATGCCTGCTATAGATTTTATAGGTTTTCTAGGCTTCAAAATACAAAAGCCAGGGCATACGCTGATGCCCAGCCTTTCTGAACATGCCCACACTTGATGAGCCCTCCATCCCCAGATGTACCAGCTGATTCCAAGCACTGTCAGGGCTTCCTGCTGCTCAGATATGTTTATCCATCTGCATATACCTTACCTCAGTGAATATTTCTGGAATGGAGGAATCAAAAATTAAAGATGAAAATGGGAAAAGTACCATGTGTTGAAATAAATCTGGGATGAGAACAAACGCAGTGAAATCAGACTCCTGTTTCTCTCCCTGGTGATGGATTTGAGATGGGAGCTGTTCTTTCAGTCCTGAAGTATTTAGAGTAATTTTGCTTTTTTCCAAGGCCAAACATGGAAAACTTTAGTACAGCAGTGAGAAAAGCTCTCAACAGAAAATTCTGTTTATGGAAACCGTTGTGCAATCCATGACTGTCAGGGCTTTTCTTGCTCTAGTGTGCATGCCCACATACACATCCCTGCTGAAAAATACCATTTACAGTTAATGCCTTAGGCACATCTCCAGTGTAGTGAACATGTATAATTTCTAACATAATATTATGTGGTAACTGTTGGCAAACTGTTCACACCATGATGGAAGTCAGCTTAGATTAATTACTTCTTGATGTTAGGAAATGGCAGCTCTGAGAGGTACAAGCTGTCCCTTGTGCTTTGGAGGCAAGTTACTGTCACGTCTGGGCTAGTTCCTCCTGTAAGTCACTGTTGGATGATCTGGGAACACCTGAGTCTGGCAGAGGATGCTGCTGGGGCAGGGTGTGGATGCAAGGCAGGGAACAAGGTCTGGGCAGTGAGGTGTAGCCTGGGGGAAGGGGGTCACTTCCACTTAGGGGTACTGCTGGAAGGGTGGTTTTTCCTCGGGCTGTGATTGCTATGATCTATTTGACACTGAACTTTGACACTGATTTTGAAATTGTGTTTCCTCCTCTTTACGCTCTTTGCGTAATCCTGTGAGAAATCGCTAGATATGCATCAGTCCTAGTGCTGCTTCAGGACTTCGTGATTTCCCAGGATCCTGGGAATAAGGTGGAACCTTCTGGCTGGGATCCTTTCTTCACTGAGTGTAGCAAAATATGTAGGTGAAATTTTGCAAAAGCACAAAGGGGCAAGTTTTGGCTGTTCGTAAACAGCCACCCTTTGGTTGTTTGTGAAAGCCAGAGCTTTTGCTCCATGCAGAAACACATAAATAACACTTTTGGAAAAGCCTTTTGGTTTGCTCTGTGAGGTTGTGTCTTCATAATAGCTCTTCCCTAGATTTGTTCTCAGTTTACAAATCTACTAGCGTGGTAAGAGTAGTGCAAAGCAAATTACTTAGATTCTCATCCTCTCTTTTAATTTGACCAGAATTATTTCTGTAGTCAGACAGTCCTGCAGTTATAATTTGGAAGGTCCTTGGTGCCTCAATAACACATATAATCTGAATTATACCTGTAAATTATAACTGGTGTTGTAACATCTTTACCTTTTAAATCACGTCTCTGGTGCCTCAATAACACATATAATCTGAATTATACCTGTACATTATAACTGGTGTTGGAATCATCTTTACCTTTTAAATCAAATCTATTTGATTTCCTCAAGTTTCTTTTTAATACTAGATTGCTTTCTGTGTCTACCATTTTAGATCGACTGGCTTGCTTTTCTACTGTCAAGGTTTGCCACTCTGCTGTTATTATTGGCAGTTATGGAACACTTTTAATGTCTACTTAGTAAATTGAGCATTCATTGACAATTGTTTTCCACCGCAGCTAATACAGTGTGTCATCTCAGGTATTTCCTACTTTAATGTCAATTTGAGTAATGGGAGAATAATGGGATTTACCTGGGCAAACCTGATAAATTTTTCTTTGCTTGGTAAATGTACTGTTCCTACAAAATTTTCAAGTAAGGAACCAATAAAAAAAGACATTAATACTGAATCTCTGAGATGAAACTTGTAGGAATGTAGCATGCTGCCTGCTGTAATAAGCTAACTTTTCAAATGTCCTGTAAGTACAAGAATTGTTTTTTTTTTCTGGTCAGACTGTGCTCTCCACTTGTAAAAAATTGTTTATTCCTTCTGTTTTTTTTATTTGGTGGAAGAAAAGAAACTACTTAACACTAATACTAGAAGATTTGCACTTATATGGCAAGAGGGGAATGGCTTTAAACTGACAGAGGGCAGGGTTAGCTTGGATGTTAGAAAGAAATTCTTCTCTTTGAGGGTAATTGAACAGGTTGCCCAGAGAGGTTGTGCATGACCCATCACTGGAAGTGTTCAAGGCCCGGTTGGATGGGGCTCTGAGGAACCTGGTGCAGTGAAAAGTGTCCCTGCCCATGGCAGGAAGTTGGAACTGGATGATTTGCAAAGTCCCTTCTGCCCAAACCACTCTGTGATTCTGCAAAATCTATCAGACAGTCAACAAGAGTTTTCTGAATCTCACTCTATTACTTTCAGGAGCACTGTCAGATATTTATAGTAAAAGCAATTATGTTTGGTGGGGGTGCTGGTGATGGGGACAGACAGGATGGAAAGCAGTTATACAATGCCACTTCTCACAAATGGTAGATGTCAAACAAAATGTAAAATCTAAAGGTGCCATGTAAGCTCGGTTCTCAGAACCTTTGTTTGGAAGCCATGAGTTTTACTGACAGCTTATGACAGCAAGCTTACATTTTCCAGGGTGGGCTGAAATGTGGCTGGAATGCATGGCAGTCAATCTCAGCCATTCACATCTCTGGTTTTCACATTTTGATGCAGCTAGAATGAAATGAAACAAGTATTAAAGAAGCACAAACGAAGTAATTGGAACCTAATCATGCTTAATTATTAGGCATGTGTTTAATTTTAGGCATATAAATAGGCCTGCTGAAGGGAAATGGACATATTCTTTTCATCGCCTAATAAGACTCTTGTTGTATGTACGCTCTTGAAGTAGTTGGATGTGTCTGATATTTTAACATGAGGATCCTTACAGTCATCCAGTTACACAGGCTTTTTGTTAAATAGGCTTTACCTCTTTATTGGAGTTAGTTAAACGGGCTTTAACTTGTTCCCTGAGAACAAATAACCTGACAATAGGATTATCAAAATGGATAATGCAGCCATGTTTCATTGCCTTAGTTAGGGTTTATATCAGCCAGTTGTTTTGCCCTTTTTATTTACATTTGCTGTTTCATATTTTTCCCCCACTGCAAAAGGGAGTTTCTCACTGTTTGCATTAATGAGCCCTTGATGCCATTGCTAAATTTAACAGGTGGGGGCAACTTATCCTGGGTATCTGTTAATGATTGCATGCAGCAATATTAATTTCTCATGTAGAGAGCACCTGTTGATATACTTTTATATATTATCCACATTGGATGCTCAGTTTTGTCCAAAGACAGTCTTTTTTGTGGCATTAGAAGTCTGACACAAATAGAAAAGATACTGTTCCTTTGTTGTATATCAGCACAGGTGGAACTTTTCCATGAATGCATCTCCCTGCTTAGAATGTCTGCATCAGAGTTTTTTTACACAATTACTTTAACAAAAATATGTATCTTCACACCATCATAGGAAAAGCTAATTAAACAATAAAAAATTGTATTTTTCACCATAAAGGCTAAGAATTTTAAACATCTTTTTAGGTATCTGGCACTAAAGGGATGGTATTTTACAGGGATTCTTTCTGTTTCTAGCATATACTATTAGAGCAACGTGTGTTGCATTTCAGCTTAGACTTAGATCTGCTTTTTGATGTCCAAAAATATATAGCATAAGTTTTCACTTCTGAAAGTTCGTCTGTGCTGACATTCTCATTTTTAACTCATTAGGAACCTCTAGAGCAGAGAGGCTTAGGTATGCTTTGTGGTCCTGAATTTATTTATCTCTTGGGTAACCGTAGAGCCTTGAAAGCTCCAGAGAGCTGTGTTTCAAAGAATATGGCAAGCCAAAAGGTTGACTAAAATCATGTGTCCCTGCACCTAACCCCATCACCCCAGTCATTTTCAATTGTTCATTGGCATATGCTTTTCAGTCTTGTTCAATAACAGGTTTGCAGACCTTTGACATCTCTATTTAAAAATGAACTGACAGCTTTCCAGCAACAGCTGGTAAAAGGCATTTCTGGCTGTTCATTATGAAGTGAATTAAAAAAAGCACATAGTTTCCCATTTCCTACTTTGTCTCCAAGTTCAAAAATCTTTTTCTAAATTTTTTGTTTCTGATTGACATAGATTTAGCTGATATGTAATAAGTGCTTTTTACTGAACACTGCCTTACATGGGAAGTGTGAAACCATCAGTCTTGGCATGGTATGTCAGCATTGTGAGCAAATTTTGTAATTGGTTGAATTGCTTTTAAAATGTTACCTACAATAACTTCCTCAGATGTTGCATCTCAAATTTTTCTATACAGTTCAAAGAGACCGCACAGCTGATTGCAATTTGAATTGTTTTTGCAGTTTAAACATTGCAAATTGAAATCTAACTTGTGAAATGCAGTAGCAACTATTGGTAATATTTCTCTCCAAATTACTTTATAAATAGGTCAATTTCCCATTCATATTCCTGATTAATCTAAGCAGCCAGGTATAGAGGGAAAGTCAGGGCTTTTCTAGAGTCTGCTGGCAAAGGTTGTAATAAGGAAATAGTTTCTTAATATAAAAGCCTGTCCACATGCTTTCACATTCCTAAATGCAAATTTTAAAGCTAATTTCCATTTCAGTATTCAGATATTTCCGTAGAGTGATGGCTGGAATTTTCTTAATAGTATGAAGTACATGACTCTGTGTTTATGAAAAATCTGAAGCCTTAAATTTTCAGTGATGGTAGTAATTGTCATCCAAGCAAAAGCATTCGTGTCCCTGCTCTGATCTTCAATCACTACTATCATGCTACTGAAAGCTCCCCAAATATGTCAATTTGCTTTCAGACTTTGATCCCTGACTCTTCTCCTAAGTTCCCCCAGGGCAACATTCCACTTCCCTGACCATCTTGTATGTAAATTGTTTTCAAATGAGTGAATTAATCAACATTGCAAAACCTTAATTGAAAATACAACTGATGATGCATGTCAGTTCATTCAAGTTAGAAATATATTTTAATTTTCATGCTCCCCAGAGCAATTAGCATTTCTCACTTTAACTTTTCAACCCTTCAAAATTACATAGGGATTTTAACCTGAAAAATGCTGAAATTACCATTGTCAAATGCCAACTTTTAACTTCCCTTCTGTCAAATGCCATGAAAACATTCTAAGAAATTTTCATCAAAAAATTTTGAAGATAGGTAACAAAGAAGCTTCTACCAGGAGATAAATGATGGTAGTAGCTGTACAAAGGGATGTCCTGGTGGCTATCACAGACAAACATTTTAGGTCAACTATTTCACTTCTTTTTCCTCTATAGTTGTACCTCGAATTTGTTGCTGATACAGTTGTTACTGTTGGCCTCAAGCAATGTCTTCCCCACCTTTTTCAGATTCTTAAATGAATAAAGTAGTTCATGTGATTCAAACAGCTGTACTAGGAAGAAGGTGGGTTTTTTTTAAACTATTCTTATTTTTAAATTGAAGAGCTTATTAAAAAAGAAGCACTTCAGCAAGTTAAATTACTTAATGCTGCACATCCTTGGAACCCTAATCACTTCCAGATGGAGCAATTTATACTTCTAAGAGAGCTCTAATTTTTAAAGTGAATTGGGGTTTGGGTATCTCCATCTTAGAGCACCCTTGTACATTGCAGAGCCAAAGCCCTTAAAAAATTAAGCAATCTAGTTTTGAAAATAAGTGCTTTATTTTTAAACCTTATTTAAGTAGTTCCTATTAAAAGCAGATTTTATTTCCTGCTGCTGTTCATATGGTACTCATATGCATTCTTTTGAAACTGCAGTAAACAGAGGCAGGAGAGTAGGAAATGTAATTTGGTGAAATACCTCTGAAAAGACAACCTCTGTGTAGGTGAAAATGAGAACTTTATATGTGCCATTCAAGGTGCTTCATAATAATTGTCTTCTGTTTCTCCTCACACATCTTGTTTTTAAATCCCATTTTCATGTTATCTTTTACGGTTATTTGCTTTCAATAATGAATCCATTTCTTTTTGTCATGTGGTCTTGAGGAAATGAGCACACCACTCACTGCTGCAGTGTTCAGACATCCTCTCTATAAAATCAATGCAAAATCCCAGTGTCAAGACTCACTTCTTGGCCTCTTGGGGCACCTTCTTACAACAGTGACAATTTCTTAGCGATCTAAACATGATATAGCAGAATCTTTTCCCCAGCAGTGTTACACAGGCTCGTATTCCCTGGAAAAATGATTGAATGTAGTGGTGTCTGTCGCTCAGAGTAACTATTCTTAGAGAGTGGAGAGTCTCTGTCTCTGCAGTTGAAAAGAAAACTTAGTAAATATCAACAAAGTACAACTTCTGTGGATAATTCTCTTTGAAATTTTAGCTATTTCTAATTGGGAATGTTGTGGTTTTTTCAGTGATTGTGATTTCAAAAGATGGATTCATGGTTAGCCCCAGTGCTCATTTCTGTTTTATTGCGTAGCAGATGAAAGGAAAGGATAGTACAACTTCTCTAATACTTTAAGTCTTGAAAATGCTAAATCACATGTTCATTTTGCTGCACAGATATATGTAAAAATTTTAAAGTGGAGTTCTGTATAATTTGGTTTTTCTTTTAGGGTCAGTGGAGGATAGGCTGAGGAACATGGTAAATCATGGAAAATTATAGATATAATTTTTCTGTTTGTGCTCAGAAGAAAAAGGGGAAGCAGCAAGGGAGTTGTACTGGGATAAACTGGGCTGAAAGGACCAAGTGAGTCATGCCACATTGATTGGCATGTTGATACCAAGATAACACCAATAATATGTCATAATTTTTTACCTTGTGACTTTTTCTGTTTGTGTGGTGATTTCTTGGACAGCCAAAGGCAGGTTCCAAATCACACCCCGTTGTCCCTAAAGATGATATGAAGGGCTACCACTTGAACCTGCCCAGGACGTCCCATCAGTGTTTGAGTAACTCTCTCATTGCTTCTAATAGCCAAGCAAAAAGCTGCAGCACAGAGCAGGTGGCTCTCAGCCCACATGTGGTGCCTTCCAGTCCTTCTTTAACATCCACCACTGTTGCTTTCCCGTCGAGACAGAAGGTTATTTAATAATGAGTTCTGTTTGAAAAGAAAAAAGGTTAATTTTCTCATGTTTTGTGCTTGTTGGAGGTGTTTTTTTTGGAGAAAAAAGGTTAATTTTCTCATGTTTTGTGCTTGTTGGAGGTGTTTTTTGGTGGTTGTTTTTTTGTTTGTTTGGTTTTTTTTGTTTGTTTGTTTGTTTTTTTAATTTTTACTTTGAAGTCAGTTGAATCCTGAAACAAGCCTGGATTCTCTGTGTTTTCTCCCTAACTGCTGCCTCAGTAATTTATGTAGACATTTTATTCTTAAATATCCAGATATTTTAATTATCTGTACATTTACATTCCGCATTTTCGCATTATACATTGTCACAGAAAAACTAATTCTCAAAATATATCTTAGATCAAAATACACTGTATAAATTTTAGGAAGTTCACGTGTTCTATGATTGTAGGCTAAGAATTTTTCCTACCATGATAATAAGTTTTTAAGTTGTAAAAGCAACCTATTTTAATGATAATGTATTAGCAATTAATTTCTGAAAGCTACAGTTTCTGTCATTACTGTGTGTCTATGACTAACTCTGCGTACAGTTACTGGAATGTACACATGGAACATTTTTTCTCATTTTGAATTTATTAAATATTATTTGAGCAAACCAGAAAGGATTTTTTACTACTTTCATGCTACAATAATTGGGTGATAATAAGTTTAGTATTGGGAAGAGTAAAGGAATAGAGAAATGGTATGGAATACCACCATTACAGAAATTGACAGCTCATGAAAACATGTAAATCCGTGTTGTTAACATTTGGCACTCTTGGTTGCTGGAAATATCCCTCATTTTTGGGTTGTTGTTGGAGGTTTTCCTCTATCAAAGGTTTATATCAAAACCAGAAGTGTGTGCCTTGATAAATATTTACTAAATATGTTTATAAAAGCTGACACTTTTATAAAATTATCTAAAAGATCTAAAATATAAACTTTTTTTTCTGGAGCAGGTCATACTCTCGGGCCACAAGATTTTATAGTGGTGTGGGTTGGTTCAGCATAGAATTTACAGACTTGAAAATTTGCTACTGCTCATTTTATGAAAGCTAGATTACAAATGAAAGACTATGTATTCATGTGATATGCAAAGCCTAGGCCTGCCTTGCCAGCTGGTCAGCTGCCAGGTATAAATTACGCTGTAGGTATTTTCATGTAGAATATGGATAACATACTGCAATTTCTGTGTTTAATTTATTAAAGTACAGTGAAAAGCAATATATAGTCAGCATTTGTGTCCTTTAACTGCACACTAGGCATATGCTTTTGTTCTAAATGTAATCAAAATTATGGTATCTCAGATACCACTTAGTGAAATCCATTGGCAAGGGCTACAGTTTTTATTGTGATGACTATATTTTTGCATGTCTTTAAACTAAATGGCTTTGCTGTTACTGCTGATTTTGGAGGCGATGTTCTTTTCCTTGCAGCATGGTGCACAGCTGCTTTGTGGAACAGGGAATGTGGTAAGGTTGTTGGTGCTCCCACTTCTCAGTTCCATACTACTAACAGGGAAATAAATCAAAATCATTACTCTGATGCTCTTCCACAATATTTCTAACACCTGCTCCACGGGTGGCCATGGGTAAGTTCTTAAGTAGTCCCATGGCTCAGTTTAAAGTGCCTTCATCTCTATTGGCAGCAGTTTTCTAGTGCTGAGAGGAACATCCCACAGGCACAGACTCTCTTGGAAGATCATTATAGCACAGGATATGTGGCTTAGTATAGTTTAAAAAAATCCACATGCAAATCTTCCGTTTGGACTCAGTACAGGTATAGTGAGTAGAAAATTATTGCATTATGCCTTCTTCCTTCCTAAAGTAGCTTAAAAGTTAATGCAAAGTTATCTTTTAAGATTCAACTGCCAATTAAAGCAATAGCAACATAATCAGTCATTACTGCATACTGCATTTTAATGAGCTGAAGAGCTAAATCTTCTTTTTCATCTTTGACCACGTCTCCACATATTTTATTTCTATCTGGGATGTCAGACATTCAAATGGGTTTCAAAAATTGGCATAGGGACCAGGATGTCTTTATTTTAGCTAGTCCATAAGGAAGTTTGAGTTTTAGGGAAATGCTTATGCAATAAATATTTATACCGATATTTATTGTTAACTGTTATAGTCTGATCTTTGCTGCATAAAGAAGGTCATGCTTTTTAAATTCCTTTAAAATTTGCTTCATATTCCATCAATGAGAGTATAAGTTCTGTCCAAACAAAAAGGTTTATCTTGTGGTCCTGACACATAATAGAAGAACCCAACTATCTTTTGTAATCAGGGCAAAATTTGGGTTCTGAGCCGAAATCTGTGGGCTTCTCTGTCCTCTGTATAATGAATTAGAACCCCAAATATTTTTATAGCTATAACCTTGAGCAGTTGTTTTGAGATAGATACCAATAAATATAATGGGTCCACGGGGAAGAGACAGAGCATTTTCAGATTTATGAAGGGGAAAAAAAATCAATAATCTCCCTGAGGCTGTATAAGTCATGACTAGTACCAGTAGTTTTATGCAAAGTTGACAATATCATGAAATATAAACCCTGGGTTTGGAATTTTACCAGGAATTAAAGGGTCATTAAAAAGAAAAGTAAATGTTTTGGCATATGGATTAAGAAGGTGGTTTGTATTTCTTATCGTTTTGCACTGCAAATTCCTTTCAACTGAGCAATAAAAGACTGTTCAGAAAAGATTTAAGAAGAGGTTGGTTCTCAGTCCACATGTCTCATCTGAATTATGTCTTTCACCACCCCCTATTAAATGTGTCTGTCTCTGAGGAGTGCTCATTCTGTAAGTGGTGGGTTGCTGGGACTGCTCTTTAGCTAGCTGGATGTCATGGAATTAGGAATAGATTCTCGTTTTGGAACAGTTGTATGTGCTCATCACTTAACACATAGCAATAGCAATTAAATTGCAAATAGTCACATCTACATACACAACAGTTTTGAGAAGTCATCTGGTTGCTCCCAAGTCTCCCTTCTCTGTGTGTCCTTCTCGGCACATGCTGGTTTGGTTTCCTGGTTGTTGCTGAGTTTTGTCTCAAAGCAAAGGGAAAAGAAAAAGAAAATGCCCTCAAGTTTAGAGATATTTATTTATATATAAAAACATCAACTGTTACATGAGTAACACAAATTGCACTGTGGCATGAATTGATGTGTGTGTACTGGAAACTGTACTTCTGTCTTTGAAATATTACTTCCATAAGAGTGACCTGTATTTGTGAGTGAAACAAAGAGAAAATAGTTCTGTACTGGAAACATTGTGGCTCAGTGCTATCCTTTCAAGTACAAGTCCAATTTGCAAACCATCTTGTTCTGTTACTACCCCATCAGCATTTTTTAAATTATCACTTGCCATTTTCCTGTATACATTGCAATACATGCAAAGAGTAACATTGTCCATAGGTGTTTCACGTCTTGTTGCTTTAAAAAGTCTTTGGCAAGGAATTTGGGATGACTTCTTATGGTGCTGTGTCATGCTGTGGTTGTGGTGTGTTGTTTGAAGGTGAGGAGGATTTCATTGAGGAAGTTTCGTATTTATTTTACCTCAGTATGCTACAAATTTAGATACTACAGAAAAGATCACACAATAAGGATGTAGGAGATGTTACATTGAGAGGCATTGAGAAGTATTACATTTCTGCTGTTCCCCAAAAAAGAAAGTGTTGTTGCTGCTGGAAAACTGAGAAGCTTAACAGCATGTGAAAGATTTTTCCACTCTTTATCTCCAGTATAAAAGACTTAAAGGAGATACTTGTTTTACATATGGACTGGAAGAGAATTCTGCTTACTCCTGGAAGCGAATCCTGCTTACTCCTTGTTAGTTATGGTAATGGAGGTATAAATAAGAATACCTATGTAATCTACACTTGCATCAGTGGAGCAGCTTTCTGGTCGGAGCTCGAGGCTGGATTACCCAAGCAGGAGCTGCTGGCTCTGCCTGTGCAGGTCGACTCACACGGCCAAACCTCCTCCTGCTGCCTCCTGCCCCAGCAGCCTTTGAGGTGGGCAAGGAGGGCTGGGTTTTAGACATGTTCTTCTCCATGTTCCCAGACAGCTGTGTTGTGAACAGAGGGTAACTGTGTCTCTTCCCATGAAAGCTGTGTTAAAAAACATGGGAACATGTGTTTGGGTGCAATCCTTGGCAAGATGGGCTTTGCAGGGCTGGCTGTTTCCACCATCAGCTGTGATGCTCGCCCATCCTTCTTGCCTTTGCTTTGCCTTGGCTTTACAGGGGGGAGGGGACTGGAATTCTTCACTTCCCATCTCAGGATTTGGCCATGTCTGTGGTCAAGAAGATTGAATTGTATCAGGCTCTGTTTTAAATATAGTATGTGCCTGTAGTTTTTAAAATGGAAAAAAAAACCCCCTAAAACAAAGGAGAGAAAAAGCTTCAGCTGTTTGGGACATGCACACAGTTTGGATATGCAGAAGTGGAAATAAATTTAAACATGAAGTCCCAAAGTAAACAGATACGGCTGTGAATATACACAGGGAACAGATCAGTTGAGCTTTACACAGCAATTTTTCAAGTTAAACATGCTTTAATGTAAGCCATAAATTTCATCATATGAATATTTTTATGAGCTGCATTTCATCGATTTATTACTCTGGAGTTCCAGATAATGACAACAGGTAAAGACAGTGCCAGTTTGCCTGCATGCTGAGTCACTGGAGCCTTTTCTCTCCTACACATTGTTTGAGCAAGGGTAACAAATTACTGGTATCATTTCAGACATATTTCAGTGAGATTTTTATTTGACAGTGCAGCTGCCATGATTTCATGCATTAGTCCAGGCTGCTAATTTCTGACTTCAGGTTCAAGGTGGAGGTTCTAGTTTTGAGGATTCAATTGTGTTAGTAATGGCAGCTTCTTCACAGTATTTTCACCTGTTTTGGGTCAGATTTTATATTTATTTGGATCTTGACTCTCAGCTTGTAAATGAAACTAATTTCCAAATCTGTCTGATGGTAGTGTTCACGAAGCAATGCAGTACACTGAAAGCAATCTATATTAGAATAATTTGCTATAGATTTCAGACAGATTATCATACATATGCCTTATTACATGCCCCTGTGTTATTAAAAAAAGTCTGGAGTGACTAAGAACCCTTTGAGAAATGGTTGTGAAAGAGAGCTCTGCATGGTCTGCCTTGGGCAAAAAAAAAAATCTCGATTCCACAAGAATATTCAGGTGAGGACATGGAGTCTGCTGGGGAGACTGTGGCCTGCTGAGGACCAGATTAATTCTGTCTTTGGGTGCTTAACTGAGGGATCTGCAGATGTGGGTGAAGGAGGCACACCCACATCTTCCTCCTGAGGAAGGACAGCTAAGTTGATAATTTAGGCATATTTGTGAAGTGTCTGATGGATAAACATCACCCTTGAGCATAGGCAAAGACAGTTCATTATTGGAAAAGTGCCTTCTGAGGATGGCAGTACATGTTGGACATTATGTATGTCTTTTATCCTTAGAAGGCAGTTTAGCATTTTTCCTATGTGTACCTGAGAAATAGCAGTCTCTTTTGAAAGCTTTACTGCACAGAAGTAGATCACTGCAGAGTCCAAGAGCCAATATAGCTCCCTAAATTTGCTTTTCCTGTTTCAGTCTTATTAGTATTTTCATCACTAACTGAAAATTAATCAGGGAAGACAAGTCCTTGCAGCCATGAAGCAAAGTGCTGGAAGCAGTTATTGCTTTTGTGAGTGCTGTACCATAGCAACCCTGTCTGTGGCATGTACCAAAGCACTGCAATTTGAATTTTGGGAGATGAAGGAACTAGCTCTAGTGTTAGAAACCTTAATCTGCAAATGGTATAGAGCTTTGAATGCGGAGTGACCTTGTTTGCCAGGCAAGGCACCGTGCCTGAGAGCTGTATAGTAGCTTTCTAATTCTTTTCCAAGAGTAATGACATCTCTCATCCGTGTGTTGATGACAAAATTGCCATGTTTCTAGAAAAGGGATTGTACTGTATCATGTAATCTTTTTCTCTGTCTTCACTCAGAAGGAGATTATATTTGCTTCAAAATATAGTAACAAGAAACTGATTCTGTGAATTTGAGGATAACATTCTTTCTCTGCTCCAAATACCCAAACCTTTTTTTGATTGTTATTCATTCCTTTATGCAGGGAAATCTACCATTGCCTTTGGTCATTGCAGCTTCTTATATCTTCCACTATGCTACACTTAAAGATTTTGCCATGCCAATTGAAATAAAAATTATATGCTGAATTGGAAATGCTTTATGGTCCTTACAGTGGATAAAATATGTTAATTTGTGTAAATGCTCTTTTGAGTGCAGATGCTTGCACTGAAAGCATGCTTATCTTAAAAGCTGCATGTCTTTCATTCTTTTATATGCACAGTTTATTTTTTAATATGTCTAATATTTCAGAGGAGTTTTTAAAGGAGATATAGGGAAGCTAAGTGAAAAAAAACCTCCTCACTTTTTCATAAATATTCATGGTTTCATAGAAAATCTTATAACTGAATCTCTATTTTCTTTTGAGGTTTTGTGTGTTCTTCCCCTTTCCCCCCTTTTTTCCCCCTCCCTTTATGCTTCATTTCATTGCTATAGATTAGCAATGCTAAAGAATGCTAGGTTGGCTGTGCCATTATATGCTTGACATCAAATCTGGTATGTGAAGTGTTAGTCTGCTCACTTTTCTTACATACATTTCATGTATCTTAATAATGTGTGATAGCACACAAGTGAATTAAGCAGAGTTAATATGATGAACTATGTACTTCCAAGGTTTAGGGTATAAGCTGAAGGATTTATTTGTGTGTCATAGTTATTTAGCTTATAAATAGAAATACATGTTGCCTTTGATGTCAGCAACCACAATATTGCATTATAGGTTAATTGTGAAAGAAAGCTTTGTAAGAAACTTATTTTGGAAGTACTTCTGTTTCAATGCTCCTTATGGAAAAATATTTCTGTCAAAACTCACCTGTTAAATTGATATTCTGAATCCAATGGCCATTTATTTTAAGTGAGACTACAGCTTGGTTCCCAGGTATGAAAATAGACTAATTCTGATTCAAGGGAAGTGGCTTTTGTTTTATCAGATTCAATATTTTTTCTTAGTGATGAGATGTCATCTTGGTCTTCCTGTTTTGAGTGGAACCTCTTTTAGTTGAAGGAATTGGCAGAAGTGATGCCAGGTAAAGCAAAAATAAATGTCTGCTACCAACAGCGGGGCAGAACCATTGCAAAGACTGACCTGCTAGAAAAATGTGCAGCAAAATACATGCATACATTTTCCTTACAACAAAATGCAGGCATATATAATATAATCATTAAATATTCATTTTTTGCGTTTCCAAGTCTACACCTGCCGTTAATAGGTACACTACATAATACATAAAAGATGGATGGTGTGGTGTGGCAAGAGTAATGAATTTCACTTTTCCTGCTAGGAAACCCACAGAGCCTGGTACCAGCTGATCATAAATAAATGCCCAGTCAACAGCAACGTCAGTCCCTGTAAGCAGAACTTGGGGGTAGATAAATCAAATGTTGTTTAGGACATTTTTCTCAGTAGGAAAAAAATACACAAGTGCTTTCTGGATGTTATTCACTGCTGATTATTCACTGCACAGTTTTATTCCATCTCATTCACTGAATTTCAATGTATTAGACACTTAAAATTCAGTCAAATGCTGGGGAGAGAGGGTAAAAATGGCAAAGGATGAGGATGTTCAAATCTCTCTGGAGAAGTGAGTCTATAAAGCTGAAAGCTGGCAGTGCACTATAACAGCAGAACTTGTAGTCCTTTCTCCCTGGTCAATAACTTAGTCAGAAAGACAGCTTTGCATATATTACAAATATATCCTTTAATAATGTATTTCTCTTTCAGAGATTTGCCCTTCTTCCTCTGTCTTTTTTACCTGTTTTACACCATGTGCAATTTGAATTCGTGTGACATGTTTTTGTTTGAGTAACCCAGACACGTAGTGTTATTTATGCAACCCACAACATCCCATGGCTTTCTTTGGGGCAGAGCAGGATTGGCTATTAAAATCCAAAATTTGCTTGTTACTTACCATGGATTGAACTGGACTGGGAAAATGTTGTGGAAAAAGCTGTGTTTTGGTTTTCTTGCTGAATTTAAAGTTTCTACTATTGCTTCTAGGAAAGCTAAATGAACAGGAACAGAGGTTACATATTCAGATAATTTCTTGTCCTTTCAGTTCTTTATTTTGTGTGTGGCCATGACATGGAAAATTCAGTTGTTTGTCCCTGGTCATATCTAGAACTCCAGTAGAAAAGGAGGTCTTGAAGAACTGTTTTTAGGGAAAGGTGAACATACAAATAAAGTGTGTGTTTAGTTTAAAAAAATAAACTTCTTTCTGTGTTATATATACTGGTCTGAAATAAAAATTGATGCAAGTCATGTCTAGAAGCAAATAATATTTAGAAAGTATCAAGCACAGACTTTACATCTCTAGCCTCGTGCAGCCTGTATCCCAGTGGCATAGAATTTAATGGTTCAGTCAGGAATGAAACTGAGATTCACATTTATTCCTCTGCTACAGATGAGCCACAGTGGAGTGTAGGGCGCTTGTGGCCAAGTCTGAAGTTGGCCATACATGTGTGTATTTTTTCACTGCTTCCCTTCATTGGGATTCTTTTTTAGTTTCTAGGGGTGTTAGATTTCTGCCCATTCCAATTGCTTCTGCTAGCATATTTGAAGATAGCAGGGAGTCTATGAGATGAAGAGCTTCTGAGATGAGTTACATATGTAAAACGTCACAGCAATTATGGCCCTGTCATCAAGTCCTCTCTTTCAACCAGTAGACCAAATTATAAAACCAGTGTATGTAAAGAAATTGCTGCCGCCTACTTATTTCAAGTGCTTTTGAGTAGGAAAGGTCCACCAACATTCATGTGAAATAAATAAAATTGCTCTGGCTGCTTGAGCTCAGCTGTGGTGATACCAAAGAGAGTTGTTGAAATAACTTAGGAAATCCTGCAGATGGTTCTCCTGGCTCTTGAAACCATAGATTCTGACTTGCTGACATGCTTGTCTGTGCCATGGCAGACTGGAGGCTCCTCTTCCTTGTTATTTTGGTTACATTTAGTAAGTATCTATGAAATAAAGATATCACAGATTATGTGAACTAGCTCACTGCAAAAGCTAGATCTATGACCTCTTCTAATGTTCAGTAATAATAACAACAACATCATCAATAAAAATATCAACTTCCAGTGAAGTCTTGCATACTACAGTGATGCTGAAATTGATGACACAATTAATGTCTTTCACCTATAATGATTATGTGGGTTAATATAATATTACACGGATGAGTAAAATGATTTGGTGTACTTTGTTTAAATAAAGGTTAATAGCTAAATATGAATAAGCATAAGCTGGACACAACTAAAGTGACAGGAGAGGTGAAATGCCTTGGCTAACAATATTCTAGATGTATATAAAAGGAATTGTGGAAGGTAACACAGATATGTGGAAGCACAAGAATGAGAGGATCCTTTCATGTTGATTAAAAATATTTAGGACCTGAATGGGAAACTTTGAGGGGTTAAAGAGATAGCTAGTAAAATTCTGCAATGCATAAATAAACAAAAAACTACAGAAGATGCTATTAGGAAGGAAAAAAGGAGAGCAAACCAAGAAGTATGAATTTAATTTATTAGTGGAGCAGTGGCAGTGTCACTAATAGTTGGAACCATAAGGGATGCAACAAGAAAGAGGAACAACTGAATTTTTTCCTGCTCATGTGTTTAGGATACTGCTTGCCTATCTGGGGTACAATTCCTGGAAATAAGTAATGTGGCAAGGGGATGAAGGAAAAGGGGATATAAAATGGCCTGAGGGAAAAAAAATAGTTCTAGTTTATTGTGCTTTACTATAATAATAAATGAAAAGGAAATCATGATGGAAAATGAAAGAGCAAGGCAGACATAAGTTAACACATTTAAAGGACTTGATCCAGTTGGTTTAATGTGTTTTAAGAGCTCAGTGTATATCCTGTTGTGTCTCAGAAGAAATGCTCACTGATACGCACTAAAAGAAAATAGATGAAAGACTCAAATTTTCGAGGTAGGTATTATTTTTTTTTACCTGTGAAATCTGGCTGCCAGTGCATAAAGATTTCCTGTTAAGTGAAAATAGAACAAAGGAAAACAAAGATAAAATCTCTTCCATCAAACTCGACTGCATCAAAGCATATAAGGCAAATCTTCCTTTCACATTTGTTTAGTGAATGTTAGTGTCTGAATCTTTGAGGAGACTTTGGTCCACAAAATGTCTTGCCTTTGTTTTTGACAACACCACACTGTAGTTTTCAGGAGGGAAGTGGAGTGGAAGTAAGAATTCCCATACAAGTAAATGCCTCAGAGTTTTGTAACCAGCCACAGAATGAAACATGGGACTGTTACACTTCAGTAATAAACTGCCAAGGCTTCAGAGAGCTTTAATGTCCCCCCAAAATCCTGTCACTGCCATCACACATTTAACCCCTTTATGCCATGACTTGAGGTTTTGTGCCGTGGGACTTGTGGACAATGGAGCAGCTGCCATTTGCTGGCTCTCTGCTGCCAGCCTTTGAATCAGGCACGTCACTGGCAGCAGTGGCAGAGCGAGTGGTGCTCTTTGGAGGAGACAGTTCTGACTTCTGTGCCTGGGTTAGTAATAGTTACAGAGGAAATGCTATAGGCATCAAGGAATTCCATATTTAATAATAGCACCCTGTGGGCCTGTCTGCTTTGAACATCTTAGGCTACTGAAAATCACTCTTGATTTTACATCATAAGGAATTGTAAACTGATTGTCAGAAGAAAGAACATGATTAATAGGGAAATATTTGGGTATATTACATCTATGCTTTTTTTTACACGTTGTAAACAGAGAAGAAACCGGTGTATTTACTGCAAAAGTATCTTGAGTTACCATGGTACTGTATTTTTTTCAGTAGTGACTTTTTTACTCAGAATCTCCACCCAGATGATCTCAGTATCTAGCTTAGCTATGAGGTGACACAACAGACAGTAAGAAAACCTTAGGCCTGGGAAAGGGAGAGAACATTTACATAAAGTAAATGAAGGTCTTTGATTGCACTCAGTTACACAAGATAATGGGTTAGTGTGGTCATTTCTTTGGGGAAGGTTTTTATTTTTTGTTTATGAATAGATTTAAGGAGCAGAAGACTAATGCTATGGCTCAATCTGTTCAAACTGAAAGGGCGGATTTGGCCTAATACAGTTTGATAGAAGCATCTAGGAAAATGATTCAAAAGGCTTTTTCTGAATTCCTTTGATCATGTAGCTTTCAAAGCATAATCAGACTGCTCTTTGGTTCTAAAGTAGGGCATTATCAAAGAACATGTGCTGCATAACATCTTGCTTCTCTGTAGTCAACCAACTGCATCACTTAGTCTTTACTTGGAAGGATGCGACACAAGCCTGTATAGTTTGTCTCAGTTTCTCTTGTTTGTTTTTACACCTTTAATGTGTTGTATTAATAGAAAAAGAGGAGCCTCTGCACACTTGAGGCGCTGCCTCTGGGAATGTCATTCCAACACAAAGAGAAATGCAGTGCCACCTGCGTGGAGCAGTCACGTACACCCGTGTTTGCAGTACACCATGATCTAGGGTTTAGCTGCCTTTTACATATTGTTGTGTTTACAGCTCTCTTCTCTCCATAGGCTTTTTTCCTGTATGCTTCTGCACAGCCAAGCATTCTGTACACTTATCCATGCCTTTGTGACACAGCTTTCTTTGTCTTGCTGTCCCTTGGGCTGTTTCCAGCCTCTTGAGACGAGAGGTGTTTACGCTCCTTGTCTCAGATAGCAGTGAACTCTTGATTAGGCAGCCAGGCTGATGTTACTGCTTGGGTGTTGTGCAGTTGGAAATCACAGCCCTCAGCAGTAACAACCTGTGTGTCTGGGGTGTTTAATTCATGCATTAAATAGAAAGCTTTCCTGTGCTTGCTCCAGTTTTGTGAACTTACCACATGAAAGGGATTCTTTACACTCCTGAGGTCCCATGGGCATTGATCCATAGTCTTTCTTTATCTGTGCACATAGTTGCTCTGAGAGAATATAAGCTTTGGAAAGCTTGTCCTTTGGTTCAATCCAGACTAGCAGGTATGTTTGTGTTCTTGGTGGACGTGTTTGTCTGATTGCCTGGGTGAGATAGTAGGTTTGTAGATAGTCTGTACCCAACATTCAGGCATGTTTCCAGAGGTAACTGGCTGATCCTGCCTGTCTCCAAAGTAAATGAATTGCCTTTCATTTATTTTCAGCAACAAGGAATTGGGGGTTTCTGAAATGGTACATTGGATTTAACTTTGGCATTTATCTAATTCAAGTTTTGTAATTTGTTAGAGCTGGAATGCAAATGGATAGCTCAGATATGGGTGATTTAGTGTAGCAGCTATTTTGATTAGGAAATCGGGGACCACTGTAATGGGAATATTTTGGCATATTTCCATAAACACAAATAAGCATTTTTTATACAAAACTACTATGCTATCACTTCAACAACTAAAATCAAGCATTAATCCAACAGATTAGTCAGGCCTTAGTCATATAGTACCATACACCTGATGCTGTAGTGTGGGCTCTACTAGCTGCAAACTGTGATGGCCCCTCATCCCTGAGCCAGATCAGCATGAGGAAAGCCAGTGGGTGACACCTTTCTTCCCCAACTTCCACTTGCCTTTTTACGCACTTATTCCACACATCCTGCACCAGTCTTGTCCAAAGGATTACATCCTCTTTTCACAGGTCTGAACTAGTCTGTCCCAGTGTGTCCAGAGGGCTGTCACCAGGGAGAGCTCAGCCATTCTGATCTCTTCAGATGCATGTTACTTATTTTCAGACTGGGTCATACGTTGTCATGTTTCTTCAGGGTGTTGCAGTCTTTGTATGACTTATGACTGGGTATGATTATCTTTGCCTTATTACTTTTTCTTGCAACTCTGCCAAGCACAGGCACTACCAAGTATTTCAGTTCCTTCCCTATGACATGCCCTCTTGAGGTATTTTTGGGGTAGAGGGCAAATGAGATGTGTTCCACAAATAGTCCTTATGCTGCAGTGGAATGGGGATGGCCCTGAAATTACATGCACCTCACATCACCTTCATCAGATAGCATTGCAAAGGAATTCAGCTGCAGCGTCAGATCCTTTCTAATTGAAGGGATATCACTTGGGACTCTTTTCCTTGAAGACTACCCACACATCTTCTTTGAGATTCAATCATGAGATCCTTTAGTGAGGAGACACCCATTGACTTGCTGAGCAGATGCCTTTGTAATCTATTTCTCTGTCTAAAGTCATCAAAGGTGAGGATTTCTATATAAAAAAGCCCCAAAGCTAAAACAACCTGTCCAATTTTACATGACATGTTTTCCTAGATTAAAACATGACAATCTTTGTGTATGGTCAAGACAACAAATCCATGGCAACCTTGACTTACTCAGACTCCCAAGCATGTTCAATAAAAGGCATGATGTAGGATTCCCCCCCCCCCCCAAGTGTACATACATACTTATGTAACAGAATTTTCTATAAAAAGAATTTCAGGAAGGCTCTCTGATGGGTGACACCTTGACTTGACTCAGTTGAATAGAGGAAGAAAGGGAAAGCCTGCACCACCTATCTTTGACTCAACAAAGTGCAGCTCAAGTTTCATCAAAGCTGTGGGGAAATCCTGTTGTTTCTGCTTTATTACTTCAATGAAATGAAAAAAGAAATCTTTTGAATAGCAATCTTTTATCTTATTTGGCAGATATGGCCAAGTTCTGCCACCAAATTTCTCAGATGTAGTTTGTGTAATCACATGGTGCAACTCCTTGTTATCAGAGGCAGATATTATGTGTTTGTCAACGTATGGCTTGCATATATTAGAGTGAAGATCTTCCCATGTGTGGACTTTTCCCTTTTCTGGAACTCTGGCGCAAGAAGGGCAGGAGTATCAGGATTCACAACACGTTATTCCAATCTTATTGTAAAACACAGACAAGTTTTTTCCTTCATTTCTCTGTTTTAGGATAATATTTTTTGAGCAGTGAAGTAGTGTACACAATTATGCTATTCTGGCTTGCTAGCTTTAGAAAAAGACCTCCTGTCATCCTCTGTTTAGAGAACCCTGTCTACTAAAACACAAGGCTTCTTGGTTATTATTAGATGTTTCAAAATGAAATGATTGTGTGAATCAGAAACTGACATTTTTCCAGCAGAGAAAGAATTTCTGAGAATTGAGAGTTTTCTTGAAAGAGTTTATCTTCCATGACTTGGATGCACTGCTATAAATTTGGTTGCTCCCTAATCACCTCTGAGTATGAACATAATTTCCATAAAACTTCCCCTCTATAATGGTTTTTCACAGGTTCACAGCTTCACAGAGGCTGTGATACACTAAGACTTGAAGACAGTGTATATTATACCATAAATACTTCCTTTGTAAAGAAATCTCCCGTGCTCAGCGTTTGCATGTCATTACCTCGCTCACAGCTGTTTGTGAGCAGTGCTGCTGTCTCAGCTCTGGGAACAAACAGGTTTGGGCATGCATGTGAATGACATGGTTTGTTCCTGTCTGTTTTGCAAGATGGAATTGTGGAGGTATCTCCATTCTCAGCTTGAGCGTTATTCTCAGTAGCAAGTCTTATTTTCCCAGGCAGATTGTTGAAATGTGCTAATGAGCCTCCAAATAATATAAAATAAGGGCTCCCATGGTTGCATATTTTCTAGTTCAAAAGCTACTTCTCGTGGCAGACCAGGTACAACACACTGACGCCGTCTGAGAGCATTTGCTAGGCAGTTTGCCTGCCCACAGCCAGAATGCACATCTACTTTGCTATAGTAACTCTAGTGTTGGCTGAGACCTGGGAATTAAAATATTTGGCCTGAGGTACTTTTTGATGCACGCTCATTTTCTTTCTGTACTAAACCAATGCTAACAGCTTCTTCCAAAGCAAACTAGAAACCAAATGTATATATGTAGCATGTTGCTCAGTAATAAGCTTATTTTCAGACTAAAGTAACATTATTTCACAAAGTTAGTCTATGCCACAGCAGCTTCAGTCCAGACCTGCAAGCTATGCATACATTCATTATATTTTTCCATGTACCACCTTCCTTGGATTGTGTGAGTTCTCTGAGAAAGTGAACCTTGGAGCCTCAAAGGCATGCTCTATAATTTTTGTTTCAGGAAAAAAAGATGTGTTCCTCAGACAGAACTCTTCTTTCCCATGCCCCAGACATTGTCTCTGGCACAAAGGGATACCTGCCAAATTGTCTGTTATCCTTGTGACATGAGCAGCCTTAAGTGGCTCTAAATGTCATGCCTCAGTAACATATATGACCTGCTTGATTGCATATCAGCTGCCATGCTATTCCAGCCTCCTTCCTGCCTTTTCTGAGTCTGTGATACCTGGGGGAATGGGGAGGGGAGAAAATGGTGGCTATTCCCATCCCAGTGCCTCCAGTCCTCTGAGGCCCCTGCTGGGCAGTATGAGTATTCAAATTGAGTTTTCAAAGGTAGGCGGTGACTTTTTTCCTAGGTCTGTAATCTTAACTTAATCACAAAGTAATTAACGTACGTGCTTCCACTAGTACACTCTTGGCTGTACACAAGCATGTAAATACTTGGCTTTGTAAAGCTGAGGACTTTTCTTTGAAACATTTTGCCAGATTGCTAAATGGAAAATAGCTAGGTGATATTAATGGCAATAAACCTTGTCAACTGAGCTTAATTCTTTAGCATTTTACTCTATTTTTGGAAAATAAAATTTTCAGTGGAAAATACTGAATTTTTGATTACAGGTTTTTCCAGAAATGTTTAGCCCAGCTCAGTTCAAAATATTCTATAAAGTTGAAGACTCAGTGGGTGTCTTTCCATGGTTTCACAGAAAACCTTGATGACTTCACTTTTTGTTGTTTTTCTAGCACTCTGTGATTTATTTTTGCAATGTACCTGCCATTTGAGGCCCTTTCTCAGCTTTGGTAGGAAAAGAAAAAAATCACAGCTTCATTAAGTTTTCAACATGGTTCTTTCTCTGTCACCTATTTGGAAGTGTGAGACCATTTTTGGTAGAAAAAGTAATGCTTAAATATTTGTTATGAAGCATAAAACTTCACCTATGAATATTATGAGTAGGTGGTATTAACCAAGTCAGTACTACATGCTGCTACACTGTGGTCTTTTAAAAGCAAGGTACATTATTTTTCTTCACTGATTAAGATGAATTTACCTGCATTTTAGTAACTCTTTGCTGACTTGTAAGGTTGTGTTAAGGGTCATTTATAAATGTTGTTTATACAGCCCTCTCCTTAATCAGACAGGTAGCAGCGAGTGCGTGGTAGTTGTGCTTGTCCCAGGAAAGTCTGTCCATGTGAATCCAGTTCACTGGAGCATCCCATAGGCACTGGCAAGAGGTAGTTGCTCACTTGGATGAAACGCAGGAGATACCAACTTCAGATTTTATTATCAGGGTTTTATCTCAATCTCTCCATTCCATGGTGTCTCTTCTCCTATAACTCCCACACTTTGGCTGTTCTTTACAGTGTTCTTTGAACTGAGTTAGCAACGAGAGGGGTCAGAGCAGAACCTTGTGTGAATCACTCCTGCTCCTGGAAGTGAATTACAGCTGGACTTACCTGTTCACCTGTTCTTCATTTGTTGTCCATGGAGGAACACTTGTGCTAAATGCATTCATTAGGGATTTTTGTTTGATTTCCTTGAGTCCCTGGGATATAATTAATTATTGATCTCTAAAAGTACCCTAAAGAACAAAGGAAAGGCAATTGATTTTAAACATTGACACAAAATACATTCTTTGTTTTGTTAACAATTTTAAGTGAACAGGAATGATTTTTTGAGAGGGTCTTGTTTCAGAAGTGAAGAGAGAGAAAGAGAAGTGTTCTTGTAGGAACTGAGTGCTTTCTGTACTATAAATTAGATGCATTAGTATCTTGTGAATAAAGCAGAGTGAGTGTCTAGTGAAAACACTGCTCTAACCCAACATGAACATACCATGTGTTTCAGTCGAAAGTGTGAAAAACTATCAGAGGTCCAACATAAACTTTGGATCCTTGGCAGGGTAAAGTGCACCAACAATATGTAAATGAAAGTAGAATTCTTTTCAGGGATGGCAGTGTTTCTGTATTTCAGATTAATGCAATTTATTATTATGACATTTGCAGTTAAGAATATCTTCCAACCATCTGTAACATTCAGAGATGTTAGTTCCTAATGGTTTTGTGTCTCTATTCAATAGCATTTGAAAGTATCTCTCCAAAACTTCTGGCATTGGAGTATGTGTATTCTACAGTCAAAGTGCAGTAGCTTGAAAAAGAAGTGTGATGTTATTAGGTCTAATTGTGCATAATTTTAAAAGCTGTTTGACACCTAAGGAGGGATAAACGTTTTCACACTTCCAGTGTTCAAACACAGCACACTGTCCTCGCACCAATTACACTGCTCTATCCTGTGATGTGACCTTCTCCTTAGTTTTCAAGCTTCTCCTTTTTATTAATTTATATCCTCAATTTAAGTAGATACTCTGCTTAAAGATTTGTAAAGAATTGGATTTTTCTGTGTTTGTACTTTTTTGTTATATGTTAATTAAGGTAAAGATGGTTTTGGAATTAATGTGCTCTGACATACTCCTTGAACCTAAAATTCAAATTAGATTCACATCTATACATAATATTTTGAGAAGAAAAATTTCAAATTTCAAAGCATGTATCCCATCGAGGTTAACTTACTATTTATTGTGCAAATTTCACTTATGCACTGGATCATTTAGTGTTAGGTTTTGTTGCAGAAAAGCTTGGAATTTCCTTCTGTGTTACAAGGAACCAGATTTATTTGCTTTTGAATGCAAGTAGGATCCTTCTTCCTCAGATTTTCATATCTGATCCAAGAATTTGTATTTTAATACCTACATAATAACATTTCTGTTTAGATTTGTATCTCTTCTAAATAGAATAAAGAATAAGGATATGGTTGTAACATGTTTTACATATGCTATGAATACTTTAAGAAAGGAAGGAAGAATGTCAGTTAAAAAAAAACTTAAAACAACAAAGCAAAATTTTGTAGTGAAATGTAGGAGTCATAAGTTGTCGAATCTGGGTATTGAGCCTCCAAGGTTTACTTTTCTTAATCTCTCAAATAAATATTTTAATTCTCAGTCAGAACTAGTAACTTTCAAGAAATATTCATTCACTCTCACATTTTGGCATAACAAACTCCACAGGTCCTTCAGGAATAATGAGTTTCTGAATGGTGTTTTCTCAGTTGCACTCTTCACCAATTGCTTTCTCTTTTGAGTGGGCAGGTGAAATGGAACTAAGGAAGCAGAAGTGACTGAACGCTGCTGGTGGCTATGGTTGCAGCAGGGAGGGATTTTTAGGAAACAGATGGCTGTCTGCCAAAAGTGGAAGAAAAGCCTTTCACTTGAGGGCTTAAAGAACTCCTTCTGACTTTGATTGCAGTGCAGTGGGAATGAGGGGCAGAGCTGTCCTGTGCCATGGGTGGGAAAAGTCAAACTGACAGGGAATGAGAAAAAAAAAAAAAAAAAAAAGTGTGTTGGGTATGTAGAGAAGCCTAGGTGAAGTTCTTGGTTTGTATGGATTAGAAGACAGTCTGAATAAAATAAGCATACAGACAGCTAAATGCAGGAATGAAAAAGTATTCAAGTACTCATATGATATATTTAGTTTAGGTTAAAAATTCACCTTCAATGACAGGGTTCAGATGGAAACCTGGAGAAGTGAGGCAGCATTGATCCAAAGGCATGGAAAGAATCTAGTTAGAAATTGTCAGATTTTCAGTGAAAAATAGGAAGAAGAAATCACGTAAGAGTGATTGCAGAAATACCAAAAGGAAAGGCATTGCTGTAGTACTAATATTGATGAAAATGGCACATTAGGTAGTGAAGCCTGTGGAAGAATTTTGAGTTCTGCTAGTGAACAGAAAAACTACTTCTTGTCCTTTAGAGGAGCCCAGCAATTTTCCCTATAAGCCTCTTCTTCAAAAGTGAAAATAATGAAAGGTTAAAAGGCTACAGCGCATTCAGAAAATAGCAGAAAGCAGCTCATTTTGGAGTGTATCCAAAAAAAGCCATCAGTTTGGGTATGTTGTAGTATAGCAGTGGCTGAGAGGAATCAGTTCAGGTCTGCAGGAGGAGGGGAAAGCAGGAAGGAAGGGATACAGAATGTTCTTGATGGAAAAAGCCCAAATTTCTTAGGGCTACCTGCAGTCTTAGGTTTGTCAGTCACGACACCAAGTGTCTTCAACAAACACTAGATGGAAACCTTAACTGTTTTTGAAGAACAAAACCATAGGAGCACGAATCTGTCAAATTGTAGTTTGATATACTAAAATACCAAACTCCACAGAGGCTGAAGAAGCATAGTAAAAAATAGAACCACTGAAAAAGATGGGCCCTGTAGATGAATGCTGTGAATGGCATAACTTGCATGACCAAACATGCAATCTCAGAAATACAAGTTAAAAGCTGCACAGTTATGAATTGGAGAAAATCTCAAAATACTCCATCTTCATTTTGAAGAACTAAAGCAGACAGGATGTTCCCTTCTTTTTTTCTTTGAAGGAGAGAAATCTTTTGGTCCTTATGACAGAAATGTCAGCATTGTAATAATAAAACACTGACAAACAAATGGGACTTGTCATGGATTTCAGGGGGCCACAAGAAATATTGTCTGCATAGTTATTTGCTGAAGCAGATATTAAGTGATCCATTTCTCCTGCTGTTTTCCAGGTGACATTTTAATGCTAGGCTGTGACAGCTTCATACTTAAAAAAATAATAATAAAAGCAGTCCTGGTAATGTATGAAAAAATATGGAAGTGATTTATTTAGACCACACAAGTATAAAAACCATCAGGGTTAACAAGAACACTAATTTAAATGGCACCAGTGGGAGTTCAGACAATATAAAAAGGATGCTCTTATTTGGTAGCTTGTGCACTAAAACACAATATTTAATAATGCCTCTTTCAAACAAAAAAAAACTTAACGAGAAAAGCTTATACATCTGAAAGAGGTCTTTTTTAGGAATGTGCATGTTTTTCACACTCCATTTTCTTGTTAGACATACGGATTTCAGTAATTTTCACATCACCAAAATGCTGCATCAGATATAAGTATCAAAGTAGAAAAGAAATAGGAAAGACCTTAAATAGCTGTTTGAGATTCATTTATGCAGTGCTGAGAAGCCACATAGAAAGTCTAGAAAGAAATATTTAGAGTCCCATAAAAATAAGTAAGATTTGCTATTATAAGAAAATTGTTCTTATATAATGCTCATTCCACAGTCCATTTGATACCATTTCAGCACTGTGCTATCTTACCTTCATTATTTCATGGTTAAGAGGGCTCTCAGGCTAAGCCCAGTAAAGGATAGGTGTGCCTATACTCATCTATAGGACCAGTAGATTTGAATGTATCAAATTCCTAGGCCATCCTGGAAAGAGACAATTATATTTATTTTTTTATTTTTTTCTTTCCCTAGCAGTTAGAGAAGCATGTTATGTCTTGCATGAAACAGTTCTACTGTAATAGCTTGTATATTTTATTTAACTGACTAGTTTCTGGCCTGGAGCAAGGCAGAATAAAGATGATTTTTCAAGGTGATTTTTCAAAAAGTTTGTAACTGTGCACAGAGAGTTGATAGAGCCCATCAGTGGGACAGGGCCAGTTGCCATCTCTGATACTCAGCTTCTCAGCAGGGAATAATCAGCAGAAAGCAGCATCTGTGCTTTCCCACGTGAAGGCCACTGAGGTTTATTCAGGAGTCAAGGGTGTGGAGCAGAATGGCTCCAGCAGAAATTGTGGGTTTAGGGAAAGATGTTGTAGCTTTTTGGGGACCCAGGCTAGGAAGGACATAGAGTAAGCAAATTGAAACGGAAGCCGTCCTCTCTTCTGGTACTCAGTTTTGAGTTTGGGCTTGGTTTTGTTGGATTTTATTTTGGGGAGTCTTATTCGTTTTTTTTTTTTTTGGTTGGGGGTTTTTTTTTTTTTTTTTTTTTTTTTTTCTGGGTTTTTTTTTTCTTTTTTTTCTTTTTTTGTTATTTTTTGACGGGGGTTAGGTTTTGATTGGGGTTTTTTTGTTTGTTTGTTTGGGTTTTTGGGTGGCTATGATAGAGATTTTTCCTATTTCTTAGCCAATTCCTATTACCCTTCCTCCGACCTTTGTTCAGGAATAGCACAGGTACTGTGCTTATGGCAGCAAGAATGCCATACAGGGCATTCCAACAGGGTCTCTGATAGCCCTCTACCCATTTTCCAGAGATTATTAAATTCTCATCTTCATGGATTCACTTGTTTTTAATGCTCTATACATCAGGAGTTTTTACTTTCCTCTAAAAACTAATTTCAGACATTGAAACCAGTAGATACCCTATTTCCCAATGGTATAGCAGGAGAGATTAAAAAGAAAACAAACCAGTACATTACTGAGGGACCAACGTGCTCTTACCTAACTAATCAGTATTCAACCATCAATCCTGTTCTTCCCCAGAAAGCAAAATCTCTCCCTTCAAGGTTGCAGTTACGAACTATTCACATACCCAGATGGCTTATGGGCATTATCATGACTTGTGAATTGAATTAGTCTTCATATGGAGTTCCATTTTTCTTCTATCCTGAGCTGTATTTGCATAACTTATGGCAGGGGTGCACTGAGAACAAACTTCATTTGAAGCCCTCCTCCTTTTTCCTGTGGCATTGCAGTGGCCAGCAGAGCCTGAGAACAATAACACTGTTTCAAATGCCTGACAGGCATTCACTGGTTTATGCATGATGTAGACTTTTCCTCCAAAAACAGGTTTTCATCATCGGTACTTGGCATCACTGATAGGTTGTCAGTGGGAAAAGAAGGAGTTCAACATGGTCATGATGAATGAATTTGAAAATGCATGATGTTGCCTTTGAAGGTTTAGAAGCAGCATTGCCTGGGTAGATACACTGTGGATACCAGCATTTTACATGGTATAGTGATAAATGCAGATGCTCCATCTTTCTCTCTATTACACATACTGACATCTGCCATAAGCATTATATTTGCTTGCTAAAAAGGAGCTTTTTCCAGCATCCCTTATGGTGCACAGCTACGTTCTGAAATGAGTGTTTTTCCACATTAGTCACATTTATTAATGACTCCAGCAGAATTTTTTAACGTCTATCAGTTTGGGAATTTAACGTGTTCACCTGCAGCCTATTGTAATTCAGGTCACTGCAGGGAAATGGAAGCTTAACATTTGCAAATAGGCTCTATTTCACTGAATGTGATGGATGTGGGTATAGATTCCGTGTACAGTGAATGGGTGCACATAAAAGCAAGTATTCTGTCTTGCTCTGAACGTGATGAATGTGAGACTTGAATGCCTGGGTATTGAAAACACACAGTGCCTGAATGGACAGGTAGACTGTATCCTCACTTCTGATCTCTGCTGCATACCTATCCACACTAGTCATTTTCTTTGGTGCCTGCTGAGTGCCAGATTGCAAGTCTTGTAGATGGGGAATTCAGTGGGAATCTAAAACCCAGGGTTTGTGGGCCATTAATTGAGACAACACAGGAAATATCAAGGAGCAGCTGTTCCCTACACTCACGTATTCTAAAACAAGAAAAGAAAGGGAAGTTTCATCCTTTCTTTACTTTGGTAGCCTTTGGTGTAAGGAATAAGTATGGGATGTTTGTTGGGGGGTCAGAGTTCCTTTTCTAAAAGGACCAGTTGTCAGTAGACACCTCGCAGTGATGCAGGATACCTGCTCGGCTTTTCCCTGCTGGAGGTGAGTGGACCATCATTGATTGGTCGTGCTCAAAGTTCTTACAGCTCAGGCTGCAACTCAGCACTCCTCCCTGGAAAACACCAGTGTAACCTTTCTCAGAGGGAGAGGACACTCTGTGAACACAAAGCTGTGTGATCTGGTGGGCAGCATAAAAGGGCTGCTTTTGTCTCTGGCATGGGCTTCTTTTTGTAGCATTCTCAGAGTTGCACACACCAAGCTTTTCATGCTGTACAGCCCAAGTCTGGAGAGGCTGGGCACTTGAAATTTCCACTGGAAACAATGAAAATATATTAACTCAGAGAAAAGCGTGCTGGTTTTAACTTAGGAAAATAAATAGAGATGATGGAGCTATTTGAGAATAGAAGGACTGATCTAGAATCATTATCCAAAGCCTTTGAGAAGGCGCTTTAATTACTGTCAAAATCCAGGATGGAGCAGAAAGACTAGTACTAAAAGGAAGTGTAAGCAAGGAACGGCTGGCTTTAAAGAAGCCAAACCTATTCATTTTGCCAAGAATTATTTTATGCACTGGTCCCAAGCCATCCTGAGGGCTTTCACATTGTCCCTGTGTATGCTGTTTCTAGCCGGGCATCAAGACCCTTTAAACGTAAAAATGGCCAAAACAGAAGACTAACATTAATGTGGAGCTGGAAGAATGAAAGAGTAAAAGATAATTGATTCAGAAGAGAAAAGGGACTTGCAGGAGCTTAGCTGCTCTGAAATAGAATCTCAATTTTATTACACAGAGTAGATTGCAATTCTCAGTGACAGACCTCTGCTTCTCTTCTGACTTGAGTTTCTCCAGTCATTCTGACAAAATAGTAAAAAATTACTTTTTAGGCCCTCAGGGGGTGATGAAGAGCAAGTTGGGATTTACAGTGTTGATTAATAGAGTATGAACTGTCAAATCTGAAAGGCAGCTATCCCAAAATGCCAGGAACATCCCTCTGACACAGTATGAGTGGATGTGAGCTGCTTGAAGTGTTTATTATAATATTAATTGTCATGTGAGGTGTGCCCTGCACTCCTGTGCTTTAATGTGACAGCAGTTTTCAGGTTGTTCTTGACAAAGTGTCTGATCGTGCATCTCCACAGCTATGAGCAAATATATTTTGTGGTATGTCAGCTGTCTGAACATACCTGCTACTTGCCACTTCTTCCTCCTGTTGCTGAAGCAAAGGCCTGCTCCCAGCAGCTTTTTTGGTGTCCCACCACTTTTCACACAGCTTTTTGAAAGAACTGTTTGGATTTTCAGAGTATCCCTTCATTTTAGGAGCACCATACACAATTCTGAATTTGAATTGTACCTCCGTGGAAGGGGTTGAAAACATCAGCAAGTGTTTTGCAGAAGAGCAATAAAAGACAAAGTAAGGTCCAAGCAAGTGAACAAAGATAAGAAAGCCAAGAAATATTTCTGTGTGTACGCTTCAGATTTATGTAAGCTGGTGCTAATTGTCTGATTTGTACTGTGCATGTGCAAAAGCGTGAGTTCTGCTCAGCTGTCCTTAATTTTTATCCCATATTTTTTTACAGTGGACAATGAAAACATAAATGATTTTTTTTCCTATTCATTTCTTTTCTGTCAGTCTGATGGTGCAGTAAGTGTCATACTTGTGACATTCAGTCCAAACTTCAGAAACGTAACAGGTCCCATTAAGATGAAAAAGAGACTTTGGGGCCTTAAAAGACTCCAGTCTAAATATTCATCCCTTTCCTTGATGAGCTGAAGCAGGAGTGCAGGCACGTTTGAGTTTGGGACTAAACCTAAGCGTCTGTAACTCTTAAGAAAATAAAAACCAAACCCAAAACTAGAAAACCCCCTCATTGTTCCCACTGTCAGTTTTCTGTACATACAGGGCTGACAAACATATTGAGGAAAGAGAATTTCACTTAAAAATGTAGCATGGATTCTTGCCCTGGAAAATGAAGGGTTTATTTCTTTTACACAAAGAAGAAGGTCATATAAATACTGGGGTATTTGTGCTTTTCAAAAAGAGTAGGAATTGATTTTGCAGACAGCACACATTTGTTTTATGCTTTAGTCTGTGTTTATAAAAAGCACATGCTATTGGTAGTAACTGAAGTAGAAAGAGATCTTTGGAGCTTTATTTGGTAAAAGCTTGTCAGTAGAAGTGTTTAAAGATTATACAGTTACATTTGCGTAACTCTCTTGGTATTTTCTGAGGTGCTTTAAATTTTCAGTGTGAAAGAGACATTTGGATTATTTGGTTTTAATTCTGTTTACCTAGAGGCCTATGGAAACAAGTTTGTTTAACACTTCTCAGAGCAAAACATGATCCAGGAACAGTTCCTCTCTTCAATAAGAACTCGAATAACTGCAGATTTGTCTATAGAGATTTGCAGCTGTAAATGACTGTCTTTATTAGGGAATTTGTAACTCATAACTTGTGTTTCTTGAAAAAGTTAGAAGTTGACAGCTCAGACTGTGAGAAATGGTGTGGATTTGAAATAGAGTGCACTAAGAGGAGAGACGACAGGAGGTTTAGTGGGTGAGGAAGCATTAGCACTTTAGCTGGACAGCTAAACACATTGGTAATCACAATTTTGTGTTAAATATAGTATCAATCCTAAGCACATTCTGTATTTTTAGTAACTTACAGGTGTGGGGGGCTTTATATTTATTTTATTCATTTTTTACTTGGAAGTATTTAAAATATATATTTTTATGTACCCTTACTCAGACCAAAATAAACAAACAAAAAAAATCTCTGTTATGAAAATCTCTTACTTATTGACACTTACAGATCAGAAAATAGAGAAGTGGATTCCATAAAATTTCCAGGAATGCTTGAGCCATAGCAGCCATAGTACACTTCCTCTTTGCTTCTGAAGCTTTCAGGCTGTTTACTGACAGCCATTGCAGCTTGTGCTTTGAGCTCACACACATTTTGATAAGAGGGAAAATTACAAAAGTGGAGAAGATGAATTTTGCCTTGAGTGACCTTGGGCTCCTAATTGCTGGAGAAGTGAAGAAACACCCCTTTGAAGTGCAAAAGACTGGGACAAGTGGGAAAGCAATCTCTTGGATATTTTTCATTGCCAAAGTGGATCTGTACATGATAATCAAGGAGCAGGCTATTCAAGAGTTTCTTGTCCTCTTGCTCTTTTCAATGCTTCCTATTCTTGCGCCGCATTCCTTATGCCCGCTTTGGCATTTGGAGATGAATGCCATCTCATATGGTGACAATAAGGCCAATTCAGTGCCCTTCTGTAGGACATTAGGCTGTATGTCCAGCTACACGTAAGGGATTAATTAAATAGCTGTGAATAGCATATTTGAGGCAGAAAGGTCACTGTCAGCACTTGGTGTGCTTATGCTAACCCGTTATGTTAGGAGAATAAAGTGATGCATTAAGCATAATTAGACGTGAATTTGAGATGCTTCAAAGCAGAACCAGTTATTGTCACTTAATTTACTTGGTGGTGTTTTGTGTAAATGGTTCTTCAGACTTTGTTAGTAGTGGGAAATTCTTGTATTTTTATAAGGTATTTATTCTCTTAGCAGCCTTGCTCAGTCTTCTGGTCAGCTTGCCATCCTTTGGTAGCATAATTGTATTTATAACTAAGCTATTATATCTGTCTTGGTTATCAACTGGTATCTGCTCTAAAAAAGAAAATATATATTTAGAAAAACACCCTGTCTAAAATCCTTTTTGGAAGAAGGTCTTATCTGTGTTGCTGCTGTTTTGTAATGAGAGATGAGCATAAGCGGGGTAAAGAAAAGAGAGAGATGAGTAAAATCTCTACATAATGATATTGCCAGGTTCATGTCTTGGCCACGTGGATCAGGCTGTGATGCCTTCCTTCATTATTGGATGGAGCTCAGGGCAAGGAGAGCTGAGTTGGAGCAAAACAAAAGCCTTGCTCGGTTTCCCTGCTCTGTCCTGAATTCACTGCATGTGCCAGCAAATCTCTCCTGCCTGCTCTGCCCCACTGCTGTGACCTTCCCTGGCTTCTTACCAGCCTTGGGTCAAGAGGTTAAATCACAGAGGGTCTCCACCAAGAAAGGAAAGCCCATCATCTTCACGGCCCCATTGCATCAGGCTTCTTCTCTTTGTTCTCGTGGGATGCTGCAGTTGCCAGTGCAGGTTCTTCTGTGCATCTCTAGTGGCAGATGGGCTGCAGACTGCAATCTCCTGGACACCGGCTCTGTGTTACAAAGTGGATGCTTTCGTTTTGGTTATTACTGATATAAATTGAACACCACTGTGCTGGGCACTGTAGGAATGGATAATAAATGGCAGTCGTTGTCAGAAAGAGTTACCAGTTCAGATTGCTTTGTGGTAAGTGATGAGGCAATAGGCTGCTAATGCACAAATTGCTCAGGCACTGGGGAAATACTTAAGTACTACTGTCATGATGCTTTCTATGCTTAATTTGCTGGCATTATTATGTCATACTGGTGAGTTCATCACCCTCTCATATTGCTCTGTGTTCATAATGACCAGTATAATATAATTTGTGTACTGTTCTTTGAAATTATTTCATATTCACAGTGTATTCTTAAAAAGAAAATACAGAGAGCAGAAATGCTGACTATTGTTTGGGAAGGTTGTTTGCCTCAGTTTTCAATAATGTCAGATGAAAGCATTTATTACATCTATTCAGCTGGCTTTTTCTTGCAATGAGAGGTTATCACTTCATAGTACTGTAGGGTAAGACTTTAATTGCATTCATCATACATGGCAGGGGATTGGCTAGGATGGCCTCTGAGGATTAAAACTGGTTATCTGAGTATGAAGGAATCATTTGGTGATCTGCCAGAGCACTCTTGTTGTGAGGGCAGGTTTTGCTGTCAAGCTGAAGAAGCACTCAGATAAACAGGCTTTCTGTGCAGTTACCTTGTGTGCATGGAGGCATTAGCTGAGGACACCTGCATCTCTAAACCCTTGGCTTACCAGGTCTGCACCAGACCCTTGTGCTTACATATTAAACATCTGTACTTCAATCCCTGGTTTGTTAACATTCTTTCTTGCCATATTGCAAATACATCACCAGAGCTTGTTTTGGACTTTATTTTCATGGTCTTCCTCTTCAACTGATAAAGGCATGTCTCATCCAGTGAACAGTGACTGGGAACTCTTCCTGGTAAAACAGGAGCCCAACATGTAGATAATGCCACATCCATCATCTTCTGGAACTTCATGAGTTACCCAAAAGTATAACTTCAATTAACACAAACTGATAATGCATTCAGAAAGTACCAGGAAAAAAAAATGCGTTCTTTAAAAAGAAAAAGAAAAAAAAAATCCTCTTTAATGGAGGAAAACAGCATTTGGTATTAAACAGTTATAGACTTAATAAATGTGAACTTCTTTTATTGCATCCTGCTGACAGACAAGTAACTTAAATCCTTATATGTAGAAACTTTATTTATAGGAAGGTTCTGCAAGAGTGAAAAGTCAGGCTCTTGCATCGTCAGCAGAACCTTACTGGAAGAATATTATTTCATTTATGAATTTATACTGTGTCTCTGATGCACCATGTAAAATTAACTTTTATCTCCAGACAAGATCTAAAATGTTTCCAGCAGTTCACTTGAAAGGATGGGGAAAAAGAACTGTGTGTTAACTAGAGAAGATGACATCTTGCCTGAGGCAGTCTGCTTTTCTCCTGGCTCTAGGAGGAATTCCCTGTCTCCTAAAGGTCTGATTCTTTGTGTTTTATTTTCTTTCTTTCTCTTTAAAAAAATACGTAGCTGTGGTCTTCTCAGATATTTTATGAGTCCCAGTTGCCAAAATGAAACAAAAAAAGAATACAAATAACCCATATTCCTGGATAAGGTGAATCATCTGTTAGCCTGCCTCATCTCCGGCTTAAGTGCAGTGTTTGATCCGCCTGGCTCTGGGGAGTGTTCTGATCCTGAAACAACTGGAATCCATAAGAGCAAATTGATCTGGTTTTAAGATACGGGAGGTGGTGTGTCTCACAAGTGCTTTTCTTTGGGAAAATGATAATCCAATACTGTTCCAGTAGCACTGCAGAGGTTGAGCCACCATATGTGTGACAGAAACAGTCCCACACCTGGATGCCCCAAACAAAGGGATTGTGCTCCCAGCTCCCTGTACCACAGCTCTCAGCTTTGCAAGTGCATTTATGGACAGTGAAATACTACCTGATTTATAAACTTTGGAAACAGTGGATGGCAAAAAATCCTAATCTATTAGCAAAGAAATTTTCCACTGAAAAAGTGAACAAGTTTCAAGTGCAGTGTGACTTCATGAGCAGACTGTCTCTGTTTAAAAGGCAGTTCAGGCTTTCAGAGCATGCTGCCAATCAGAGCCCTGATGCTGCTTTGAAAATCACCATGGGAATGTCTACAAATAATAACCATTTCTGTGTAAATTAAAATATAAACGAATTTGTCCATAAATGCTGTCATCAACTTTAATGTTCAAAATGCTACTGAGCTTTAATGTGTTTTTCTGTCCACTTAGGCAGGAATTCTGCACTGATTCATTCTCAGGTGTAATACTGGACCTCGACATCTGTTTTAAAAGTCCTCATGTAGAAACTGATCCTAAGCTCCTAAAAGGCTTAGGATATCTGATACCCATCTTATTTTGCCGATTTTTGATGTCAGTGATTTGGGGTAAAATGAATTTGTTATTATGCCACAGAAAAACATCTTAGCTAGGAATCATGTGTTGTTTTTCTCAAATTTGTCTTCCACGAGGGCTTTCCATTTCCATTAGGTGAGTCTGAGCTATGGTTGTAAGAGTGTGGGAATAGGTTCCTGCGTCACATCCTGATGCCTCCAAAGGGAAAATAAGTGGAATAAATGTATGAAGTAGGTCAGCAGGGATGGACACAATCATGATCACAAATTCTACACATCACATGTGCATGGAAAAAGTAAATCTGTTTGGTGGATGATGTGATAAGAACTGGAAAAACATACGAAGATGGAGATGTGTAAGGGGAAAATGGGAATCAGAAAAGGAGTGTCTTAGTCTTCCTTGTTCTTCTGTAGTCCTTAAATCTGGCACTTGAAAGGTCTCCTTTCTCAGGTGGTGTTTGGCTGTGTATTCGTCTAATGGGTTTATGTAGCTTTGTTTAAAATAGGGTCTTATTATTTGTATAATCATTATAGAAACCAAAATTTTACAGGCTCCCAGAGATTTCTTTAGAATTGGGACCAGATATATTTTTTTGATTTTATTTTTTAAATCGAAATCACAGGAATGCCAGCTTCTAGGTTATGAAAACCAGTACTTTATAATTTCTGTGCAAAATATGCCAGAAACAATGCACTAGAAACCAAATTATTTTACTTAGTCAGTCACAGTCTTAGTGTCATGAGTTAGATTTTAGGGAAGGTGGTAGCAGAAATGTTGGCATACATGAAGTCAGTATTAAGCACCAAGGGTGAAAAATATTACTGGTCTTGGGGAACATTCCTCCTCCAGTGGTGCTGTTCAGGATGGTGTAAGCTATTCTCCCTGTGAGAAAGGTTTCCCATTCAAGGCAGGAATAAGAGGGCATGAAATCAAGTGAAAATAATTGCTTCTATCACCTCATAAGATTTTGTAGTAATAGGTATAAATACTTGTCCATCACAGAGATGTTGCTTTTCATTTTGAAAAGTACGCTGCAGATATTAAACCATGTGTTCTTTTTGGGTGAAAAGGGGCTATCTCCATTTTTGAGCCACTGCTTTGAAGGAGGCTGTTTTCCTTGAAAGCTTTGTTGTTCTGACTGTGCTTTGTAAAGTACAAAACTAAGATGTTTCAGCATGTCCCTTCTGGAATTATTCGCCGCACGAGATGATGAAACCAGTGGGCCAATTTGTGGACCTCTGTCTTGGCAGTTAAGTGTGTCCTGGACATTTTCCAAGTACCTGCAGAGCCCATTCTTCCTTAGGTTACCTATAGCTTAGGGTCTCTGAGGGAGCTCTGTTTGCTGTATCTCTGTGAACCAAAAGACCATTAACTGGAAGGGTCAAAGTGTTAATGGAAGGAGTAGTCTCCGCTTGCCACTATCTTGCAAACGTTCTGCAGGAACCAGGGAAACATAACACTTGCTCCCTTTTTTCTTTAGGTTGTTTCTGAATAGGTGACCTCAGTGTTCTGTGACTAAATAAAGAGATTAGATGCAAATACAGAGGCCAAGAAAACTGAACTTAGTCAAACTGCTAGTGGAGAGCCACGCTCCATTATATGGCCACTTTGGTAGCATCAGGTCAAATTCCTCTTAGATGAGTAAAGGTCACAGAGATTGTATTGCTTAATTGCCTAACTTTCTCTTTGTACTCTCTGTTCTTATCCTTTCGTGTACTCGAGGAGAAGAGCACTCACTCTCTTTGGGACTTAGCTGTATGGAAGGTACAACACAGAGGAAAGATAAAAGGAAAACTTCAGATTAGGGTCATGTCATTGATATACTGACCAACTAAATAGTTTTCCAGAATGTTTAAAAATGCCCCAAAATAATGGAAAGCATTAAAAACAAAATGTGTGACTTTCTTCGAGATGCACACATTGTTCCTTAAACAGAACATAAGTATGTTTTTTGGAGGATTTCTGTTCAGGATTGTTGTGACTCTGCTTCATGTGTCATAAATTATTTTACTAATTATTACTGCTTCTTATAACCTCAGTTTTGACATTTGGATTGCCTTCTGGAAATGTAGAAACAAATATTAAACATAATGTTAATCCATGATATACAGTATAAAAAAGTCACTCCCTGCCAGAGAAGTAAGGTGACATTATATCAGAAAATTGGAGAAGATCCTACACAAGAAAGTTTAGATTTGCGTTTTGACATCCAGCTTGAATTTGGTATCTGTCTAGCTATCCTCTATCCACGTAACAGTTATCAGGGAGGATAACAGAGGTTCCAAAGCCAAAAAGAATAAGAAGAGTCCAGTCTGAAAATTTAAAGACATTATATGCTGGTGTTTTTGTGGGGTTTTAAAAATCTCTTTGTATGTTTTAGGCTCCGGTTCTTATGTAAATCAGATTGGGTTTGGGACAAGTCAATTATTAGCCATATGAGATGGATTCAGTGTGGGTATGAAGAGTTGAATTGATGTGTGAAGTTTAAGTTTCTTGGTCCAAAGTAGCCCTTTTTAATGCATTTATTTTAATACTGTGCTAAACATCAAGAGAGTCTTGATAGTTCAGCTTCAAGACTACATTTTCTGCATTTGTCTCCATACTATTTTAAAACTGGCTTAGAACTGGAGTAAATTAACTGATTGTGACTTCAGATTAGAATGCATATGCAAAAGCAGATGATAAAGCATTAATTAAAACTACACTTATGTATATGTAGAGAGTTATCTCAAGCATAGTTCCAAGAGGACTCTAAAAGAGGAGCATGTCCTTTGGTTTTTTTGAGCCTAAACTGGGTCAGAGTCATCACTGATGACGTTGCTCCCAAACCCGTATTCTGCACTGAATGAGGCACAAGTATGCTTTTGATAATCCTGGTTAAAAAATACTTTCTGTGCATGCCAGTAAGGGTCCTTAGGGGCACAAGGACCCTTGGATGGAGAAGTGACAAACCCAGTACAGGTTACACCCAAGGCACTGTGTGTTCTGGCCAGCTGTGCAGAAGGGTTGGCAGTCCCAGGATGATGTGATTCTGAAGTTAGGGTGAGGTTGTTGACATCACCAGTTACTGCTGTTGCTTGATTGCACTGGTTCACAAGAGAACCAGGTTTTGATCAAACAGAGGGAAGAACTGCTCTCATGTTTAATGTTATCTGAGATGGCTCTATCCATTTCACCTTTGGCTCCAGTTATTCTGGGTCATACAGTAATTCACTTTTCCATTTATTTTTTCCTCTTCATTCCTGTAAGAGGCATTAGTGATCAGAGCCACCCTGCTGTGGAAAAACATCTGGCAAAATTCTGCTATTGTCTTTGTCAGCTGTCAGGTTTTTTTCAGTTTCTTTCCAAATTACACTATTTCTTTTTACTTTCCGTATATTAAACACTCCAGTTCCTAAGATTACAAGTGTCTCGACCATTTTGTTCCTGCACTGTGAATATGCTGCTTAAGGCACACACCACACATGTTAAGCTAAGAACAAAAGACATTTTGGGGAAAAACATTAGATTGTTCTCAAGTACAATTAAGAGGGAAGACTAAAATTGCAAAACTAAAACCATTGTTGAAAATCTTGCCTTCTGTTTGACCTTACCATACAGTTTCTTATTTCAGAGCACTAAACCAAAATTTGTCATAAATCCAGTTAAACAATTTTGCATATTTAAAAGTCCTTGCAAATTCTTACAATGGCTTTCTTATTTTCTTTGCTGCTGTTTTGGTTTTGTTGTCTTATAATTGAATGTTAGTCCTTTTCTTTCAGTATTTTGATTCATAATGCTTCTTTTAAGAGAAAGCTGCATACAGCTTGTGAATAAGATCACATAGCTTCTATCAACTTTAATTGCAGAAGGGAGAACAGACTTGAAGTGCTGCTGCCATATTGACATTTATAAATTATCTCTTGCTATGCATGTCCAATGGAAGTTACATAAACTTAACTAACAAAGTAGTTTTCTGTCTTTTCAGGTGAATAAATACTCTTCATTAAGATAAATTAATAACTCACTGTTATTCATTGCAAGGGAAGAAGAATTAATTTAGTATTTTTACATCGCTGATTTAATAAATAATATTCATGCCATTTCATTCCTGACTCTACAAGATTTTAAACATTTTCTCCATTCCCCTATAAAAGATCCTTTCTCACTTATTTTGGCTTCTGTGATCCTAAGCCAGCAGACTTTTTCTTTTTTTAAGGTTGGAGGTTAATTGGACAAAGCATTTCTTCATTCACATTTCAAAGTCTTCTATCTGATTTTTCACATTGTGGAAAGACTTTGAACTTCTCTTGGAATGTCATATCTCTAAAAAGACTTCAGGGAACCCATATTTTTTTGCTCTACTTCAGGGGTCAGGGCAATAAATGATTTTTAGGCCTTTCTCTGAAGGCTGCACAGCTAATTCCACCTACTTCAATTATAGTGGCCACAAGTCTCCACTAACTTGCCTTCCCTTCCATAGAAAGGGGGTGACCTTTTTGACGGATGCATAAATGAAAAACCGCGCGCATGGAATCTGTCAAAAGTATTTGTGTCTAGCCACCAAAGAGATCCTTTCTTGGGCTAATGAAAGGGAGAAGTGGGGAGTGCAAAAGCCAGCGGTGAGGCAGTTGCTGGGAATTTCAGTCAGTGAGGTAGAACAGTGTTGTGCTTTCATAGCCCCATCACAAATATTTTATGGATGCCGTGTTTTGTAGTTGTGAAAGCATGTGACAGGATAACTACTAATAGTGATGTACTTCTCCAATCTGTGTTTTCTGACATGGATCTTTCATCTTGTCTCTGAAATGGATTTTTTTCATATGATCTGCTGTATTTTTTTTCCCCTGTATGTCTTTGAGACCCAATAACCTGTAGAGAATTTCGTTTAAGACAAAAGAGTGACTCCTGCAGCAAGTAAGTGGAGCCTTCTCCCATGTAAGTTATAATTGAGGTTATGGCATGGCACATTGCCTTTGGCAGAGTTCTTTCTGTTGCTGAGAAACTCAAACCACGGTTTTGAGGCTGCTGCAGTGTAAGCAAAATGAATTAATTATTAGAGACATAGGAAGAATTAGAGGAAAAGAAAATGGCTTCTGCAGTGAAATACGACATATTGACTTGGGGAAAGAGAGAGGAGGAGAGCAAACAACTTAGTAATGAATAATCTGCTTTCCTGTAGCTAATGACACCTTAGCAGGTCTGCAGGAGTTAGCCTGCTGGTTGGGTCGGCTCTCAACATGCTGTCAAATGTTTCTTAGAAAATTAAATTTTGTTACCTAAGTCTTTCCATGGATTTAACTGTGATGCTCTGTTAAGGGGCTTGGCAGGTATCAAGTCACAAATATTATGGCCTGCAAGTTGGTTTTAAATATATTTTAAAATTAATTACAAGAGCTCTCACCTCAGGAAAAGAAAACAAGTGGAAAAGAAAGAAACAAAAAGTGGGTTAGCATAAATTTTAGTAAAATACTGACCTGATTAAAAAACCTTTTCAATTTTAATATTTAAAGAACATGGAGTATACTATTGAAGCAAATCTTCAATAGTTGAAGGTGTGCCTTCTTCATCATTTGCTGAATCAAGCCTTTCTTCCACAGAGGTACACAGTACTTCAATTTTGTTGTTTTTGTTACTGTCTTTGAAAGAATATTTGCTTAAAATATTGGATGGTCTCTGGGTGAATTTAGGTCCATATTGCAAAATAACCAACCTATACTTGGATTTTTGTGCATCTGCTGATGTAACTTTATACCCCATGAGAGGTCTTGTAGAGATGGCAAGGAGACGGGACTATTTGACATGTATAATACATTAGAAACCTGCCCTCCCTCATTTTTGCCTGTCTTTCACTCCATTACTTTGTTGTTTACCTTTTCTTTGTTTTTAGAATTTCACATTGAGAAATTATTATTCTATTATTACGAATAAATGTTTTGAACAGACATCAGTGAAGCCGTTATGTTTTACTTTTTAAGGGTCAAGGAATACTGTGAGTCTCCCTACACTGACAAAAAGGGATTTTTAAATCTTCTTTGTGTTTCCTCACTCATTTCATCTATCTTGTGTTTTCAAAATGTTCCTGTTGTGTAGTATGGGAATGCTTTGGGAGTACCACAGGTGGATCTGATAGGCTCAGTCTCTTTCCTCTGATAAAGGAGGGTAAATCCACTATTGTACAATGTTATTCTGCAGCAGTCCACGGGAATTGATGATCATAGATGAGCCCACTGCATCTGTGCTTAGGGTTTTATAATGTGAAAAAGGTCTTGCAAACATACAGTTAGGTCACAGATTTGCATGGCATTTTTAAGAGTTCACAGGAGTACCCTTATCTCCTTGTTTTACTTATTAAAGAAATGTTTAAATAAGAGAAGAGTGCATCTTTTGAACTCTCATCTATATACAGCTGTAGTTTCCACCCTGTGGGAAAATCTAAGTTTGCCAGAAAACAGTAAAAGGTTAATGTTATTTGACATATCAAAGATTCTACAAGATGAAACTATTTGTGGGTATGAAATCTAAGTAACTCTTTTAGTAAAATAGTTCAGATCCACGCTGGAGCAGCTAAGAGGAGAGGAAAGAGTTTAAAGACTCTTATCCTGAAGTTAGAAGGTGGATGTTAAATTCCCATCCATTCCCAACTTCACTTTGAGGTTGGAATATAAATTTTGTTGAAAGTCAGTTGGACTTGTGCATTTGGAAAAGGTACCTTTAACAATTTTTTGAGATGGTTTAATGTGGAGATGTTGTAAATTCATGTATTAATCTGTTCAAGTTGGGTTCAGATTGAAATTCAGACTGATTAAAGAAGGGAACAGAGATCTCTCAAGTTCTTTCACCAATTTTTTTTAATATGCTTGATATTTTTATAACAGACTCCAGCTTGCCTTTCTGTGCGTGGTGCTGACACCCTGAATTGAAAATTATGGCACAACTCAAGGATGAGATCGATTGAAGTGCTTTTTATTACTGACTGTTCCCAGGCAAAATGTTTTAAGCAAACTGCGTAATGGAGGAAAATTACATTAGATGGGGTGCTGGCCTTAAAGAGATCTTTATATTATGCCTTCTGATAAAACAGAAGTGCATTCAAATGAGTAATTGCAGTGTGTATACAAGGAAAAAAAAGTGTGTTTTGACTGCTTAAATGAATGAAACTGAAAATCCACGAAATTGAGTTGGTTTTTATGTTGTTTGATAGAGAACATTCAGTCTGTTAGAAGACTACTGAAAAACTCCAACTTTTAAATTTGGAGTAGCCTGAAAAGCTGACAGGTACAAGCCAGCAGCTTTCAAGAACTCTGTAGCCCTTTGTGTCATGGCTTTGGAAGTGAAGTTTAAAGGTTGGAATGCCCCACAGCCATCTACAAATTATACCAGTTTTGTAAAAAGAAACGTTGCTGGTTGTAGTGGATCAGACTGAAGATGTGTTTAGCCCTGTGTCATGTCAGGCGCCAATGAGAATATTCCCAAATCTCAGCTTATTAGCCCATTTTCCAGGTATTTGTAACAGAGACCTCCTCAGCCAACAGTAGTGTTATTTCCCTTAAAATAAACTTACTAGATTTTAGTTTCCTGAATGTTTATTGTTCCTTTTGAACAATAAAAGCTCTAACAATGCTTCACATTTGAGTATTCTGTCATTTTATTCCTTCTTTTCTTGCATGTTTATTAAAGAACCTTGTTTCTATTTGGGGTTTTGTTCAGCCTCCTTGCAGCCTGTTATATGCGATTGTAGTTCTTGCACATGGAGAGGCAACAACTGCCACTTCATCCCCTTCTCCAGGCCACTCAAGTGACTGTCATCCTTCATCACAACTTTTTAAAGTAATGATTGTCAGAGTTGACATTTTAAAATATTCAGTGTTAGTTAATGAGAGAGAGTGGGGCTTTTTTTATGCTTAATGGCTTCTGTGTGTTGGTTAGGGCTACGTGCTGAGTTCTTGGAGCCCTCTGCAGGGTTTGAAGGAAAGTAGTCCTCTCTTAAGAGAACAGGGTGGTGTCCATGCATTCATATAAACACAAGGAATTACATGATTGCTGGAGGGGTGTGTACAGCTGCATTTTCTTTGTTTTTATTTGTCTATTTTTACCACTCCAAGGTAATACCTTTGATCTGTTCTTGTGGTTTGTGTTGCACACAGCGCTCTGTTCTCCAAGGTGAGCTTTACTTGTGGTGCTCCTTGGAGAGAGGTACATCATTTGCATGGCAAGCACCCTTTTTTACTTAGTGCACTGCTGCTGCTTATATGGTCAGATAGCTAATGTTTCAAAGGGCAACACACTATGGTTCATTTCCATCTATTTTGCATTGTGCATGTTTTTGCTTTGCATCTGCCTTAATGTAATTTGCTTTACATTTGCCTTAATGTGTTGGTTGTAAGGGAGGCAGGCGTCCCTCCTAATGCAATTATGGCTTATCTTTTGGGATAGTAAACCTGCTGTGGGACCAGCTTGTTCTAAGGGCTGGAAGGGATGCACCAAAACCTCCCCAACAGGATAAGCTGTCCTTTCTAGCTGACATTGAGTAGCTCACACAAGAACTAGTGCACATTAATAAAGTGCACATTAGCCAGCAGTGATAGCAGAGAGGTCGGTGCCACGTGTGGGCCTCTTCCTGACTGATACCCTGCTTCCCTCTGCTGCCTGGTGTGTTTGGACAATGTTGATACAAAACTTCACAATCGGCTCAGGATTCCTCTCTGAAGTGTGAACTTCTGTCACCTGTTGGTGATTCAACCTGGCTGGGTTTGTAAGTCTAGATAACAGGAGACTAGATATAAAAAAAGAGTGGGTTTCATGAAATCGTGTAACAGCTGTTGATAGTTTACTTGAGAATAGCAGGCAAAATGAGAAAGGGTAAAAACCTCACTGAGAAAAGGGAGTTTTTGCCTACAATTAATTAAAACAGACCTCAGCAGTTCTCATAGCTGTCTTCTTCATCCTGTGATACTTCTCAGTTCATAACAGATTGCCTCTGACAAGAAGATGGTGTGTTGTTTCATAGAGAAGCGATTTTTTTTCAAAATTCAAAATTTGTATTTTTAAGGATGTTTGTTTTAATTGTGGTCTTGATAAGGTGCTGTGGCTCTGGTTCGCCAAAGCACAAGCATGGGCTGAAGAGCTCTGATGAACAAATGGCTGATAAGGGAAGTTCTTTGTCTGATTAAAAAAATCCATTTTTTCTTTTTCTGGTATCCCATCTTCCTGTCAATTGCCATGTTTTTGCACTAATGTTCAATATAGCATGGTAGGATTAGAAGAATAACTGTTCAGCCTGGTTTTGCAAGACACAGTTTGGAAGAAATTAGTGCCACTGAGGTGCAGAACCATGCACTTTCCTTCTCAATTTGCTTGTGTTTAGCAGTTTGAAAATTGGTCATTGGGCCCTGAGGATACATGTGTATATTTACTCTGCTAATTTTGGGACGGGCATGTTGTTAGAGCACAGCTGGTCTTTGCCACCTAGGTGGAACATGTTGTATTCTACAAGGCTTCTGAGCTCTATCCTTCTTGGGGTTTAGGATGTCATGCCTTGGTGACCAGATTGAGAGGATCTTAATTTGCCTTTCACAGTGAATTTATGGCCCTTGGCCAAATGAAGTTCTCTTGATGCAATATGTGCATGGGCGTGGAAGCAGAGATAGAAGTTCTGGCTTCCCTGTAATGGGATAATGGAAAGTCTGTAGGGAATGGGACAATAATTTCCCCATTATGAATGGGCCTGAGAAATGAGTTTTTAGTTCCACTAATGTAAGTCTTCTCTAAGCCCACTCAATTTATTGTCTGCTGTGCCTCTGGGTCTGCTCTAAGAAATGCTTCTGCACATGTCTAGACTGATTAAGATTCATATAAATAGATGCTTTGTATATGAAATGCATTTTGGCACTGTATTGACATTGGAATATATTACTCTCTTAGCCTTTAACAGTTGAACAAATTTAAATAAAGTGATGGCTCATTTTTACAAGGTGATAAAATGAACATAATTGGGTTAATAACTTAATCTGGCAGCCTGGAATTAGATTGCACATACCTGTATGAACAAAATTTGATTAGAGAAAATCAGATTTTCCGTTCCACTTGCTGCTTTTGTGACCTTTGGTTATTCCATATCACTGCCTAGAAGGAGCCCGTCAGACCAACCACTCGAAATCTGATGGTGTCACTCATTCCAACCCCAGTTGCTTTTTGTTTGTAGTGTTGTCTTACTATGAGACAACCATTGTTTTCCTTTAATATTGCTAAATAATCTTCCTGTAGAAAAGAGAGAGTTTAGGGCTGCTTTGGCAGATGGCTCTCACAATTTTTCCTGGCAGAAACAAATCAAATTGGCTGCGATGAATTTTGGGGATAGCAGCAGTGGTTAGTTTGGCTTCCTAGAATTTGCTTTGTGAACTTATTTTGCTTACCAGCCTTGGGTTTGCCTCTTTTTTTTTTTTTTTTTCTTTTTTTTTTTTTTTTTTTTTTGTGTTCTGACCATGCCAAAATCTTGGCAGTCTGAGGGAGGACTGGAGACACCCATTCCCAACTGTGTGGGCTCAGCAAAGATCTCTCCTCTCTGCCAAAAGGCAGAGAGCACTGCAAGCACAAGAGGAAGCTTTTTTTTTTTTTTGGTAGATTTGGTTATATTTGGTTTTTTCAATTTTTTATAAATGTGTTCAAATATCAGTTTTCTATTGCAAAGAGCCCCAGTGTGGAGTTGATTGCAGACAGTTGCTCAGTCACTGAGCCATCAGTGACCTCTCTCACTTCAGGAACAGAACAAAAACTGCCGCAATCTACTACTGGTCACTCTAAAATTACCAGCCCTGCTTCCTTGCCCGACTAGAGGCTGCAGTAACATCATTCTCTGCTTCAAATAAGTATGTCCATTGACAGAAAATATTAAATGGGATAATAAAACACATCTTGTTGAGTCTTGTGCACAGACTCATAGGCAATGGTCACTGTTTTATGTCACTAATCATCACTGACCTGCATATTAGTAACTGTGTTGATGTGCCTCCACCTCATTCTGCTTTGTAGCCATTCCTTTTCCCTCTTAAAATATTAAAATACTGCCCTGGGACCACCAGGTTATATTTGTGACATGTGCTCATGATATGGCATAGTAAACGGGTGCTAATTGATTTATTACCCTTTCAAGGTTGGAACACTTATATACAACTAATTTAAATGTTGACAGCAGATGAAAAGCTTAAATACCAATTGCTGTTCCAGGAGAAAAGTTTTTTTAAATTGATCACTTAAAATTCAAATTTAATGTAGTCAAGTTTAGCGATTGAATAGACTGTTTAAATCAGAGCATCAAATAATAGATCTGGAAGTCTCTAATGTTCAAATGAACAAATTAAGGCATCAATGCTCATTATTTAGCCTTTTAAGGATGACCTAATGTCAAAGCTGAAGGAAGGCTGGCAAAAGTTACTTTTTGCTAGGACATGTTCATTTTGTTTCATTGTCAGGAGGTGCAGTGTAGCCCTTCCTCTGCGTGATGGATTATATTTTCAGTGCTGTGTGCTTGGGTGTGTCAGGGTGCTGTGTATTGTCCAGGTGCTATGTGAAGTTGATCCCCATGCCTTGACATGCACACAATGAAGGTTATATAAAACATTCAGCTTATCTTCTAATATGGGTGAACTGTTCCCTTCTGTTCCAGATGTTTTTTCTGCCTGTGGGCGTGTTATTAGCAATTTTATTCAGTAGAATTTGCAACAGTAAAATACTGTGGTATTGCTCATTTCTGGTTATACTTTAAAAATTGCTTTTGCTTGCTTCCTGTTGCTGTGCAAACCTTGTGTGTATATCCTCTATGATAAAACAGGTTTGCATTGATTGCAGCATCCTTAAAAAGTTCAGTGCAGTCTGTAGTAAATATTTTTATTGTGCTCGTTAACAGATAGTATATATTCCTGGTATTATATTATACTATTATGTCTGTCATTGTAACACCTACAAGGGAATGCAGATGAAATTAATCTCAGAATTTCAGAAATCTTTTTCATGACATCTCTAAATTCCTTTTCCTGTACAGGTTTGTATTCCTAGACAGTGTCTTTCTATGTAAACACGTTTAATCTCAGATCCCTCCTTTTAAGAAATGATTGTAACCATGGGCTCTTGACCAATGTATGATTGCAGCTAAAAAATTGAACCAAGTGCTACCTTGTCTAAGGCATGGACTGTGAGAGTGCAGAAGAGAATGTAAGACTGTATTAGTTACGTGTTTGCACTTCAGATGCTTCTAGACATGTTTTCCAAGAGAAAACCTGTCAGTCACAGAACGTAAAATAATCCGTATTTAAGAGGTGAAAATAACTTGGAGGCACAGAAAGAATTAGTCTTTTTTAATAGACTAAAAAGATTGTTTTTCCTGTAGAGGAAGACATAGAAAACATCAAATATTTGTCATATACAATGACACAGTGGGGAGAACTTGGTTTGTTTGTGGTGCATGAAGAAAATGGGTGAAGTTTAATGAAACTGAACAAGCCACAGAAATCAACAGCTGGCATAAAAAGTGTGTAATGTTTGATTACTTACAGCTCTAAAATATTAGGCCAGGTCTTTAAAAGAAGTAAAAGCAAAAGGTGGAAGGTGAGGTGCTGGGATTAGACTTTTGTAGGTCAGTACATAGATGTGAAGGGAAAACCTCTCAAGTTACTTGGTGTTCAGTCAAATGAATGAAACCGGCTTTCCTCTGGGGACGTGTCCTTTGTCACCTGAATATCCCCAGTGAATTAACAGCAGCTCCTTTTCTTTCTCCTGCCCTAGACTGCACAGGAGACCCTTACCTCTGCTGGGTCAAAAGGCTTTGGCTTGGGTGAGGCGTGATTGGGCTGATGGGGCTGTAAGTGTGATGTGATGGATTGTCCGAGGGCTGCCAAACGGGATGTATGGCTGCAGGCAATGGCCTGTCTCTCCCTCAGCAGATGCAGGAATGTAGGTGTTTCTTTAGGTCTGTCAGCCAGTGTTCATGATACTCTGGGAGTTTAATTGTCTCAAAGACTTCCCTGCCCTTTCATTTCAGTTTTGATGAAGTTGGCCAAAAGGTTCAAAAGTCACGTTCTGGTGATGGAAGAAGGGAAGCTGTCATGGCCACAGCAGTCACATAAGCCTTTTTGCTATGTGAAACTAGAGCTAAATGAGAAAAACTGGGTTTTGGAAGTAATTTAAATAACCCTGCTTCAGGGCAAAAGATGAAGTTGGATTTTGTTCACAAAGTGGAGAAGACATTTATCTTTAAGCATAATTTTATCCTTTAACTGTGTCCATCTGGATTTCTTCTATCTTCCTTGGAAACATTTGGTATTGGCCACAGTTGGTGAAATGATACTGACGAAGTTGAATCATGATCTTGTCTGGCAATTTGTAGACTGCCAAGTCTACCACACTGTCCTCATTACCCTGATTAATACAGCATACAAATAGTCTTCTTTTACTAAGTAATTTGATTGTATTATGCTGATAATTTAAGACTTTTTTATTCTTTCCAGAATTTTAAACCCAACTGCTGTTGCATTTGGGAGCTGGAGGGGTTTGTGAAGGGATAAGAAAGTGCTACCTTGCCACCTTCCTTCTTAAACGTGCCTGAAGAGCAAACTGGAACAGCCGTCCCTGACTTCTGAGTGTAGCATATGTTCTGTGTTGATCCAGATCTCTACTCTATAAAAAAGGGGAGGGCTAAAAGAGTTGCTGACAGACCAGCACAGTTTTTGTGGTGTTATGTGCCAAATTTCCAGTGATCCAACAAAGCCATCTGGTTTCACATTTATCAAAGGTCAGTACTTATGCATTCTAGCAGCACAGCTGAATTGATTCACTGACATGAAGGTAATTATGAGCTCAGGTCAGAGTGATGAAGGTATAGCAGTGAAAAATTCTGTCTTTTGATGTCAATCCTTTAGACTGTCTAGACTGTACTAAACTGTGGCTAAATTCTGTATTTTCTTCAGGGTATGTGGACTTTGGTGTCCACCAAACCACCAAACTTTTGAGAGAAAAGCATTGACTTATTAGAACTATCCATACAATATGGGGTTTTCTTTAGCAAAAGTCCTGGAAATTAAAATAAAAAACTGGGAAACTTTAAATATGGCATTGGAAAGGGAAGGATTGAAGGATCTGGTAGATGTCTTTCTGACCCAAAAATCAATAAAGCTCTTGATTTAGGACTTTATATTAATGATTCCAAGCATATAGATTGTGTCATTACATTTGTCTGTTAAAATTAATTGATACAACTAGTTTTCAGGATCCTTATGAAACAATTTTTTTTTTGTTAAATTTTCATTAGCTCCTCATGCAAAAGCAGCAGAAACAGAGCAGAGTTTTGCTCCTCTGGTTCACACATTTGTCTCTAGTCTGCCCAGAATTCAAAGCACTAGAATCTTTTTATGCTTAGTCTAAACTATGAGGTTATGTAGTTTAGAAGCATCACAGCCATATGACAATCTCTGCTTACAAACAGAGATATTGGAGCTTCAGAGTGAAACATGCCTTAAGACTGAAGGGATATACTTATATCCAGAAGGGATCTACCACCCTTGTGCGAGAGGTTGAACTGAGAGGATCAGAATTTCCTTGATGGTATTATATTTTTATTCTCTGATATTATTCAGGTGAAGAATGGAAAGCAGGTTCATCCTCTTGGACCTAACACAGAGGTGAAATCCAGTGTATGTGTCCACTATGTGACTGAATTTATTCCACTGCCAAGAAAACTAGATCAGTTTTTCATCCTCTCCTCAGAAAATCTGTGCCAGTGTGCCCGTAAAACCTCAATTAAGTGCTTTGGAGAAGTTATTTTCCCTCATAACACCAGGTTTTTCTAGGAGTTTTTAAAGATTAAGGCCCGAGATCCACTAATTTGCTCTTCAGCTTGAATACATATGACTTGTCCTACTTCTGCTCCTTCAGGAGGAACGGAGAGAGAGATCTGTGACATAATAATCTTTATTGTAGTTCTTAAAACCAGAAAGGGAAAATCTTTTTTTCTTTATTGTTCCTCATCATCAGCCTCTGAGGAGAAAGCTTCTGTGGTCTTGAAATTCATGAAAACTACCCCTCCATCCCAATTTGAACTCTTCTAAGGAGAACAACTTTTGATAAGTCATCAGCATCCAAATTCTTCCCTTTCAACAAGAAAGCATTCAGAAGTATTGATTACTTTTCTTCCTTTCTTTTTCCTCTGAAATGCTCTAGTAAGAACAGTTATATCTGTTGCTCATGTTTTCTCAGCAGATTCTGCTGCTTTCTGTGGAAACATATCTTATCATGCAGCCTGCTTGAGCCCAAAAATATTTTGAAAGACACACACTTAGCAGGTAGCCCATTTTTGTCCTTTGCTTTGTAAAAGACTACCCCTCCCTGTGATCCAAGTTTTCGTTTTGGCACAGGGTTTGCCAGCTGACAACACTCACTTGCCATACTCAATTACTCTTTTAGGAAATATTTTACAGGTTGGAAGATAAAACTCCACCAGTCAGAACTGAGTGGAAGTTTTGCTGTTGACTTTAGCAAGGTCAGGATTCCATCTCGTAGCACTGTTAAATGGAAAGACAGAAACCCTTCCTGTCAGTAACCATTAGTTGTGGAACTGCACTGGAATTACTAGAACTTTAATGGCCCAATAAATCAAAGTGGTTCAAGCTATTGAGGGCAGCCTAAGATACTGCCACACACAAACCAAGCTATCATGATTACTTTCACTGTTTGTCAACATTTATTTCTTCTCCCCTTACAGCTCATTGTCTCCCACTTTTGATGGGAGGCAAAGAGTGGCAAGAAGGAAGCCAATCCTGCACTGCAAAGTTACAATTCTATCATGATTGTTTTTTTACCGATTTAAAGGGTAACTATTAAGCCATGGTTGAACACACTGCTGTAAAATATAGTTATTGAGTGGTTTTGCTTCTCAGCTTTTACCTTTTCTCCATAAAATTTCTGCTTGATTGGCCTGGATTCAGTGAAACCTCTCATTAGGGCCCCATGGTTCGTTAGAGCTTAAAGAGGCATCACTGAAAATTGAATTGACTGTGCTGTGATTCTCTAGCTGCTGTGGTTAGTAATCGTCTGATGTGATGCTGTGTCCTTTGCATGCATAAATCTTTCTCAACTCCATACTATATGTTAAGGAGTTAATTTGTTTAATATCTAAGCTCTGAAATGCAGGATCGGTAGAGAAACTCTTTGTACAATGTAAAAGAATATCAACAGGGAATGCATTTCATTCTGAAATGTTTTCAAGAAATTACTATGACGATCTGTACAAAACACCGATTTTCACACTTGGGTTTTCTTCATTATCTTTTGATTTGAGAGATGAGACTCCGACAATTCCTTAGGCTTGCTACTGCCATTAGCCAGATTGATAGTCAGAAGAACAAATGCCATCATGAAAAATCAGTCTTTAAAACTTTTCTCCCCATCCCTCAATAAATGGAGTAATAAAGCATAATTATGTTTTTTTAATCAAAGTTAGAGTCATGTTTGCCAGAGCATGAATGTGATTTGCATATGTAATTCATTGACACTGAAACTGAGTCTGTCCTGATTTGAATCATGAAATGAAATATATGGAAGGGGATGGGCTCTAATTTAAGAAACTAATGACTGAATTGGTGAAAACAGCAACAGCAGAAATGTTTCTGCATGTGCAGCCACAGAGAATCCTACTTGCCTCCTTTCGAGGACAACGATACCTATTAACATGGTTTTTTTGGTGAAACAAGGAGGGGAGCCCATGACATGGGACATGATGGTACAACTAATAATGGACTTTTGATCTGGAGTGATGATGATGATGTGACTATATTTGACCCAGGAACTGGTACCTTTTTGGCCTTCAGCTGAAAATCTGACATTTTGCAAAATATTGTTCTTTTAAATGGCAGTTGTCAGCTTTTTAAACAGGCAGAAGATCATTCTTTCAAGGAACTAGGCCTTCCCTGCCTTGCTATGGAGGGTCAGAGTACCTCCCAGGAACTGGTACCTTTTTGGCCTTCAGCTGAAAATCTGACGTTTTGCAAAATATTGTTCTTTTAAATGGCAGTTGTCAAGCTTTTAAAACAGACAGATCATTCTTTCAAGGAACTAGGCCTTTCCTGCCTTGCTGTGGAGGGAAGAGGAGAAACACAGGATGGCCCTTCCTAGGAGCAGGGAGGAATCTCTTTGGTCCTCTTGTGTGAAAATAAATATTAATTCATTTATTTTGTTGTTTTCATGCATAAATCATCTGCTAATTGCCTGGTAGTGTAAGGCTAATACATGGCTGTAGGTGCACAAGGGAGGTTTTGAGTTAGATGAACATGTTCAAGGAGAGCTTGCAAGCCTCTGCTGTGGGTATCAGTATTGTTTGAATTTGTTATGAGCAAGCCCCAGAAAGGATATTATAGCATTTTTGTTGGTATCACATAAACTTGGGTTTATCTCAAATAATAGAGAGTAAGAAGCAATAATAATCTCCATTTTAATCTATGTACTCTATAAAATGAAACATCACGCAAAATTACTGGGTTTTGTCTCTGAGGAGCTTGATCATGCTGATACAATGACATATTTAATCAGAAGGAATATATTTAATAAGAAGGATTTATGTGTCAAAAACTGCAACTAAATGACACAGGAGCTGCTTAGAGATACGAAGACACAAAATTTACACTTTCTATTCCATTTCTATGAAATGAACATTTAAAGGTCAGGAAGAAAGGCTAGTATTTGCATTTAAATGGAGATATTTTAAGTTGAAATGGTGATTGCTGACCTCTGCCCTGACTCAAGTGGATTTCTGGGTTTTTTTTAGGACTGAGAAAAAGGCACAAAAAAAGAGGTTAAATTACTATAAATCAGTAAAACGGTACAACTAATTTCAGCTTCTGCATTATTACCATCTATTTGCACATATTTGGTCTTCACCAAGTTGTTCCATGCTTTGTGTAGTTTTAAATAATGTTTGGCCTCCAACCATAGCCACTGTAGAGTCTTCTAAAGGGGAATACTTTACAAATTCAAGGAATCTGAGTAAGAAATGCTAAGGGAAAGTGCCAATCCACATGTTGAAGCTCCTTGTTTTCACAGAGCTGACACATTTCTCAGTGTGTGCATGAGACTTGAGAAGTTTATGCTGTTGCTAGGTCTGAGGTTCAGCCCAACATGCACTTGAGAGAGTTATAACATTTTCTTTGTGCACTGGTGGTGCACAAAGTGATGTTCCAGCTTTGGAGCTACACCAAAGCGTCTCAAGGATCCAGGTTTGATGGGAAGCACATTTTTCTTTCTGCCTACTTGGTGTTGGTGGGTGGGGTGTTGATGGTCTGTACTCAGCTCTGTGTTCCACTCTGCAGCAAGTGGTGCTTTACTGCCCTGTGTGCTCAGGAGCTGAGGCCTGTTCCTCACATTATCTTGCATTGAGGTAAAATACTAAGAGTAAAGGTTGTTTTTCCCATTCTCCTCTTGTTCTGTGAGAGATGTAGGCTAGACAAAAGGTGAAGATACAGCTGTGGCTTCTCTGTGGGTCCCAGCTTGGGCCAGGCTGTGTAAATACAGAAGTCACAATCCTGAGATTCAGGATTCACTGTTCTGGTGCTGACACCTGTTCTGTGCCAGCACTTCAGGTAAGACTCAACTCGGTCTGTGTACCAAGTTCTTGAGGGAGTTTTCACTTTTTGTCACACCACTTAAAAGTGTGTGCAGAAAAAATGCCATTGTACCTTCTGAGACCTGCCTCTGAAATGTCACCTGCATCATCTTCTGAGCTGTCAAGAGTGGCAGGAAAACTTTCCCTTATTTGTTAAAGAGCCTCCTTGCAGCAGGGGTTTGCTGTGCTGGAAGTAGCACAGTAGATGGGAGAGACATGTGGAAAATGCACAACCTGAGAGAGAGTTAAAAGATGCTAATATTTAAAAAGTAGCCTGCTATTCTTAAAACTTTGATAAGTTACAATTCTATGTTCATGCAGTATATACTATACTGTAGGTAATCTCTGTAACTAGGTAGCATTTAGATTACCTGCATATTAACTCTTTTTAAACACAGGCTATATATTTCAAATATGCTAGAGAAAGGAGATTGAGTAGTTTCTGATATTTCACTGCTGACATCTTCCTGAAAAAATCTAGTGTTAAAACCACATGGTTGTGACTTGTTTTTATAATTCTGAAGTATGAAATACTCTTATGAACTATTTGGAGCTACCAGTCCAGACTGGCACCTGCACATAAGTCAGAGAACTGGAGAAAAAAAAACACAGCAGGAAAAGTTTTTATTACCCCTTGGTAATGATAATATCTTAAGACTTACTGGTAATAAAATTTTCAGCTAGAAATATGAGGTTTTAATTGATCCTGCCCTTTTAATAAATCATGTCCAAGCTTAAAGATTTTTGTTCCCACGGACTTGAGTAGGGGTGAAGGGTCAGCTCTCCTTGTAACTGCTCACTTCTTGAAAAAAGAAGAACAACTCCTTTGCTCAGCCCTCAGTTACGGGCAAAACAAGATACTGAATTTCTAGTTTCATCTGTGCTTTCTCATGAGTGACTTCCAAAGCTGCCAGGTGACTCCTGTTTTTTTTTCTGAGAACACTGCATTGCGGTATATTTTGGTCTTGAGGTGTCAATACAGTTTTTAAGTCAGAAACACACTTTATTTTTTCAACATGACTTCTAGAGTCTTGCTGCTCTGGGAGAAGTGTTTCTTGCCTCATGTTGTTTCTGAATTATTAATCATATCAGTTATGATTAATACAGATCAGGGATCTTCATTTTCTGATGTCAGTTTTGTCGTGAGCACCCCATCTCCCCATCATGGACTTTTTCTTTTCTTATTAATGCTGAGAGATGCCAGAGCTCATGGCTGAGCAGTCAAATAACTGAAAGTTCACAGCTTCCTGCAGTTGCATTCCCTAGTGTCAGAATTCTGCCTGAAGAGATGCTGCTTGAGTGCTGGTAGGAATGTTTTGAAAACTAATGAGTTTACTTTGCATGTGTGGACCATGACATCTCTATGTAAATACAGTGATTATTTGATCTTCAGCTGTAAAAGGAGTCAATATGCAAAAGAAACGTAGAATATGTTGATAAATATATTTGAAATCTGCCACCTTTATTTTATCAAAGATTTGTCATATTTTTTGATACCTGTTGGCTTTTGGGGTGATACAGAAAAAGGTACATGTTTCTGCTGGTCAACCATCCATCATGTTAGCAGCTGGAGCCAGCATAAGTGTTCTTGCATGAGTAAGATTGGCATCTCTTGAACAAAAACTTTTCAAATTTTGGGTATCCAACACTCACTGTTGACCTCGGGCTTAATCATTGGAAGGGTTTTTCTGGATGGTGTGTGTATTAAACTGTCGGTGTGTATGTAGACCAACATCTTCACCTTAATTGTGTTACAGGAGGTTACATGGTTCTTTCTAAACAGGATGTGCTTGTAGACCTAAAATCTCTATCTAGGAAAGCATATTTCATATGTAGACATGAACACATCAATATTTCACTGTCAGGAAGTAACAACTTACCCTGTTTTAGCTGAGGAAGGTGAGACTGTTTAAAACCCAAGATTGTTAGTATAGAAGCTTCTAAATTCAGGGCTCATTAATCAATTTTACAATCAGAGCAGCAAAAATAAAAAGTGTATCATCTAGAGCTGTGATTATTTCCATCAACGATAGCAGTTTAAAATGTGACTTGTGTAACTAAGGTAGTAAGTAGGAAATTAAAAGAAGAAAAAAATTCCCCCAAGACTATAATATTTTAAATTGGAGGTGATATAACAAGTGGGAAGCAGACAGGAAAACTTCTTGCTTTTTGCAGAGTGAAGAGTGAACTTTTGACATGCTGACTTAGAGTCCTCATCTGAATTTGCCTAATTTGAGATACTTTAGCTTCATATCTTCTGACATTGACCCAGGACCCAGTTACTTCCAGCCAAATTCACGAGTCACAGGAATCCTTCTATTTATCTCAGCCAAACCCATTTTTTACAAGCTGCACTAGCATTTCACATTTCTACTGGGGACATTTGTAAGGGGAAGAAAATAAATTAAGCAATAAAAGCAAGAAGATTATTGTCAGGAAAGTGGAACAGCAAAAGAGGAAAAGTAATTTAAACAAAAGAAGGAAAAGCCAGCTAGGAATTATTTATGTTTTCTCTGGTCTACTTTCATTAATGTGGAAACCAACTTGCTGAAGGAATGAGAACCTCCTGTGTTAGTCTATGGAGAGAAGAAATAGCAGAAAACATTTGCAGTGCTGTGAACCTGGTCTTGCTGGTTTTGTTTTGATTTCCCTTAGTGCTAATAGCTCAGAAAACAGCAATAAAGCTGGACTGTCTGCTGCCACATCTTATTAAACACTCTGTGTTGATCCAACCTGAATGAGGTGGCTGGGCAAGGCAGCTTCTGACACCCTCCAGAGTACAAAAGGGACCAACAACCTTCTTAGTTTTATGAAAACAACCCAAAGAAATAGTGAATTGTTTTTTCTTGGTATCATATGGAAACAGCAAGGCAGGAAAAGAGATTCTCAGTTAGTTTAACATGGGAAGCAGATCAGACATTGCTACCAAAAGGCTCCTCGGCCACTGTTCACAGAGCTCCCCAGGTCCTGAGATTGTGTTTTCAGGACAACCATTCTCTATCATGCACTTTTGAATGGTGTATTTTATATTAAAAAACTGTTTAATACTAATGGAGATCCTGATTGTTTGTGTGTCTTTAAGTGGCATTTTGGAAAACAGATGAAGTTCAAATTGGGCCACATTGACACAGTGAATCTGCCATGACTTACCAAACATTAGTGAAGTCACTGACCTTAACTTTTGCATATGTGATCCTGTTGAGGTTTTAAGGTTTCTATAAATCTTTCTTAAATAACTTTCTATTGTCCAGTACTTAAATATTCCCAAGACTGAGAAAAGTTTGGTTAGGTGCAACATTCCTGTAGTTGCATAAACACATACACCATCTGGAGCCAACAGCACAAACATGGCAGGCTGCATGCTTGGCTGTGTAATGATGCAAAATCTCATGATCTTCTTTGTAGTGATGTTTGGAAACCATAAATATAACAGAACATAAAGCTGTCACAGTACATGATAGTGGCAGCCTACTGAGAAGATAATCTTCCTGCAATTAAGGTTGTTCATAGTGGGTTTTGACCTGTAAGTTATTGTAAATTGAAGATGCAGCAGCAATAGACACATCAAATACCCAGGTCTCCATCTGCCCTAAGATGCATATGCCAGGCAGTCACTTTCACAATTACAAACACTGTAGAGGTCTCATTTGCTTGGATATATATATTTTTTTTTTGTTACCTTTGTATAGACGTGATTTCTGTGGAAGAATAGACTTGTACTGTCAAAATAAACCACTGCAAAAATGAGTCCTCTACCCTCAGCTGACTTGCAGAAACTCTAGCTGAGAAACTCTAGCTCATCTTCACAGCCTTGTACTTTTAAAATTTATTTCAGAAGTTTTTAACACAGCTTACAAATGAAAAGGTAAATATACAGAGATGTGTATAATGACACATTAAGGTGACAATTTCTCCCTGGTTCATGACTTCATTGTGTGATGTAAAGAATAATTTGTTAAAATTTAGTCTGACAAAGTTGTCGTGTCTGTCCTTTTTATGTTTCTTTTCTGCCAATGAAAATACTGCCACATGAACAGTGTCAGTCATCAAATAGTACCAGGATAGGCTTCCTTATGAATTTTGGCTGTCAGCAGCATGTATGGAGCAGAACACAGAATGGTTTCAAATTCCCTCAGCCCCCACACATTACTCAACAGGAGAATAGGTCTTGATCCTTTCCCCCTTTATTTTAAATAATATTTTTCCCAATACATGCTAGATCTTTATAGATTTTTTTTTTTTAGATTTGCTTATGATACAAGATCCTGATGTGGTCACATGTTCTGTACAGGATTTTCCTGTGCATGGCCTAAATTTTGATTTAGGAGCTAGTAACTTGGAAGGAATATATAAGAATACAGTTGGCAATTAATGTTTAATGTCATAAAAAACTTTGCTATAACCCCTTTTGCATGAACTTGCAAGAAGAATGACAGACACTAAAGAGAAGATTTAATTAGATGTCAGCTTTGATAAACTAATTTGTTTAGAGACGTATCTGGCAAAAAGTTGGACTGCACTGCAGGTTCCTGTTTGTATCTGACAATTTACATAGGGCTGCCTTCATCTGCTCTCCCTTCCTGATCTGATTTCTGTCTGTGGTCCATCTCATTCCTGTAGCAGGCATTAGAGCACAGACAGAGGCCTTAACGTCTGTTGTCTTCACCTTTCAACTGATTTCAAGGAACCAGACTTGCATGGAAAAGCTACTTGCCCTGGACATCTGCTGCTTGCTAATTGATTTAGTTTAAGCAGCAACATCCTGATCTGCCTGGATAGATAGTGAAAATATCCATGGGGCTGCTGGTGATTGTGGCAGGGGTGAAAGGAATTTGAATATGCAAGAGAGAATCCTGACAGGGATTCCCAATGCTGAGAAGGCCATCAAAAGCAGTGAAATTTTATCTTATTTGGAGCCTGTGGCTACAAAAGTGGGTCGCGCTTGAAAAAATATGTAGGTGTACCATATACTTTGTCAGCTAGAACAGAAAATGTCCTGCCTTACTTAGACCCCTTTCAAAACCAACTAAGTTAAACAGGACCTGAGGATATGAACCATAAACTAGAAAAGGTCCGTGACCTCTTTCATCCTGCTTGACCAGAAAGAGCTGCCCTGTCTCTGAGGTTGTGCCAATCATACTTTCTCATTTCAGCTTTGCATTGTGTTAAATGTTGTTCTAATTAAAAATAAATGGGCAAAATTACTCCTTAGAAGTGGTATCCCAGGAACAGAATTCTTCAGGGTATTTTGCTAAACTTAGGCTTGTTTTCATCAATTTTGCTGACAGACCTGGAGGATAGGTGTCAATTCTGTGATCTCAGTTATGTGTGTTAAAGCTAAAGGAATAGTTAAAAGGTTACAGCCAAAATTGACCTTGAAGTCGTTTGATGTTCAAATCTTTCATGTGTTGACAGGCCTGCTTAAGTGAAGGGTGCTACTTCAGCAGGAGTTTTCCACTTCTGTCTAATGCTCACCACCTTTAAAAATCTCATATTCAGATTGGAATTTAGGGGGTTGTTGCCTTTTAGTTTCTGGATAAGCCAAACTGGATCCCCCATAATAGTCCATTGATCCATTCCCAACGAATACACATTTTAAAGCTGGAATAGATGGTTACATTATTATCAGGAGAAGTTTGTTGTCCAGTATTGGTACATTTTCCCTCAGTAGATGTGTGAGTAGTGCTTCCATCTATAGGTGATTAGTTAATTTTTATTAGGCCTAAATGTTATGGCTCTTTGTTGAGCCCATTCCACCAAATAATATATACCCTCAGATAAACCTGAATGCCTCATTTTGTCCTTTCCATTGGTAGCCTTCACAGTATGGAAATGGTTAACCCCTAGGAATGTTTAATCATTCCTTAGCCAAGGAATGGATGGAATTTATTCAAGATGCAGTGTTCTGTATGGGTCTTGTGATACACTGAAGTATGTCAGAAATGTCCAGCATTTCAACAAGCAGGGAACTGAGCAATGGGATTAATTCCTGTCACTCTTCTTTGTTCCCTACCTCCATCACCAGTGGGAGAAAGGTGCAGGGACGAGAATTCTGTTTCTGCAGGGTCTTGTGCTGCTTTTCCTTAGTGTGCATGAGCTGCTCCATCCCTAATTATGTGCTAGGTTTGGTGTGCAGTTATGAACTTGATACTTTTGTCATGGCAAACTTGTGCTAACCCTGCCTTTTTTGTTTGTTTGTTTGGGGGTTTTTTGCCTTATTTTGTAGCTTAGCCTTGCCAGCCCACAGTCTTTGGGTTTTTTTCTTTCTAAATCCCTGAAGTTTGTCTCCATCATTTGTGGGAGTCAGCATGGTATAGCGGTTAGGTAATAAATCTGGGTTTCTGGCTCAGATTTCTCACATGATTTTGATAAATCATTTACTCTTATTGCCTAAATTATGAAGCAAAAAGAGGTAATATTTACTTACCTCAGAAACACTGTAAAGTTAAAATGCTTGAAAGCTCTTTCACCTATTTCTCTGGCTAGTAATGTCTTTTGTCTTTGTGGTGTTTTTGCTTCCATACCGAACTTTGTCTTTGGTGTCTTTTTTCCCCCCACTTTTTTCCCTCAGTGGCCACTACCCATTTTCTACCACAGTTACTATCTCTGCAGTGGAGGGTTACAGTCTGTAGCTTGTGATCTGTCACTGTATGGGTCATCCTGAAATCCTTATCTTTGAAAGTCTTGTTGAATCTTTTATTATGCTGCAATTCTTTGGTGGCTTTTTTATGTCCAAACTTTGCAAAACTGTGGCCTTGTAGTGTGTTTCTGCATTGTTAGTTTTCAGTTAAGTTCTCATATAAAGGTTCAAAGCCACAATGCCCTTTCATATATTCTGCTTGTGCTTTTTTCTTTCACTTAACCTTTCTATATTGGTTTAAAAAACATCTCTAGGAAATTGCACTATATTGTCTGTTAGGGAACAGTGAGTTGTTCAGTAGTAATTACCTCCTTACAAATACACCTGTATTTTTAAACAAAGCAAAACCTTTTAAGTTTTGAGGCAGAGTAGAAGTGCCTGAACAACTGAGCTACTTCAATACAACTGTTTGTGCAGTTGTATCATCAGTGAATGCACATTTTATGTTCCACCATGAGTGCCTGTCTCAGGGATTATGTAAAAGACAGATGGAAAAACAATTGTATTGAAATATGCTTGAAAGTTGACTACTATTGTTCTTTTTGTTTCCATATATATTTTGCATGATAGATTTTTAAAACAACAAATCCATAAAGTTTGGGCTTTTTTTGTTCAACTTCCTTGGACATGAACTACCATCTTTTGAAGATGTTTTGAAGTAAATCTGGGTCTCTTCTCTATATTAATTTTTGTACTGATGAAACATTACAAATATTTGTAAGTTTTAAGGAGGTTATTCTATACTTTTAATGAAGTTATGCCTATTTAAAATGTACTAATGATATTTGTCAGGATTGCAGGTGAAAACAGTCTCGTCCCTGGTCACTCAGGGATGTACAGCCATGCCATTACTGTGAAATATGCTGTCTGGTTTTTGGTGGTTTTTTTCGTCTCTCCCCACTGCTGGAAAACTTCAGACTTCTATTTTTTTGGCCTGCACTCCATACTCTCCCTGATAGAACTTGGAGAAATGTTTACTTCAAATCCAGATCCTGTCAGGAGTTGCAGGCTTAATCAACAGACCCCATGAGAGATTACTGGAAAAGGGATTTAAGCTCTCAAATTCTAGACATTTTCTGCAATCCTTCGACTTCCAGGACATGTGGTGGAGCCTCTTAACCCCAGTTCTCTCCATCTCTCTGCCTCAGAGGCGTTGGGATTTAGTTTGACATACCTTACAATCTCAAAGGGTTTTGAATCTCACAGAGCAGATTCAGACCTACAGAGCACGGAATAATGGTAGGTGCTTTTATTTTTAGCAACAGGTCTGTTCAGAGGTGGTTCATTTAATGATCCTGTCTCTGGCTGGAGTTCCTGTTCCTCTGTAACTCTCCCACAGCGAGGAAGTCTGGTAGTTTGGCATTTGGAAGCTAAATCAATAGCGTACATTCAGGAGGATAGAGATCTGCAAGCATTAGTGGGAGCAGTTCTTGCTCCCATGCCACTAACTCTTGTGCCTGAAACACTGAGTGAGAGACACTTGCTTGAACTGAAGTGTATGTGGGAGTTCAGTGCTCGTAGTTAGTCCCCCTTCTGTAGTGTTAACTCTAAGGTATCAATTAGAATAATGATTATGCTGTTTAAACAGCACCTGTTTTTTTCTTTTTTTCCTATTTTGAATTGGCACTTTAAAAGCCAGTGATCAAGTTATTGCTTTATTAATGTAGATTTGGTGAATATACTAACTAATGACTTCAGAATTTGATGTGACGTGAATGTTCTATTAATGCAGAGGAAAAATTAGGCTATCATCCCTGTCAAGCAAGAAACAAAGGGATGATAAATGGGGTGAATAGTTATCCTAGCTCCATGCAGCTTCACGCAACTTTGAGGTACCACCCTGAAATTATCATTTGAAGAGTTATTTGTAGAATGAAAAAAAGAATGAAATGAGGCAGCACTTGCCATGTGTTAGATCTCTGAATGACAGTGTAATGGGCCTTTCCTGGGCACACAGGACAGGGAAGTCATCTTGTTTCAACTTCAGCATCCATCACTGGTGGTAACTGCAGTGCAGCGTTGCAAATGAGAGTTAATGTCGCAGTTTTCAGTAAACTTGAGCTTTGTCTTGCTGGTTTTTTTGTCATTTAAAAGGCAGTAGATTCCCCCACAATGAAATTGCATCTGCCAAGTGTTAGGGAGCTGTTCTGTAGCATCTGCAGCATTGTGCCAAGGACTGCCTTAAGGTCTTCCCTCCTTCAGGTACCCTTTAATAGAATGAATACTGCAACCATTTGTTTCAGAGGTATATTCCTCTAAAAGGTTTCTTTATTGATTTTTTTTTTCAGTGTTCCCTTTCTGTAATTTCTGTGGAGTTTAATTATTAGTTCCAGGTATTCTGATTGAAACCCAGACTATAAGAAATGGTGGTTTAAATTGAGACTTGTCTTTTGAAGTGCTGTAGAATAGTTTTAATATAGTTGCTATAATGTATGTTTTTCTGTTTACACTATTGGGTAAATGAGACAAAAAGGAGAGCTTCTGTCTGAATTTTTGTGTATGAAGCCAGAGTCCCAGAGCAAATGTCTGTGTGATTAAAGTGGTATTGAAGCATTATTAAAAAGCTGTAATTTCAAATATTTTATGCTTTGTTTCACATATAGTGCATCTACAGTGAAGATTAGTTTCTTAATGTAATTCTGGTGCTTACACTCTGCTGAAGTCAAAGAAACTTTTCACTGGTCCCTTTTGGCTTTGGATCAAGCTCTTGGTTTAAAGTATTGATTAAAAGAGAAACTCAATCTGAATGGAAAGCCAAGATAATTGATACAACAAATGTGGTGAATTAGAAAAAAGAAAAAAAAAAAACAAACACCAAAAAAGTAGCTCCCAGAAGAGGACATCCACAAATGTAATTTATTCCTTTGATTTGACAAACCTGGTTCCAGGTGCTTATTTAAAAAGCATCTAAGTAGTGATTTTGTCTGCTTGGTTTTCTCCTGTTTATTATTTTCCTAATAACTCTGCCATTTAATATATTTTGTTTTCCTAGTATTTATTAGATTGCCATGCAGTAAAAATACCATCAGAATAGACTTAATTAAGGGCTGCTGCAGCTGCTGAATCTTTGAAGACAATATACTGTAGCAGTGAAGATTGTCAACCACCCCAATAAAAGATGATGTGCCCACTGGGAGAACTAATATTGTCACTTAAAATCTGGTAGCCTAGGAGGGAAAATCAGAATGGTTCAAAGTGTCTGTTGTATTCCTGTCTTTCCTAAATCACAGTCCTCAACAATACAAATGCATGTTTAAAAGGAAAAGGGAATGCAGAATGGAGTAGCTTCTCAAACAGCTCCCTGAGGTCTGCCATATCTAAATACTGTGAATGAAAACTGCTGAATTAAATTCATGCAGTCTGTTCAACAAATCATATGCTTATAATACCTGGGTTTTTATAGCCTTGGGAGAATTATGCAGCAGAGAAAACAACTCAAAAAATAATGTAAATCCAGGAAACATCACAAAACTTTGCTGTGCAAGCATATGTTTCAAGTCACGTTGATTGGACAGACCAATAATTGTCGTTTAGAAACCAAATTACTTACTGAGTAAGTAATGTTTTTTATACCCCTTAAGGTGACTGACATTTCAGCCATCCAGGCTAGTAAACTAAAAGGAAATTTGAAGGACACCTAAAACTGAAGTCTAGGTGGAAAGAAGAATAATGTGTGTATCATTTCTGCAGCCCTGCCCTCTGGGGATACGGTCAGGTTTTGATCTACAGACATAAATTCAGAAGAGAAGGATGCATTTTAGGGATGTACTCTTGATGATGGTTAGCCCTCCCTCTCTTACACAACACAGCCTTTTCCCTGTGTACCTTTTTCCTTTGGCAGATCTACTATGTCAGGAAAATCTATAACCCTTTTGACAGGAAAGCAGAGTGCTGCTGAATCGATCACTTCATTAGGCTGCAGGTGAGACTCCTTCCTTAACACACCAAGGCCAAATGATTCCTGACCTGGTCTTCAGGTAGGGAGGAAGCTTTGAAAATTTGCAGTGTGCAGAGAAAGTGTCTGTAAAGCAGAAGACCTTGTATTTTGGCTTTTCCTTAGGCCAGCTGTTCCACTGGTGAAATTAACATGGTAGGGAAGTAATTAGAAGACAAAGAGAAGGAGGAGTTCTGTATCCTTACCCATTGGTTTAGTCATGCACAAATCACAGTGCATATCTTCAAAATGCAGTTCATAGTCTTAAAGTTCAGTCCTGCTCCTGGGAAGGGCCAATGTGAGATGCTGTTTTACTCTAAGTATATGCTTTACGAATTATGACACCCATCACTGAAGGGTGGTCCTAGTGTCCTACAGAAACAGCCACATTTTGTCTTCATGAAGACACAATCATGTTCTCCCAACAAGATAAAATGGAATCTAAGACAGGTTTAGTTTACTTTCCTTAACCTTCTTTCCAAAGGAAGAAGGAAAATATGTGCCTGGGGTAGACATAAGGAAGGGAAAGCAGTTAATCTTTTTCCTGAGAGAGCTTGTTCTCATTATCTAATGTGTCTGTAAAAGGGGGATTTTGCTCCCTTTTTGATACCCGACATTTGATGGCTTTAATTTCTCAATACTCTGTTGCAACCTTTGGACCCCAGGTTCTGCTTTCTAAACAAGCACAAATACACTAAAAAATAAAGATTAATAGTACTTTTTCTATTCAGAAGTTGAGGTAAGATCACTTTTCAAAAGATTTGTGTTTTTAAATGCTGTTGTGTATGTTTGCTGGGTGTTAGATGTTTTGTCATTTCATCTGATCAATTACATTTCAGAATCATAGCCAGAGAAGATGTATTCTATTATTAGTCAAGTATTTAAAAAAACCCACATTTCTTTCAGTCTGAGTTTTTCTGCCCTCACTGAAAATTTTGGAAATTCTGTTATATAAGTCTGTGATTTTAGGCAGAGCTGCTCAAGAATTTTCTAGTGTCAATTTTTTTTTCTCTTTAGAGGTCACCAGTTCTTCAAAAGAGAAAAATTAAAAAAAAAAATAATTCATATGCAGCTGATGGACTGGAATTAGTAATTGAGATGTTATTATTCTGTTGCCTTCTTTCAAAGGTTTAATAATTTCTTCATTTTCTACCTGTTCATAGTATTGATTGGTGAATCAGGTATGTTTCCCTGAGTCTTTGCAGTTAAAATTTCAGTGGTCCTTGAACAAGGAAGAAAGTATATTCAGCAATAAACTGTGGAAAAATTCCTGATAGATAAATCAACTTAGAAATTACTTTGCTTTTCTTCATATCAACTTATCTATGCTAAAGAAGTAGTTTATTCAAGAATGAATGTGTGAAGCTTTGATACATGATCAAAATTTTATATTTCTGATTTTCCTTTGCTGTTATTTTATTTTTACTAGGGAATAAAAGTGTCTCTGAGCATTCCCCATAATGCTTTTGGATGGAAGACCAATGAAAGTGTGTCTAATAAATTAAAAAATAAGTTTCATTCCTGAATTCAAAGGGGAGTTTAATGAGTTTTTCACATAGTAAACTGTAGTGGGTTTTTTACGAACAGGCCTACCATGCTTGTGGTGAAAGCTATGTAAATTACAACGATGCATATTTATTCATGTACTTCTTGTGGGAATATATTTAGGGACCTATAAGCATATATCAGAATTTGTTACAGGGAAGGGAACTTTTGAGGAAGGCTTATTATCCCAGGAGTGGAATTAAGGTGAAATTAACAAGTAATTGAAGTTATCTTTGATCATGATTTTTCATTCCCTTTTTTTCCTTGCTCTAAGGAAGTGAATATTTTTGATGTTCAGTAGAGCAGTACAATGCAGCACAGAGAGGCATAATGCTGAATTTTCATAATAATGTTTGTAATGCAAATGAGGGACACTTCAAAAACAGGTTGATTAGCATTTCTTAATAAATTGCCAGTCTCCTCCTTTTTTCTTCATTAATTCTCTCAGCAGATTACATAGCTAGATTTTAGCATTAGTGAATGTGAAGTGTGCAGTGGCTTCTTGTGATATAATTATTTGGTGGCTCTAAATAGTTTCAGATTGTGCGTTTACAGCACTTCCTCCAGCACTAAAGCACTACGGTGAATTAATGAGCTGCTTGTCACCTCTGGGACCTTTCCTTTGAAATCCAGTCTGGCTTCATGTGAACTGATACCATTGCAGGCCAGCAGCTGGGAAAAGGTTAGAAAATGAATGAGCTCCAGGGACATTGCTGAACTTCCACGGGAGCATATATTTACTTTAGTGCTGTTTTTTGGAGATCAAACCTGGGGAAATGCAGAGCTGCTTGCAGTGCCTCCCACTGGGCACATCAGCCAGCCAGAGTGTTCCCCATGGTGTGGCTCTTGCTGGTGTGCTGTGCTCTCCTCTCCCTTCCTTCCCTAGGTCCTGCAAGGGAGGTGTTGGCAACACAGCCCCTTGAGCAAACAAGCAGCTTCTCTTTCCTATGTATCATTCAAGTTTCTTCCTAAATGTTTTTGTTGTCTTTTTGATTACCAAAGACTCCTCTTTTTCCCTCTTATCCTTTATTTTCTTTTTAAAATAATTTATTCTCTTCCTTATCTTCCAAATCTTGCTTTTGCTGTTTGTGCTTTTTAGTGAGTGTTTTTTAGCCTCCTTTTCCTCTCTTGTTTCCCACTGGGAGACCCAACAAGCGATCTCCCCTGCCAGACACCTATGAGGAGCTATCTGCTGCCCTTTTTTGTTCTCATTAGAGAGACTTCAGAGAATGAAATGCTCATTGTGCTGCTTTGATTTTAGAGGAGAAACAGGGGTGGCATTGTGTGAGCTTTCAGTTCAGAGCATCAGTTGGTGAGCATAAGTGCCTGTCCAGTTTTGATTCCAGTTGAGCATCGCGCTGCTGGTCAAATTACTTTTCCTGACTGCTCAAGGCAACAACAAACTGAGTTTTCAGGGACTGTGTTTAAATGATATGTGCAACTTGTGATAAGCATTCAGATTGCACAGCTGAACTTGGAAATTTAAAAGCTGTGGAATAGAATCACAGATTCATAGAACAATCTGGGTTGTAGCATCGCGCTGCTGGTCAAATTACTTTTCCTGACTGCTCAAGGCAACAACAAACTGAGTTTTCAGGGACTGTGTTTAAATGATATGTGCAACTTGTGATAAGCATTCAGATTGCACAGCTGAACTTGGAAATTTAAAAGCTGTGGAATAGAATCATAGATTCATAGAACAATCTGGGTTGGAAGGGACCTTTAAAGGTCACAAAGCTCAGCCCTCTGCAGGGGACATCTTCAACCAGATTAGTTGCTCAGAGGACAAGCTGCAACTCCTGAATGTCCCTGGAGAAGCTCTGAGTTAGGGATACTTTCTAATTGCTCTAATTTTTGGGTCTTCTTGCTAGTGGTTTCCAGCATGGGGCTGGATGGCTGTGATCACACTCTGTAACAACATAACTCAATGTTGCTGCTTCTAAGATTCTACACAAGTTTTTGTGGATTTTTTTCTCCAAATAGAAATGTAGAAATAATGTGTAACACTTCCTCTCATTAAGATGATTCTGGAGTCTTGTCTTTATTAGTAAATTGTCTTGGCAATCTTCTTCCTTTAGTGTGTGTTGATTTTGATGAGGTAGTTCATCAAAAGTCTGTTGTAAGCCATTTCATGAGCCTTCTGTCATTTTAGCTGGTTGTAGTTTGCCACTGAGCAGTCAAGCCAGGGCTGGAAGCTCTGTTCTCGATTTCCCTTCCTATACTGCAGGAATGTCCTGTGTTGCTCTCCTTTCTCAGTAACAGAAATTAACTTAAATTTAACATTTAGGATAAACCCATTGTTTGCACTATTGATGATTACTTAAGCTCTTTGCTTTTGATTTTGTGTGGGATCTTAACTATTTTAAAAAGAAATACAGTTCCAAGAAGCTGTGTAGTTACAATGTAGTTACAATGATGACTTTTGCTGTCCTGTCCTTTTTTACTGGATTTGAGAAGAGAGGGAGATGTATTATTTAAAAAATACTGTTGCTTAATGAATTGAGTGAAAGGAAACTTATTTGTAGAATTACCTTAATTCAAGAAAAATGTTGCTTTATTTTTTTCCCCTTCCCTTTATGATTTGAATTGGAACCACAGCAAAACATTACTGTTGCTTAATGAATTGAGTGAAAGGAAACTTATTTGTAGAATTACCTTCATTTCAAGAAAAATGTTGCTTTATTTTTCCCCTTCCCTTTAGGATTTGAATTGGAACCACAGCAAAACAGGATTTGGAAGGGACTTCTGGAGATCACTTGGTCTCTTTATTGGAGGAATTAGATCTGATTATTCAGGACATTACCGAGCTCAGCCTCAATTTTTATCTCCAACAAGATTCCACCACTTCTTTGAGTGATCTTTTCCAAAGTTCAGTTGTTCACATTGGAATATTTCCCCCCTATATTCATCTGTACTTTCCCCTGCAGCAACTTGTGCCCATTACCTAAGTTTTGTAAAAATACATCCTGATGGGAAGAGTACCTTTGCTTTCTCCATATGTACATTTTATTAGGTAGTAGAAGTTATAACTACATTTTCTGAGTCTTTTCTTCTCCAGCCCAGTTCCTAAAACTTTTCTTCATATGAGTAGTTCTCCAATTCTCTAATCATCCTGGTTGCCCTTCACTGGACCCTGTCCAATTTTTCAGAGTCTCTCTTGAAAAGGTGAGGGTACCAAAGCCAGACAGTCATTCCAGGAATGACATAACATGCTGAACAGAGTACAGAAATCACACCCCTTGGCCTGCTGTGGTCTAGGACAGGGTAGCCTTTGTTGCCTCAAAGGCGCCCTGCTGACTCACATCCATCTTGCTGCCTGCCAGGGCCCCCAGGTTTTTTACAGCAGAGCTATTTCATTGGCTCATTTTGTCCATGTTGTACAGCTGGTCCCTAACTCAGCCCTGCTCTACAACTCCAGGCATCACCAGCCTGGAGCTGGAGTGGTGTTGGGTCATGACTCTTGAAATGGGAGGTGCTGGGAGGGAATGACTTAAACTGTGAGTGTTCTGGAGGAAGGCCAGGATGTGCACACCCACACAACCCCTTCTCTGCAGTGCTGGGATACTAATGAAGGGAACTGGTGGTTTAATTTCTTTATGCCTACAGGAGCAATCTGGTTTTTGATCATAAAGTAATTGTAAGAGTATGAACTGCTGCTGTGTTACTTCAAAATGCCTGCCTGGCCTCAGACACTCCTGGAAGGGCTGTAGGAACTTGCCAGGCTGCCTGGCTTTTTCCTCTCACTTTTGCAAGATGACCTGCTCTCTTTGCCTGTCCTCCAAGCCAGGCATTGAGCTCCCAGCTCCAAATCTAGAGACAGAGGCTGTGTGAGCATGACCCTTCTGAGCAGGGCCCAAGGACTCAGTGAAATGTTTTCCAGGCCCACTTGGACTGGAGCACCAAGTAATCTCCAGTCTGTTGAGAAAGACCTGTCATATTTGTCACAGTGCCTTACTAGCATGGCAAAAGAGGGGAGGAGGCGAGAGGATGCACTGCACAGCCTCCCCAACCACCCAGTGTGGCTTGGAACATAGGCAGCAAACTCAGTCTTTATGCAGCTCTGTCAGCCATTATGTTACAGATTTACTGCCAAAATTCTGATCATTTACTGAGCTGACAATTGAATTCATTTGTTCCCTGGGAAATGGGGCTGTGCTGCCTGCCATGTTAAGGTGAAACAGCTGGAAGAACTGTGGGAGGATAAGCTGGCTCAGAGCATGAGGCTGGGATGGGAGGACTGCCCAACCACAACACACATTGCTGGCTAAGATGGAGTGGTGATGGAGCTTCTGCTCCTTCTTGTCCTCTTACCCAAAACCTAATGACTTGATGTGTTGTCAGGTAGTCTGGACAGCTTTGCAAGAGGGGCTAAGAAACCAAAAAGCTATTATTGATTGTGAAGGACTTTATACCTGAACTACTTTGAGAATCTGAGGCTCTTTCGATGCCTTGTATCACTTGAAGCAGTTACATGGGACTCCTGATAGATGGATGATGCAGGACCAACCTCTCTGTTAAGCCTGTGGGCTATTTGTATGATTGGATTAGGTCAGTTCTAATCAGATCTTTTCCCCTATCACAAGCCAGACTCAATACAATGTAATCAGAGAACAGCAGCAAGAATGCTAGCATGGCTCATTCTAATAAAGTGAAAAATCAACTTCACTTTTTCTTGGGTTGTCGCAGTAATTTATTTTAGCAATTAAAATTTAATTCAGTCAGAAATATGCTATAAAGGCATGATAGCGTTGCTAAGAGCCAGAGCTAGGAAGCTTTCCTGCCTTGCCTTAGAGCCCGTGGCAAACCAAGAGATGATCAGCATGGAGTCTGACACATTGAGAGGCACTCAATACATTCAACGTCTGCATTCTTATTAGGTGTTCCAAACTTGACTCCCAATGAAATTTTATATTTATGGAGGGAAATCAAAACAAGTATGGCAAGTTTTAATTTAGGCTTGAGAGGACAATAGCTTAGCCAGTTAATTAGCATTCACCTTCAGAAATGGTTTCTTTGAGTGGCTTATTTTATAGAAATCTTCAATGAATAAAGAAAAACAGATACTGTTTCTCTGGTAACAAGTAAAGCGCAATGCCCTGTTTCAGTAATGGTGCAGAAGCAAACCTTTTTTCCCATCACTTTAAGTTTCCAATTACTTTTCCTTCTCTTATTCCTTCATTCTTAACTTAAAACATATTCAAAATTGTGCTCACATTGTTTGATGAAGGTGAAATTTCAGGAAGTTAATATTCGGAAACAGGACTAATTTGATTTATGTTACCTGTCCTCCTGGGAGCATTGCTTTGCTTCCAGGTATAAAGACTAAGGAAAGTCAATCAGTTCCCATATATTCCCACTATTACACCTCCTGTATCTGACACTGCAAGAGAGTTTGGCCCAAGACCTAAGGGAGTGTGCCTTTTGCAGGGCTGTGACTGGTGGGAAGGAGAAGACAGATGTTGTCATATTCTGATCATAAAACCGAAAAAAGTGTCTGAAATGCCTTATTTTACCTTGACAGTGTCCTTGGCAGAGCTGGACAGGAATCTGCTAATTGAAAACAATAGCTAGACAGAAGGGGAAAGAAAACATGAGAGTATGGCCCCCAGTTTGATCCTGAAGTTACAGGAATGCTGGAATATTTTGAACAGGCTAATGATGGATAGCATATTCATGCTAAGAAAAGATTTTGGTAAGCAAAATAAACCCCTCCAATTAGTTTCCACCATGATTAATTTAGATGTAATTTTCAGCTGGACTTACATCTGGACTAATGTCAGCACTGGAAGATCAGTTTGCTACTGAAGAATGTGAAATTGTATCTGGAAGGGCATGGTAGGAAGTGGGATCCATTTCATCAATTTCTTAGGAAATTAAGTTTTCAATTAAAATAAAATGAATTTATCTTCCTAGAGATAGGCCTGTAGAGACTTCCATTTGGGTCATTATTCAAATATCCAGAAACAGATGGCTCCCATGTTTCTTTACTTATAACCTACCCAAGCAGAGCAAAAGGTCTCACCAAAAATAAATCCCCACCAAAAAAAAAAAGTCCACGTCTGGAATATCAAAACAGTTCCCTGAAACTGTACTGCTGGTCTAGGATACTTGACTTGTTTTGATCTCTACTGGTGTGCAAGAAGAGAATATTGAAATAGGTAGGCATGTTTCAGTGTTTGGCATGTGATATTTTAAAAAGTTGTAATCTTAAAACTGTAGTCAAATATGGTCAGTAACTATTTTTTGAATGCATGCAAAATGTTGTGGTCTGAGTTGGAGGAAATAACTTGGTCTTATGTTGAGCTGGAAGCCTCCAGCAGAGCTTGGGAAAGTTGTGAAGTTTTCCACTTGGGATCATTCCACACTTCCCCCAAAATACTCGCATCCCACGAGTTTACATATGGCTTTTGAAGTATTTGCTAACATGTGCAAAATTTCCGAAATGTCCAGTACCATTGAAAATGAGCCTTTCTGAACCTAGGTTCAATCTTTTTTCACGGACACAGGTTTATGGCTTAGGAGGCAGGGGGTTTGTAAGCAAGGAATTCATATTTGTTCTCAGTTGGTGCTAGGTAGACATTTGAGAGAGCTCAAACCCTTCCCCTCTCTTCATCCCATGCTTTCACTTCCACAAAGCTGGGAGCACTACAGATATGCCAGACAAATGGAAACTGGATTTTTTTGAGAGGTGGAGAAGGAAAAAAATAAAAAAATCAAAGATCAAATATCATTCACTACTGCAATTCAGTGTGAACAGCTGGAGGTGACAAACAGAAAATGGAAGGAAAATGGAAGAATTAAAATAATAATTTTAATAATAATTAAAATAATCCTAGATCTACATTCACAAATCCATGGAAACAGAATTTCTCTTCAAAATTGCCCAATCCTGATATGTGTGCAACCAGGCCATAAAATATATTATGAAGGTTGAAGGGATGGCAGAGTGGAGGCAAACACTGACTAAGAATGTCACTTTGGAGAAAATAAAACAGGGTGAAGGGAAAAATAAAAGAAGAATTTTGAAAGGAAACATGTTGGAGGATAAAAGCTGGCACTGGAAAGCTGTCTAATGTGCTGAGGTATTGATCCAAATGCCTATGAACTTTGCAAAGAATAATGTGAGGCTTTGCTTTCCCTGGAGGATTGCAGGTAGGATAACTTTGAAACAATTCAGATCAAGGGGAGAAAAAGATGTATCTCATGTCCAGTAGAAAGATGAACCTTCTGTCATTTTCTAAACCCAAGTTCTAATACATTTTACCACACGCAGAATGCAGTCCTAATTTGGGAATCATTAGGATCTTGGACTACAAATCTCTCTTTCAAAATTCTGAGAACTGTACAAATTAATTGATGAGAAACCCCCAAATCAGCCCATACTCTTTGTCATACAAAAATAATGTAGAGAAAAGGACAGATAGAGAAATTCATATATAGAAAAAAAATACAGAAATATTTTTCAAGTCAAACTGAATTCCAAGTAGTTGCTGAGTATTGATACTAACTTGACAAGAGCAGAAAGGGGCCATGTGCAGTGAATAGTATATTAAGTAGTTGGAATGTAAAGTGTTTACTGAAATAACAGTAATTATTCAAACCAAACTAATGGCAGCAAAGTTGTTGGGAAGCCTGTGGAAGATCATACATTTGTTTGCTGCAGCATGAATGCTGTGAGTAGGTTGTTGTGTTTTGTTTTTTGGTTTTTTTTACAAAATACTATGAAATTTTAAATATTTATTTATTCATTTTTTAAAAGCTTGCACCAAAGCACAATCTAATCAAAAGGCAAAACTACAAATTGTTCTTCAGCATCTTCTATCTGGAGGCAATAGCTAACAATATATTGCAATACACTTGATTATGACATTACAGAGATTTGCTTTTTATTATAAGGGCTGCATCCATATCACTAAAATACAGCTAGAAGCCTATTAAAGAACTTTTGTGTTCACAGCTACAAGACGAAACTGATTCTGTGCCTATTGGCAAAGGCTGAAGTTCCCATTGACAAATGCATAGAATATGTAAGGACTTTGATTTTGTGTTTTTGACAGCCAAAATGCTTTAATATTGTAAAGAATGTATTACAATACTGTCAAAATGCACTTTTAATAATTTTATTTATTACTCAACATGTTTTTTAATATTTAACTTGTCTTTTGCCTTTTAGTATGAAAGTGAATCTGTTATCTGCTATTATTATCTCTTTGGATATACAAACTTCCTTTTTCACAGATGCACACGTGTTAAGTAACAGAGTTACTTAACCATAAAACATGGAATCCCAACCCCAAGCAGTAGATGCCAAATGAGAATTGATTTTTTTTTCAATTTATATAAGGGCAACAAACCACTAACACACCATCTTTAGAAGAATTTTCATAATTTTTTTTTACAGTTATAGTTATTCACTTTTTCTCATGTTGTTAAACTAGTTTAAAAAAAAACCAGTCCTTGTCCAGATTGCAGGTAGGATGTGTTATGAGAAACAAGGTGTTTTTTCCTTCTAACAACCTGCTTTGTTCTTTATATAATTTATAGGGAACGACATAAAGCAAGCTAATGAAATAACTGGGAATGGATTGGCATGTCACATACAGGAGGGCACACAGCCCTCATTGGAATGACTGTGATGAATGGTGGGCATGGGGAGATGAAGTGCTTGTTTGTGCTCAGTATGATCCATAACCTCCAGCTTCAGAAAGCATCCTTAATCATGACAGCTGTTGGAAAAGAGAGAGTCCTGTGGATAGCAGGGGAAAAAAACACCCCTGGGTTTTCTCAACATTTCTGTTGTTGGCTCCTGAACCCCTTCGGTGTTCCACAGCTACTTCAAAGCCAGGAGCAGTAGGAGCAGCTGTCTGGCAGCTGTGGGATCTGCCCGGCAGGGCCAGCACTGGCAGGATCATCTCACTCTTGTGTGGGTGTGAATAGAGGGGCCTCCCCTCTGCCCACCTGTGGATTCCCCAAACTGAAGGGAAATTAATTGCCTACCATTTTCCACTGCTCTTCCAGGTCTGTTTGAGGCTGACTAATGGCTTCCAAATGCGTTTGGAGACAAATTCCATAGAGAAGGAAGGGGAGGCAGGTAGACGGGAGGAAATTGCCTGAGCCTTGTTTATTCTAGGGAGCCAGGATCAAAGCAGAGCCCAAACGTGCATTGTATGAATTAATGCAGATTCTTATCCAGGTATGGGTCCACTGCAAACACCTCCCTCTCCAGCACTGTGAGTTGAGATCTTTGCCTCACAACTCTGCATTTTGAGTGGGACTGCTGCAACTCAGGTCTTGGCAGAGTGTTATCAGGTCCCGTGTGTGTAGGAAATTCATTCTGAATGGTTTTGCCACTGAGGGTCTGTTATTGGATACTGGGACCTCCAGTGATCTCTGGGTCAGGTGAATAAACTGCTCCAGTTACAAGGAAGCACCTTGTTATTGGGAAATTGACTGCTGAGTAGTAGTAATTGTATAAATTAGCATTAATTTTTTTAAGAAAAACATAGTATCAGGAGATTTTGCAAAACAGTTTAGCAAACATTATATGCAAAAATAATGAAATAGTAGGCCTCAGAGGTTAGGCTGAATGAAGAAGCAAAGAAAACCATTACATTAAGTGCTACCAGCAGTGATGGAGAGTGTTTCAGCAACTTGACTTTCTCAACATAAAAGATGTGTGCATAAAAACACAGATACCAACCTAGGGGAAAGTTGCATCTCTAATTGTTCTGTAGTACAGATGACAATCAAAATGGACCCAGCTGGTTCAGTTTAAACGTATCCAACAAGTTGTGTATGGTAGAAGCCAACTCAGCAGAGCTCCATTTAAAAGCAAAATCTGCCTTGTGTGAAACTCTACATGTTTTCTGTGGATGTAGTCTCTTGGTGACCATTTATATTTTAGGAACTGACATGTTCACTTTCATTAAACTTGCCTGAAAATGAAGAGCAACTGTTTAAGACCAGAGCTGTTGACCTTACATTTCACAAGTAATAAGATTTTATTTACTGTAGTTACTACAGGCATACTTAAACTGGGAAAATATTTTAATATTTTGCCATTTCTGATAAATAAATGTAGATACATACACCATTCCTGTACCTTGTTCAAATGAACAACCAAAAAAATAGTTTAAAAAATTTGAAACTGAGCTGAAAAACATCTGAATGCACAAGTGCTGATTTTGGTTTAGCACAGGAATTTTCAAGCCAAAACATGTACCAGCTTCACAGAGTTGGGATTTTTTTAACTTTTGCTTTGACATGCAAGTCCTTCAGGAAGCAGATCGACTTGCAGCATCAGTATCACCCTTAGAAAAAAACAGGTTTCATTTTAGCCAAAACCAGGTTTCATTTTAGTTAAACATGGGTTTTTTCTGCTGTGTATATTTTCGTGTCTAGATCTGCAATTCCTGCCTGTAGTTTTGCTGTATTATATAGTAGCAGTGCTTTTACATGGAATTTTATTTATAATTATCCTGTGTTTGAATTTCTGAATCTTCCCAGTAAGGTGAAAAAAAACCAAACAAACCACGTATTATTCATAATCTTAAATGATTTCTGGTTTAGCTAGGTCCCAAAAGATTGTGAAAAGCTCCTTAGTATTTTGTACAGGATTTTATTGTCTCTGGAGTTGTATTGACTTTTCCTTTGGAGTGTGTGATGCTTCCTTGCCCAAGTTACAGATCTGAGAGAGATTGGGTTGTGCTTCCAGATGGGAAGATGCTGGCTCTTTAAATTTGGTTTTCTTAGTGTTCTGTTTTGTTTTCTAAGAAAATACAGAGAATGAGGAAATGCATCCGATTAAGTAATAAAGTAGTTTGCAATGAAGATACTTCAGTTTTGGGGTTTTTTTTCTCAATCATCTGAAATGTCACAGGCAATTACAAGTAATTACTTTTCTTACTGGGGTGCTTCAGCTGAGAACCCGTACATCAAACTGTGGAGTAGGGATTTTGGCTGTGTCCTGTGGGAGGCTACAGGATATGTGGAATCCCCCATCTTGCTGTTGTTTCTGACACATACATTTTCCAGAACAAAGCAAAGGGACTATATTTGCTTCGACATCCATGGCACATCAAATAACTCTCGTGACTGTGACTGATCAAATAACTCCTGCACTGCAGCCCTGTAAGAAGTGGAGGAATTCAGAGAGGGGGGAAAAGCCTCATTGGCAAAAGCACACAGAAGGGGTTGGGAGAAGCAGGCTGAGGTGGAGAAAAAGCAAATGAGTCCTTTTTCATATCAAAGTGTCCTGTTTGTGTATGCCAGAAACATCATGGAGGAGGGGGAGAGGGAAATACTCTCTGAGTTGCAATAAATAGCAAATAGACTGGTTAGGTCAAAAAATGATTTGCTTTTCCTTTATGATGGTATCTGACCCAGGAAGATGCTGGTTGCTGTGTATCTTTCTTTCCTTCTGCTGCAATCACCGTATTCTCGGAATAATTTACTGCAAGTTTCAATACCAGTCATTTACCTAACCCTGTCAACATTAACTGAGAACAGAGAGAAAATACAATTTTGTTTCGATCTTTCTGTGACCTGGCTGCTAGAGGACATAAAAATATATACTCTGATTATTATGGGTTTTTATTAGTTTGTTTATTTATTTGATATCCCTTTAAACATAGGACTGTGGCATGACAGTATTCTGGATTCCTAAAACATGCTTATCTTCAATTATTTTTAAATCAGAAAATTGTTGTTGTGTGTAACAAAATGACTAAAGCTGACAGTTTGATAGTGAAGCAAAGGCAATTGGCTTAAAGAAGTTCTTTTCTATACCTATGGAAAACCCAGGAGAATGGCTGATTTCTGCCTCAGTCAAATCACACGCTGATAATTCAGGTATCTCTGTCTTCTGGAAGTGTTAGGCTCGTGCTTCAACATGCAAAGTGACAGCTGGATTTTAACTTAACTCTATTTAATTTCCTGAATGGATTCCTAATTACTTGCCAAAACAACATTCATTATGGATTATGTATTAGATTATGGATTAATACCAGGTTCTCTGAGGTACAGATTTTTAGCAAACACGCAGGAGATCTAAGATCTCCTATGATATATTTTAAAATTTTGTATTCCCTCGTTCTCCCTTGCTGGCATTTATGCTCCCTCTCTTGACGGTGAGCTGGAAGTGACACTTATCAAAATAGCATGACAAAGATGCTTTCAAAACTGTCACTGCCTTATGAAATCCCTTATTTCTTCAGATTTGAAGCTTCTCATTCACTTTTTATCTACTGATTTTGGAATTAGAACATAATATTACTGAAAGGTAACAGTGTAAAAAAGATATAGGGATTGTCGGTTACAAATTTAATTTTTGGTCTCTTACAAATACACGCGTTTTGAAATCAAAAATCAGTATGAAAATCTTACCCAAATGCTGATTTTGCATTTAAACTGTCAAATAATTACTTACCGATATAAACTTCATTTCCTGCATATTAATGAAGTGCATTTTAATGCAATAGCAACAGGCTAGGTTATAATTTTCCAAGAGTTATTACTGTGCTTCATAAAATTGTGCTTCAAGAAAATAGTTTTTTTTAAATAAAACTATTTTTATTGTATAAACAATTTTGTTTTCTATAGAAGGCCCAGGAGAAAATTCTGTATTATTAGAGTTTCAATTAAAAGTACAGATATGTTTAACGTGACTTAAATGTTGTGGGTTTAATTGGATTTTTTAAAAATTATTTCAGGTTAATTATATGTAACAGAATTTAATAGTAGCAAGACTTAGGTAACCATTCTGATGAGATATTTCTCATCAAGAATACTATTTATTTTAGTTCTAGTTCTCTGCTTCAGTGACAATATCTATGGCTATAAGAATGTGTATTTTAGAATTTCTTCCAACTTGAAGGACTTGGTATTATGTGGAGCCTCTCTCCATGTTAGCTGCCTTCCTTGAGAAGATGAACTGGAGATCCTCTTTGGATTCCAGACCTTGAGCTGCCAGCCATAGGCTCCTGTAGCACCTTTACTACCTGAAGTTTTGTCATGTTGGCTTTTTATTCTCTTACATGTATGTGAAGACTCGTTAGTTACTGTTAGGAAAATATTTGCAAAATTCTATTCTAGTTTCTAGGACAAGAACATTATTTTGGTGACTTTTTAAAAAATATGCTTCCATGTTTGGGTTTATTTGTCTACACACACAAACACCATGTATATTATTGACATTGCATCCTATATAGAGTTACCTATATTTTTAACATCAAAATGGTGATGGCAAAAATACAAAAATATGTATTTTTCCATAGTATTGACAGTTTTAATTTATGGACAGACACTTCCAAATTGAATAGAAAAAGGGACATTTTCAGAAAATAGTAATGTCACAGTAATACAGTCTCCACATTGGATGTAATACTGTATATACTGCATTGTAAATATTCCCCTCCAAGGGGAATGGGATATCTATATGCACGTACCTAAAACTCTTAATAATTGATAATGTGTAGAGTAACTGAATATTGTTGTAAAGACATTTTATAAAATCTCCAGTATTGGAAGAGTCAGCTGAAAATAGCTGTGTGACATGCCTGAAACAGATTCAGACATCTCTGCTGAGCACAAGGAAAGACCTGAATACCAGGATTACAGATCCCACAAATCCCCTGCTCAGTTTTACAGAAGGATCAGGCAGTTTATGTTTGCAGTTAATCTATTTTCGCTTCAGTGGAGTGATTTGCAGCTGCAGCCCACTTCATAGGCAGATCAGAAGCTACACTGTGATATCTGTTTGGCCTGTACCATTTTTCTTGGAAGGCTAATTGTTTAGCTTACAGCATGTTTTATTTTGTCAGGGTATGCTTAGAAATAAACAGAGCTCAGACAACCTCAACCTTGCTCCTCGGCGGAAACTCGGCCACATCTGGGCCAGTTGGAAGAGCAGTTAGAGGAGCCCAGGCATTGCAAATTTAGCTCACTGGGGCATGCCTGGGTGGTCTGTCCACACAACTTTTGGGGACACTTCCACAGATCCTGTTCAGATGTTTACTACAGCCAGTGCTTGAAAACCTTTCAGCTTACCCTAGCTGGAGATGCAGAGGGGGACTGTCAGCAGGACAGGCAGGTGAGGCAGGTTTTCCAACTTGTCATTATCCATAGTTAAGAGGATAACAGCCTCCAAAACCACAGTGCCTCTTCAGGCCTTCAGTCTTATTTGTTTTTTAAACATCCCCCTCAAATTGTCTTATTTAATTTCACAAAGAGCAGTTTCCTTTACTGCTGTCTAGTACTTGCACATATCAAGGGGGCCAAGTCTGTCTGGAAGTCTGGCTCTACATTTCAGGGAAAACAAACTCAGAGCCTGGCTGCTGGTATACAGCACCTACAGTAGCTGAGCCGTCATTTGGGAAACATGTTCTGTAAGGTTTCATAAAATTGCAGATGCTCTGATGTTTTGCTGAGCTAGGAGGAAGTTTGTTGGTGAAATCAATAAACTCTCAAGTTTTCAAGTCATCAAATGACTTGAAAATGAGAAAGTTCTTCATTTCTGACAAAGAAAATCTTCAAATATTTCAAAGTACAAAGCGATTAGGGCTCATGGAATTGGAGGTCCTCTTGGCGTCCATATTGCTTTGAGAGGTAGCACCAAGTTGTCACTATAAGACATGAAAAAACACGACGTGAACACGCTGATGCTCTCAAGGTAGAAGGGGCAGTTTATTTTCTGACTCCAACATTTATAGATTTCCAAAAGTGACAGTGGATTGGAGGGTGACAGTGCCACCTCTCCAATGACACTGGACAAACCAAGAGTCCATCAAATTCCTCCTCCTCCACAACAGAATGCAAAACAATAAGTTATTTACAGAAAGTGTGTGAGAAAGTTCATTACAAGAATGTAAACATCAGAAGGCTTAGAAAATCTGAAAAAAAATCAGGGCGACACCAAGTCATCTAGGCTGTTTAGGAAAATTCCACATCAAAGCTTCAGCGTGCCTACACAAACCTCCTGTGCATGAAGACCAGGTTGGGAAGGCATCAACTTGTGTGTTTTCTGCCAGGAAACCAAGAGCGTCCCCTGCCGTGAGCCAGCGCGCACCCGATGATGAGAACTGCTGCATCCAAACACGGTGCCTGACGAGCAGGGCTCAGCCAGTGTTTATTTATTTGGGTGCAGATTTTCATCACATCAGCCTTTCAACATTTGCATATGCAAACAGGAGATCTGAAGGGTAACAGCTGTGAAAATACATGCTCATGACCTACCTAACACACACGATATGCAATCTTGGGATGTGAATTTTATATGGGTTAAAAAAAAATTACAAGCACATGTACGTAGGCACACTGTCAAGTTTCCCGCTTTGTTGTGTGTTTCTTGGACTTCATTAGCTTCCATCCACAAGTAATTAGATGTACAGTCCAGAAATACTTAAGTGTGCTCCATTTCTTCTCCTATCACTTTGGATTCTGATCAGCTCTCTTGGAGCTCAGCATTTACTGCAAGCTCCTGCAATTAAGCCCTTCCCCATGGCATTTTACCACATGGTGTCATGCTACAGCACTGTTTACTTAATCGCCTTACTTTGCTAGATGGCAAGTGTTTCATTAAGAACTGTGAGGAATTTGTTATAATGCAACATAATCTAATGAGGGCTTGTCTCCAGTCAGGACACGTTTGCATTACTGGTTGATGTGATTATGTAGGTAAAGCTTCAGTGTAAACTGGACCAGGGAATCTTTTGCACACACATTCAAAAATAGAATTATGTTGTTGCTAAATGAGTACCTGCAAGGATTGGTATGGTTCATTTCATAGCTCAGCTGTGAAATAATGCAGAAGACTTTTCTTTTAAAAAGTTCAGGCAACTAATTTAATATATAAACAGTTATTCTTTGGAGAGATACCACAGCTGTGTAATATTAGTGTCATTCTTGATTTTTTGTGGATAGACTTAAATTTAGCATTGTGTCATAAAAACATGGTGCATGCCTCTAATTTGAACTATAAAAGTAAGTTGAAACATTGCCTTCTAGGTATTTGGACTGAGTCCTCATCTTTGATTTTGCTAAGAGAAAAAGTTAGTGGTGGGAATTGGTTTAGAGAATGTAATTCAAATTCATTTGCTTACAAGAGCCTCGATTCAGGGTGTAATCTAGTGTTTGGCACTGCTGATAAAGGTGAAGTATAATTGTTTACCAAATGGCATTGAAATGGGACCTATGTTAAGGGCTAAGCATGTGCTGAATTATTTGGATAAAGATAACCCATGCTTTCAGTGTTTCTCAATGGGAAAATGCTGTGACTTCTTTGGGGACCACAGGTATGTTCAGCTTTCATTTCCCCACTGTGTCTCCTTTACCTCCTTTTCCAGACTTTGAGTAAATCTCTGATAAAATTTACTGTATCTTAATATGAATGAAATGCAGATTTCTAGGAGACTATTTGCTTGCAAATGGATGACTTAATATTTGGAAAGGTTTTTACATGTTATTAATTGCATGTTGTCAAGAAGTAGAATTTACAACTTTTTTTTTCCTCTTTTCTCTCACTTCTCATGATTTTTGGTCTCCATTTCATCCTTTTCCCCCTTTTCTGCTGTCTTTGAATTTGCTTCCTCAATTGCACACATTTTGTAACTGTAAAATGTTGAGTGGTGAATCTCCTTTTGCACTATTTCCATCCCATTCTGCACTTGATTTACACGCTGCTGTGCAGCCCCATGTTACCAGACTCCAACGTGCAGTAGACTTGGCTTCACACATGGCAGAGGTCTTGGGAAGGACATCAACTACCACTTCAGTGAGTTCCCTTCATGTGCAAAGCTGACATAAGTCATTGTCCTAAGACATGGAGCTGGAAAATCCATTTCTCCCTGTAGCATGCAGAGCTGGAAGGGGTGAGCTACAGAGGAACCCAAGTAAGACATGAAGACCAGTATTCATCATCTGCACACACTTTGAAGCTGCTTTGTGGCTTTATTTTTAAAAGAAAAATAAAAGGAAACAAAAAAAACCCCTTCACAAAACCCTGACTCCCAAGCCTTCATCTCCCTCTGCCTGAGAGATGTGAGCTGATTTTCTAGAAAATATCTAAAGTATTTGGTGCTAAACTTCCTTTTAAATGAAAGTTTGAAGGGGGTTTACAAGATATGTGTGGAAATGATTGTTAGCAGCAAATGTTTAAGCTTTTCCTAAATGAGGCATTTAGCCAGATGATGTAGCTTCTTGTAACGCTGAAATAGTGATCTAGAATAATGAATTCCTAATCTCTTCCTGAAACTCCCATTGCTGGATTCCAGATGTGGAAGATAATGTATTAAAACAGTACTGCTTCTTTTCCATTCTGCAGAGTTTTGAGTCTTTCTCTTTTGTACTCCATCTCCTCCTCTAATATATGATTTATGGATTCCTGAGCATCATCAGGAGCAAGCAATGCCCTGTCCCAGCAACCTAATTTTGATATGACTGTATTTATACTCAAGATTAAAAGTTCTTTCACAATTTGAACTCAACATTTTGCTCTGCCCCTACACTTCAACCAAGAGGTGCCTTTAGGACGTTTGCCATAATGATTTTGAACATCAATTAAAAAAATGTAATATAGGCTGATTGAGTAAGTATCAGAAGCATTGAAAGCAGGTACTTAGCAGCTTTCCTAGGTGCAGGTTCTCCCAAACCTGTGGACAAGTTGTTCTTTGCATGTATTTTATGCCAGTTTAATTTACAGACTGTATTAAAATTATATGAGTAATTATTAATTATTATGAGGTATTAGAAATGCATACATTTAATAATAAGTATATCAGATTCCAGCCAGTTAGCTGTTATTACCCAGAAGATTTTCCCTTAAACAATGGAAATATGTGGCTTACACAGCATAATTATAGGCTATGGTTTCCTTCTTCTGATGCGGTTCATGGGATTGATTAGTAGGAAATTTGGTGAATTTCCACTCCAAGGACACCTTTGTGCTCCTGTACATGTATTGCACACAGGTAAAGCAGGATTTGAGAGCTGTTTGTATTTGTTTCCAGCCCATACTGTAGCATGTTGTGTAGACTAAAGGAGTACACAATATATTTTTAACATACAGATTTAAAGTGTGAGGTAACTACCTCCCCTTTTGTTTCTTCCCAGCTCTTCCTGAAAAAAAAACCAAACCTCTAAGAAACAGGTGGGAGGAGTAGTAATTTGAGTTTCATATTATGGTATGGATGGCCTCGAAAGGATTTTATAAGTTTAAGGCCTCTATCATCCAAAGTTCTGCTCTTTCATAGCGTTACAGTGGGTTGGGTGCTGAGTTCTCTGTTCCTGTGCTGCACTTGAGCTGTTTGGAATATTAACTTTGAGAACTAGAAGGGCTCCGGGTGCTAAAACTGATTGAGATTTTTCTTTGCTTGACAAGATGAGCAGGTCCATATGAAGTATAAGGCAGTTACGTGGATTGACAGCAGATGGGTTTCAGTCACAGAATTGTGTTGTGATTTGCTCCTCTTTGAGGTGGGAAACCAATGGAATTGAGTTTTGAGAGGATAATTGCAGCCCAAATTCTCAGTTCAAGTTTTGTGCCCTTGCTTTAAAATTACTCTTAAAAACATTCCTTCCAGTGATTCAGTGAATTCTGAGAGTACTTCTGAAACTTTGTTTATAATTTGTCTTTCTGAAAATCAGAATAAAAGGTGGTATATTAAGCAAAAACTCCAACTATCCAAAAATCTTCATTTTAGAATCTGAATAATCAAGGGTCCCCAGTCCTTATCAGTAAATATTTCCAGTTGTAAGTGAATATTATCCTTCAGCGTGGTGAAATGACAGTGGTTTTTATGTGCTGATAGCCCTCTGCTTTGTAGGAGTCTCTGAAGCCTGGTTAAGTGATCCCAGCTTGTTATTTCCCACCCCAGAGATAACCTTCCCTACTCATTCACCTGACCCTCTTAAAAATCAGGAATTAATTCTATGAATGAGGACTGGTTTGAGTGGTAAGATAATCCCTTTGACTAATCAGGATAAGCCTAGAGACCAGACAGAGCCCTCTTAGGAAGTTACAGTTAGAGTTTTCCCAATAACAACTTTCACAATTCCCATGGATCACTATACAATTTATTATGCTCTGCCCACAGAGGTTGGCTGAGGGCTGTGACTTTTCTTAATCTGTTTTCTTGAGAACCACTTGCTGCAGTTCCTGGTTTTCATTTGTACACTTGAATGTCTCAGTTCGGGCTCCTAGTGCTGGAGTTGTCCCTCTTCCCAGCCCCTTTACACTTCCAAGCTGAGTCAGTCAATTCAGGCTGCTGCTCTGCTCAGCTCCAAAACAGCAGGATTGTCCCTTCCAAACCTCCTCAGAAAACTTTCTGATGTGATGGGAACGCTCCACTAAGACCCAGAATTTTTGGAAAGACTGATGTCTCCCACTGAAGTCCCTGGTAGTTGACATCCCAGCTCAGCTCTCCAGGGCTGCTGTTTATCCCATCCTGTTTTCTGCTGTTGCACAGCAGTACGAATCATTTCAGGAGCTGGGGGCTCTGTGTGAAGTTGCTCCTCACCCTTGTCAGGTGACACATGATGCTTTAGATTTTGAGACTGTAATACACAGTTCTGTGTATTTTAAGACATTCCTGTTACTTTTGTTGGGTGTAATCCTTCTTTTGTACAATTCTGAGCTCTGTACAATTCTGAGCTCTCTTTAACTCTGAAATGATGCTAGTGTGATTCAGCTATGTTCCAGGACATGAACTGATAGATTTTGTTACGCTAAAGTTCACTTTTGATCTGGAAATTAAATTCCCAAGATGCCTGTGAAGAAATTAAAATTCCTTGAATATAATTTTGTTGTCACCTGTTCCAAACCAGTCATCTGGGAGCCTGGCATACTATATTCAATAGACTGAGAAATTTTTGGTACTTGTGTACAATGATGGGAATAGAAACGTAGCTTTTCATCACTTCTAAATAATCTAGAGATGGTGGACATTAACCTTGGGATAAAATTCAACTGAAGCATACCAGTCAAGATCCAGTTTAAGTGATTTAGTTGTTTTTCTTTCAAATTCATTGTTTGGCAGTGGTAACTCTTTAATACAAAGCAGTTGTTTTCATTTTTAATGTTAGTTACAGGAAAATTTATGATGTATTGTACTTCTCCACAAATATTCAAGTGCTCCTCTGGAAGAAGGTATGCAATAAATAATGTTGCTTCATATGGAGTGGACATGAATACATTTGTTAGTATAATAAGAAAGCCTTGAACTAAAATTCTTGTGGATTTTCTAAAAGTATTTTTACTAGGTTTTGCAGTTACATTCTTTAATGGAAAGCTTTGCCTCCTGCTAATATGCAGTCTTGTCTGAAAATTAGCATATGACAAAATACTACTGTAACTACAAAACATATACAAAAGATAGAAAATTTATCTGTATTAAATCATTATGCTTTAATCGAAAGTATTTACATGCCTTTTAAAAATACTGACAAATCTGAGTGTCTGACAATGTATAGTGACACTTGCACTAGCTTCAAGAAATCAAGAAATGAGGTGTGGGGTTTTTCAGGGTCTAGTGATTTATTTTAATTACTTCATACTCATGGATTCTGAGAAAATGGGTTGTTGGTTTTATTTCTCAGGGCTACTGTTACATAACCCCTCCCAAACCCTTAGTACTATAGTTTTCTTCTTAAGTAGGCTTAAAACACACATGGGAGCTTTAACATCTAAAGAGATACATATTCAGCAAGGACTGAGTGCAAGATTGACAGTGCCAAAGCCTCTGAGCTGGAGGAGTGACTTCACCAGCTGGAGTCACCAGCAGCCTTTTGTGATCTTTTCAGGCCTCATCCCGGTGAGCACTTATCCCATACATCTGGACTATCATCCCTGCAGCTGTTTTAGACTAGTAACAATTCCCTGCATGGGAAAGCACAGTCCTAAGCCTTTTTCTTTCAGAGACATACTCATGCTCTGAAAAGTGAATGTAGAGGATGTATTCGTAGAAGTGAAGGTTTTGCATTTCATTTGTCTCAGTGACTCAGATTCAATGTCATGTGCACAAATAAAAATATTTGTCTGTAGCTGGCTATTCTTCCAAGCTGAAGTGACAGAGACAGGCTTTGTTCTTTCTAACCAGCTAAATACTGGAGGCACATGCAGGAGATCTCAAGATAGGAGGAGTTATCTTCAACTTGTCACCCACCCTTCAGGATAAAATTTCACTTAGAAAATTTAAAAAACTGAGAATCAAATTGATGTTTCTGCTTTGATTCAAACAAGGGTAAAATCCTGCGCCCATTAGGGAGAACCTGGCTACAGAAAACATGCAGGTAACAATTTCTTCCTGCTCTGCAATGGTGCAAGGCTGGTACTGGATTCTGTCCCTGCATTGCTATATTGAAAATACCGTATCAGAAGTGATCAAAATTAGATCAGATCTTAGTCTGTGAGGGTGACATGTCAGAAGATGTGAAAGTCCCAGTGAAATAACTTGTATATCAAACAGTGAGATATGCCTGCATACATTCTTGTGTACAGTGCGAACACCCACAGATCCGCTTTTATTGCCTTCTTTCCTCCAGTTGAGATCCTGTGAAATCCCACTCAGAGGGGGGCAGATTTTATGACTGGATTTGATTTTATTGTTTCTGCTTGTGCATTTGCTCCCTATATTTTTGAACTCTCTATGTCTGCCTGTGTTAGAAATTTGGGAATGAATTTACAAATAATCTTCAGGAAATCATTGCAATGCAATGCTTTCCTTCAGGAAGGCTTTTTGGTCCCGTCTTTGCTTTTACGAAAATGTGGAAATAGGGTGAAATCCTCAAGAGAAGATATGAGAGAATTTATTTTACACTTAGTGTGGATTTTAAGCTGTGGTTAACAAAACCTTAGTGCTTTATGCAGCACAGCAGCTCCTCCAGCCATGCACATTCTTTTTCAAGACATTCCACCATGAAGGATTTTGTTGTTGTTGTTTTTTTTATTTCTGCGTTTTTTAGTCCCCTGTGTTCTGCAAATGTGAAGTGTGGTATGTTTCAATTCCTTTGCTCCCTGGAAATGTTAAAGCCATTTGCTGTTCTAACTGATCCCTGCTTGGAGTGTTTCATTACTGATGCAATCTCGAGGTGAGCATTATAAAGTGAAGTATTATTCTTGATCTCACTGAGAAGCTGTAGGGAGTCAAGCTGCAGGCAGCCAATGTCAAAATCGCCTTTTCTAAAGGATTTTTTTTTTATTTTTCCTTTTTTTTTCCCCTTAGAGTGAGGGTGAAGTGCATTTAAGGCTGTGTTTGCTGATCTTGAAGTTTGGGATGTAACAAGTAAAATGACAGAGAAAAATATGACCTTGCAAAGAATGAGATGAATAAAATCTACATGAGCTTTGGGAATAATGGAAATGAGGCACAGCCCAAATGAATGAGACCTTTAAAGGTTGCTATTCCCTTCAAAAAGGTTTTTGATACAATATGAAGCTTCTAACAAACGGTTAAGAAAAGACAATTATGATACTATCCATAAGGTTCAGAATTCAAGGTGCTCAGACTTGCTGCAGTTTGACAGCCATAGAAACCATTTCCATTTAATCTATTTAACAAGAATGAAAGAGTGTTTTCGTGCTCTAAGTATGTAGAATATTTAGTCATTAATTTAGTTTTATACTGTTTTCACTGCTGAGATTTGAGCATATTGTGGAAAATTAATTATCTTAACTCATACCATACTTATGAAGTATTGATTTGCCTTTTCCAGTTAGAGAAAATTGTACCTTTCTTCCCTCTTAAATTGAATTTATTTCTTCTGAGGAGTTAGACTGGAAAATGCTTCATGAAAAGCCAGGATTTTGAAAAGCAACCTGTATTGAGTGGATCTTTTGAAACAAATTTGAAATATTTTGGGCAGCTTTCTTTCACTGCACCTCTTGTAATGTATCAATCCCCAAAGAAATTATGTAGTGCATCTTCAGCCATTAAAGAATGGGATGATGATGAGGGTGGTGGTTGTTGTTATTATTGTTTCATCATGTCCAAAGCTTCTTCCTTTGTTCCGTCATATAATTGAACTGATGATTTTTTACATTCATTCTAGAGTGGCTTGTTTTGGGAAAGGGAAAGCAAGATGGGAGTGGGAAGCAAGTTGGTTGGTACGGTACATGGGGTTTGTTCTAGTTGGGTTTGTTTGGGTTGTTTTTTTTTCCCCTTGGAGCAAAATCTGTAGCTTTAGAAAGAATGGAAAAAGAAAAGATATATGTTCACTTCAATTTTCCTGTTGATTTTTGCTTTCTATGCCAAATGCTCCTCAGCGTCTCTTGTGAGTGGCACCAGTTACACATTGGTGCTCTTCTTGCAAATCCTCTTGTTTTTACACTGTGTGTAATGACCCCTCCCTCTCCCTCTGTTGCCCTGCCGTGCTTTTCCTTTCTCCTGTTCTGCCAGATTTCACTTGTGATTTCTGTAGCTGACATATGAATGCTCAGAATCTGAAAACAGCCCACGGCTGCAATTAGCCATTTGTCAAGGTGTGCATAAACCAACGGGTCTGCTCGCTGCACTTCTGTCCTTCACTTGATCTGCTGACACACCACAAAATTATCCTCTTAGCTCAATGAATGACAAAAGTCCCACAGCAACAGAAGCCTGTCTGGGTAATATATAAAAACCCCATTGTGTGCCTTCACCCTTCCCCCCTCACTGTAGAGTTGTTTTCCCCTTTCATCTCGGTGTTTCTAAAGGCAATAAAAGCTTTGTCCACCAGCAGTTATAAATATCTGCTGTGCCACACCCCCAATTCAGTGCTATTATGCTTTGGCTGGTATGGCTGGAACCCCACGAGGCATTTTCAAGTATCTTCTCCATCCAGCTCAAGCAGTTCTCATCACTCCAGAAATGTCTTTCTTTAGCTTATAGGACAGAAGAATGAGCTCCCTTCAGAGCTTAATAGACCTCTGCTTCACACAGCAGCTGAAGGGGCGCTGAGGTAGTGTAATGAGAGCACAGGCAATCCAAGCTGGAAGTAAAATACATTTTCTCTGTGATGTGCTCAACCTTTTCTGCCCTGGGGCTTAAAAGCTGAAATCGACTCTTTAATTTAGCATTCTCCTCCGTACACTGAAATGCTGCTAATGTTTAGAAGAGTTAACAAGAGGGTAGCAAAAATGATGTGTCAGATATGTGTGAAACTATAAAAATTCTAGAGGCAAACAATTTGAGTCATGTCAATGGATTTTGAAAATACCGTTTTCTGTCTACAAGAGGCCAAGGAAGGGAACATATTGAGTTTATTTGTGTCGCAGTATTTTCAGTAATTCCTTATTAAATCAAACTTGAATTAAAGATTGGTTTAACCACGGTTAGAGTCTTATTACCCTTGTTTCTTGAGAATACCAAAAAAGATGAATTTTGAAGTTTAAAAAGAATCTAGAAAAAGCAGGTCAAAACATAGATATTTTGGGGGGTTTTTTGTCTGTTTTTGTTTGTTTTTCTGTAGAAGCAGTGCTCTTGGGACAAAGGCTGGGATTTGTGATTCACCAGTTCAGTTGTTCTTACAAATGTGACATGTCTGTCAGCTTTTCTGATTTTCTTTTTCTTTTTTTTCTATTAGTTTTTATTGGGCAAGCTTGCTGTGCATCATGAGCGCAAGGTTTCAAGGAGATTAATACCCATTTCCAGAAACATGGCAATTTGTTAGGATTTGTGATTCATAAAGATGCTATTTACACCATCTGAAATTGTTGAATAGGGCATCTATTATTTAACCTGTCTAATTTTTTTAAAGTGCTATAAAGAAGTTCATTTATTCAGTAAGAGAGTTGCTTTTCATGACACTTTAACATCTGTTTTCAAATGATATCTTCAGCTCTGCAGCAACATTTAAATCTACTTTGGAGTTGGAAGCTATTACATGTTAGCAATGGCATATGATGCAATTTTAAGCTGTTCCTGTGTATTTTAAATGAGATTGATTTGCACTAGTTTCTTTTCTAGGGAACTGCAACTTAAACTAATTCTTAGTGATCCAAACACATTTAAAACTGGTTCATAAAATGCTCACTCAAAACTACAAAACTCAGAAATCTTTCAAAGCCAGTTTACTCCAGCGTTACTGTCATGGCTGATAAAGCCCAGCTCTCTGACAACTGCTTGGTTGGCTTGGGTTTTTTTCCATGATACTGCCTGTTCTTAGCTCACAAAATGCAATGTAAAAATAAATTATTGCATTATATCCTTTGGTGCAAATCAGCAGGAGATACAATTGGGAAGGTAGAAGGTGTGAGTTTTTAATAGAAAGCTTGCAACTAAGAGCAAATCCTCAAACTTGCCCATATGCACCTGTCTTCCACACACCTGTTTTGGGTGTGCAATAATGCCTGGTCCCAAACTGGTCTCTGGCTGGCTTTAGCAGTATGGGTTCAGCTGGGGAAACAGTCCTGAACTCATCAGTAAAGTAAAATTGTTTTGTGTTGTTGTTTTTGTTTGGTTTTTTTTAAGCAGCATACTTTTGACAACTACTCCCATCTTGTCAGAGAGCTTATATTTGGCTGGACATCATATCTCTTATGTGGCTTCTTCCAGTTAGGAAGAGAGCCGTTTCATCTGCACCAAACCTCTATTTCTTTTGGAGTGGGAATAAGAAAGGAAGACAATGAAAAGCCAGTTAATCAGGCAAAAGATGATCTAAGTTTTTCTCCTGCACTGGCTGGCGGACGATCAGTATTTCAGGTTCTGGATTTGATGAGGATGTTTCAAAGGTATGAGCACAGCAGGGATGCTCAGCACAATGGATAACACCTTGGGAATACCTCTCACCTGGGAATTCCACTGGTCCTTCCCTGTGACCTGCAGGCAGGGCCGAATCTGCGCTATGTTGTGACCAGTGTTTTACAGACCCGTGGTGTGATGGAAAAGCAGCCAAATGTCCTATTAGATCCCATTGTCAAGGCAAAGGAAGACATGAGTTGTTGCTGTCTGATTAACATCACAGTAAATGGGATCTGTTAAGTATAAACAAAATTTGCTTTGGTCCCTACTTTTGAGCATACCTTTATTATTTTTAATGGATTGAAGCTGACAGGAGATTTGTGTAAGAAGATTTTGCAGAATTCTAATGAGAATGAGTTCTTTGTCAGCGTGCGACAAAATCCCGAATCATTCACAGAATGTAAGATGGTGTTAGTGTTATCCAAGATTATTTACAGAATATTTATAAATGGCTAAATGGTTCTGTGTTGTGTATTGGAGACATATGTGGGCTCTGGAAGCCCTGAGGCAGCAAACACTCCTCCAACTACAAAGGGAGTGGGTAATTATTGTCAGTAATCCAGCAGGAGCTGGGGAGGGCTGCGTGAGCATGGAGGCTGTACACTGTGCTGGGAAGGGCCGAGGTGAAGGAACCAGAGAATCACAGAATGTTCTGAGTTGGAAGGGACCCACAAGGACCCACTGAGTCCAACTCAGTCCTCCACAGGACAGCCACAAGAATCTATGTGCCCAGGAGCATTGTCCAAACATTTCTGAACTCTTTCAGGATTGGTGCTGACAACATCAAGCCATTCCTTGGGGTCCTGTCACTGGTCTCCACAAAGAAGAGATCATTGTCTGACCCTCCTCTTTCCCTCATAAGAGGAAGTTGTATACTGTGATAAAGTCTCCCCTCAGTCTCCTCCAGCTGTACCGACCAAGTGCCCTCAGCAGCTTCTCCATACAGCTTCCCTTCAAGGCCTTTCACCATCCTTGTGGCCCTCCTTTGGATGCTTCCTAATAGTTTAAGGTCTTTTCCATATTGCAGTGCTTAAAACTGCGCACACAGCACTCAAGCTGAGGCTGCACCAGTGCAGAGCAGAGGGGGACAATCACTTTGCTTGAGCAGCTGGTGATTCTGTGCCTGGAACATGGTTGGCACAGGGCACGCTGCGGATTGATATTCAACTTGCTGTCAGCCAGGACTCCCAGGTCCCTTTCCATGGCCAGGTGAGAGCTGTATAAACCCAAAGTGAGAAAGTAGAAAACACACCTGCTGCAGTGGTTTTGTGGCTGTCAGGAAGCCAGCAGCAGGTCAGCAACTCAGCCAACCCCACCATGAGCTGCTTGAGCAGCCCATCAGCATTTCCCCAGGGGAAAGGCATCAGTGGCAGGAGCAGGGTGTTGTGCAGGTCCAGCGTAGCTGAGATATTTCATGGCCATTCTTGAGCACACCTGCTTCTCTCCCAGCAATTGCAGGTGTGCAGTAACCATGGGGTTGGTTCTTGTCTAAAGGGGTAATTGCAATAGCCTGTGTATAACCATGAGTGAATGTAAACTTCTGCAAAGGCAAGAAATACTGCATGAGGTATTTAATACCTTTCTCAAGTCCTTTTCTGCTCTCTGGGAGCATATGGGCACTGCTAAAATAATATATTAAGGAGAAAGCAGAATTTTCCAACTGCCTCCGTAGTAGGCTTGGCTTCAATTTCTGGGGTTCGTAGATTTGTGTCAAATTTATCTTATCAGTGTCTCATGTTTTGATGACTGTTTAGTAATAACGGTCACCCACACAGTGTGCTGGGACACCATGCTGTGTGGTAATGAGCACTCCCAGAGTTCTGTAAAGGCCTCAATTAATCATCATAGTGCCAATTAAAAAGGCCATTAGAAATACTGTCCGTAGCCATCAATCCTGCATAGCTGTTCCTTCTCCAAGAGGTGCATGTGTAATGCATTCAGATATGCACACATATGCAGACTCCTTTTTCTAGGTCGATATGACCTGGCAGAGCGATTGGGCAAAATATATTGGCAGTGGCAAAGAATTTATATTCTGTTGTACATCGTAACTGTAGTTAGAGCCCAAATTTATTCTGATCTGCTAAATCTTAAATCAGGTTTTGTTTCTTCAAGTATGACCTGGGTCATCATGTGGCACAGTTACACTCAAGCTGTCTTTGGAGTTGCACTGCAGTATTATCAAGGTATGATTTTTAAGGCCTCCATTCTTTAAATCCTGTAAGAACAGTCTATGTTATCCCACAGTTCCTGGGGAGCAGCTTATTGTTGCTGTTTTTATTGTGCAGTATTATCAAGGTATGATTTTTAAGGCCTCCATTCTTTAAATCCTTTAAGAACAGTGCTATGTTATCCCACAGTTCCTGGGGGGCAGCTTATTGTTGCTATTTTTATTAGGAAGTAGACCTCATGCTTTGAGCAAGGGTCTAAAAATTCTCAAGGGGCTGTGTTTCTGTTTTTTTCTTACATAACATCTGCCTAAGTTGTTCAAAGTTACAGTGAGGCTCTGGAAACCTCTTTTCTCAAGCTCAGCAGAGGTGAGCTGTGCTCTGCAGGAAGAATGGAACTGGATGGGACAGATCTGTAATAAGTCCACCTTTTATCAAGAAACTGGAACTTAACACAGGATTTTTCTCTGCTGTTAGCAAATATTTCATGAAATGAAATGAGTAGCAGATATCTATGTTATCACCCTGTTATCAGAAAAGATAATCTGCTATCTCTATCTTTTACTTCAATTGTTTAGGTACGACATTGGCATTATTGATAAGTGGATCTTGTAATGGCTGATGTGGAATTTGGCATCAATGTGCTGCTTCATAGTGGGATATCAATTTGGATTTTTAGTTGACAGAAACAAAGCAAGACTCCAAACAACCAATTTAAATAAAAAATAATAATCCAGGCAAACCAATTCCAAATTTTTGCAGTTTCCAAATCCCAGAAATTACATACAGAGGCTAGGCATTGAAAGAAGCTCAGGGAGTTATGAATACTCGCAGTGCCTGTCTTTTCGCCTTTGTATGTGATTGTCATAATTTAGTTTTTGATAATGTGATCACAGGGCTCAAAAGATTTTTTGATTGCAGAAGAGGATATGGCTCTAGGAATCAGGCTTGTGTGGTGAAGGAGCTCAATGTCTGGTTAATTTGCTGAAATCATGAGGTGGGAGTTGGGTGAAGATAAGAGCTAGAACTGTTATCGTTGCATTGCATGGCCTCTCCTTGATGGAGGACCTTGGTGGCATCATCACCTTGACAGCACCAGCTGACATTTGCATTCCCAGAGTGAAGAGCAGGAGGCCGGGGCAACCACAGCTCCTACAGCTGCTACGGGAATCAGTGGGGAGATGCTCTGAACCCCATAAAATATTAACAAGTGCTGAATACTTTTAGTGGGTGAACCTGACGGCTTTTCACATGGGCGTGCAGGAATTCTTGGAGTCAATTGACCTTCGTCTTCTGTGCCCCCGTATCCCAGCTTTTATCCAGGAAATGATAAAATGCTTTTGTCAGAAGGGAGTGGGAGAGTTTGCAAACAGTAAATAGCTTTGTTGTAAGCAGTCACATGTTGGCATGCTGATCACCGGGAAAACTTGATGATATTAAGCATTTTGCATTCAGAGCAAAATCCAGAAGGGTGTTTCAAGGCAGCCAGAAATCACAATAAGGGCAACTATTAACTAGTTTCTTTTCATTCAGTGAAACCCTGTGTTTGTCATGTGTAGTGGGGCAGAGGAAAGATGCAGCTTGTTAACAAATGTTCAGAGCTTAAAAGGGTGACATTTTAAATTAGTGTATTTGTAATAATAAAGGAACATAAAGCTTGTATCTGTTAAAAGGAAATTTAAAAATGAAGCCTCTTTCCTGCCCTTTAACTGAGAATCTTATGATTATGTTAAGTCTCAAAATGTGCCTTCATTATTCATTTCCTTTTTACCAGAATGTAAAATAACTGGAGCTTGAGGGTTTAGTGTATTAAAAAAGAAGTAATGCTTTTTCATTATAACTTCTGGTAGTGTTTTAATTAAAGGTATTAGGAGAACTGTCATGGGTAACACATTTTTAAATTCTTGTACATTGTGCTGAAGAATATCTAGGAAGTGGATTATGTGCACAAGTTGTTCACTCACAGTGAAGTAGACCAGATTTTGTTATTCTTTACTGCTTATCACCTGCAACTTGATCGTGTATATTTACATGGCAGAGAGGAAGAATAGGAGTGTCTTTGTGTGTGAGCTCTTTGCAGTTCATAACAAATCAAGACTGTTTTTGGCAAAGTTCAGTGTTGTTTATTCATACTAAAAGAAACTGAAACTACCAAAAAATATGAAAAACATTTAAAGTTAAGACCAAGAAAATTATTTACCTATCCTTGTGGCTTTCTTAGTGTGCTGGTTTTGCCATGGCTGACAAAAAACCAAATCATAATTAGCTTTGAGAGTTGACAGTCTGTTAAAATACTGAGAAAGCTGGACATGCTTCTACGAATATCTATGCTAAGGGCAAAAAAGTCCTGGGAAGCCCACTTTTCCTTCTGCCCTCAGCAGGTGACAAGGCTGGCCCAGCCCCATCTCAGCCAGGACTCCTAAGTGAGCTGAAAAAAGACTATTCTAGAAGTGACTGAATTTCTTCTGCACATTGTTAGGAGGAAAGAAAAGGTTATGGGGGGGGGGGAAGAGAAGTGTTCTAAAGGTTTTATTCTGATTCTTATTATTCTTTCTTTTAGTTACTATTTATAAACTTTTCTTTATAGCCGTTTAAAGTTTTGAGTCTGCTTTACCTTCCTCCTAATCCTCACAGCAAGAAATGTGTAAATATATCCTAGTGGGTGCACTGGCATTTAGCCAGCACTGAACCCACCCCATTAATTAGTGCATTAGCCGGAAAATCTTAAATTGGGAAACCAAAACCACTACACAAAATTAGTGTTTCTGCGTGATTCAAACTGAAACCGCCACACTTTTCTTTCTGATTTCACCCCACCACTTTTCCCCATGTGCCTCCCAGGTATGCTCTCATAGCTTGTTTCAGCCTGTATTTGCATGTACCACCTTCAGCAAAGGTTTTTGGTGATTCATTCCCATGGCCCTTGCTGTTCTGTTGGATTCATAGGGTGTTACCTGACTGGCATCCTGGGATTGCTCTTGCTGCCTCAATGATGAGGTGCTACCTTTCTGCAAATTCCAACAACTTAAAAGAGTAGTCCAACAGAATTCTTTGCAAGCTTCCCCTGATCTGGTGATCAGCATTTTAAGCCAGTGTTTTTCATTTTTTCTTGGAGAGTTTCCATGATGTCACTACCTGTAAAACTGTGTCTGAAGTACTTTACAGGAATGATGATGCGTAGTACAGAGGAATGTATGAAAATTGCACTGGTTGATGCTTGGAGTGAAAAATTTGGGGTTTTAACCTCCAGTATTCTGAATGAGAAAAGGATGGGGGAAACAATTGGGGTTGTCCCCAGAAATTTTACTGTAATATTTTTTTAATATAGATTTTGAAAAGCTTAAACTGTAAACTTCTAGGAGGATATTTTCAAAGTAGAATGGTGTTTCCACCAACTCCCAGGCATCTGTGTAAGCAAGGAATGTCACCACTTTAACAGCTGCCAGTGCAGCTGACCTGGGTTTGAATGGAAAGTCTTGTTGATTGACGTTTAAACAAAATGTTAATTTGTTTACATGCCATGTGTTCCCAGTGGGACTTGCTTAGATGACCACATGCCTTGAAAAGCCAAAGTTTTGGACTGTCACAAGGAATTTTTCAGTTTTTCTGTTTGTACTGTTGGTTTTCTCCAGCAGATCTGATTCACTTATAAGGTGGTTTTATGTAGGGCTTTTTACTTTCACATTTAGCTGAAAAAAGTTAAACTTGTGCCTGAATTCAGCAGCAGTTACTGTCTATAAACACACAAACCCAATTATTACCTAAGTCAGGGTAATTTTTCAGGGAGAAAAGTATACTCCTGAAATAATAGCATATGCTGGCTTCTCTGCTTGGATGAGAGGAAGAGCTGTGTGGTTTCACTACTGTTGTGCTCTTTTTCAACAATTAGTAAATAATATGTGTTAACTTTTTCCTGTTTATTTTTTGAGTTGTTTGGCTGACTGCTGATTGACCAGCCATGCTGAAAGCAGGTGGGAAAATCAGTTCAAATGGCCTTATGTTTTCTTTTACTACTTTTTTCCCCCCCCGTGTTTCTTCATAGGCTCTCACCTCATTACAAGGTAGGTAGGGTGACTGTGGCCTAATTGTTTTTACCCAGATAATTAACATCCATTCAGAAATGTGGGTCTTCCTAGCATTTTTTTCCCAGATGAATGGTTCTCAAATTTAGTTACAATAATACAATAAATGCAAATTTATATTCCTATGAACATAGCAAAGGGAGCATAAAATAAATTCTTACTTATTCCCATCTGTGCTTGGTAAGAGTGCTGATATACTCCTAAAATAATTAGGTCCAAGTGTTTCATCAAACACAAAATTTTGTCTTATTACACAAAAGCAAATTATTTATTTTGCAAGTATTTGAAGATTTATAGAGTCCATGTGAAGAAATTTCAGCCCATTAATGCACATTATTAATGAATGTCTCTGGTTCATTTGGGAGTTTCGTATGTAGGAAACAACATTAATAGACTGGTGTGTGAAAATTTGTCTAAAGTGCCTGCAACAGTATTTACTTAAGTGCAGATGTCCCATAGAGATTTGGCAATGCCAGCACTTCAGCAGAGTGCCCAAGGTGAAATTCTAGAAATTATACATCGGGTGTTCCAGCTGGTTGTAACATTAACTAACTGCGTCAGACATAATAAATAATATTGTAAAAAGTAAATAATAGAATTGCTTGAAAAATTACTAAGGGTAAATAGTTGTTATAATTAGTATTAGTTGAGGTGCTATGAGGTTCTAAATCTGAAAGAGTACAGAATTGTGTAGTGTGCCAGCTGACATGTCACTGGGTGAGCTCTGTCATTCTGCTGCTCCATCTAATCAGTCCAAGAACAGAATCAATTTTGAATAGCAGACTACATCCTTTTCAAAGTAACCTCAGTTAAATGTTTTCTGTCTTTCTACTTGAGAATGTGTATATGCAGATAGAGGCACACTGGTTCTCAGACATCTCAGAAGACAAAACTAGAGTCTCTGCAATTTTTGATTTAATGGCTGTTGTGGTATCTCTCAGTTATTCGCACTTTGACACTTGTCAAGACCAGCATTTAGCAGTACCTTGGGCCATTGAGTGAATTGAAACTCCTGGCTTGGTAGCAGATTTCAGAGAAGCGCAGTGAACTGTGGGAACTGGTTTAAAATCTCAGATAAGATGGAAAAACAACCCCCAAGGTGTTAAGTGTCTATACGGTGAATTTGAGGGCAATTTTCATTTCCTTGTCAATGAGATGAAAATGGAGCTCTTTCCCTGGGAAAGTAGCCACGCCATGTAATAGCGTTTTGCAGGAGAGGTAATGTCCTCTCCCACAGGAAGCAGGGAGAGCAAGCTGGTGTCTGTCACATTCCTCCCCTCCACAGCTGCACATTAAGCTTAGGCTGCTGTGGGTAGAGGGCCAGGCACTGGGTAAGTGGAGGGAATAAATGGCTCTTATGGAGTTTATTCCCATTATCCCTTCTGCAAAACCAAGGGAAGCCTCTGATAATTCGCTGCTGGTGAAAATGATACATCTAGTTTTTGCCACCTCATGCATTCTCTTTTGATATGTTGGGCACAGTGAAGAAGTGTTAAATTGAAGCAGAGGCAGAAGAGGGGAGGAAAAAAGGAAGAACGAGTCCTAAAGAACGAGTCGTACAATGCCAGCCCTTAAAGCTAGAAAAACACTGTTCAAAATTTCTGAGTGTGAAGCAAACATCACCTGGATCAGCTTTCCAGCGTGACAGTGTGACCAATAATTCAACCTGGCAGAGAGGCCTTTCAGGAATACAAATATCGCGAATGCTCTGTTCTGCTTATGCACCAGAAATGCAATATGTGAGCCGGGACTTCCCTGACAGCGCGCTGTCTCTGCTGGCCTCGCCTTTGATGAGCATCCTCCACGGGAAAGCACCGCCTTTCTGATCCCATTAGAGGAGAGAGGCTCTGTCCCTGTGGTCCTTTTTGCAACCCGTGTGCTCTGTGAACCGCGCCGTGCACGGGGGATTTGTTGAGAGATGTATTGGGACCTAACATGTCACAGGCAGGCTTGTTACAGAGGAAACCCTGTTGACAGAAAGGATTAGCTGCAAGCAAGAGAGAAAAACAAGAAGTCATATATTTTAAGGACAGTCGTGGTACAAAATTTTGATTATTTATTGGGCAAGTAGATAGTCAGGACTTTGTGTTATTAGAGATTCTGTATCCTAGGATACTGGCAGTGATTTCAGCCTGGTGCTGCCAAACTGTACTCCAGAATCTGAGGTTTCATATGAAAGAGGGGGGAAAAAAGCAAAACAAACAGAAAACCCTCTATACCCTGCAGCTGCAGAGAAAATACTTAGAAACTCACTGTGACCAGGGTTGTGTTCTTGTCTTGAGTCAGCAATCAGCTTGAAGCAATACCTTTGAGAAGAGCGAACTGTGCTGGTCATTTCAGTGCATGTGGGGTATGAAGCCTGACATGTTTACACAGCAGCTAGCTCATTTCAGTGCTTTTTTTGGTGAAAATCTCAATGTCATGCATGCTCTTTGAGAATATATTTTCTCAGGACACAAGAAAAGAACCAGAAGGAAGGAAGGTCTATTATTTGTCATTTAAATAAGAATTAATGTTAACCATAACTTCTGCCCTTCTTCTTTCCCCATCCAACAACTCCCAAAGAACAAAGGGAGGGTGGGGGGAAAGCAAGCAACTTTTCATATTGTGGAGAAATGGATAAACATGGGATATTTTCTTTGCTCACCGGAAAAAGCTTTAGTCATATCCAGACTCTTGAAAAAAATCAAAACAAAACCCCCTTCTTCCTACTAACCCCTACATTCTCTGTAGTACCATATGCCCCAACTTACAATTATCCAGCTTTTCATACATTCCACTTCTGCTCTGACAGCTATACAATGTACAACAATTGCACAGAGTCAGAAGGCAAATCTGGGATGCACCAAGAATAAAAAATTTGGTGCCAATTTAAAACAAATGTAGTGAATATGGAAGTAAATACCATAAGTAAAACTGAATACTGATGATGTTTTTTCATTTCTGTGTGTCTGTCTAAATGTCCAGTCTCTAATTTATGTAAACAGCACTGTGAATTTACCTTTTTATTCAGCTTTGCTGAATTTACATTTAGAAGCTGCAAAATGCAGAGGATCTTGAACTTTATTCTCATGATCTCCCTGAGGAACCTGTTAATCATTGGAACTATTGTATGGTTATATGGCTCACATCATGTTTGAGCATTGGAGCTCAACATGAGAAAAGCACTGTAATTGCTCACAATTAGTTCTGGGTAAGCCTCACAAGGTTTACTTAAGAGTCCCCTCATGCCAGATTCATACCCAAAATGTATCTGAAGTATCTGAACCATTTAAGAGTCTGGGAGATAATACTTTGTCATTGAATAAGGCAGAAGACTTGTGTATGAAAGGGCAAGGGGATTGTGAAATAATTACTGGCTCTGCATTTAATTTGAGTCAATGAAAATGCCAGAATGATTGAAGTGTTTATGCTGAAGATCAAGGAGTTATATTGGAATAGGGTAATCAAAACCAGGAACATCTCCTTTAAAATTTTTTAATATTTCTCAGGGAGGAGATAATGGAGGACTATCAGAGTATAGTGAGGGGAGTGTTGGAAGGAAAGTCAGGATCAGAGGTCACACCTGTGTGAAGTGATGGTTTGAAAATGACAAGTAAAAATGGAAATATGCTTCACTTGACAGTGATGAATGGGTTCCTTGACCTGAGGAGGAAGACTAGAGGTGGCTTTGCACTGTGGAGATGGTAATTTGATAGTGGCAATTATAGGTGAAAAAGTTAGCCAGTAAAAATACCGTGGGGAAAATGCCTGCTCTCAATTAGGGATGGTACTCATGCCCCTGGGCCTCGACTGCCAGGGTAGATGTGCGTTTCGCCAGCCTGGGATACTTTCAGTTTGCCATTTTTATGCTTTCAGTGTGATTCTCTCATCCCTATATTCATTCCACCTGTTCCCAGTATGTCTTTTACTTTGTGTTTGTTTATGCTTTCCTTACCTTCAGCACAGAAATACTCTGCATCTGTATTCTCCTTCTAAGAACATCAAACCTCATGAAGTTGGTGAACTGCTGGGCCTGGCTCAGAGTCAATGTTGCTAAACCTGGGACTGTACATAGAGTTTCCACAATGTGGGAGGTGGGTCAGTCATATCTTGCTCACACATCTCTCATATCTCAAGGGCAGAAACACATTTGCCAGTGACCTATAACTGTGCCTCTCTGCAAGCAATAAATGCCAAGAGTCTCATCAGCTTTTACATACTGAGGCAAAAAGTATGTTATAGGCTCCTCAGTATGAGACCATCCATGAAGTATGGATTTCGAGGTTAGGAGACATTTGCTTACTTAAAAGAGGTTCTGATCAAGATGAATTATGAAAATGGCAATAAATCCTTTGTTTTAAAAGGTAATAAACTGACTATAAATGTTTAAGGCAGAGCTCCAGGCAAACATGAGCAGCAGACTGAACCACCTACCTTTATGTACCTTCCTCCTCCATAGCACTCAGCAGGAGAAGCTGAAGCATCCTAAACCCTACAGGGTCTTCCTAGAGGCCCAAAGAGTCAAAAGTGCTTCAGACGTGGGTTTTGTTCCTTTTTGTGTAGGTGTTTGTCTATTTGACCACGTAAGTCCTTTATGTACATGTGACATTGAGCCATTTCTCAGCTAAAAGTACTGAGTGTGTTGCGGTTTAATATGGTGCAGTTAATCATGTGTTTGGGCACCACAGGTTTTATTTTGTTGTGAAATAAGGTGGCTGGAAAATTTGAAATAATAAGTACTGAAGGGCTGTGTTTAGCGCAGTTCTTTTCTTCTACAAATCTTTGCAAAAATGCACCGAAGGTTTCTTCTAAAAAGTTGAGCTACTTGCCAAGTTCCAAACCATATGCTGTCATAACACCAGTTTGGAGACTCTCAACTCTTGTGACCCATTTGGGGAGCACTCTTATCTGTAGTTCTCCCTCTTTCTCCTGCCCTGGACGTGAAGTCTGATTAGTGTTTAGACATTGCTTTGAGATAATGATAATGTGCCTTTTAATTAGCATCAATATTTCTAGTCTTTTGGGAAATAATAATGTGCTTCCTTTTTAATCTTTGACTGTTGACAGATGGCCACTTATTAAACATCATTAAATTCTGATATCAATCATTTTTGTGCTTTATAAAATATGCTCATCGTTTAAAGGAAATGATAAATATAGGAGGAAGATTTTCCACATGGATTGTGTAGACTTTGATGCAGTGCTGCAGCAGTAATTGATGGAGGGAGGCCTTGTTTTTTAAGACATTATAAGTATAATCTCTGAGGCCTTGTTAAATCCCTTTCAGTGTATATGTATATGTTAGAAGGGGCTCTCATATGGAAGTAGCCTGAATGCTTCTCAGGTAAAGCCACTATTTAAACATTTAAAAACATGAACTTTTGAGAAGCCTGTCCTTATATGCAGAAAATATTTTGTGCATTTACACAGGAATCCATATTGTATCTGTTTTTGTGAATGCCATGAAAAAGTGAAGATGGATTCCTGTGCGTCTGTTATTTGCAGCAAGGCTTTATTTGACTTGATGCATTCTTGGCAAGAGCCTCCAATTCATTACTTGTGAAACTTTGTTTAATGGGTACAATTACGATCTGCATTGTGCCCTTGCTCATCTTAATAGCAGTATTAATTTGCAGGAAGGGACAAAAATCATCTTGTGGAGTTATCAAGCCGTGTTTAGACTTTCTGAATGCTAATTAATTCAGAGCTCAAATGCTGTACCTGCTGTTTAAAAGGCTGGCAGCTTGTATTCATCACCTGAGTGACAGCTGTTCCTTGCCTTTTTTACTCTTAGAAAAAGAGTGGGGAAGATTAACTCCTTCCCGTGCTGGTGACTGCCATTTTGAAGTAACAATTACGTTCAACTTTTAAATGTTAGAATTTTTTTTCTTCAACAGATTTGCTGATTTTGACAGCACATTAGAGAAAGGATTGGTGACTGTATGTTATTCAGAGAAATGGCTAAATATTTATCCAAATCACTGGGTTTTTTTATGAGCAGGGCAAAAAAACCTCCAAATAGTCTCAGTGACATTTGATGCCAGAACCAGATCCTCCATGTAAGCTAAAAGAGAAAGAATTAAAATATGGAAAAGTCAGATTTGAACATTTATAATGAGTATGGAGTCTGAAGAATTTTTCTCCTGGAATCAAACCCCTTTTTTAGTATTTACTGTCAAGAAAATATTTATTAATTGAAATCAAATTCAATGTTCGCTTAGGCCATTTAAATGTCACAGAAAACAGAAAAGTACAGTTTTATATGCTGCATTAAAAGCTCATTGAGTTGCTGTTTGTTAAACTGAACTTGCCTGCTCTAGGAAGGAGTGATAGTCTTTGGTAGTGAAGAAGGGGGCTTAAAGGCATGCAGGTGATTTAATTTAATTCAGTCTGAGAAAAAGTATCAGCTGGTACAATGCAGATGTTCATATGCAGGTATGGGAGGATTACACAGTTTGTCTGAGTCACTGAGGAAGTGGGATAGTAATATTGAATTAAGTTCCTTCTTTTTCACAGAGGAGCAGATAACTAAAATATAAATGTTAGCTCCACTTCTCCATTTCCTCCTGCCCCAAATCAAAACACCTAAATTATTCTGCATTTTCTTTTTGTAGGAAACATGAGACAAATCAGTAGTTGTTTCACGTCAGAAAAGTATTGCGGAGCTACTGACACCAAACAAAATTCCACAAAATCTTCCAGTTAGTATTTTAGGGTAAATCCAAAGATTTTTCTTTTGCTACTTCAAAGACCTGCAAAGTCTGGTATGTGTTTTGCTACATAAATATTTCAGACATACGGGTGTGCAGTAGACATGTCATAATAATATAAAATTTTCATTCACCTTTTGGAGGCCCTGTATCTTTAGGGAAACTCGGGGTGGACTTGGATAATGTGTCAGGGCTTTGATTCTGCTCACATTGGGTTTTACGCATTCTGACTCAGTAAATCTCATTAAGCACATGCTGAACTTCAGTGTTCACTGTTCGTTCTCTTGACTTCAATAGCAAATTAAGCACATGCTTAAATGTTGTTCAGAGCCTTAGGGAAAGGTGATTAAACAAAATAACAAAGCTATGCTATTAAAGTATTTTAACTCGTTAAGATCCAGTGGATTTGCTGATACAGATTCACTCGGTAAAACTCTGTATTGAAAGTTAAACAATTACATTTTAACTGGCTGATTGTCTTGTGCAGCTTGGAGCACCAACATCAGGATATTCGATTTGTATTGCTGTGACAATACCTTTCCTTTCACCTTGTGACCTGCTGTTGTATTCTCTCAAACAATTAGTGATTATTGGCATTAAAAAATATTATTGGTAATAAAAAGGTTTCCAAGTTTGTTTACGAAGTGTTCTTGAAAATAATTTTAAAGAAATAGTTGTCTTTTTCCAAGTTACTAAAATATCTTTTGTTATTACTCATTAACTTCAGAAGACATTTTTTTGTTTCCATGCACAGGAATGATTTTTTGATGCTTTAGCAGTATTGACTTAGTGCTCTTGTGTGGACAGTTTCTCTGCTAATTTATGGTGGAATTTGATAGCGAGTAATTGTGCTTTAGCAAGGCTGGTATTTAGTCTTTGAATTAGTGTGCAAGATGCCCTAATGAGTCCAGCAAGGATTAAGAAAATGCACTGCAGTAATTCTGTTTTTAATAAGCTATTTATTAAAATTCCCTCAACTTTTTAGAATTTTGTGAAATAATTTCTGTAGGGGAGATGTGTTTCTAAAAAAACCCCTTTATGATTCAGAAAACAGAACATTCCTTAAATATTTGGGGCTGGGGGCGTCGAAGCCACAGGAGCTTGGCAGCCAGAGGGAAGGGCTAGGTGTTTTCTCTTTTTAGTTTACCATAGAGGAAATAATCAGATCAAGACTGAAATATTTTGGGAGGCTAGACATGGCATCATTAACTTTCCAGAGTTCCTGTCCTGAAACAGTTCCTGTGTGTGTAAAATCATGAGCTCATTGAGATCCTGGAGCGAGTTATTTGGGGTCTGTAGTCTGTCTGCAGCTTTTTGAAATAAATCTGAGTGATAAAGCTGCATAATTGTTGTTACCGTGGTGTTAAAATCTTGGGATGATTCAGTCTCAGCGTGCGCACTGAGTCAGACCAAGAAGCCATCGAGTCTGCTGATTCGTGTTTGCCTCTTGACCTTTTGGCAAAGATCAAGTGCAGCATATGTTTTTATCAGTTTAATATCTGTTATGTCCTCAGCTGGAGGATTTTATATTAAATGAGTTTGGGGACTGGGTAATGTACTAGGAGCTTACGCCATCCTCTCCATGCGTGAAGCCTGCTATTGCTGTGTTTCTAGAATGGTGTGAAAAGAAAAAAGAAAAAAAAGCAAAATGACCGTAAAATAGTGCAAAGGGAAGAGCAGGAACAGAGCAAACACAGATTATGCCTCTCCACAGTGTTCTCTTAATTCCCGCCAATTTTCAGCTCAGTGAGTTCCCAAGCCTCCATAAAACCCCATATAAAATATATATATAAAAAAACCTAAACTAAACTAAGATAGCACTTCTGATTCTATTTTAATCTTGTTTTCACTGCCTTCTCAGTCTGTATTAATATCTATTTTGGGATGTTCAGTATTGTAAAATCAGATTATCATCCTCAGGACTGGGTGGTACCTTGTACCTGCTGAGTACAGTGAGCCCACACTTGTTCTTGTCCTTGCTGAAGAGCCAGTTCTTGCATCACTGGTGCTGTTTATTTTCACTGACCACTCTTAGGTAGTGTTTTTCTGAAAAATGAGATAAATAGCAATCAGAAATAATTGTAGAGTCCAACAGATAGAAATACCCTGCATGATGGTGAAATGCAACATTCAGGATTTGCTTTGGTTTGATTAAAGAGCGTTGGAAAGAAATAGATGTGATCGGTAGCTTTGAGGAAACACTATTTTTTAAACACAGGTGCTTAAAATATATAAAAAAGCCAAGAACTATGGAGAGCTGCTGTTCACTTGAATGTTTTTGACTGATTCAATGCCAACAAAATTCCGTTTTGTAACCTGGAGGTCCAGAACTGTTCATACATGCTGTGGTCAGTGGGTGTCTAACAGGAGCTGGTTTTATTCGGCCTGTGACAGAGTCACTGCTGAGGTCCATGCAGTGCAGCAGGTGATCACAGGCATGGCTCATGACATCTTTTGATACACAGCCAAGCGTACTAACAGCCACGTTGATGTGACAGGATGAAAACTGGATCTTCTATTAGAAATAAAATTCATACAGTTCAGATAGAGAGTGATCAAAATAATTTTTAGATTACATAAGAATTTGACCCTTCAAGCGTGTTTTATTAAGTACGTGAGGTAATACAGAATTGAGGAACCCATGTCATTGTAAATTAGTTTCCTTGAGTTAAGTCTCATTACCAAGGCACCTTCACTTTTTAAAGTTATTTTGCCTGCCACGGTTAATAAAAAGGAAGTTAATTTGGTGTGACATTTTTGGTGGTAGCTTGGTCCACTACCAACTTAATTGCAGTAAAATAATAGCTTCAAAAAAACCCTAAACTTCGTGTTCCTTGCATTTTGAATCACTGGGTGATTTACTACTCATTATTTATAGCCTCAGTATTTAAATTAGGATACATTAAATAAAGCTTATGTGGGGAACGTGGAAGTGTTTGTTGATTGTAATTATTTTAATGCTACTATTTAATGGAAAATATTATATTTCAATTCTTTAAAATTTCTGCTTAGATCCAAACCCAGAAGTCTACAAGACAGAAATTGACTGCAGCAAAATGCCATCTTATTACTATGCATGCTATGATGCTCACAGGTTATTGTCAATATCCAGTGTCTACTGGCAAGGAAGCTTTTGTTTGTCATGGGAACAAAATGATTGTTCCTCGTTTTTCTAGACAGCTGAGTTCTTGAAACGAAAAGCATTTTGATCCTGGGGTAAATATTGATTCTCTCTTCTCTCTCTCTGAGAAAATTAATTTAGTGTGTATTATATGCACCCAGGTAAGATAAGGCCAGCTCAGGACCTCACAGGCTACTTAAACCTGCATTCAAGAAGTGGTTTCATTACCCCTAGGTCAGCACATACATGCTGGTTCTTTTGGAGGGAGTCTCCTACAACAGAGCAGAGAACGATTCACGTGCCACTTGCTTATAGCAATAGGATCCTAGATTTCTCATTTTCAGCCAAAAAGTAGTGGCATCAATTTGCTTTTATCCCCCACCCCCTTCTGAGTGGTTCTGTGCCTTAAACCCGGGTGGTCTGGGTGAGGTTGCAGGTACTGATGCACTGTGCCTTCCAGAGACAGCCTTTGGAGAAACACAGAGATCTGCATTTTGCTGTGCAGATTTTTAGTGTGCAGAAATCCTTTTCATAGTGCATTGAGGCAAAAGTAGAGTGGTTGGCAGTAGCCACATCGTTCCTTTATCAACAGACCTGGAAAAGGGAGTGCAGAGTGTTAATTCATCTACTGATGAAACTGAGCATCCACTGCTGTTGCCACTCCTCAGCTGACCTGGGGCACCCTGGGAGAGGAGCTCGCTGGCACATCCTTAATGCACAAACTGAAAGAATTGGCAAGAACAACAGAAAGAGTTGGACAGATTTCCCCAAAGAATGGTGCACTGCCACCTCCTCCTTATAAAGAAAGGCACACTTCCACCATCTCGTTTTTGCAGCTCTCTTAAGAAGAAGCAGAAATATCTGAGCCTTTGGAAATGACCGCAGTATGTCTGCTGCTATCATAGTGTTTGATATCAATCCCTGTCTGTGTGCATCCCTGTCGGATTCAAAGCATAAGCTCACATTCCTCTGGAAGCTGTGCCATGCAAGTGCAAAATTTCTGCTGCCCAAACTTAAAACTTAACTTTCATTAGTAAATAAACAGACCAGATTGATTGGTTCCCTTTAGAGAGTGATACTGTGGGATCACGATTTCAGCCTTACAAAAGCAACAATTAGCATTCTAAGAAAATAGTTCTGGTGGAATTTATTGCAACATGATTAGCTCTGTTATTTGTAAAGGCTGTGTAAGCTTCTTCCATCTTTGAATCACTGAGTATTATTGGAAAACTGTTTTTTCATGTTTACGTGTGGTGCACTGGTTTTTGTATTATATCACCAGCCATTTCCTTAGGAAAATGTTTGGAAAGGATGAAGAAAAATTAAAAAGGAGAAGGAAATGTTAGGGTCTCTATATCTCTAGCACTATATTGACGGTTCATCTGAGACACTGTGTTATCATGCTTTTATTCCAGAACCAGCATTGTTGAATTAATGTTGAATTCACATTTAATTTATTTTTTTATTTTTGATTCCTAATATTATATTTTTAAAACTTCCACCACAAATAGAAAAAAAATTACAAAAAGGGCTAACATATAACTTGATTCTTGTGTGCCTCAGAAGGCACAATCCTACCACTGACTTTCTGAAAACAGTTAAAGTTGTTTAACAAGGTTTGAAGCTAAAACAGGGACTCCCATATGACCTGTATTACCTCTCCTCAAGGGAATGCATTTTCTTAAAGTGATGATTTATGAGATTCAGTACTAATGTCAAACTTCATTCTGCCATGTGAAGTAACACAATTAAAAAACCAAAATAGCAGCACACAAGCAGCAGAACATTGTTGAACTTGTAGATATTTCCACATAGGTGATGTAAAGTTTGATGGAAAAGTGATATGAGTGTTTTAGGCATGTCCACATGAGATGTAAGAAAAACAAGCCTTAAGCAAGTCTGCTATTTCCCTCAGAAAGATTTTATCCAGAGAGGAAGATGGAATATTTATGTGCAATAGCAGCTGCATATTTTTAGAATAATTTTGAATTCTTTTATGGTAAGTCTCTGTGTGATTAGAAAATAGATACAAATCAGATGAGGTAACAGTTTGTCCTGTTTGTGTGAAGTAGTTTTCCAGGATAAAATTACATTTCCTTCTAAATGCAGTATTCATTTGGGAGTAAATTAATTAAGGCTGAGTGGATAAGTATCTGCTGTCGTTCTGCAGTCATGACATGGCAAGACACAAGCTATCTACATGCAAAACTCATCCGTACATGAAAAAAAGTAAAATGCCTGTGCCTGTTGCTTATATTGTTATGTGATACTTTGAATAAATAACTTGATTCCATGTTCAAAATACTCAAAGGTATAGTATTTTATTATTGATGTTCTTAACTTAGACTACAACAGTGTAACAGCTCTTTTTTCATTTGAGAGCATCACTCATGAGACAGGAATGTGGTCTCTGCACTGTGCCCTAACAGGTTTCTTATTTTTATCTGTGCTATGGCTTGACCAATTGAATATGAATATAATGTAGATCAGGCATCCCACAGTGACTCTCAGGTTGGGCTTCCCTCAGTGATCTTCATAGATGGGTAGGACTGATTGGGGTGGGTGGTGTTTGTTGGGGGGGTCATGATTTGATTTGTTAATTGCTCAGTACATGCTGGGAAACTGGGTGGTTTATTTGTTCCTCTTTGAGGGGAGGTTTCATGCTGAAGAAATGCATGAGGGGGGGGGGGGTCATGATTTGATTTGTTAATTACTCAGTACATGCTGGGAAACTGGGTGCTTTATTTGTTCCTCTTTGAAGGGAGGTTTCACGCTGAAGAAATGCATGATTTTCTTTCACGTTTAAAGCAGTCCATTAGGACAACAGAGAAGTGCACTTTGGCTTTCCATTGGGCTGTTGCAGATCATTGGCTTGATGTCTACCTGTGTTTAAACAAAATTGATTTCTGTGCTTAGTCCTGTCATCCTGTGTGATATTTTGTTGAATTACTTTTCTACCCTAAAACTATACTAATTGCAAAATTATTTTTACATCAACATTGACTGTAAAGGTATGTGTTTCTACCTAAGTGCTGTTTTGTATGGCTTCTCTGCAATACTATTTCAAAGTGTTGGATGAAAAATCAAGTGCTGAATCTTTGTTGTCTTCAAGCAAATATTATGAGAGATTGTATAGCTGGAGTTTAATCATAAACGTTTCTCTTTCCTGACAGTACTGACATTTATTTTCTAGACAAACAGATGAATGTTAGATAACAAATTGTTTTGAGCATGCATGATGTTGATGCAAAACTAAAGCCCTTATATTTTTACCCCAAACCTCTGAATTTTCTCTAAAAGACTGAAAGCCTAAAAGGTGATGTGCAAAGGCTTGTGAACTACTCTAAAAGTTACTCTATTCAGCTGGCTTAAACCTAGGGTAACAAACCACTGCTGATCCATGTGCAGGGCAATTCATCATTCAGTGGACATGTCCTGGCACATAGCACTGGAGCCTGAATATTTAGTAATGTTCCTTTTTTTTTTTTTTTCCCCATGGGAAACTACCTATGGCTCTTGCTGTGAGAGAAGTTGAGTGGTAGCCTGTGACCTAAGCTTTTTAGAGGGTTTCACAGTACTGTCTGCACTTCTTACTGTGTAATTGTCCAAATAGCCTCCACCAGAACAAGGAAAGGAAATGTGAGTATGTGAAAGAGGAAAGGACAATTGAACAGGGTGATGCTAAATACAGAAAATACAAGGGAAAGCCCTGATGAGATTGAAGCTGAGAACTTACATCTTCCATTTTTAGCATCCCTTTTTGTATGAAGAGCAACGTAAGGAGCATGGTGCTCCAAAGTGTGGAGATCTGCATCCTCAATATATTGTTGGATACTGGAACAAAATTTTGGTCCTGTGGTTGGCTTCCCCAGTCACTTTGGGAAGCGTGATACTAAGTATTTCTTTGTGGAGGAGTATTAAAGCATGTGTAATTCAGCTAAGGTAGCAAATTTAGTCCTTGAACCTTTGTGTTTCTGTGATTTTAAAAATATTTTGCTGTGTGTAGGTTTTTTTGTTGTTACTGTTGAGTTTATTTTTAATGGGTTGTCTAATCTAAAGGCCACATACAAGCCTTCAAGTCTAACCTTTTCATTTTGCTTGACACTGTTGAAGAAGATAAGAGGGGAACGCTGTCAGAGAGTTTACACAGAGGATGGAGAGGGGTGGTGGTGAAGGGGATAATGACTGCAGCTCTGATTTAGACCCTCCTGCTGCAACAAGGCATCTGGCATCTGTATTCTCTGCTGGGTGCAACCAGCCTGCAGGAGGCTTTCCTTCCTTCAAGCAACCAGTTAGGAAATCATCTGGGAAATTAAAGAGACACCAGGGCTGGACATGTGGTGATTTGTTAAAAAAAAAAAAAAAGTAAAAAATTATGGATGAATGTTGAAGGATTAAGATGGGAGGAACATGTGGAAGGACTTGGGTATACTTCCATGTGCAGTATTGTAGGATAATACTGTTTTGGCATCAGGTGCCATGAGCTTCCAGCCATCCATGGAGACAAAGCTTCAATTTCACATGCAAAGGTGAGAGCTCAGTCAAAACTCAACTTGTAGCTGCCTGACACTTGCAGTAGAGAAGGAAGAAGATGGCAAGTTCCTGGGCTGAGATTAGCTGAAGCCTTCTCTTACTATATAACAGCTTGTTATACCATCATATTCAGGCAAATGTGTACAGTGTAACAGTATGTCAGTTATTTTGCCTAGCAGTCAGACTCTTCTTTTTGTGCTGCAGAAACAAACTCCTTTTTTTTTTCAATCGCTTTAATATGCTATGCTCTTTAATTAGATGGTCTATAGGCAGCACATAAGCAGCATTCTCCAGCATTGTTTCAGAAAATAAATAGCATGTGTGATGCCTACACTGAGCTACAAGAAAAGTGCAGACTGACATAAGTTCTTGTTATTTGCTTCCATATGAACAGCTCTAAGTGTCCCTTCCTGTGAGAAATGCACATTTGCTGCATTCTGGCTCAGGGGAGGCTGCCTGTCTATTTGACATGCTCTCAGTGGAGAATTGCTTATCCATGCCTGATCCTGATGGGTTTCACCTTCCAAAAGTAACTAGCATAGGTCAAAAGTTGGCAAGATGGATTGAAAAGTGTTTCCAGCTGATGGAATGGCCTCTGGTAACTAAGTGGGGGAATTTGAAATCCAATCTATTCTCAATGGAAAACCCGCAAATAGTCCATGTTCCAACACAGCAAGCTATTCCATTATCTCAGTGCTGACATACAGGAGTTTTTCAAACAATACAGACTTGAATCAACTAGTTTTGCATCAAAGGTACAAATTCAAACTATCTTCTTTAATAGCCTGCTATATGCCTAAAGAACTTTTTTGTTTACTAGTTCAGTGCCATGTTAATGGTCACACCTGGATGTGAATGTGTCTAGACTCCCCTTCCTCCTCCAGGTCTTACATTCATTGATTCTGGCAGGCCAGATTTCTTGTTTCTTTCCCTATTTAAATTCATAATATTTTTCCTTCTGTAGCTGAATCCTTTCTTCCTTTCTTCTATCTGAATAGACAACATTTTCATCCTTCCTACTTTCTCATCCAAATTTCTTTTTCCTGTTTACTTTTTTCACTCTTGCCTGTTTGCCATGTTTAGGTTCTTCCATATGCCATTTCTTCACAAGTTGTTCCCATATTGTCCAATACTTTGAGGAAAACACAAGTTCTCAGTTGTTACCTATTCCTCTACATGAAGGAGAGCATGCTGTGAGCGTGGGATGAAAGAGTGGGTCTGGTTGGGGAAAAATTATTTTGTTCCTCTGTGATTTTCTTAGCCGCTTTTCTTTGCCTTCCATTCCTTCCATCTGTCTCTGACTGTAAGCAGAACGTAAAGCAAAGGAAGGGCCAAGTGTCTGTTAGGTTTCCTGTTAAAATACAGAGTAATGATGATGATGTGAGTCAGAGACTGGGCACAACAGCATAGAAGTGCTTTACATATATTTCTTTAATATAATTTTCCCTAATTTTATTCCATTGTTTCTTTTTTTTTTCTGTTTGTACCTCTCCTAGCTCATGTACACAATGAATTGAGGTATTGTAGGAGATCTTTAATCAAAGACAGTTACTTTTGCATTTCCCTGGAACAAAGGGCTACTTTGGTGTAGGAATTGTTCCAGGAGTGCTCAGCTGCCCTTCATGGCTTTGTGCAGGGCTAATGGAACCCCTTATTACACCTGTACTCCTATTTCCTCACCCTGCCCTTTTCAGATCACAGATTTCTTACTCAAACTGGGCTATGCAAATTTCTAATTTAAATTCAGAACTAAACAAGACAAGGAGCTCTTACAGCTGGTTTGGTATAATCTTTAAAAACAGTTTCAAAACCTAAATTCTCCCAACAAGGACAATCAGCAAGGACAGATTTCCATAGTACAGGAGCAGTCTTGTTTGACTGTCTTGTGCAAATTCTCCTACTACTGACTGACTACTGAGATTAAGTGGAATTTATAACAAGTCTGGTTAGGATATGGGTCAGGCACCTCTAGTCATACTTCTGTGTTGCAAGCCTTATGTGTTGCAGTAGAGATTTATTTTAGCACAGTCATTTTATGGTGCTTAGAATATTTTACTCTGCATTGCTGCTACTGTAGATAATGGATGACCACTTGGTTAATGTTTGATGGCAGCTACAATGCACCTTTCCCAACATTAAGTGTCCTTATGCCTTTATACTAGAACTGACCTTCAGGGACAGTAAACATATTGTTTGGCAACAAGTTAATTACAGACTTTATCTTCCAAAAACATTCATGTCATGGGTGGGATAATTAAGATGTCCTTGCAAGTGAAAAAACTTTGTGACTTATAGTAACGCTTCAGCGTAGGTGTTAGAAACAGAGGTCACAACAGTATTACAAGAGCTGTGTACTCATGTTATTTTGACTAAATAATTCTCCTCTTCAGGCTGTAAAAGTGAAAGGTGGACTTAAATGATATGTATGGCAATAAATTCTGTAAGTCTAAATTCTGTAACCCAAAGGAATTGGGTTATCCAGGGGTATGATGGGCAAGCAGAACTGATTGTATTTGATTTACTGTGTGATTCATCACTAGGGTTTATTTTGTTTTTCTCTCCTTTCCTCCTTCTAAGGCCTCTGTCTTTTGTTAAATGGTTAGAATCATATTGACCCTTTCTGTCTTTGTAACTTCATGGTGATAAATAGCTAATTATTTGCAATTGAATTAGGCTATGAATTTAAAGATGACAGAAACAGATGTGCCTGTGATTACCTTCAGCATGGCTCAAGGGGTTTAAGTTTAACACAGTATAAATACTTTGCAGAAATATTATTTCTGAAGTCGAATACTGCAACTAGTGGAGACTATCATAAAGATGTCAATGAGCTCCATGGTACATAAATTTTTGGTGGTTTTTTTGGTTTTTTTTTTCCTGAAAAATTTTGGGGAGGGAGAGGAGGAGCATCTACTGGTGACTACTGAAGTTCCACTTCTGAAGTGTTCAGTCAATAAGCTGGGAGCATTTAGTTTGGGTGAAGTTGGGAAGTATTTTTTTTTCACAATTTACATTCAAAAGAGGAGGACACTGAGCATTTTCAAAAGTTGGAGCCCCTGGAGGGGCACACTGCAGTGTTACTTTGTGAGTTCCACTTGAATGAAAGTCCTTGTTGGCTGGCTGAATTAGGGCAGGATGCACAGTTTAACAGCCCCAGCACATCTTTGTGTTAACATGAAACTAAGGATGAATACACACATCGTGTAATTTAAAGATCTGAATTGTAATATTTGAAAAAGCATGGATTCTGCACATTTCTCAAAACCTGGCTTAAGGAGATCATTAGATCTGCTAATGAATTACTTCTGAGCTGCTGTTTTCTGTTTCAGGTTTTCTACTCAGAAACTCACATTCCAACACAAATAAGTAGTTCCTTTTTTAATGGTTAGTATCATCATGAACAATCAAATAACTTTGGAATGTATTTTATTTTCTTCAATAAAAGGAAGGTCACAATATATGGAAGGTGATGAGTCATTCCTTGCCAAAATGTAGCAGGAGTATGAGGGATTGAAATATACATTTTGAATTCTTTTTCTGGGTACCTGTTTGTTAGGATGAGAATATTTAAGCATCCCAATATTTAAGAATAAGAGAATAAAAAGGGATCTGAGCACAAAGTCTTAGATTAATGGCATGCTGTCATTCATGTGTAATGCAGCACTGTTAACATCCTCATGTGTAAGTTATACACTTACACACAATGTCCTGGCTGGGTGTAAAATATCTGCAAAGCAATAGAACAACACCTTCAAAATTAATAATTTTGAGGCTGTCTTGGTGACTATCTTGAAAGTTAAATCCCTCTATCTTTGCACTTATGAAAATGCTGACCATATATTTGGGCATGGTGTGTTCAAGAAAAGTCAGATAATCTCTTCCAGATTCCTTCATTATTAAATAGCACTGGAATGTGATTTTTACTGTGCAAATTGTTCCAGGGGTTCCATATTTTGAAATTCCATCTCCAGCCCTAATCCAGAAGCTAGTTCATATTTGTTTTACGTTCTGCAATACATAAAAGCTGAGCTCAGTTGATCTCTCAGTTGGGATGAGGTACATCTTAAAATGAAGTTATCAATGAACTTCACATGCACCGTACAGCATTTTTTATTTCATATAAACTAGACAGTTGGTGAACAAGCTTTTCATTTTTGTATGTTTTAATTTTTTAAATATCCAGTTCTCCTTTGATTTATTTTTTTTAGAAACTTCATAGCCTATTCTCATATTGTGTTGTTTATCAGATTTACTTGTGTTTTCAGCATAATATGATTCTGTTGAATTTCATTTGAGGTGATTTTTTCTGCATAACTATGTGCGAATAAGAGTTTTGATAATCCTTTTCCTTTTAAATCAGCCAGTTTAATACTTCTGTCACTTGCATGGAGATGAGAGACTTGACCTATTTTTAAAAATGAGCTTTTTAGCTTTGTTAGCTACAGGAGAACAGAATTTTAGACTTTTTAGAATTTATTATTTAATTAGTTGCCATTGGGATTTGCTGGTGCGCACATGGAGGATATTTTCCTTTTATTTGTGATCGTTTGCAATGGAACTTTGTGGAATTCTTTTCTTCTTGTAACTCCTCAATGCTTCGTACTTTGATAGTGTTCTTCAGCCTTTGATTTTGACCTGCTGTATCAGCTTCAGCTTTGCTACATAAAAATTGCTTGGATTCTGCTGAAATATATAGATTATTCCATTTCAGATGTATTCTAGTGAAAGGCATGAAAGGTTGTTCATATATGATTACGATTCTTTCTGATGTGACATTTACCCTAGGACTATATTAAGTTGTTAGCCCTGGAAAAAAGTATTTTGTTAATGCTATTCTGTATTCAATGGCTTTGATGGTACTTGTTGCAGATGTTTCAGATTACTGTCAAAACTTTATTATCAGTGATAATATATTAATGCAATAAGTTGACAGAGAGGTTGACTGAATGACTATTGCAATATATAATTAGGCTGGTGTAATAAGATACGTATGCACTGATCCTCCACAGCCTTTATATAAAATCTGTTAAAGACTGAATTCCCTTGCTGCACTGTTACCATTCCCAGAGTACTACCATTTTTTTTCTACAATTCTTGAAGAGGGTATGCATATGTTACAGAAATCCCATGTCATAGAGCTGAAAATACATTTTCTTTCAGTTTTTATTTCAATATTTATATCACTGAATCTAATAATATCATTATAGTTAGCAGAATATGTAGCCTTGCATCAGTCTAATAAACCAGATCAAAATACACTGTGTTTATGTTACATATAATCAGTGTACCATATATTACCATTATTTACAAGTATTAAGTAATTTGAGAGCTCTTGTTGTTTCTATACAAACAAAAAATTGTTTGCAGAGATGTTTGCAAAGCAAAAAAAAACCAACAAAAAACCAATCAAAATTTAATGGAATCCTTCCAATAGCTGTCAGTTTCTTCCTTAGAGTTTGATAATTTAAAGGTTTGTTATTTTTTTAGGAAGGGAAGATGGTTTAGATTATCCAAAGGCAGTGGAATGTTTAACTACTCTTCTGCTATCAGTGGACTTGTTTACATTAGGATTTTGACTAAATTGAGGTTGCACATATCCAGATGTTATCTGCCTGGGTGACTTTTTCATTTACTTTGGCAAGGGATTTGATGGTGTATTGCTACCATCCCTTTGTCATTTTTCACATTTTCCACATCACATTTCAGGCTACACTTAGCCGTTCCTTTTCTAAACTTCCACTAAATTTTTAACTTGTAAACTTTTGCTCTTTTTTCCTAAGGATGAATCCTTACTGAAACCACCAATGGGATTTTGAGATTTACTGCAGGTTTTCTCACTGGTTGTTGTGAGTAAAGCCAAAGTCCCAGACAAACACACCCAAGATACAAAAGAAACTTTTTTTGTTCTTGCTTTTTATCTCTGTTTGTTTTTGTTGTGCTGAGGGGCAAGAGATGTATCTCAAATGCATCCACGCTGCAATGTCCTTCAGCAAGACAGGAAAGACAAAGCTCTCCACCAGGAATGGGTTTCTTCCCAGCACTCAGTGACCTGTGGTGCCAGTGGCTCACACAGAGAAGTAAGGGCTCCTCAAACAAGTAGGACACAGCAGAATAAAGTTCCAGAGAGTATCAGTGGGGAATTGTAGAAAACATTTGCCTGGACTACATAGTAGCAAGGAATAGTCTCTCATTCTGAAACCTTGCAGCAGTTGGACAAGACTTAATAAAGTTCCAGAGAGTATCAGTGGGGAATTGTAGAAAACATTTGCCTGGACACACCATAGCAAGGAATAATCTCTCTTTCTGAAACCTTGCAACAGTTGGACAAGACTCTCATTTAATTCACTACTGTCATGTCATTTTTCAGCACTGGTGGGGGTTGGGAGGGAGAAATATCCAAGCCCAGAAACCTGCTGCTGAGGATGTGCCATGTTGAGAACCAGCTTGAATAAAGAATTCCGTTTTTTATATCTTCAGAGTGCTAAAGATGTAAGGTGGGCAAGCACTCAAGCTCAGCAGCAATCAGACAGAGCTGCAGCCAACAGAAACAGATGTTTGACAGTGTAAGATCCTAATCTATGTCCTAGTGAACCTTTCTGCTGAGTTGTTTTACCTCTTTCAACCTCCAGACCTTCTGGAGTTGGAAATTAAAAAGAGTTCATGCTGGTCCTCATGTGACTCACTGATACATTAGCTCTGAATGGAGCTCTACTTATTAATGTTTATACAGCCTTGGTAGATCTAATCCTATTTGCAGGCCTTTAAAATGCCAACTTTTTATTTTAAGCCTGGTTTACTTTTAACTGCAATATTTAGCCTCAGAATGTGTTTGTGGGATTTTTTCTCAAAGGCATTTTCCCTCAATAGCATTTTAAAATGTGTGAGGTTTTAAATCAGTAAAAGTAATGAAATTGTACATACTCTTTTGCATGTGTCATTTAAGCAATTCTATGGTGTTACCACACGTTGGAGGATTTGAATCAGACAGATCTGTTTGTTGCTAATACTGTTTATTTTGGTAATGCCTAGAAAACAGCTATTATTGCCAGTGCAGAAACTTATGGAGATGGGTTTATGTTCTCTTGTAGGTCTCTTATAGTAGCCAGGGGTGAGTGATATTGGTAGGAGTTTAAGTTAAAATCCACAGCATTGATGTCAGCAAATATCAGACTAGTTCCAGTTAGATTATAGGAGAGGGAAGAGGAAAGGGAGAAGAAGAATTGATTATGAAGATGCAAGATAGTTGGAAGGAAATGTGATACTGAAAACTTTTGAGACATGATGAAAACTTTTGATACACAATGAAACTGAACTGAATGAGGGGGAAAGCAAAGATGATCTGCCAAGCAAAAGAGCAGTTAGCACAGGAAAACATAACAAAACAAGACGTTTATGGATAACCAGAAGTACCTTTCTTTGGCAGCTGTTGCAGCTGCTTTCACATGTTGGAGGGTGATATTCAGGTATAATGCATATATGATACTCAGGTCTCTGAGTATTTTCCCCCAGGCCAAGTGATGGACTGAGATTTGACATGTGCAGTGAACTTGCTGCTGTAAATAAATTAGTGCCAATAATGAGATAGTTTTAGATGTGTGCCTACAATTTGCACACAAGGGCTGTGTAAGAGGTGAACACAGAACTTTTTCCAGTGACTTCCCATCCTACCTGACAGGCACAGAGCAAACAAATTGTGCATTATGGTGGTGGCAGCTCTACCTCCTTTTCTTCCTCTTTGTGAATTTTATAAGAGAGCAGGGGTTCACTCCACATTGTGAGTCACGTTTGCAATAGGCAGCTGACTCAGTGCATAAGGGTCTGATATCTCTGTGGAATATGTGAGATTTGACAAAGTTATTTTTAAATATTGGGTTGGAAAAACAATGTGAAAATAAGTCTCGTGTGTCTTAGGACATTTGCTGAGTGGGGAATTGCCCTACAGTGTTAGCTTTGTGCACATTTGAACAATATCTCGTTTAGGACCAATGGCAGAGTATCATAAAACTCTGAGGGAATCCATTATCATGCTTTTTCCATCGGCATTTCTGAGGACACGTTTGTCCTTCATAGATGTTTTTTGAAAATGGTGTTGAAAAGGTTGGAATTTTCTTTTATAGGATTACTTTACACAGGGAGAGTAAGGCTTGTGGGTAAGTGTTCTAAGCCTATGTTTTTCCCTCTCCCTTAGTCCTTTACTATGGCACTGACCAGGAGCTTGGTGTTTAATTGCACTGCATCATTGGCAATTGCAGCATGGTCAGAAGGAAAGGGCAAGGGCAGGGGAAAATTTACCAGTGTTGCTTTTCAGTTCAGCCAGGTTGCCTTCAGGAGATCCCAGCAGATCATTCTGCTCTTTGCTCTTGGCCTTGTATATAATTAATTTGGGCTGAGTGACTGCTTTTAAATTGAGTTTTGTGGTAGCTGCCGGTTCAGAGAGTAGGTCTGAGCTGTCAGCCTCTGAGCTGTTTACTGCTCACAGGTGTCTTCTCAATTGATGGTGATAATTCACTCAGAACAAAATAACCCATGGGCTGAGATTCCTGTGTCCTCTTCTCCTGCAGAGGTGGGAGTCTTGAGAAGAAAGGGAATTTAATAAAAACTGGAGCAAAGCAAAGAAACCAGGATTAGTGGTAGAATCAAAATAGTTCTGAAGTATTTGGGGAGCTGGAGCAACGTGGTTTGAGGACAGAGGGACGTTGTTGCCTAGACAGAAAACAGTGTGCAAAAGGACATTGCTAGAAGGTTCTGCTAAATTCCAAAGCCGTTCAGGAGTGGAAAAAGTGAGACTTTGGGATGGAGGGATGTTTAATTAATTTTTTTTTAGACTCTTCTGTCTCTTGGTATGTATAAAGTAGAGGTTCATAGGACCTCTTCACAAAGCTGTGTGGGACATGTATCCTCCAGGCCTGGTCACTGGAACAGTGAGGCACTGTAATCCAGAAGGACTGAGCTATGAGAAATGAGTAGATTTAAGCTATCAGGTTGTCAGATTTTTGTGAGAGATGTTATGAAGGGCTAGGCAAGCTGGGGATTATCCCAGAACTGCTTGCCAGAAGACTGAGCTGGTACCAACTTACAGCAAAGGAAAATTGAGAGCACCTGGATACATCCCATGTCTAGTTACAACATAAGAACTGCAACTGACACAGTTTCCCTGACAGCTTGGCAGGTTGGAATAACAGTGTGAGACTGGAAAAGAGCAGAAGGAAATATTGTACAAAGAGCTGCATGGCTGACTGCACTGGTGCCTTTATGTCAGTGAGTCTTTACCATGAGACATGCACAAAGGCTCTAGAGCATATTTATGTACATATGGTGCATACATGTCTTGTGAGGTGCCATTGAAAATAACAGCTCTTTCTTCTTCAGGTTTCTAGGAATTATATTTAAATAAAATGATCTGTAACAATTGCTACTTGAAGAGATTTTCAGACTCTTAATATTCAACACACTGTATTTTATTTTGTTTTATTCCTGTTAACAGACAGACAGGATTAGTTGGAAGCCAGAAGGCACAAACTGGTTTTGAGAAAAGGTAGATTTTACAGGATGAAATGAGCAAAATTCAAAGAGAATTCCAGCTTTACAATCATTATCAGTTACTTTGCTTCTTGAGTATTTGACATTGTAACTCACAAAAGCAAAATGAAACAAAGCTGTCACCAAACTTTATCAATCCCAATAGAATGTGCAGAGGTCAGGAAGTGCCAGAAAACAGCATCCTTCAACCCACTGCAGGTCAAGGAAGTCTGCAGACACCAACTGTAGTTTACCAAGTCCTGCCCTGGTGACTTGACATCCTCTCAGCCCCATTTCTCAAGTGAGTTCCCTGGTCCCAGGTGGCTTTGGAGGGGTGTTACTGAGCTGTCTGTATCTTGATTAATCTTGGAGATTGGGATATCTCCAAGCCTTTGACAAGGAGCTGCAAAAAAAAGAGTATTCTCCCAGGTGACACTAGTATCCCATACCTTCCACTCTCATACTCCTTTAATTTGGCCTTTTTATAAAAATGCTGTTAATCCACTTTCTCTAGATTACATCTAGTAATTTTTTACCCACTTCATAATGTCACCCACCTATATTTAATATTATTTCCCAAAGTAAATTTGAACTCAGCCTAACAGTGTAATGCAAATGCAACAAGGACAAAATAATGTGTATAAATTCACTGGCTGACATTTGTCCTTGTGTCTAAAAGAAATGCATGAATTCTTTACTCTTTAATCTTACTAATTTCAAGTTTCATGCACAAGCTTTTATCTTTTGTAGAAACTACAAAATCAGAGCATACATTTTAAATGCTTCAGAACTAGGAGGTGTTAAATCTTTTTCTCCTGAGTTCAGATGCTTTTCACCTCTTCCTGAAAGTGTTTCCTTGGTTCAAATTTGCTATGCTTGTCTCAAGCAAAGGAATGTTGCCTTGGATCATTTGCAATGAACAGCTGCAAGGAGATCTCAGAAAGAGAATATGCTAAGTAAATTAGAGGGTTTAACTGCACAGCAGTCAGCAGTCTTTCATCTGCGATACTGTGTGCTTGTCTGTGAATTTGGGAGTAAGTTTCCAGAGTTCCAGAAAGCTCTTGGTTTTTATATGTGGAATCCCAATGAGCAGGAACCTCTGACAGCAGCTTTTCCCAATATTTAATCTTCACAGTGTCAGTGAAGGGAAGCTCAGATTTTATTTTTTTTCCCCCCATCACCCCTTTCTGCACAGTTAACAGTGACTATTCAGAAAATCCCTTTCTGAAGCTTTACCAATGAACTTATCCTCACCCAGAACACCACAGTATGAAAGCAACATCCCTTGACCTTCTTTACATCAAGAGGGAAGGTGTTAAAACATCCATATTTTATCCATACAGCTGTTGCCTTGGCTGTCATTCATGCTTTAACACCACTCTTTGATGTTGGAGAACTTCAGTGTAAAGTGACAGCCATAAATCTTCCTATTGGTAAAATTCCTGAAATGTAGTTGCTACATGCAATTTATTGCACATTCTGTACTTTAGCCTGCTACCTGCTGATGAAATTGAAAGCATTTGAGAGAAAGAGGGGAGGGAAAGGGTTGGGTAGATTTTTTACATTTTTGAAGTGAAAGAACATTTAGTACATTCATGTCATTATAGTATATGACATCATTTAATGGTCATTTATGTAAGGTAGTAAAATAACTGTTCCCAACTGCTTCTCCATTGTGAAGTTGCACAAACTGTTAGGATAACTGTGAAAAAGGTTTGAAAAAGAATGCTGTCAAAAAACACGCTTAAAACGTGTAGAAAGCACAGCATATTTGAAACTGAGGTCTATGCAAAGTTTAATTTTCTCCCTTTAAAACAAGGAGAGCAGAGAAGTTCTGAATTCACTTGACAAATGGAAAAATTAAGAAAATATGAATTGAGCAAAACTGGTCCCTGATTTGCGTGTTGTATGTCAGGATAGAGCAAAATTAGTACCTTATGAATAAGATGCTGGTAATAAAGGTTATATAAGACATTAGTCTGTGCTATCTTTCAGAAACTTCTGAAATACATGGAGATTTTGAAAAATAATAGTAGTTGCTGAGCCACCCTAAGAAGCACCACTTTCATCTAAAAAATACGGATAAATCTTGTTTACTTGCTGAACTGTAATTTGTCACCCTAAGGTTTATCTGTCATTTTATGTAGGCACAGCAGCATGCTTTCTCCAATATTTTATCTGTAACCATCACAAAACAAGCTGGTTTTCATTTTCAAAGCAGTGTTTTCATCATGTCCATAACTAGAATGTATCATATTTTCAATTGGTATGTCAGAGACATTGTTGTAAATACCCTTTATTCTCCTTGAGAACTCTTGGCTGTATTAGAGATAGTGTTTTAGAATTTTTCCTGTTGGAGCAATGGATAAGATGGTTCTACATTAGCAGTTCTGGGATTTATGCTATATTTTACACTACAACTGTTAAAAATTACTAACACAAGCACCTGCATGTGTGGAAGAAGAATCATCCTGGACCAGTAAGAGTTACAAAACCTGTTATTTTGCTGCTAGGAACCAGGATTTCAATGCAGCATTCCAGCTGCTAATGGACATTCAGGGCCCTTCCGGATGGAGTCTTCATTAGTAGATGACAGATTAACAGAAGAGCTGTGTTTTATGGTTAGGGAGGTTAAACAAAACTCGTGTTGCCTTTTGGATGGAGGGGAAGTAGGATCTTTCAGAGACTTCACAGGAAGTCACGGGAGAAGAATGCCATGGTGATTGATGGAAGTGGTCCATTATCAAACACTTTGAGAAAACTTTTATTCCCTCTGAGTAAATCACATGGCTTGTGCAGGGCACAAGTAGAGAATTAATTTTGTTGCCTTTTGCTGGAAATATGTCAAATAGTATTCAAGCCAAAATTTAGGAAGGGAAATTGCATAGTCTATTTAAGCCAACTGTGTGGTTGATGTTCCCTTTGAATTTAGCAGCTTTTATCGTTTGGTAAATTATGTTTTGTTGAAAATTCTCTTTTTATGTCAAGGTAGTTTAAATTTCCATGTCCAGACACATGAAATAGACCAACAGAAGTTAAACATTTTTTCTGTGAACTAAATATGTAAATAGGTTGATTATTTTAATCTAACTTAGAATACTGCAATTAATTTTTGCAAAATGGTATTTAAATATTACTCAAGGAAATGACATTCTCTCAGTTGCTATTAGCATTTGAGTTTGGTCTGTCCCCTTGGTAAGGAGATACAAGCTTGGAGAATATAATTTTGTATGTGCCACATATTGTGGAAGTGTACTTTTGGCCGGGGAAGCTGCAAAGGAGTTCAGACTCAAAAAATACCTTTAAGGAATGCTTCCAAACAAGAATGGTACATGCAGCCACCAAAGGGCTTCAGGGACTGCTGAGTCCCCAGGGAATGCAGCCCTTGAATGATAAAGGTAGGATTTGTTCTGTTGGATGTCCCTGGAGATGGGGCTTGAGATTTTCAGCTTGAATAAATGTAGGCTGGAGTCTACCAGGAGCACAAGATAATATCCATGAGGGAATGTGAAACAAATTAGTCCCTTCTAATTGCAGAAAGGCTACTGAGAATTTCTGAGCAGCCACATTTTGCACAAGCTTGAAGCTTTGCATTAATTCTAGGCGTGCCTCTATATGGGAGGAGAATCTGTATGGTGCATGTCTGAATCACCATCGAGGGGACTGTGAGAAAAGGGTCAGGTTTTAAGCCATGTGCAATTTGGAGAGAAGCTTTCTGTAGGCAATTATTTTAGTGTATCATCTTAATTAAATAATAATTTAAGTATGATTCAAAGCTTCCCATCACTCTGAAAGAACAGATGGGGAAGACATTGCTCAGGAAGTCCTCTAAAATATATTCACCTCAGACTTATTCAGGTTTATTTTGTGTCAGGTGCTTCTTTGTGCAAGAAACTGATAGTCCTGGCAGTCCTGAATAATCAGGGTTTACAGATCTTCTTTTAGACTCTGGGATAGCTTGTAATCTGTGAGACAAAAGAGAGATCAGGTTTAGCTCTTTTATCTGACACTGAGTTTCTGTGACCTACATGTTTTGTGACAGATAGCTGGAAATCCTAATGCAGTTGACTTCTTTATACATTGTATATACATACATTTATACGTATTTCTTCATATATAGTGTGTTATCAGCTGAAATACGCAAAATTAAATGTTGGCTACACAGGTGAGCTGTGTAAGCATCTGATGTAAGCCAGAATCCAGGGGTTAAACTGTGCTACTGTCCCCTTAAAGCTTGCCAGCCAACCCAAAGGTGCCAAAATTCAGGTCTACACTGCTTCTATAAAAAAATTCTCTGCATGGCTTCCTGACTCATGGAACACAGATTGTGCTGTACAGCCTGAAGTGCCGTCAAGCTCCTTTAAAATTTCAGTCTAATAAAAGTGAAATAATCAAAAAAACCCACCCAAAACTAAATAATCTGAAGTTCAAAGACGTCAGAGGCCAGTACAGATTTTTTTTCCTTGCATATATAGATACCTGAAGATAATTTTGGAATAGATTGCAGTTGTTTGTCAAAGAACCTACAGCAAAAATCTGTGCTAAGATTTCTTGTAAGAGAATGGTGCAGGAAGACAGGTCATACTGGCCATTAGTCCCAGTACTAAGCTCTCATCTTTTGATTACTTAGAATTTTGCTCCAAACAGTTATGAAAGATATTTTACTGAGACATTAACAGCCTGTTAACTGACCTGGGTTTCTGCCACAGAAAGAGGTGTGTGTTATAAAAAAGTCAAAATTGGAAGGTCTGATTCAATTTTTCTGCTTATAACTTCAGTTTGGATGTAAAGTCAATTCCTGCTCTAAGTCAGATGCAGAAAAAGCTTCTATCCTCATTTACACGTAGACAGCACCATTCAGGCTGGAGAATTTCACTGCATCCTGTATTACCAAAAGCCAGATTCCAGGTAAAACTCCCTGGGTTTCTGTTCCTGGGAAATTCAGCAAATGGAAGCACATTTACACTGAATTCTGTTTGCAGCATGTTGATTCATTTTAATGTTCTCTCCTTTATTTTTCCCCTATTCTCTAATACAGTTTATCCATTACTTTATGGTTTTTTTCCTGCCTATTTTACTGTTAATTTTCCCCCTGTCTTTCCTCTTCTCCATATTTTCACTGCTTTGAAAAGTAAATGTTTCTGCCTTGGTGCTATTCTTCTGTCTGTTGTGTTTTACTTCTCGTCCAATATTTCTGTTGTTTATTTGTTCAGCCTTCTCTGGTGATTCTGCTCTGCCAGCTTTAACCTACCTGGTCTAAATGGTTCTTTTTCAAAGGAATTAGTCTGGTCTCTACATACTCAGCTGTGCTCTTTTGTCTCTCATGGCCTGTTAACACTAGAATACATTAATTGTTAAAGCATAATTAAAAATAGCTAAACAACTAGCAATATTCTTGTATTCTGGATGCAGGGGGGGGAGACTGCTCATGGCAGGATTTTTGAGTGATAATTTCCTGTGTTTTTCCCTCTAAGGTTCCTCCCTGCAAATGTGGTGCCTTTGAAAATTTTGCTTTGTTGCCATGATTTGCCTGGAGCAGAGTGTAAATAATGGAGTGAAAATACCTGCAATTGCTCCATAAATTGTTCTGAGTTGCCTGATCCCAAATGAGCAGAATTGCTGGTGGGGTGTTGGGAGAGTTAAGAAGATGCAGGAGCTTCCCTGACATGAGGCAGGATACAGACAGCCCCAGAGCTGCTCTTCCCTTGCCAGAGCAGCAAAGCCCTTTGTAAAATCAAAGTGAGAAAAGGTGGTTTTCAAGAGCCTGCCACGGGCTTACACAGCATTACAAAGGTTTTCACATGTACATGAAAGGTGCTTTTAATCGTTCAGTGAGAGATACAGAGATCTGCATTGGCCATCCCAAAACCACAGTGGGCCATGGGACTCCCCTGCCCTTCCCTGCTTATTAGGAATTTCTAGAAGTTTGACTGTGTGTTCATTTTCAGTTCCAAGACCCACAGTGCCTTGCTCATGTGCAAATTCTCGGAGTATTTCAGAGTGTTCCTTCACAGGGAGTAAGGGGGTTGCAAAGTGGCCTTTTTCCCAGTACAGTTCCCTGGTTCTAGTCTGCTCTATCAGTACAAAGTGCTGAATGAAAATGAATTTAAAAGAAGCTTTTGAAGAGGTCTCCATTACATAGTGATGGTTGAGTCCTCTCTATTGTGTTTTACCCTATTTGACACCCAACAGTTATTGGTACTTTGAAAATGTAAGTGACTTTGGCTTTTTAACTTTAAATGCTTTCTCCCAATTAATATGACCAGGTCTTGAACTGAAGTCAGTTTGTCCCAGTTGATGGTCCTCTGTGTAACTCTCTTGACCAAATTTCCACAAAGGCTTTTGGAGGGAAGCAAAGAAAGGGATTGACCTTCTCTTTTTGGATATTTTTAAAACTGACCTGCCTGTAGAGATGCCTTCAGTTTCAGGAGGCATGCAGCATAAATCCTATGCATTGTATTGCTTGATGCAGTGAACAGGCTTTCTGTGCCTATGAGATGAACTGTTACAAGTAAAACAAGGAGCTGTTGTTGCTATATTTTCATTTTGTGTTACTAAAGATTCCAACTGACTCGAGGCATTAAAACTGTAGCATTACCTGGTAACCAACAACACAGGCTTAAAGTCCGTGATAAGAAAATGACAGAATGTTTTCTACAAATAAATATAAAGGAAATAATAAAATAATAAATAAAAGACTCTTTAAACTCTCCAGCTTTCCTATGAAACTGATTCACTCCACAGCTTACAGAATCTGGAGAACTAGACTGCACCTTCCCTTCATGGTACATCTTCATGCCCAAACCCAGCCCAACTTCCTTAGGCTGCATAGTGACTTAAAATTTTTCCTGTGTCCATATTTCCCACCAATGCTGCTTTTAAACTTCACTGAAGCAACAACACTACATCTTCCACAACTATTTCACAGTTCTTATTGTTTCTGTTTTGTAGGAGGAGACACCTGGGGGTAGAGCTCTAAACAGATTTTCCACAGTGGTCTCCATGTCCTTCCTACCTCCATCTTCAAAAATGAGGCTTCCAACTTGAATGATTTTTTAGTATCAAAATCCATTTTCTGTTAGATTCAAACTGGGTTTCTCATCTATCAGACTCCCCATATGTAGAAGATTTTAGACACCTTTTGTACCTGTTTTGCTGTATTAGTGAGAAACTGTTACAAAAGGTTACCAGTAGCAATAGAGGCTCTTGTAGGGGAAATGTTATCTAAAATAGAAATATATCTTTTTATTAGTTATTGCTCCTAGCAGTAAGCAGCTGATTTGTTATTGGTGCAAGGAATTTTCAGTGAGACCTGTTTGGGCAATGATAATGTTCACCTGAAGACAATCCAATCCAAGCATTAGCACTTCAAATTGCTACACACCTGGTGATATTGCATATTGCACAAACTACTCAGGCTATTGCGAAATCCTTAGTACATTGAAAATAAAATCTTAAGTGGATGACAGTTTTGTCAAAGGATGTTCTCAGTATTCATGTAAAATTTATTATCCTGGCGCTTTATTTGATTTTTGTTATGTTCCAAAGACAAAAACTGTGATTCTTTAGATTTACTTGTGATATCTTTGTTTTGACAGCTAGTCCTACACATTTGCTTCTAAAACTGGCATGTTTTTGGTGGCCACTCTTTCTGTTCCCATGTAGTCACTGGATATTAGTTTGATATTACTGTCAGGTACCCTGTTAAGGGAAATGTGGTTTTCAAGGAATTTGGGCAAGAAACCTTTTATATACTGCAAAGAATTTCATTAATGTTTTCTTCAGGTGTGTTTTTTTCTGCTGCTACTATTGCTGAGGAAACTTGATTTTGAATTGCTTTGCATGCTGCAGTGGGATGGGTTGAGTTTAGAGAGCAAATGATAGGATGAAGAATAAATACTAGAAATAACAAAAGGTCATTTGTTTATTTTGTTAGAGTACTGATTATTGGTTTTGGATATAGTGCTGGAAGTAAATTATCTATAATCTAGTGCAGTGCAGTTATTTGGATTCATTTGCTTGTCATATTGTACCAAAAGTCCTCATCAAATCATGAGATATAACAAGTCTTGATTTAAAAAAGAAAACCCAAAACCAAACAACCACTCCAGCAGAGTTAAGTGTGTTGTTATGCCCTTAATTCTGTATTTTACTTTCTGCGTGCAATCATTTGTATTATTTGGCAATCATTATGTGGTAATGGAAGTGAGCCGAAACACTCTAAGTGCAGAGCTGTCTTTTATAAAGAGATTTTTAGAAATAAATGGGTTGTGGCAAGGGACTATTATATAAAATACATCAGCTAACACAGACTATCTTCCATATTTAGTGGCACTACAAAAATATTCATAATTATGTTATGTGTGGAGTAATTCTCATGGGAGCCATTTCATATAATTAATTTCCAATAATTGCATTACTCTGTAATATCATATCAAATGAGTAGATGGATATTCTGTATGGCGGCTGGAAACTATAAATGGCTAATTCTTTAGTTCTTGAAAGAGAATAGAATCATACAGAAATTACTTTTTGCAAGGATGATAAGGCAGGTGAAGTGTTGCCTACTCTGTGAGGAAGCAGCACCAGGCTTTTTCCAGCAGGTCTGTATTAGGAGTGCCAAAGAACTTATGCTTTGGTTCAGGGTATACTTTTTTATTTATGGTTTTGGAGCTTACTGGGTTCAAGTCACAAATGAATTTGGCTTTTTATTATTTTCACCTCACTTTTGAAATCACAGCATATGAGAATTCTTTGAAGTAAGTTTACTGATATAAGCTGCTTTCATTAAAACATAAGACTTCTGGCCTACTATATTCAAGGTCCTTATATGTCTCTAATAACTAATAGAAGGCCTGGCTAGAAAGGCAGAGGCCTTGTCAGACTCTGGGAGGTGCTTTACAGAGCTTTTGGGAAGATTTTTATACAGAAAAACTGATACCTACCTTTCACAGTGTTTTTAAAGTCTTCCATTTCTCCCTGCTCACTTTTGTATTACCTTGTACAGCGATGGTAATAACAATAACTATACTAGAAATGTCACTTAGAAACTAAATCACTGTCCATTACGACTATGAAAAATATATTTTATTTAATATACTTGGTTGGAGAGATTAGTTTCTGACAGTAAATTATTGCTCACTAATTATGGCTGTCCTCATGCCAGTTGAGTGGATTCTGAGTAATATCTGAGGTTTTACTGGTATTTGAAAATCAAAGAAAATTATTTTTTGAAGTTTAAAGAAGTTAAGCTTTTTTCCAGTGTTGCTTTGTTGGCCACTTTAGGCCAAGTCCATGACATATTAGTACTGATGGGGAGGCTCTGAAGCAGTCTGAATGACTTGGCTTGATTGAGAAGGTGGAGGAAAGGTGGCATATTGACCTTTGGGGTCTTTTATTTTTCCAGATTTTTTTAGTTTTACCTCTTAATTTTCACTGTCTCCATTTAGTATGTGTAGCAAGTATCTCAGGGTAAGGATAAGTGATTTAGTTAGTTGGGATCAAGGGTCTTCTTTGGTATATGGGAATAGATGAAGGATAAATAGAGGAGAGAGAGGTAAGAAAATACAGCTCTCATGATCTGTTAGGATCTAAACCAAAATACTTATGCTTTGTTCCTGCAATGGAGAGGGGGGCTGCCGTGATAAAGTAGCCCTTTTTTTTGTGATAACAGCTGGGAAGAATCAGGCTGACTCACATTGTTAAAGAAATTGAAAAAAAATATTCTTTAGCTTCTGTTTTGAAAAGTTTGCAGTGACAGAAATGTCAGATTGGTTCCTTGGCTGTTGCTTGTCAGACAGAGCTGTGCCAGTGCCACCCCTGCTCTGCTGCTTGCAGCACGGTGGCTGAATGACATCTCTGCCCTGCTGAGAGGTTTTTGACTGTTTTCTGAGTTTCCGATGGGGGGAGGGAAGAGGAAGTGTTTAAAATGCTTCTTGACTGATGATTTTTAAGTGAATGCTTATTACAGCTGGGTCAGCACGAGGGAAGTGTTGGCTGTGCTTGGTGACACTCATGTGCAGCGGCTCTTCAGCACGAGTGTGTGTCCCTGGCACTGCCCTGAGCCTGGGCTGGCCCGTGTCATCCTCCCAAAGGGTGCCATGAGTCTGCTTCTCCACAGTGAAACAAAGCCAGGGAACATTGCAAACCTATTTCTGCTCCAAGTCCTGAGAGAAATGGCATTGGGAGGCTGAGAGAATTGGGTTTGTTCAGCCTGGAAAAGAGATGGCTTTGGGGTGACCTTATTGCAGCCTTCCAGTACCGCGAGGGAGTGTAGAGGAGTACATCTGGTGCAGGTAACTGGGGTGGTGTTCTGGGTGGGAGCCTGACACAAGAGCTTCCAACCCTTTGGAAAACAAAGGTCGGGAAGAGGGGTAGTGCTAGGCAGGTAAATGGACATGGAGAGATATCAATGCAGGACATCCCCCAGCCAGGGAATAATGGAATAATGTACAGTGAATCCACCTAGGCAGGTAAATGGACATGGAGAGATATCAATGCAGGACATCCCCCAGCCAGGGAATAATGTACAGTGAATCCAATGATTTTAGAAGGCTGAACAAATGCTTTATTAAGCTATACTGTATTATATTACACTATATTACTACTATACTATACTCTATGCTAAAGAAAAACCCATGACTCTTTCAGACACAGCTTTGACCCAGTTGGTCAAGCAGTCAAAACAACCATCACCAGAGTCCAATTAACGAATCACTTTTGGTAAACAATCTCCATAACACATTCCACATGTGCCAAACAACAGGAGCAGCAAACAGGTAAAAATTGTTTTCTCTTCTTCCTGTGAGCTTTTTCACCACCTTCCCAGGAGAAATCCTGGGAAAGTTGTGCCTGCTGCTCTCTGTGAAGAGAGCTGCGGCCCCAGAGAGACGCAGCAGGAACCGTGGACTCAGGAGCAGGAGTGAGACTCGAGTGGAGGTAGGCTGTGAGGGGATAAAAGCCCAGAGTTTCCTTTTTTGGGGTCTCTCCTCGGAAGCAACAGCTCAAGTTGTTGCTTTGCCATGAATAAATTGCTTTATGGAATGAGACATCTGAGACTCTGCCATGGGAAACATGGGGTCAAACCAGTGAGGAAACCTGGTCTGACTGTGAGTGTGGGCTGTGCAGGGAGTCAAGTGGGGACTCATTGTGTCACTGAGACACCATGCAGGGGCTTTGGTGCTGGCTGTGACAGTCTCTGGCATTGGCAGTATGACTGCCAGAGAGTCTCATGAATGGTTAGAACGGGAAATTTCCTTAAGAGGAGCCTGAAAGAAAGTTGGAGGGGGACATCTTAGATGAGCACTTAGTTACAGGACAAGGGAGAATGGATCCAAATCTACAAAAAGTAGATTTTGGTTAGATACTGGGAAGAAGTTCTTCCCTGTGAGGGAGGTGAGGCGCTGGCAAAGGTTGCCCATGAAGCTGTGGCTGCTCCATCCCTGGAAGCATTCAAGGCAAGGTGGGATGGAGCTCTGAGCAACCTGGTCTAGTGGAAGGTGTCCCTGCCCACGGCAGAGGGCGTGGAATTGGATAATCTTCGTCTTTTTCAACTCAAACCATTCAGTAATTCTATGAAAGAAATCTTATATGTCAAGTGTGAGGAGCAGGGGGAAGCGGGGATAAAATCCAGGTATTGTTCTGTCTCTTTTCTTCTAAATGGCAGCAGAGCTGTCAGAGGTTATTGTATCTTTAGTTATTCCAAGTTTATGTAGTGGCTTTCAAGTATATAGGATGAAGAAAGCCTTTCTCCATTATGCTGCTCATTTCTCTCTGAAAAGTTTATGTCTCATGTTAGCAGTGAGGGTTGTTTACAAACAAACTGCACCCTAGTACTGCTTTCTTATGCTGTTCTTGGGAAAATTTCTGTATAAATATAAATTTCCTCAATTCCTAATTTTAAAGTGTGTATTTTCAGAACATTAGTATTCCATGGAATGCTGCTGCTGTTTGGCATTCTGCTCTTTTCAAGAAGTTAAATTAAAAGTGGAATGGAGATTTTCAGTAGGATCTATGGAAAAATGTTCTCCTGAGGCTGAATAGAAGCTAGTTTTCTGTCCAAGAAGCCACCTGGCTTAAAAAATTACTGGGGCAAAGCATTTTGCAATGTGACCACTCAGTTTTTTTTTTGCATTCAGTTTAAAACAAAATCTCTGTCTTTGGCTATGCTTTTAGCCAATGTTTTTTTGAAAATATTCTGAAGCTCATGAAAAACTAAGTAGTATCTAATCTATAAACTACATCTGACTTGATAATATCCTGTGTGAATGCTTCTAATAATGGCATAATATGAAGTCTGTTGGAAGCTGGTGATAATTTCCAGCTTTTTTCTTCTTCATTGCATTGAATTTATAGGGTTTTGGAACATTCCTACAGTCAAAATTGTTCCCCAGTTGAGGACATGTCTGAATTATTTAATTTTCCATGGCTTGAATGGAAGCTTCTAGATATTTGTGAAGACAAGTAATGGTAGACACTGTTGAGGTCTCTGGTTCTGTTCTTGCAAAGATGTGCCAGAAGGTAGGATTAAGTACTTTAGTGAGACTATTTTCACTCTTTTTTTGAGCTTGAAATTGTACTTCCAATTAAGTTGCAGATAAAAGAGTTCTGTTTCTGAGTAACCTTAGAGTACGTGCTTATTCTGTGGTAGTGTGTTTAGGTTTCAGCTTTACATGTGGTTGCCTTAATCAAAATACCAAGGTAGAAAGGAGAGCTCTTTAAATCTTAGACTTTTTTTTTCCTATCCTAAAGTAATGCAAACAAGCTCTGTGGTCCCAGTCTGCTCATAGTTGCCTAAGATGAATAGCTGAATCTGAATGTCTTTGTAATTAGGTGCTTTTGACTGCAATTATTTTTCCTGATTTTTCCCCCATCCTTTTTTATTCAGTTTATGATACCTATAATTCATATAAAGTAATAAATCTCATAAACTGTTAGACAAATGACATTCTACATTCTTCTTCTAAATATTTAGAAGTATGGAAATATTAAACAAGCAAGACAATATTTTCAGGATACCTTTGTTGAAGCTCCCCAAATTGGCAAAATACAAATCAGAGGATGGTTTGGGCTGGAACGGGCCTTAAAGATTCTCTAGTTCCAATCCCCATGTCATGGGCAGGGATGCCACTTACCAAACAAGGGGGCCCCATCCAGTGGCTGGGGTGTTGAGAACCTCTCTGGGCAACCTCTTCCATTCATTCAGCACCCTCACAGTACAGAATGTCTTCCTAACATATAATCTTAGCACTCTCCTTATCAGTTTAAAACAAAATGTGTGTGTGACTAATGGAATGCATTGGTATTAGAATGTGAAAACAGATTTTTTTAAATGCCTGTTTTACTTTTATATGGTAATAAAATGCTGAATTCTATGTAAAATGTGTTAGATTTAACATACTTGCTTGAGAAAATCTTTGTCAGCTGTGTCTGACTGTTCAATAAGACTGCAATTATCATAGGATAAATGGGATGCCTTTTGGAGATGAAATCATAAAGGTATTTTTCCTTGCCCCGTCCCTCAAGGCCATGGAAATGGAGAAGAATTTCAGTGGGTGCATGTGTGTGCCGAGTTTTACACTTGGATTTTAAACAAATGCAAAATGGAGCTGTAGATTGTGCGTTTTTAGGTATGAATCATTGGCTGTTCTTTTGCAGTTTCAGTGCTCTGAAAGAATGGTTGCCTTGATCATGAGAGATGAGTGATTCTGGCAAATTGAGAATGTAAAAGAGAAGTTTCCACTGTTCAAAAACGCACGAGTATATCCACTGATTTGTTAAATGTTCATGTAAATGCCTAGTGTGTGTTCATTTAGCATGTTGTGTGGACTGGCAGGTGTATGACTAATGGATTGCTTCATATTAGGCAGCAAATGCAGAGGTGAAGAGTAGAAAACACCCAGAAGCAGTTAATTTATCTGTTCATCCCACCTAAGCAGCTTTTAAAACCCCTGCAAGACTGAGCTGCCTCTGCAGTTTTCATAATGTAATGTAGCATCTACATTAATTAGTGGTTTTGGCAAGAGGCCAAAAGGAATGTATTTGTATCTTAATAAGAAAATAATTATTGTATAATTTTCTTTGACTGCATCAGCATTTTTGAGTAGTTTTCATATGAGTTAATGAGAATCTCTTTGCAGAAGAATAATCTTTCCTCTTTTGGTGGGTAAAATTCTGTGTGGGAGTAAAAACCTTACTGGCCCATGTGTTTGTAATGTCTATAGCACTGAGTACTGCTCAGAAAACACATATTCATAAGTTTATTTTCCATGCTTTTTAGGAATTTTGTGTTGGTTGTTTACATGAGTACTTAATGGACTAGCTTTTTTATTCTTAATGGGAATGGCCCCTCCTCATGTGGTAGAAGGTCATCTGCTAATTTGTAAAGTGCATAACTCGAGGAAAATGAGTTCATTTGCTTGTATCCACATTAAAATTAGTACAGTTTTTATTTAAATATATTAAAAATATCTGCTGTTTGCTAACTACCCCACCTTACATTTTGGAAACTTGGCAGTCTGAAGGAAGGTAAGAAGCTGGTGGCAGAAGATTTTTGATAACCTTTTTTTCCTGGAGGTAGCCACAATGCTGTCCAAACCTATTTGATGTTATAGTATTGCTCTTTCTCCCCACTGCCCACCTGCCCATGATTTGTGAACAGATCATTTAACAAATGATCATCTAAACCCTATGGCTCTACAGAAAAGTAGAAAAAGTGGTAGCCAGGAAAGATTTTTTAAATGCAAGGGAATTAAGTGCTTGATACTATTAAGAGTGGTCTGGCCATCTAAGGGCAGATATTTTAGTTGACAGAAAGATAAAAAGAAAAGCAAGCATTTAGACCATCTGTATGTCTTTAAAGTGATTTGGTATCTGAGAAGACATCTGATTTCACTAAAGAAGCTAAACATTCCCAAGAAGATAGTAGTAATAGTGCAAGCTAAAGGGTGATCCTATTTTACTTTTCTCAAGGCTAATGGGAAACAGCTCATCAGAGATAGCTCCTGTTTTCTCTAAGAATTGCCACAATTTGCTTAAACTGGAAGACTTTAACTGCACCATTCTCCAGGCCTAAAATATTTTAATGGCCTTGTTGTTTGGAAGAATAACAGGGAAATGATGCTCTAAATAAGTTATATATACTCTAAATAAAAAAAATCCAATTAAAAAAAAACAAAAACCACCAATTGCCTTTACCCAGTAAGAGTAAATATCCTTAATAAAACTACCAGCAGGGTTTTTGTGAGTCAGAACAAGCATGAACATTGAATGTATTTTTCAGGCCTGTGGAAAATAATTTTGTGGAATCCTTATATCATTATTATGCAGTGAGACATTTGGAATCCTACTGTGTGCTTCCAGATTGTGTATAGGTCATGGATTTGGTGTTCAGAGAGCTTTAGGTTCTGTGGGGAGTGAAGTTTGCTTTGGCTTGGTTTCTGCTTATGACAAAGCTATGATCAGAAAAGTTCATGTATTGCTTGAGTAGGAGGTAACTTGCAGGGTCATGGCTCTTGATCATCTGGCACTGGGGTGGTCTTGCCCTACAAGACTGATATTAGTGCATTTTCCAGCAGCATCCTACAAACAGGAAGGATCTCCCTCCTTTTGTGTCACGTTAAGGAGCTCATCTCTTCCATCTCCATGCAAGGCAGCATGTACCTCTGGCTCCTCACCACTGCTTAAACAGCCCAGTTTAAGGGAGAGATGTATAATCTGACTAGAAATCAGAGATTTCCCACCATGGTCTGGTTTCCTTTGGCTGTTTCTAGTTGGTTGACCCATCATTGGAAGCTGTTGGCTTCTGGCAGTGCATACATCAGCTCAGAGCAGCAGAAGTTTCCAGCTGTGCAAACCAAAACTCTTAGTGCTTGCTGTATCAATTCAGGATGGCTATTTCATGTAGGTGAAGTAGCCTATTATCCACCTACTTAATGTTGGTGGATAATAATTTGTGGTTGATTAACAAATAAACATGCTATTTGTTGCCATTGCCTTTGGTGGTACCTGGATATGAATGAGGAAAATGCTCAGGAGAGGTCATCTCCCAAAGGTGATGAAAGCAAATGCTCATACACTGGTAGCCTCATCTTTTCATTGAAATGCAAAGAAGTAGGTCCAAATTTGGCAATTCTGATAATATGATCTTTTACATACAGAAAGTAACTTGAACTGGTGACTTTTGAATCATTCATATACAGGTCTGTAGGGTCTTTTGAAGAGTTACCAATGAAAGACTAGTATTTTTTCATCAAGAAAATTTTGTTCACAGGTATGTAAATTACTTTATCTATTTTTAAAAAAAAACCAGCACTTACTGTTAAAGGAATACAATAGTTTCTGGCAAACAGGTTTAACCCAGTTTCTCAATACAACATCTGGCTGGGAAGTTTGCTGGGATGATATCTTGACTGTAAATCTCACTCTGGTGAGAGTCAAAGTTGTGTGTTATGGATTTGTATTTCTAAAGGCAAATACTTTTTGTCACCAGCAAGATGACCATGGTCTTCAACTGGATTATGATTATCCTTCAGAAAGAAAAACTTGTATAACAATTTTACATTGCAAAGGAATGATAAAAACATTGCATATGAAGGTGAACTAATCTTAGGTTGCATAAGGTAATACAAAGGTTGTTTTTTTTAATCTGAAGTGCCTCTTCATAGGCTAATCTTGTAATAGTCAATCTGGGTATAGAAGTCACCTTATCAGTGTAGAAGGAAATAATAATTAAAAAACCTGTTTTGGCTGAGTAACATTCTCAAAGAACACAGCTTTACTGAAGATAACATTTTTAGATACTGTACAATTTGACACATTTTTCTTGGTTTCGGTCCAGACCCTTAAAATAATGGACCATTAAAACACTGGGGACTTGCAAAGGACTTCCTTCTATGTGTTGCTGGTTTTTATCTATGTGAGATTATTTTGTGTCTGTTGTAGTTGATGCTTAAAATGGTTTACTCTACAGTTTTGAGATCAAAGAGCAATCATGACATTATGTGATACTTTACAACAACTTTACGACATTTGTAGTTGTGTCCTCATTTTTGACAGTATAAATGCATTGAGGGCAGAACTGCATCTTAGTGAGCTTAATGGTATTGATAGAATATCTCTAGTCTTAATCAGTCCCTGGAGCAACCTAAATCTGTATATAATGAGCATTCTGGAAACAGTGTGTCTACCTCTATTGTTAGAAATCAGAGCTTAGTGGGGTTTTTTTGCTTTTGTAATTGGTGTGATGTTCAACTTGAGTAAATTTCATTCACATTAACCTTGAAGTAAGGAGCTTCAAGTTGTTGGTTGTTATTTTTTCATGTCTCAAGTGTTTTGTTTCCCATTTCTTTGTGCTTTTTATCATAGGAAAATGAAATGGAGTTAATACCTTTTATTTGTTACAACTTCTTTTATATTCTTTGTTTAAAAAGACCTTATTTCAGTTGCTTGCATAAGTAATGAAAATTAAAAACAGGTGATATCAGCTCTGTTGCACTTTTAAAGAGATGCTAACAAGGCTGCTGGGTTTAGAGGTTTATTGACAGAAAACAAATGAATTTTATCCTTTCTCTTCTCTTCACTGCTTCTTCCTGCTTTTTCCTCTTAGTTGCGCTTTTCTGGGCAGGCATAATAATTGAAGTGTACAGCATATGATTGTTACTGACTGGCAATGTGATCCAGTCTGCACGTGGCTCTTGACTCCGCTGCATGTGAGTTGGAATCAAAGTTGTTGTACAGCTAACTTAAGGAAAGGTTTGAAAACAACTGAGGAAAGGTAGATTACCTTTTGGTGCCTTACAGGATCCTGTTCCAAGTATAAAATACTCAAACTTCATTTAAGGCTCTGGAAAATACTGTAAATATTTTAAATAGAATAGTACAAAAAATTGCTATGTAAGTTTTTGTCACTAGTGTTATCTATTTTGTGAGTTGTTTCTCACTCAGGGACATAGCTCAAGGTGGAATTATCTTCTGAGGGTTTTTCTTGGCTTTCCTGTAAGTTTGTTGGTTTTTAGGGTTTTTTCTTAACTAGTCCCAATGTACATATTGCAGAGGGTTACACCAATGTTTGACAAAGTAGTCCTTTAGCCAGTGGTGTGGATATTCTGTTACCCAAGAGAATTCTGTTTCTGTCTTCACTGACTTGTTTTCCACTTTTCCTTCTCAGCATTTATTTTTTTTGTGCCTTCATATGGAGGTCTGCCTTTTATTGGATGATCTTATTTTCTTTTTTATATCAAGGCATTGTTTCCCATTTCTTCATTGTTTTACTGATGTTAGGTCTTTTTTAAGAACAGTGTGGCAAGACCTTTAAGCATATATGTTTATACATGTTTAGAAGAGATGAACTGTGTCCATGTAGTTATTTCTACATAATAAAAATGACACCAAGAATGTTTGTGCTGCAAGGGGAGGTGTGCTATGCAGCACATTACTGAACACTGTTTCCCTCAAGGATTGTTTGTGTATTGCCTTAGCTGTGTATTTTCCAGCCCTTTCATATGGAGATGGTATTAAGCCAAGAAAGAAAATAAATAGCTAAAAAGGAAGCAGAGAATGTGCTCAATCCTTTGTATCATCTCCTAAACAGGGTATTATCCTTTTGCAGACATTCCTGGCCATTTCAGCAGAGATTTATCTAATAAGTATTTTATGTCTTGCACGTATTCCCTTCACATCTATCACCAAGCTGGGATTTTTCACTGCTGCCTTTGATTTAAATGGAGGAGGCTCTTGCACTTGTTCTGTTGCAGAGTCTGCATGCAGAAATGGGAATTATCACAGTCATCCTTTGCACAACAGGAATGATCACATTGCATTGCCATGTTAACCATGCAATACAGGATAATCTGTGTTCTGTTTTGGGTTTGATGTTCAGTGACAAAAGCATGTGGAAGTATGTAAGAGATCTAGTACACATTTAATTTGCAGTGGTTGCCTAATGCTTTGTTCTGAGTTTCTCTTGGATTTGTCAGTTTTCTTGTACGTTCTCTGAAATTGCTGTTGGTGTTTAGAGAAAACCATTAGGTGGGAAGTGTCATGTCTTTGTCATGAGTTGAAATACTGCAAATAATATTTCTGTTGAAGGATTTGTTCTGAAACGCTCAGATTTTCCATATATTTTTAGTATACAAATTTATTTCATAGATGAGCAAATCTTGCAAGATACACATTCGTTTAATTTTTAATGCTGTATCATGACATACTAACAACTTGCTGTCCTTAACAGGTAAAGAGAAATCCTTTTACTGTTTTATACATCACATGAAACTTTGAGTACCATGAGGGAAATTTGCATATTACTTTATAAAACATTATAGGAAGCTGCAATTTAATGATGTTTACAGCAATCTGAAAGAGTTAGAATTTTTTCTGGTGGTACCATACTGAAGAACATTTGTGCATACAATTATGCTCATAATTTATTGAAGCTACTATGAAATTTAAATAAAATGGAGTTGAAATCTCTTTAGTTGTGGAGGTTAGAAAATTACAGATCAGGTCTGCTAAGTAGCTAGGGTTTTTTTTCCAGTTTTACATTTAATCACATTTATTCCCTGTTCAGCTACATTATTTGCTTGTTATATGCACAGGAGAATATTTTTTGTAAATTATCTAAACTTTTAATAGCTTATGCACACGTATTCTAGAGGGAATTAGTACTGCCAACAGAAATGCATTTTAGATTGATTAACTGCTATTTAAAATGTCTAGATGCAGAGATCAGGCAGTTTTTTCATGTATATGAGAGAAACATCCCATAGCAGATCCGTGAGCTGTTAGGATTCCCTGATCCAGGGTGAAATGAATTGAAGGGGAGATTTCCCACCTGTTTCAGGTCTGTGTTTGCAAAGATGAGGGGAATTGTTTAAGGCTTTTTTTTTTTTTTTTTTTTTGGTGCAGTTCACAAAATGCACAAAGAAGAATCATCTGTCTCGGTTGTTTTTTTAAAAATGGGGGGGAGTTTTTTAAGCTTTTTTTTTTTTTTTTTTTTTTTTTTGGGTGCAGTTCACAAAATGCATGAAACCTATTAGCATTTTGTATAATGCTATGTTTGTAACCAGAACCCTTCTTGGTCATCTTGCTGGGGTTCCTTCTAAGTATCTGATTTTGGAGAAAAGCAGCTGTTTGACCTTCAGAAGGGACAGTCTGGGTGAGCCTGGTGCCACTCCTAGACATGGGAATACTGCTGAGGTGGAATCTCCATTCCACACTCTGGGCTGTAGCAGTATTAAGCACTTCCCACATGAATTTGCAATGGAAAACAGAAAAAAAGTTGGATGAATGTAGCCCCAGGTCATTAGAAAAATAACAAACAAACCACCAAAACACTTCATAGAAGAAACCATTCTTTCATCTTGGGACTTCTTATTTTCTCACTTGGTTTATTGCACTGTAATTCTTTTATGTGCTGTGCGTAAGGAACATCCCAATGTTTCTGTGAAGTTAATCAACATTTTTTTAAAACTACCAGGCAAAGGAGTAAGAACATGGCTGTGCCTAGCCAGAACTTGCATTTAATGGCGCAAAACTGCAAGTTCTCAGAACATTCAAGCCCAATTAATTAATTGTCATTTTAAACATGGTTTGTTTAAAAAAAAATAGAATTCAATTTTAAAAATCAAATTGAGAACCTGACAGATTAATGCTCATAAAACACTTTGGAGGTGAAAAATGCTGTTTCCAGGGGATGTAATTTAATCTGAGTTTTTTTCATTATGGCATGGGTTTGTTCATTTTGATTCAGAATGAGCTCTTGCAGTCAGAGTTCACAAAGGTGCTCAGCTTCACCCAAGTGCCTTGCTGCCCAGCTGGGGATGTGTATCATCAGCTCTGCCCTGTCTTGCTGCTTAATTATCTTTGTGTAAAGCTGGAAAGAGAACACATGAAAGAAAAATGTCTTTGCACAGCAATAATCAATAAGAGCAGCAGTATTTTAGGCCTCTGGTGATCGCAATTTAGTTGTTTTGAAAACAATCACAAGAAAGACTAATGATGTAGAACTTGTCATTTGCTGGTTGTTCCTGACAACTCAGAAGAAATGGTGTTAGGAATGGGATTAGTTAAATACTCTGTTTATCTGATTGTCTTAGTGAAGGTTTGAAATATTAACTGTAAATTGTGCTGCAAGGTTGTAAATCAATGGCCAGCTTTACTGCCTTTCAAGGAGAGGAAGAACCTGGGGGTCTCTACACACTTTGCCAGGTCCAGCTCCATTTTAACTTCTGAGAGTTGAAGCAGCTCTGCAGCACAAGCTCCTGGAATAGTACTGGATTTTTTACTTAAAGAGGTTAATGACCTTTATGTGAAAAATTACTCCTTTATTTTATGAAAGTGGTTTAGTCTAGAGCATATTTGTGTGTAAGATTGGAGGGAAAATGTACATAATTTTCTGTTAGGTTTCTGCTAAGCAAATTAGTCGGACTATTAGAAAGTACTTTAGTTGTAAGTGAACCAGTTAGTACAGTTTCTTTTTTCTAGAGTTAAAATGCATATATATTTTCACTAGATAACTTTTCTTCATTGGCTTTCCAAGGTGAGCGAGCCAGGTAAGTGCCAACGGGTATTTGTCATCTTGAATGGCAAGGCCAAGTTTGCTTTTGGGAATAAAATTCCTAGACTGAAGGCATTACAAATGGGTTAGCATACATCTTCTGCAGCAAGCAATATGCTGTGTTCAGACCATTTTATATAAAGAGCTACGCCTAACTTAAAAACTCAGAGAACATGAAAGGTGCAGCCTTTGAGACTCCAAATAATGCATCTGAAGACAGGCTTGGGAACAAAATATGATCTTGTGAATTTGTTGTAAATATAAAGTAAAAATTTAAGAAGTAATTTTTGACTGAGCTGTAGAACTGCGTAGAAGCTGCTGTGAGCACAAAAAAACCAAGGTTATGAGGTGTAGAAATGTCCAGTGAACTCTCAGCTAGTTGCTGTGACATGAAAGCTATTGTGGGTTGCTCATTATTGGGGAGAGTGTGTAAAGGCCTCTAAAATCAATAATATTTTTGAAGTGATGTTTTGCTGACCACAGTGTCTCTCAGTATGATGAAGATGGAAAAAGTTCCTGAGTGAGCATGGAGCGAGGAAAGGCAGGCCCAAGTTTGGGGTGTGGAGCAATAGTTCTGTGTCACAGCTGAGGATGCTCACTCACAGCTAAACCACTTATTCCAAAGAAAAGAGACTTTGTAGGAGGTGTAGAAATAATATAATGAATTAAGAGGAGAAAGTGTAGCAATAGTGTCCATTAAAAAAAAAAAAAAAAAAAAAAGAGAGGATGGAATGTAAGTCTTTCATATTAAAAGGTTTTGGTTTAAAAAATACAGTAGTCATTAATTTTCTGTGGCTTTTGGGAAGAGCTCAGGAAGCAATTGGTTCCATTTGAAGCTAAGATGGTTCTCCTTGGATGTCCAAAACCCTTTTTCTAAGTCATAGACTTAAAATAATTTTTAATGGAATTTCCTTTATAGAAGAGAATCCATATATACTTATCTATTAATCTAAAGCAGCCTTGTAGATATGCAAATATATTTCTGTAGAAGTTATATTGAAAATGTATTTCCATAGAATGCTTGAGACTACATAATGTCTTCCAGCTCCAAATTTTTCTGACCCTCTGGTGATTTTTTTTTTTCTTGCTTTTGCCAAGAAAGCTACTTGAAATGTGCATTAGTAGTTACTTCTCCTGGTAGGTCCTTGAGAAAATGCACTGCAATTCATTTGAAGCTGCAATCTGTGAGTCTGTTGTAATTTTTTTGCCTTGGAGATTGAAGTAGTACACAGGGCTGTGCACAGAAATGGAAGAGAAGCCTCAGGCTACACCCTACTGCTCTCCTGGGCTGGTACATGCTCTCTTGAAGCTGCTTATGCAGACTGTGTCTGCTGGTTTAAAGGCTGGACTTCATGATCAAAATGTAACAGATTACTGTGTTTTAACACATGTTCATGTACTTGAGGAAAACAGTGGAAGGAGGATTCATGATATAGGGGAAGGTGTCCCTGCCCCTGGCAGAGCAGTTGGAGCTAAATGGCCTTTAAGAACCTTTCCAGCCCAAACCATTACGTGATTAATTAAGTTTAGTTTGCATAAGCAGCTTCTCATGGCAGTGCTTTGATACCCTCTTCTTTCTTCTGAGTAAGTCTGACTTATATAGGAGGTTGCTGAAAAACAGGGTTTCTTTAAATCTGGTTTTCAGCCCATAAATTTAAATTCACATTAAAATGAGGCAATATGCACTTGAGCAGGACTTGCCAGGGTGTGGCTCAATGACCTATGGCTGGAGTTGTGTGTCGTGCTCCACTCCTTGCAAACAGTCAGAAGCAAATCTTCCCTATACTTGTTCCAGGGCTAATAATTTCTAACAGTGATGCTTTGCTCCTTTGGAGTTTTACAGGACTAAAAGTCTATAAATAATAATTTTCAGCTGTTCTTATCCCTCCATTATGTAGATTAGAGAGAAGCAATAGAAAATTTTTCATTACTAAAATAAATGATCTTTGCTCATCACTAAAAAGCTCCATTTCAACAGTGTGGGGGCAAACTGCTGTACTGGGGCTTTCTCCGCACGTGTACATGGAATCAAATGCCAGTTAGAAATATGTGGCTTGCAGAGAGGTCAGGGATGAAGTGGCCAAGAGGCTCAGTTTTTGGGAGCCTCAGATTCCCATCAAAAATGTTTTCCAGTGTTTTCTTCTTTGGTACCATTCTAGGTATGGGACAGGTTTTCCTTTGACCAACTAAGACTAGAAACACATTGTATTCGAGAATGCTTAAAATAATAAGCAAGCAGGCAGTAGAGACATGGATATTTTTTTCCCAGTCATCTGCCTTTGATATTCTGGGATTTATTCCGACAAAAAGGAAGTTAACATTTTGTGGGGCAACATAACCTGTTGAACAAAGCTTCAACATGTAAAATGTTTCACTTCCAAAGCTTTTCAAATTATTTTGAACGAGGTTTCTAAAATGACATGCTGCTGTGTATCAGGACTTCTAACATGATATCAAATGCAATTATTGGAGTTTTAAAATAAGTGAAAAGAGTCATTGAGTTCAGTGGCAGTATAGATAGGCCTTGTGGCTTACCCTGGAACTTTGTTTTTGATTTCCAGAATTTTATCCTGGAAATCTAAACTGCTGTTTGTGTCTGTTTGTTGAATGTGGCTTTGGGAGTGTAATAATATGTACTGTGCCAGTTTTTCTGGAGTAAGGAAGGTAAACACAAGGTTAAAGAAAGCTTTAATATGCCCCCACAGTGGTTGTTTATGGTTACTGTCTGTATTTTTCTGCATGTGTGGGAAAGGGAGAGTAAAAATTTAACTTTCCAGATGAAAAGGAAGATGAAAGGCAGGGATGGAGTTTCAGTGATGGAAAGCAAGAGGGAGGGAGCCTGCTGTGCTGGAAAAGTAAGGGAAACCTCTCCGGAGTGAAAACACTGGGAAGCAATTGAAGCCTTGTTACCAGTGTAAATGCTTGAGAGTGTCAGTGCTTTGTCTTGCTTTTCTCTGATACCTGATCCAAGGGCAAGTTCCCTCCTTGGCATGTTTATCTTGCCCCCATCCCCAGACCCTGAGGCCCTAAAGGTGAAATGTGACTGATACATGCCATGGAGATCCTTCCTTGTGTGGGATTTATTCCTGCAGAGTTTGGAAACCCATGAAAGCAGCAGGGCAGTGTTTGGGCCAGCCAGGTCCATTTTCAGCTCCTGTGTGCTGCAGAGCTGCTTTGCTGCCCATTTCTACATGTTACTTTAAACTTCATATCAATGTTCTAGTGAAAATTTTAATTGGGAATTGTTTAGGAGATTTGGAAATTTGAGATGCTCTGGGTACCTTACCTCTGAAACTTCCAACCTGAATATAAAATTTTATTTTCCAAGCAATACAGGATTGACTTCGAATACAAATATTTGCCTTTGCAAATATCTTTAAACTTTAATTAATAGGAAGGTATTTTTTGGCTTTACTGCTGTGGTTCAGTTAAGGCCAGCCTGCTACCAATAGGGAAAAATATCCATTTATATATTACATGTTTGCATGTGTGCTTTGCTATCCAGTGTGTGCAATATCATTTATCAAGACAAATAGTTCATGGCTTTTCGTTTTGGGAAGGCTCATGTTGAATATTAGGAGGAGAATTTTGGAAAACTTATTATAGCTAAAAAATGTAATCAGTCTCATATTTTGATGTTCATGCTTGTATTTCAGTTTTTCCCAATGCACAGAACAGAAAAAAAAACTCGGAAACACTCTACCTTAATTTCTGAAAGTTCTTGTGAAATGTTGTTTCTAAGCCATGCTATTCAGAGTATGAACTCACACAAGGAACATAACAAGTTCTCTGGAAATCTTTACATTGATTTTAACTTAGCAACATAACTAAATCAGGTAAATTTCTTCAAGGAATTTATTGTTATTTACTTAAAAAAACAAAGCTTATTGAATTTCAGTGTGTGTTTCAAAATCCAGTAATAAAATAAGTAATATGGCTGAAAAATGCACATTAGAATTAGATTTGACACTCTTATTTGCTTTATGTCTACCTTTATCTTATAATGCATTATTCACTGGTATTATACAGACTACTTTATTAAGTCTTAATCAAATGCATTTTATCATAAGTGTCAATTCAATATTTTGCTATTGTATTTCCATTTTGAAATACTGAGCTTTTTGTAGGAGAATGATAAATGTATGGCAGTTTGGTCAGGAAGGGACAGTTTTATATTGGCATTTTGTAAAATTGTCTATAAAGTGTAATTCTACATTCTGCTCTAAAATGCCTGTGGATTCAGTCTGTTTGCTTATATGAAAATGGAAAATTGGGGAAGCCAAGTGGCTGATTGATGTTTATCATATTTGGATGTGTTAGGAAAAGTGTTTACATGTGAATGTGAATTAAGCCTTTTTGATCCATGCAGGTTGTTTGCCCTAGAACTACTCAGAGTTTTGTGGCATTTAGGGTGTGTGTCCATGTGATTTTGTATATAAAAATACAGACAAGGTAATTGTGCATGTTACTGTACACAGCTGTCATTGCAAAGGTAAGGGTGGCATGGTTTCATATATTCATACACTCTGCTTTTTGGACTCTTAGATATTTAGATTTATATCGACTGTACTCAAAAAAAATAGTTTTTTCTGCTTTTGGTTGGCTGGATAATGTAAACCCCCAGTTAGTAGCTGTTTTAAGTTAGAATGTTGGCCCTCTTTCCTTCTCAGTAGTACAGCCCACTTGTGCTCCAAGAACAGAGCTGGATGGCTCACCCCACGTAGGGCTGGAAGAAGGCTGGAGTTCTGCAGGCAGGTAAAAGTTAAAGATGATAGTTCTGAATTTTAAGCATCTCAGCTGAAAACCTGCATTTTCCCTACAAAAGACAAACGCATTAAATGGTTGCTTAACAGTCTCCCATCTGGGAAGCAAGAATTAAGTGGTTTCCATGTCACTAATCAATTTGTTTTGTTATTCCCATAAATTTACATTTCTCTGCAGCAACAAAGACTTGTCTAACTACAAAGCATGCTTAGAAGGAAGTGCTATTTTTCATTAAGAGGCACCAGAAGACAGAGCAACCAATTTACTCAGGCTAATACAAAACCTTCATTTTCCTCTATAAATTCTGCATTAAGCTATGCTAATGCTGATGGGAATTAAGCCACGTATACAGCCTTGGAGGCTGCAAAAAACTCTTTCACAAACAGAATAGATGATGTTCACTGCTGATACTTTTTTTTTTCCCTCCAGGCTGACTGTGCTTTGTGGTAGGAATACACATCATGACAAACAAAGCAGTATTTATAGTAGTATTAGGAAGTTTATAAGCTCAGAAGCAGTGCAGCAGTTTGCACTGTTACAAGTTCTCTCTCTTTTGTCTCAATTTTATGACCCTGAGCATGTGGCATCTAGAAAAAATGAGGAAATCCAGTCTTGAGGAACGGTTGGGAAGCATCTAAGTGTCATTTCTTATGTCATTTGTTAATAGAGCCAAAGTTAAGGTAGAGGATAACTGACCTGCCAAGGGCCTGATGCAGTTATGACTGAGAACTGTGAAATACAATCACAACTCTCAGTGCTTCTCTGCTGTCTCCATCAGGCAGTGTTTTGCTGCTGATGGTCTGTATGTTTAATGGCCAAAAAGATAAAAAGCTTATATAAAATTTCTGCTGTGCCCATCAGATTCAGTCCTGCTGTTCTCAAATAGTCGAGTCTGCCTAAATGAAGTGATGCCTGTGTGTAGGAGCAGCCTTTAACTTGTGGAAAAAAAGACAATTTAAATATGGGACCAGCCTTTTCTTGCATGAATGCTATTGGATGCTGTTTTTCCAAATGTGCTTGAGTGAATGAAATTAGGCCCATATAAAAGAAATACAAGAACCTTGCTTTGAGCTATGAATAGCAGATGGAGCAGTGCTGGAGTCGACATACTTGACTTTTGCAGCCTTACACACAATATTCACTTGGATGACTTTATAATGTAAATTTAACAGGTCTGTAGGGTTTTTAAGACAATATAAGCTGTAAGAATGGATAGCTGTAGCTCAAGAGCAGTTAGGAAATACTTCTTTGCTGAGAGCATTGAAAGTCTGCTGAAGTTTAGTTTCAGAATTTTAAAGGGTAGAATGGAAGCAGATGTCAGAAAATGTGAATATTTACTGTGAATTTTATAGTGTTTTTTTGTGTTTGGATTTGTTGGGGTTTTTTTTGATTGTGGGTTTTGATTTTTAATATAAAAATACTAAAATGCATTCTGAAGTTTATTGTCATTAATGTTGTAATGCCTACCTCTTACCCTTTGGGAAAATGACCTGTGGTTCAACAGGAGGCTTTCCTGAATTCCTGCTTAAGCTGCTTGTGTTTAGTAGGATTTTGCTTTGCTTTGCTGGCACGGTTGTGGTTGGAGTTGTGTGGACATTCTGTGAGTCGTCCTTTCTGAAAACAAGACAAAATCTTAATTGAATAGTGTGGTGCTGAATTTGCATCCTGGGATATGTTGTTATCAATTCTGATTTCCTTAAGTATTTTGTTATTGTACTTAAGTTATGCAGAAGCTTATCAGGCCTTCATAAAATGCATGTATATAGTCAAGATACATAAAAATGTATTCATGAAATTCCTATTTTGGGAGAGTATTGTGCTCATACTTGATCCTTCTGTAAAAATTTATTTGAAAACACAAAGTCATTAAAGGGAATGGGGAGAGAGATGAACATAACAGCCACAGACTACGTGGAAAAATTGATATGGCTTTTTTAGTTACTTACATTGCTTTTTTGCCCCCCAGCAGTCATCAGATCGCTTTGTTTTAAAAAGCCTGACAGATGTGATAATGTGTTCCTTGCTTTACCTATTTTGTTTTTATGGCTTTCAAAAATTCAGTCTCACTCCACTTGTTAATCTGACACCACAACACACATTTAAAGTCTCTTAATAGAAGAACATACAAGAGCTACCACAACCTTTTGTGTTCTGGTGCATTTCTACTACCAGCTAATGGACTTTAGCCTACTTCTTGCTTTTAGTATTTTGCCAGTGGGATTTACAGAGGATTTGCTTTAGGTTTTCTTTCTTGATTTTTAGAAAATGTTTTCAAATCTAACTGTTTTTTTCGGATTCAAAGGTGCCTCTGGCATTGCCAAAAGTTTTTCTTTTCTATATTGAAGTAAAGAGTAGTATAAAGCCAGGGAAGTGATTGACTAAAAATCTGTTCATGTTTTGTAGTTCTGATTTGGGTTCAGAAAACAGATTTTGTAGCTTGAATAACAGAAAATGTGTATATATACCTATTAAACCTATTGGATTGTTTTAAAAACAAAAATTTAAAAATAAATGTTTTATTATGTTTCATTTTGGGTTTTTCTGTTCTGGATTTATTTTAAGGAACTGAGAATTGTGCTTGCCTTGAAATTAATGGTTCTCTTTTGAAAAACTTATGCAATCCCACAGGTGACTATTAAGCATCAGATATATGCTACAGTTCACTGGAAGGCTGGGAAGAGAGAGAGCTTATCATCATTCTGTGTGGCTCTGCCACCCTCTGCAGCAGGAGTAATTTCTAGGAATTGCATCCATTCTTTCAGCGTTTTCTATACCTTTGTCTTCCCTTCCTGACCACCAGCTGTTTTCCTGCTCTGCACAGTTAGTCTGCAGGAGCTGCTCGTGCAGCTCTGGACCCAGTTGTGCAAATTGTTCCTGGACCCCAAATTTCAGGTCCGCATAGATGTGTGCGTTTCTGAACCCCTACTTCATGTTCTCAGTATTCCTAATTATCAGTGGAAACACAAGTATAAATAACTGTAAATATCAGGATTATGACTTTTAAAAGAAAGCCTGTAGAAGAACCCCTTATGCATGTTGTTCCTGGAAAGGTTAATGACCTTTCAGGCTAAAAAGTCCTGCTCTTACTTTCAAGTATGTCCTGGGCTGGGGATTTATTTCATGTCTTCAAAACATGGACCCTCAGATCCTGGAAACATGATCTTTTATAAATTATGATAGTATCACTCCTCTAAAATGTATTTTAAAATCTATGTACAAATCTAGGAATCATTTGCAGGAAGAGCGTGTTTTCCCTTTGGGATGTTGTAATTATTTTGGAGACTTAATTTGTCATGTATTCCCCATGGAGTCCTTGAAATAATAGTTTGCTTTCTTGAGGTTTCTCTGCTGAGCAGGGGCAAATTTGGATATTTGACCCTCCAGCTAGAGCTGCTATTGATATGCCAAATAGATCAAATTGTGTTTCTAATTATGCTGATAATGTCATATTCAAATGCTTGATGACAAACAAACAGATACATACATCATGGAAGAAAATAAGAAGTCTTTTCCAAAAAAGCATGATGTTTATCTGAAATTTTTTCAGTCATTATACTTTGAAATGTAACATTTATCTTGGCATCCAGTTTCATTATGTACTCTTGAAGGCCCCTCTCTCATTTATTACTGTTAGCATACCAGAACAAATGTCTTTCAGATGTGAAAAATCGATCATCCCAAAAACGTCGCCAGTAGTTATTTGGGTGGATTAATGCAAGGTGTTGGGAGAGGAAGGTTGAAATGAAAAGTCATAATTGAGCAGCACAAGTCACCAGAGAAATGAGAGTCAATTCATCAAGGTTCCAGCTTGAGAAGCCTTTTAAAAAATAAAATGGGAAAAAACACCACCTAAAAAAAACCAACGTAAAACCCTGTAGCAAAAAAAGGCAGCATAAGGAAGCAACTGTGTCAGCGATATACAAACCATTAAATTCTGGAATGGGCACACACTTTGTGATTCAAGTTCGTTGAATACATCAAGAAGTTCTTTTCTGATTTTTATTTGTTGGTCCTGAATCTGTTTTCAGCACTACTTCATAGTTCTATGGGAAACATAAAATAGAAGCCATTCATGGACTTATTCTGTAATTTCTAATGCTTGAGGGTCAAATACACAATTTTTCTCATCAAGTCCATGTCGCTTTGCACCTTCAAAGGAAAAGATGAACGATGATGGTCTTATCAAATGAGTTGCAGAGAAATAATTTTCTGTTTTTCTTCTACTAACAGTTTAAATCGGCTGTCTACAAATGCTGAGTGTTTTAGCTGATTTGGGGTAGGATAAATCCCATCTGTGTAGCTGAGGGGATGTTGTTCAGATAACAAACAAATTGTAACAAATCTCTTTTCCCCTGTAATGTGCTGAAGAATAACTCCTATAAATAAGAGATCACCCACATTTACACTGTTCCACTGAAATTATGGAAAACACATTGCTGACTCCTGCCACATTCCTACTGTTGTCTTCAGTAACTGAAGCTTCCATGAGAGGGAGGATGAGGATCATTAATATATTAAGAGAATAATGTATTATTAATACAGAATATTTTGAATGCAGAGGAATCCCTCAGTATGCTGATGTTCCTAATTTAGTATGTAGATGATTACTCCCTTTGCAGCATGCAAGTAAACATGGTGGAATGAGAAATATGTTATATAACCATGTTAGGGTTTCTTTTCAGTGAAGCAATGTCTCCATTTTCTTGTATGGATGGACCAAACAGTGAAGGTGATTTTAGGAGAAGAAATATTTGTGAAAGCTAAATGATTTCACTTGGGGGAAGAGGGGAGGATGTTATCTTCCAGTTATGCTTGCAACCATTTAGATTTTAGAGCAAGAAAAACCATGATGAACTTGTAATGCATAAGACTTCATTGCAGAATACCCATTGCAGTAAAACATAGAGACTCATGAGAAGAATATTTTGGGGTTAGTTTGGGACTTTTTTCTTTAAATTATTTATACTAGTTAGTTGAAATAGCTTAATTTAATAGCTTCATATCCTTTGTAATTTGTATTGTAATGAGCCATTTCTTTTCCAGAAAACATCAGTGAGGGTAAAGGGTCTGTGTGCAAACTACCCACAGGTTATTTTCTCTGAAACCAGAGTGCTTTGGTAGAAATTGGGAACCTAATTATTAAATGCCTGTTGTCATTTCTGCAAACTTGCAAGACTGCAAGAGAAACAAGATTTTAATATAAAACTCAAAGCAGAATGACAGATGTTTCAGAGTTAACCCTGAGTTGAAAGGGAGTAAGGGTGGAAAGGCATTGTTTGATAATATTTTAACACAGATTTCAACTCAATTCTATGAGTTATGCACTGTGATGGTTTTTTTTAGTGCAGATACAAAAGAGGGTATCGAGAACAAGCAAGGGAGTGATACAATGTAGGGGAAAATAAAATGTTGATTTGTGAACTCCTTGTATACCTTTTCTCAACACAGGCTTGACAGGTCTCTAAAGAACTGTTCTGGGGGAGACGTTTAGGTCAAAATTCAATGTTTACCCAGGCCGATGAGACAGTGGTTTGTTACTGTTAATGCTGCCAATATTCTGCTGGTAAGATTTAGAATATTAGCTTGAGCAGGGAGAAACTATTGAATTTAGCAGTATCTATATTATTTAAGGTCAGAGATATAACTGGAACTCTAAAGTTCCTGGGCTACTTCTTTGTTTTCCCAGGTGTACTCCAAGGAGTAACCCTTGGTCCCATTGAGTTAAATGAAAAATTAATATGAAATCTGAAGTCGGATTTTTTTTTTATCCTTGTACAGCCATGGATTCAACAGACTGGTCTGTTGAATACAGTCTATCTTAAAGCCAAATCCTTATATAACATATTACTTGCAAGCTTTCCTTAATGATATATGATTAAATTAACTGTGACATGTATACAAGTTCGCTAAATAGTGATTTTCTCCTTGCCCTCAGTTCACTTAAATGTGAATTGGTTCCTTTAACTATGCTACTCCTGATCTTTGAGATCTGCATTCCGTTGGGAACATCCTCCAAAGGAGAGCACCAAGTGATCTGTGTTTAAATTCTATGTATTAATTTGGATTCAGCATAGCCCTCTCAGGAGACCTAAACACTGCAGGTCTATGCAGCCATATATCACACTTGAAAGCACCTCCTCCAAGGTGAACTGTAGCTTCCCTTTATTAAAAACATTTATAAATTAGTACAGATAAAACAATAAAATTCAAACCCACTAAGAAATTAAATAGTTTTGTTTAGATGGTAAGTAATTCAGCATGGATCATTAAAATTAATTAGAACTGTAAGCCTATTTTGAAGCTATAAGAATTCAAAGCAGATGGGATTTTGAAGGAAAGGATAATCACCCTTTCTGTATCTTTTGAGAGTTTTAAAAATAATTTAGTGATTTTAATAACACTCAGGCTAGTAGGTTACTTCAGCTGTTGTGTTAATGGTGTAGTGGTGCTTTCCCTTCTGTAGCATCCCTTTAGGTGCTTCACTGAGTTTTCTAACTCACAGTTAAGGAACAAAGCTTTTGAAAATATTAAACTTCCTATTAATAAACATGGTATTCTTTATCATTTATGGAAGAAACTGTGGCATGTGGACTAGAGCAATGATTTAAGCAGCATAATTAGTGACTAAATATTAAGATGCATTGCTTTGTGTCTTGGTTGGATTTGGTGCAAACTTGTGCTTTCAGTTTGCCATTGCCAAGCCTGGCTCAAGAAGCTGAAGTTGTAAGGCTGGATAAAGGCCAGTATGCAGATTGCACAGGTGCTTAGTAAGTGAAGAAGAGCAATAAGGAGCCTCCTTTAGAATACCCACTTAATTATTTTTACATTTTAGCATTCAAATTGCTCCCACTTCCAAATGGCCATTTCTAATTTTCAGTCATTACTTTGTCCTGGTAACTAATCTGGCAAAGGGCACCAAGATTTTGTTCTTTATATAAATAGTAGAGTATCTGCTATTAGTTTTGGAGGTAATATGGTTGTCTGTGGGATCGGGAAGATCCAGACCAAGGACATCTGTCATCCCACAGTCAGGCAGTGACTGGGAAGCAGCGTGACCATACTGGGGTATCTTCAGTGGACTGGATGTCTGAGAAAGGCTTTGGTTTGAACCTGGGCCCAATTTAGAAATGATCCCTTAATTGTTCCATTCACTAATGTTTTAGTTTATTTGCAGACCATGCTACATTCTTAAACTTTCATGATTTTGAATGTGAAATATTGAGTCAAAAGCAATAAAGATTCCTTTTTATTCCACACAGGCCTCAGCAGTACTGTCTGTGGCCTTTCTAAGCAAACAGACTGTAGCCAGGTATTTTCTAGGTGAGCCAAACTCCTTGCTGGAAACCCAGGTATTTGAAGCTTTATATGTTATATAAATGTTATATTTTCCATGTCCTGCTTAGTCTTAGCTCAGTGACTGCAAAGGAGGCCTTTGCTGTGGGCTGATGAAGATGTGAGCTGTCACTTCATAGGTACCCACTCACTTCTCAGAGGACTAGAGATCATAAAGTACTTTAAAGGTAAATCAATGGCTTCTATAATCTATTAATTGACACCATGTAAGTTTAAAGGGAACATTCAGTGAGTCACTTAGCCAAATGTCAGTGCAGAGCCCTGGGAAGAGCAGAGCTTTGAAACACAGCAGCTTTTACAAACGAAGCCGCAGGTTAGGGCTAACCCAGTCTATTTCTTTTTCAGTGAGTGTACTTGATCCTTAAACATACATTATCTTTGGGGGAGAACCCTCCTTGCCCTTTCCAAACCTCAGTTCCTCTGTGTTAAATAATGTATGCAGTTAGTACTCTTTTAGTATGTTTGGAAATAAGTCTTCCAAATCAAAATAGCTACTTTAATATAGCTTTTTTTCTAAAAGGAGAATTAAGAGATTTCTCTATGACTGTTGTATTTTTGACTTACTCAGACTCAGCTATCAGCTCAAACTGGAGAAGTTTACAGGAACTTGTCTCTACTAGGATTGATATTTACCAGTTCTGAAATGTTTTTAAGATTGAGGAAAAGGGGTTTGAATTCCACATATTTCCATGTACATCTTTTGGGTAAATACTGAACCAGTGTCTTATTTCCCTATTGTTTTATGGGACTATGTAAACATGTAAACATGAAAAGGTATTGGTTATGACACCCCAACTTCTATTCCTGTGAGAGGTGTTGAAATATGCAATGTGGTTGAATTTAACAAACTGACAAGTGTCAGGAAACTGGCAAATGTCAGGCATAAACCTGATCAGTATTTTCCTTAATGTCCTGGGTGATGGAATGGAGTGTGTGACCATTTGGAAAGAGAATAACAATTTAAAGAAAATCCAACAGCGAATGATTGGAGACATAGAAAATGTGACTCCATGAGATATGAATAGGAGGAGGAGTGATTTAGATTGAGAAAAAGAATAAAGGAGATGTAAGGATTTTTTTAATATGTACTTTTACATTTTTAAAAATTGAATATTCTTTGTGAAGTATAAGAGGAGTGGCAACAGGATAAAAGATACTTAAAGCCTAGGAAAAGCTGTCTGTTTATTAAAATAGGAATGGGATCAAACAACATGGGAAGGTGATAGAGGTCTCATTTTTGAAAAGTTCTTAGGACAGTTAGAAAAATACCACTTATTTAGTTGGGAAACACATTTAAAGGTGGGAAATAACTTCCCAAAATACTAGACAACACTTCTCTCCAATGGGGAGCTCTGTCCTTACTTTCTGTGAAAGGGGTTGCTGCACTGGCAGATGCCTGGGAGTGAGAGAGAATGACTGGGTTTAGACTTGCTGAGGTTTTATGTATTTAGTCACATTGCAGGTTAGAATCATAGAGTCTTTTATGTTGGAAAAGACTTCTAGGAACATTGAGTCCAACCATTTAACACAGAAGAAATGCAAGTGCTTACATATCTTGTAAGTGTTGACAGCTTTTTCCTTAACTGAAGGCAGTCTTTTGCAGCTTTGTAGGAAGCCCTTGTGCTGCAGGGAATTTTGTAGCAGGGGAGCCACAAAATTAGCACATGAAAATGCAGATTAAGTTATGAAAAACCGGCCTTTGAAATATTTCTTATTAACATCAAGCATGTGTAGTATGATGCAAGACTTGTCAAGAAGCTGACAGAGAAAGTTGATAGCCTTGCCCATAGGTGAGCTCCTGGTGGGCTCCCTGTAGTCAGATAGCTTGAAATAGCTTGTGGGGCTTTTTTTGTATTTCATTGAAGAATATGAGAGGAAGTTCATTACAAATACAGCAAGTAAGAGGGTCAGATATCTCGCTGCTTTGCTGAAGAGTCTGATTAATCAACTGTTGATCTATAGTGAGAGAAACAATGTAATTAGAAAAATGGATTAACTGCAAGTAAGCTTAAATCACACATTTTAAAAAATGGCATAGAAGGAAATCCTTTCTCACAAATTAAAATAATAATAAATTTAGGGTTGCAAGCATGTTACTTTTCCTTTAGAGATGAAGCCTTTTATATGTTACAGAAAAAAAAAAAAGAAAAAATAGAAAACAGGTATATCTGTTAGCTAAGTAAGTGTAGTGACAACCATGTCACCATTCCAGACTTTGCAGTATGGATTCTCCTGTGCTGGGAGGGTAAGTGCTGTCAGGAGAGGGTGTAAACTGTGCTACTGCAATACAACCGTATCTGATATCCTACAGACAAAGACAAAACCATTTCTGGGGTTGGAAAACATTTAAAAAAAAATCCAGCAACAAGGTATCTTCTAGACCAAACAGTCATCAGTAATTAAAAATGCAGTTCTACCTCCCATCCAGAATGGGATTTGTATGCCTGTAAGTGCTGTGGATCATGGGAACAGGAATAGTGCTGCATTGTGGGGGCTGAGGAACAGCTGATCTGTTTCCTAGGGCCCAGGAAATGTTCAGTTTGAGGTTATACTTTGTGACTACAGGTTGCTATAAATGTGGAAGGGAATGTTGTATGAACAGCGAGTGCATACAACTTACAAAAGAGTATTTTCTTACCATTTTTTTACCTCACTATATAAACCACTGCATTTCCCTCTCCAGTATGGACAAGCAGTGCCTCACTCCTCTGCCTTCCCCTCATTTCTCTATTTAGTTTATTTTCATTTATTCTCATTTTCTTTATTTAGCCCAGTTTAGCTTGAAGCTTGCTGGGTTGAAGAAGAAAAATGGGTGTCTCCCAGTGAACAAGAGCAAAGCTTTCCTTTATTTGCCTCTTCTGAACAGGAGCATGTGGATGTAAATGCTGTCCTGTCTCACTGGGTACCAACATTGTGTTTCCCTCCTGCCCTTCCCAGGGCACACATCCATTGTGCAGCTGGCAGCCCAGCTGATCTAAAGAGTCACCATGGCAAGCAGTTCAAGCAGTCAGCAGGAACTGAAACACTAATTCTACTCAATTAAAGACCTGAAGGAATAGCTTGTGAGCCATTGAAGCCAAAAGCTGTAGGAGCCTCTCAATTGGGTCTCTCTTCATCTCAGGACTTGACTTGTATTGGGTAGTGCTCAGTATTTTTGGAAGCTTAGCCTAACTTTGTTTCTGTTGTCGATAAACATTTAATGTTATCTAGTTTGAATTCAGTGTGCACAATCTCTTTTCAAGCCTAACCTACTTACTCAACCAGTGATGATGTCCAAACCTTTCTGTGTGGTGCTTTCTCAATTATCATCACGGAAATGATATCTGTGATGCTGGAAAGCCTTTCTGGTTACTAATGTCTGTTTGAGTTCTCTTTGTGTCTTGCAGAATTTTGTTTTTTTGTTTCTGCTGGTCATTTGTTCCCAACTGTCTTCCAGCAGGAGCCCTGTGTTATGTGCTGAGGGTGGAAGATCTTCCCCACAGCCTATTTCTTCACTTATCTCACCAACTTTCCCAGACTCTCTTGCTGTTTTCTCTCTTTGCCTTGCAGAGATTTCTCATCTTCTCCCTGTTGCCCTTTTCTGTTGTTCCTTTCTCTTTTGGAGATTTTTTTCCCCTGTTTTGTTTCATCTCCCTTGGCTATTCCCTACTCCCCCTCACTCCTTGGTGATTGCTTGCCAAATGCTGGACATCCAGTGGGGTTGGTCAACGCGTGTTTTTGCAGCTGCTGTATGAATCCAGAAGGGACATTCTGGATATAGAAGCTGCTGTTTCCTTGTCACTCTGTATGCCTGAGTTACCACCTCGAGCAATACATCTGCTCCAAGAACCAAGGGTGAATGGGAAAGGGATTTTGAAGCTTCTAGCTCTTCATCCATAGTTTAGGGATTATGCCCACAGTGGGTGGGTTAGATACACAACAAGTTTGCAGCTCTACAACTTTTATCTCCCCTGTATCCAGCAGTACTAATTCCAATAGGATTTCAAGTGGTGAACACAATTTTGTACTGAAGTTTAAAATCAATTATTGCTTACATTAAGCTTATTGCTTACATTAAGCCATGTTCTGTAGAAAGCAGGCAAAGATTTTCAAGGGTCACAGGGGGAGGTGGTCAGAAGAACAGACCGTGCCTGCAGCTGTTGGAAGCCCAGGGAAAGATGGTTTTATGGGCTGAGGCTGAGCACTGGGATTTTGTGGCTGGTGGATTAAGGGTGAGCTGAGATTTTACTTGTTAGTATTTGTCATATGGTTTCCTGCCCTGGCATGTCTAAGCTTAGGAAAGTATTGCGTGTTGTTAAGGTGACTGATCAGGTGAGAATTTCTAACACTTAGGGAAGCCATGCAGTTAGAGAATTTCTAACACTTAGGGAAGCCATGCATAAGGTGACTGATCAGGTGCATTAGCTGGGGTGGTGGGAAGTGAAAATCATGGAATGGTTTAGAGACTGAAGCCAACGGATGCCAAATGACTTTCCATTACACCTATGAGCTTCCATTAAATTCAAATACTTGTAAATCCTCAAATGCAGTGGCTTGGATTGCTCCTAAGTGGGATGGGTTTTTGGACTAGTCTGTTCTTCAGCTGAATAGTCTTTAGTTTGCAGGAACTTGGTGAAGGAAACTTCTGGTTGCTGCTTAGGAAGAAGCTCTGGATGGTTTCCTGGCCATGGGTGCAGCCTCTGGAGGTAGAGTCAGGCCTGGGCAATGCCTGAAAATGAAACAGCAGCTGGTGGCACCTGGCTGCCGGAGGGCACTCAGGGTCACAGTATCCATACACAGCTTCCCCACAAGGGTGCTTAGCAGGGAGGGTTTCAGGTTCTGCTTCCCTTTTTCCTTACTCTCCCTAGCCCTATTACAAACAGTTCTCCTATTTTAATTCCAAATTAATATACACAATTAATTTCACAATTAAAAGGTACAAAGTTGCTTAAAACTTATATACTTAGAGATACATTTTTCTGTGAAATGGCATTTATCATTATTGTTTTCTTTAGCTGCAGACATTATTTGAAATGAAATCTAGCTGTAAGCTCTTTTGAGCTGTAGATGTTTAATTTCTATTTTCACAGCATCCCACTAAAATTAAAATTCAGTGTGATTTGTGATTGCTTACTGCTCAACATTTCTTGTTCAGTCATGGTTCCTATCCTATTTTTCAGCCAAGAGCCCCTTTTAAGGCAACAGGAATAAATTAATTTTGCATCCCAAGGTTATAATAGTTTGAAGAGGATAGCTTCTCTTTCTTCCTTCTTTTTAATGTTTGTATTTTCTTTTGAAAGTTAAGGTGGATAGGCCAGCTCTGTTGAGCCGGCTTTTTCCTTCATTTGTTTGAAATAGGAAAGCTTCCATTAAAAATGTGATTTGTTGAACCATTTATTTATTTATTTATTTAATGGTGTGGAAAACCTCTGTTGAGCCGGCTTTTTCCTTCATTTGTTTGAAATAGGAAAGCTTCCATTGATTTGTTGAAACATTTATTTATTTATTTATTTAATGGTTTGGAAAACTTTTTTTTTTTTTCCTTTTAGTTAAATACATTACCTTGTCTTATGCTCACGAGTTAAAGGGGAGCCCGAGCACCAAATTGTTTTGTGGTTGGTATTTTTTCCCCTTAGTTCCTTACTCTATTTTATTTTTTGATCATTATTGAAAGAGAGTTTCTGGGGGAAGCATGGAAATGTCATGTCAGTGCAATGTAGACCAAATCTGGTGCATGTCAAAAACAGCTGAAGTCCTGACATTCTAGTGAGTTAAATTGCTCTGCATACCTGTGCAATTACTGCTGCTGTGGTGAGGGGGAGAGGGCATTGTTGGCCACTGACCTTGGCAGTGCAAGCTGAACACCCCCCTGTGCTGACTCAGGCTTGGGCTGGTGGCAACTGAGCAGCCAGCCATGTGTGCCAGTCCACTTGTAGTGCTACAGCCAGCAAATTAAATCACACTGCCCAGCAGTGACACAAGGGCTTTGGGTTTCAGGCCAGCAACATCAGCTTCAATGGAACCTCATGTGAAAGAAGGCAGGGCTGCCTTTGATGTGTGTGGATTGCTTTTTCACGTTAATGCAGTCTTAAAAAAATAAACAAAACAAAACCCCCAAACTTATCCATAGCAGAGCCTGGGATTCAGTCTGGTTTGGCTTAGAAAAACCAAAAAAAAAACCCCAGCAGTTTTCTAGATAATAGAAGAAATAGCAATTTTGGATATGCAGTGCTGTCTTCAGTTTTGCTAACGTGCTAACATACAAAGATGATAAGGGAAGAAATCAATGCAAAACCATTCCAGTAACTAAATGGATCCCTATTAGTTTTCAGGCAATTGATTTTTAGTGGGCATTTGAGTATGTTAGGTGCTCTACTGCTGGGAGGGAGGTGCTATTAGACTTTTAATTGTCAGTTATTTACCAAGCATGTTTGTTATTGACTGTGTTCTACAGAAGGGATGGCAAAAAGTCTTTTTTTGGTCTAAATGAATGTGACATTTTCCCATTATGCCTTTGTTACAGACATATTTTCTAACACCTTGATTTTTCCCACTGCCATAGCTTTTCATTATTAGGTTTGGGTTTTTGGGTAAGTTTATGCTATAATCAGTTTGGCTTCATGGAAAATTCTGCTGTATCATTACAGAGATGGAGAGAAAACCCATATAAAACATAAAAGAGGAAGAATGGTTTCAAATTTTATATTTGAATTTTACTGCTTTTCTGGTAGTAACATCAGTCCTGATTAGATTTAGTCAAATAAACTCAAGGCTGCTCTGTTGGGACTGTGAAGCATAATGGAATGTATCAGACAAATCCATTTTTCTACTGCAGGGCACAGCTACTACAGCTACTCTGTCCCTTTTAAGGCTTGTGTTCATAATATATTATTAAAAAGAAAATAACACTTTGCATTCATATCTCACCTGTTAAGCCATTGAATGAGGCTGAATTTGTAAGCCACGAAAGGTGACTAAAATGACAGTGGCAGTAGCAGGAAAATCTTGCATTGCAGTAAACTAAGTCTATTGATCTTGAAATGAAAGTTCAGTGGAAAAGCTGATGGAAAAAGTAGCAGAGCACAAAAAGACAAGCTGCACAACTAATTCAAATGAACTGTGGCTGTGAACATTCATGTGAAAGAAATGCTAATGCAAACAGTGCAGAAGAAACCAAAATGAAGAAAAAAAATAAACCTGCCAGTATTGTCACTTCTTGAGTATACATAAGATATGATTTCATATGGAAGAAGAAGTGTTAGTGGTTAGTCAAATAAACTGAAATGTTCTGTGATGTCTGCGGAGGCAGGAGTAGAATACCTAAGGTTTCTCTGCAAACCCCACTGTTGAGTAAGTAATGACTGGAAGTCCAGAACTTCCACAGCATTTTTAAGAGAATATTGTGAACATGCTACTTGATCATAATATGTATTGAAAGGGAAATGCAATCAAAGTCCATTATAGTTTATCAATGGGTGCAGTAAAACAATGTCAACTCCAAAGACATTTTGAAAATAGCTGACAGGCAGCTGTAAAAAGAATGCAAATTTCTGTTCCTTGTTACGCACCCGTGAACACGTGGCTTACATGATGTGAAGCATTCAGCTATGGGAAGGATGCCCTTCAAAAATATAATTGACTTTCCTGGAGTGAGATGTAGGAAAATCTGACACGGCATCTCATAGTTTCAGGCAAGTCTACTGGTGAGTGAATCACATTCTTTCTCAGAGATGTAGTTCTGAAGTTAGAGTCTCACCATATTTGCAAAAGGGTAGGTAACTTCTCTATAAACTTAACTGAAGAATCAGGAGCAATCAGAGGATCATTCTAGGAACACAGATTGAAGGTGATCAGGGAAGATACCTGTCCTCTAAGAGGTGCCACACAGAACACATTAATAGGGCCTTTTAGAAGAAAGTGGCTAAGTACAAGGAGGAGTCAGAGGAGCAGTTTTATTTTCTACATTATTATTGTCAGTATAAAAATTCAAAAGGTGATGTATTCATTTTCTCTCAAATTGATCATACAACATAGCTGGTCTCCCATAAGACTACTGAATTTTCTGACTTCAATATTGCAGGTAACAAATAGGGAGATGAAAAAGAAGATAGGGAAGTTGATACCCAGAGTTATCATCAACAAAAAAACACCTTACCCAAAATAAATATACTGATGTATCTGTGCACAGTTGCCAAAAGGCTAATGTTACACAGACTCATAAAATTGTATAAATACACGGTGCATGGAAAAGGGATGTGATATAAATCAATTCTTTTGTGAATTGTTTAGAGTCTGGATCTTATTTTCAGGTCACATCCAGCCAGTATTGTCAGGAGGTCTATGGTATTTGGATTTAGACTGTTGCACAGGTTTTAAGTTGGTTTATGACTGAAGTTCTTATTTTAAGGGGCAAACTTCATTGCAGTTAGGAAAAAAATAATTGGTCTGAAGTGTTTCAGTTTACCCATCTTCTGATGATCACAAAAGCTCCTGACACCCCAGGCTGTTTCTTTTTAAGGGCTGATCTGCTGATGTTTTTCATAAGCACTTCTTCATCTTGTATTTATTCATAATGAGTTTTGTCTGTACTGCACATAAACTGCACAGCCACAGATAGTGGAGAAATGTGTCAGGATTTATTTTTAAAAATACTTTTCAGCTTTCATATGAGCAGTGAGCAATGATCAAAATGAAAGGCAAAGCATAACACAGAGGAAGGGTCAGCATCTGTGCAAACTTGTATGCTAAGCACATGTGTGGCTGGGTTGAATCCTCTGCAGGAGTATGTGTTATTTGTCATGTGGTTTTACAGCACTTAGAGCCCCTTCAAAACCAGCCCCCTCCAAAATGAACCCCATATATCCCAGTTTAAAATAGTATCAATATGTTTGCCTGATGAACAATTCAAATTTGACATCAGATAAAATATTGTCAGAAATCCTGACACAGCTATCCTAATGCCTAGGACTGAATCACACAAGTAGTTCCTGAATCAAGACAATCTAATCCAGAGCAATATGTCCCCTATTGTGTTATAACTCTACAATATAAATAAACCCATGGCATTCTGTAATTTCATTTTTTTCTGCAAGAGTTTAACAGCTAAATAGGTAACCTGTGTTTCAGCTTCTGCCTTGTGTATTAATGTAGGTAAGCTGACAGCTTTAAGCAGAGAAAAATACATAAAATATGTTAGGGAAACATTCTGGATAGATTCTGCTTTAATTGAAGAGGATTTCGTAGCATGAAAGCATGACAACAGAAAGTTCAGTGCTTTATTATCTAAACTTAGCTATCACTAAGTGCTAATTGAGTAGAAATATATTTTCAAAAAGCTGGTAGTGCATACTCATCTGATGACTCCTCCTCTCTAACAGCTCTGCTTTTATCTGTGAAGGGTATTGCTGCAGCATAGATCAAAGTCATGATATATGCTGCTTTACAAAAAATGTATCTATTTTCTTTTCCTTCTAAAAGATATTCCAAATAAAGAGAGTTATTAGACCTTTCAAGACAATTTAAATAAGATGATAGTTGGTGATGGTGTTGAGTTGCCAAAAACAAATGATACAGTGTCAGCGTTACAAGAACAAACTATTCCCCAAACAGTCTGTTGGGCTTTTATGCCTATCAGGCTGCACCACGTTCTGTTCTCAAATACAGTCTCTAATTCTCTGATAACTCCCCCAGATAGTGATAGAAATATTTCAGGGAGATTTTGAGTGCTTCATCAGCGTGGGTTAGGGGAGGATAAGGAGTCCCCGTTGCGTCGGTGCAGCCCAGGCAGTTTTGTCTCCACTGTTGATGCCTGCTGCCAAATTTGCAACATCTGTAAGTGCAGAGGGGCTGCAGGGGGTGACACAGCTCAGATAAGTGTCAGTTTTACATCCAGACATATGAAGTTTGGGTGGAAATGGATCATAATAAGATTAACTTCCAGTGAGCTTGCCTTCTGTGTCTGTTGCCATGTATGTACGAGTAGCAGGAGAAATTACCAACCATCAGCCTTCAAGGGTTTATCTCCCTCCGTCCCCCTTTCCCTTCCTTGTATTCCACTCAGTGGCAGCAATCAGAAGACATTAAGCACACAGATTATGTATTATTTACATAGGTTGACATAAAGGAAAATAAAACCTTTGCTGTTGCTGCTGCTGTGTTTGTGAGACTCTGGATTTGCATTAAGACATGTCCTCTGGTTTAAAGTACAGGACTGGAAGTGAAAAGATGAACAGTCTGCTTGAGCAGAACTGTGCTAACATGGTAAATGTGGTGGTGGTCCAGACAACAGTCATTTTAATTCTTTGCAGAGAGCATAAAAAAGCATATGGAATTTATAAGCTTTGCTGAGGTAATACAGCTCAAGTTTGTGATGGTACACATTGGCAGTGGATGCTGATGAGAGGCATAACTGGACAGATGAGAAGAAAATGACTGGAGGGATGAAGGAATTGTTTGGCAGTGGGGCAAAGCATGTGGTTTTGTAGAGAAATGCATCAGTTTCATTTCCCAGCAGTAATGTGTTTAGAGAAATAACATGTTTCAATTACCTTATTATACATAGTGTCTGAAACTGTCTTTAAAAACTAAGAAAAAAAATTCTGATTGCCTTTGTCTAATTACCTGGAAGTTTAAATGTGACATCTGTTACTCTACAAAGCTTCCCAACCTCTTTTCTGTATCCAGTTTATTATTATAAGATTTCTGAAGAAATTTTATTTTTTCACTTGGCTGTTTTGCAGAGCAGAAGGCAGTGTGAAAATATGAGCTTTTCAAAAGAGACTAAAGAAAATCAGACAGACTTCCAGCATAAAAAGAAGAAAGAAGGAGAAAATGATAGCCTAGGCTTAACGTTCTGAAGGGTGTAATGCATGTTTGGCATTTGGTGTCTGTTTTTGCAGGATAGAAGGCAGGATGGGTTCAGGCAGGGCAGACCTGGGGCAGGCAGACCTGGACTGTAAAGACAATCTGATCCTTCTTCAGGATTGCATTTTTTAATCCTAAATAGAAGTTTAATATCCTATAATTTAGAGGTAAGCAAACATGTAAACTAGGACAGGATAATAGTTTAAATTCAGATTTTTCATGTGTGTTGTCTGAAGCACATTGACTATAGCTCCCCTGCTGTTTTCTTCTGTTTGTGCAAGTCTCTGCTCTTTCATTCCAGATAATTAGTTCCTATTTTGCAACAATATCAGAAAGTATTGGATTATTTTTCTGTATTGGAAATTTCTGAGTGAGTTGGACAGCTTTACAAAACATCCAATCCTGAATCTCTGGCTGAAGAGTATAAGAGATGAATTGAGAGGGAAGTCAAGAAATGTGGCACAAAGTAGTATTTTTTTAAAAAATATATTATGCATAGCTCAGGTTTGGTTGCTTTCTGAAATTTTGCAACATTCTGCAAACATAAGAGAACTCACATTTTTGCAAAGTTTGCAGTTTGACATATTTGGACTCTGATAGTTTCAAAAAGTAAAATATCCCACAAAACCAGTTGAAAGCAATTACTCAGATTGTAGCTGCAGAGGAATTGATTGTACTAATGTGTCATAATATGAGGGTACATCCATATTTTTATTCCAGGAAACTATGTGATTACTTTTTTCATCTCTTGCTGTGGGATTGCTTTCTGGCTCTCCAGCACATCTAGATGTGATTGTATGACTGTATATAACCATGTAAACCATAGTTATGATTATGTTTCTGTCCGTAGAAGGAGAGATAAAAAGTTTTGCTGAGGTTTTTTCCCTGCATATTGATAGGAAGATTCTCTGTACCAAAAGATGGAAAATCCGAATCCAAACTTGAATTTGGGATGAGCCATAGGAGTAAAGCAGAGGAGCAGTTAAGAATTTCCGTAATGCCACACATAGGAGAAAGAGAAGGAGAGATAAAAAGTTTTGCTCAGTTTTTTTCCCTGCATATTGATAGGAAGATTCTCTGTACCAAAAGATGGAAAATCCGAATCCAAACTTGAATTTGGGATGAGCCATAGGAGTAAAGCAGAAGAGCAGCTAATTTCCATAATGCCACACATAGGAGAAAAGGATCTGCACTCCAGGTAAAATAAATAAGTAGTCTATTCCAGCTGGTTGCACTGACCCTCTTGCACATCTCCGTGTAAGCTGAGGAGTAACTTCCCTGTGACGTTATCCTGAGTCGTCCCAGAAAACTGCATTTTAAAACCAGAATAGTTGTTATATAGGAAGTTAAAAATAAAGGCAATCACTCACCTTGTGCTCTTGCAAGAGTGGCTAAACTAGTCCAGGACCTTCCCTTGGTAAAGTGTATTTAATACTATGCTTACTTGTTATGCAAAATATATTTAAATTTATGTAGATATAAATGCAGAATAATAGCTTTGACCCTCAGGCTGTTGGCAGGATGCCAGCCTGGCCCTGGGTACTGCAGCACTTTCCATCTCTATATCCTGGCAATTTCCTGGGATTAGGTTATCATTTGATTTTTAATGGGAGTTTCAGCCAGCTAAGAGTCTGATCAGTTTCCCTTTTACCACCAATCTTGCTCGTGCAGAAGTAAACAAATGCATTTATCACCCCTGGGATCAGTAAGTGCTAATAAAGTTGCTGTAGCTTGCATTTTGGGTTTGGTTTCGTGACAGACACATTGTAAATGAACAAGTTGTGTTTGTACTTGTGCCACAGTGCAGCCGGAGAGATCCAAGGTGAGAGCAGTCGTGGTCATGGATGTGGGGAATCCCTGCCTCCCCAGGGTGGATCAGCCCTGGGATGGGTTTCTCACCAGCCTACTGAGCCCCTGCAGCTCCCCAAAAACCAACCATGTTCATGGCACTTCGAGACTGATGTTTTGGAGGTGTCTTCATTTGGGTTTAGTTCCAGTAATTTGATGTTTACAAAGGGGTGGAAATATGTCTGTAACCAAATGTAGAACCGCTGTAGGGTTTTTGTTTACTTTTGTAAAAAAGCTAGCTACAGTGTGTCAAAGCTGGTTTTGGAAGGGATCCTGCGTGTCTTGTTACGTGCGAAAATCCTGTAATTATGTCTCTGAAAGTCTGCTTAGATGTCTGGTCTGACATGTGTCCCTCTGGGAATCCGTAATAATACATTCCCTTCTGTAAAAGTCACTCTAGCACCTCAGGACATTATCATCCACTTTGGTATTTTAAGGTATTCTAGCTCCCAGCCTCAGCTATGCCTTTAAAACTTTTTTTTTTTTTTTTTTTCCTGTTTCTGGCAGATATTGCCAGTGGACATTTTCTGTTAAAAGTTTTTAAAACAATATATACAGATGTGATTAATTGCTGAAGACTAACAGGCCTATGTCAGCAGCACTGGCTGTGTGGCTCCAGAATTTCTTGCAAGGTAATACATGTTTTATAGTACAAATTGTTTTAAAATATAAAAGTAATTCCAACATTAATATGTGATGCTTGATTTATAGAACAAAATGTTATTGTTTAATTTGCCCACGGAAACAATTTCAAGTATAGCTCCCACTCATGTAATCAAATTCATAAAATAAATAGAAAGAGGACAAATAAAATGTCACTTCTTCTGGCTCCCCAGCCAGGAATTTTGATTCCTTTTAAATTACAAGTCCACTTGTATCTTTTCATTTTGTCATTTCCTATGACAGTAATATTATAGGACTAACAACACTTTCTGAGCACTATCAGTTCTGTGTATTGAATCATTCGTCTTGTATTTTCATTTTCCTTTTCTTACTAGTGAACTTGCTGTTCATCAGCTTAATACACACCTTGGAAATATGTCCAGACCCTTCTCATATATGTCAGAGCACATTGCTATGTAGACACGGTGACACATGTAGACACGGTGAATTTGTGAAGTAGAAAGATCATGCTGCCTTCACACGTGCATTAAAACAATGAACTTGGTATCAAGTCACCCAGAAAATGCTTAGATAAATTTGCATGAAAATGTTTTGATAATAAAAAACTAAAGAGCTGTTGCATTCCCTGATCATGTTTCTCACTTCAGAACACTTCAGAGATGCCTTCTTTTTGTGTTCTCCTTGGTTCCTGACCTTCACCTGCTTTCAACACAGTCACCTTCCCTCTAATTGATGGCATCATAGAATGCTTTGATTTAGAAAGAACCCTAACAATCTTCTAGTTTAACCCCCTGCTCTTGGTCAGAAATTCCAGTAGAGCAGGCTTTTCCAAATCCCATCCAACCTGGCCTTGAACACTTCTGAACTGCTTTAAGGGTAAAATATGAACCTGGTGATGATGCAGGAGTGCCTCTTCCCAGTGGGTTTTCTCTTCTGTAGTCCTCCCCATGGATTTAAGATTTCTAGAGCAGGAATAATACAGTATTGGCTTTTCTTGAATGCTTTGTCAACCCACAAGTTGGCTTCTGTTAATCCTTGTCACAACCGTGGCAGGTATTTATGGTATTGAGGTGTTTCTTTGGGAAAAAAATTCTTACGCGTACACTTGTTCTTGGATTGTGTTGGTTTTTTGTGTCTATCAGCGGTAGATCTTGTTAGCCTTGAAGGTCACTTTCTAAATAAGCAGCAGCTGCCTTGTTTACTGAATGGAAAAATCTATCAATAGAAATGGGGTATGGAAAATGAGAAACCATTCCAAAAAAAGAGTGGAAAGTGTAACTGAAGTAGCTTCGAGCGAAAGATTTTGTGGTTTCTCACAAAGGCAGACAACAGGATCTCTTAGATTTTGAGCCTCCTGTTGGGCTCATTATATTTTCCTAAATGTTTTCCAAATAACAATCCAGAGTGAAATTGAAACCAGTACTACTGTCAGGCTTTTAGAGCTCTGATGCTTAGAAAGACATCATAGTCGCATTACATTTTGGAGACAAATGGCACACAGAACAAAGATGCTGCACTGAAAGGGGTTTACATTTTCTTTAGTTTAAAAAGGGTGATTGATGTTTTTACTGAATTGGACTTTGATTGCAGAGTCCTGTAGTGTTCTGTGGGCACTAAATCCTCTGTAGTGCTAAATTATCATAGAATTGTAGAATGGCTTGGGTTGGAAGGGGCCTTAAAGGTCATCTAGTTTCAATCCCCCAATGTACTTTGTACTAAAGAATTTTTAGTGATTTTTGATAAATAACTTTAATTTCCAGTCTTGCCTCTTTAAGATTAAGAAAATACTGAATTTTCTTACAGAATGTAGACATTTAGTTTTAGACTGACGTTTATAGAAAAAGAGGATTGTCTTGGTGGGGGGAGTTGTTTCCTTGTGAGTGAAAAGACTTAAGGAGGTAAACACTTAATAAATTGAAAGTGCCATCTTTTTGTTATGACCTGGCTTCGGAGCAACATTGAGCTGGATCAATGACTATAATGGCAAAGGGATTATTTAAAAATTGAAGATTCAGTTGTGTTGCCTAGCAAAGGCATCACTGGAGCTCAGTTCTAAAACTATTACAAAACTCCTGCACTGCTTTTTCTGTAATGCATGATATCACTCATTTGAGATAGCATTCATGTAGCTGCTTGACTTGGTGGAATTGGACAGATGGGGAATTTTTGCCTTTTCTGTTGGACTTCTTTGCATCAAGACTTCCAGGCACATCTAACTTCAGTGATCCTACTGCATGGTCTTGAACCCTCGGCTTTCCAAAAACTTGTTTCCACAGAGCATTTTCTCTCCTCCTTCCAGACAGTGCCTTCCATCACCTCTGTTCCTAGGAGGATAGCGTGCTGTCTCTGGACCCTGTCATGAAGGAACACTTAAGCTGGCAGTGTTTCTTTCTTTTTTCCTATTGATATTCATTCATCTCACCCTCTCTTTTTTTTCTTCTTGTGGACTTCACATCAGGGGGATTGCAAAACGGGAGGAGGGAATGGAGAAAACCTCTTATTTGTACATTGTGAGGGCCAAATGTTTTGGTTTTTTTTAAGTAATAAAATCGTTAGTTCTCTGCAGTGGTGTCTTTGTGATAACAGCGTTTTTCTTGAATCTTTGGATTTTAATGATGTCAGTTGGGAGATGCATATAGGGGTCAGTATGTTTGCTTGATTGATGACTTTTGATAAAGGTCTGCCTTGGTTTTTAGCTGCAGGGTTCACTTTTTTACCTGTGCAAGAATGATACTTTTAGCGTTTATAGAGCTCATCCATTCCTCTTCCTCTTTCATGCTGCAGTGTTTGGGCAGAAATGTCACATTTGGTCTTGGAGGACTGTGGACAGGGTAGAACAGAACATGCTCTGGTGAGAGAGAAACCTGGGGGTTAAAATGAGATGGTAAAACCTGGCTTTTTTTTTTCCAGATGTAATTAACTAATCTCTGCAGTTAATGTAATTTGTATTGATTTTGCTATTCCTTGTTGCTTATCCGAGTTTCTTTTACCCCCACATTCTTGTGTATTTTAAAGAATTTCAGCAATTTTTTAACCTCTCTCCCATAATCTCCATTATTTTGTTTATAATTGATTTTTTTTTTTAAATAGATATAGTAAATATATCCTGGTGAACTGCTGGCAAGCTGCTAATTTGTCTTGCAGATATTCACTTCAGACATCCTCACAAACAGAAACAGTAACCTTCTGGATTTGTTCAGTTGCCATACAGAAATTTGTGTTCTTTAATTGTTCACTTCAGGATCACAGAAACACAAATGCAATCTCATCAATATACACTTGAGGCTTAAGAGCTCCATGCTGTTACATCTGTGTAACTTAGGAAGTTTAAAATAGGCTTTGCAGATGCTGGGAGTAATGGAGTATGTTGCTTACTTTTTATTCATTTCCATCGTATGTCATACTCTGTATGTGAATAGTCAATCACGTTGGAGTATGTCTTCCATAAGGATTCCCTGGGCTTCCAGTGGGTCTTGTATATAAATATTTAACTTTTGTTTCTTAAATTTGGGCTAGGCAATATTTCACAAGGGTCTCTTATGTAAGCATGAAATGCAATTTTTTTTGTTTGATAGGTACCAAATCCTTGAATTATTGGTGGTTATGCCAATATGGATGGCTTGCAGTAGCACCATAATCCTTCTAAAATAAGTGGTGGAGTTTTTGAAAATATGTATTGGAACAGCCAGAAGTTAATACCAAAGATCAGTCATTGTCACTTGGCCTGTGCTGATGTGATTAAATTAATGTTCACTGTGCTACAGTTTACAGATAGAGTGATATCAACAAAGTAAGAAATGTTCACTGTAATCTGGAAAGTTACTGCTTTTCCTGAAAAGATTCTCAACAGAAAATTAACATGGCATCAATTTTGCTGGGCAGCATGTCTTTTGTAATGCTTGAATTTAGCTTCAGCATGGACCCCAGTGTGCATATTAATTATTATTAATTTCATTAAGACAGCTAAGACAATGTTATGCCTGTTACATACAGGAGTAATTGGTGCTGCTTTCGTTACTGCCTGAATGTGCTGTGACTGCTGCAGTAGCACATCCTTCTCTCACCCGAGTTATCTCTTTTCCACCTCTCTGTTTTGCATACGTATTTGCTGTGTTAAATAATAAAAATGAGATCAAACTCAGCCACAGACCTGGTCTCCAGACATCTTCTAGGTCAGCCCAGTGTTTTTTTGAGGACACAACAGAAATATTTGAGCTTCCAAAGTACATTCCAAACTAAGAGCAGAAGTTCCTATCCATCATTTAAATAGTCTTTAATAAAAAATTAGGAAATAAGTAGCATGCCCACATATTTTTCATCCATCTTGAAAGAGGAGAAAGTGAAGCTGAAGCTGGTCCTAAGTATTATTTTTTGTTCCCTGTTTCTGGGGCAGAGCTTCATTGCTTTAGGAAAGAGTAAAATGTCAAATAAGCATTTGCTGTAGGTATAATGAAATTTTCTGTACTGATTTTACTAGCAACTGCAGTTTGGGAAAGAAATGTTTATATCTTAGCCAGCTGGAACTGCATTGGACTGTAACTTATCATTCATGCTGGATTTTTGGTGTCCATGTGTTCGCAACCAAAAATCTTGTGAAATTAGATCCAGGACTTGCATTTATGTGTGCAGTATATGATATTTAAAAGATAAGCTGTTATGCATCTGCTTATTTTAGTGTACAATCAGACTTAGCATATAAATGGTCATCCTCAATGCCAAATTTTAATCATCAGTTACAGTATTAGACTCATTTCAAACTATAAGTTTTTGATTACATGATATTATAGGTATTCAATATGCAAACAAAGAAATATTTGGGTTTGACTTTCCTCCATATGCAGTGCTTTATTCATACATCCTGAAATTAAAATTTGGAGGCTTTTAATTTTCTAAGTAACATGCTGCTAACACTTAATATTTAAAATAGGTGCAGAATGCAAGTAATTGTTTTACTGCCATCGACATATGTCTCTCCATAATTGTTTTGGCTTGTGCCCTGGGTGAGTTAGGAGGTGGCAACCATGACTTTTAATATTCTCACCCCCTGCCTCTTTTTCTTTCTTTTTTTTTTTCTTTAGTAATTTGAAATAAAATGAGCATTTTAAAATAATTGTTTTGGCTTGTGCCCTGGGTGAGTTAGGAGGTGGCAACCATGACTTTTAATATTTTCCCCCCCTGCCTATTTTTCTTTTTTTTTTTTCTTTAGTAATTTGAAAGAAGATGAGCATTTTAAATTTTTTTAGCTAGGTTCATACTTGTATCCTACTGTCTTCCAGTTTTTTAGATTTTAATGTGACCTGGCGAGAGAGAGGAAACAATATAAAATCTAAGTTTTATTTTCTCTGGTATGGAAAACATCCCTAGAGAAATTAGTGAGTGACAGACATACTTTTTTACTCTCAAGCCTAAAGAACAGCAATGATACATCTTCAGCCAGGAACCTAGAAGTAGAGAAGTATTACTCTGAGGTTTACTGTATAAAGAAATCCTTACTTAAAAGCAGGAGCCCAGTTCCTAGGACTTAACAGAAGAGGGATGATAGTCTACATAATATGGAAAAAACTGAAAACAAATTGCCAGCACCTTTGGAAATGAAGGATGTTCAGTTATCTCTGGGATATTGCTTTCAATAATACTGTCCTGCAGTATTCTGCCAGGCACAGGCTTTCCAGTGGAAGTCAAGGAGCTGGTCTCAGCTTTAAACAAGTAGTGCTTCAACTTTTTTGTAATCTATCAGAAGATTATTACCTTTAAAATGTGTTATTTGTCAGAAGCATTTCAGCTGGAGGAGGTTGGGCTTTTGCTTTAGGTTTTGTTCTGATCAGGAGGCTTCTGTAATGCAGGGCTCTGCCAAGCCTTTAGGCTTTGGAGGTGATTCCCTATGTGGTCATTCCGGATGTGCTTGAAAAGCTGCCTTCCTCTGAGGCTGGGGAGGGTATGTTTGGTAAGGTGAGGTTTTTTGAGGTGTATAGGATAGGAGTAAGGGCCTGGGTGGCATAATGATAAAGCTGATGGTCAAATTTGGCTCCAGCCGTGCAGTTACCAATATGATTGCAAACTGAAAGGATGAAATGCATGGAATTGAAGCTCCTGAAAAGGTTTGTAAGAAGGAATGTTACAGGAAGGCCAGAAGAAGAGGAGCAGAAGGCTCTGGCTTGACATTATTTGTTCGACTGGCTTTCAAAGCCTGTTTGGTATGGAGCAAGTACCTGATGTCTCCATTATGAGCTCACACTGCTGCTGCAGCAGGTGAGTGTCCAGGTCTGCTCCAGTAAACCAGATTTCTTGGGAGACTTCAGAGAGACTCGGTGGGAGTAACCTCTGAAGGAGAAACCCTTAATATTTTTAATTACAAAGTGCAGTTGGGGCGTCCGCAGACAGAAGGTCTGGCAGCAGTAGATTGGGGACAGCTACCCCAGTGCTGTGATTCAGGTCTGCCTCAGAAATAAGGAACAACATAATAATATCAAAGACCAGCTTCAATTTCACTTTCTTCTCCTTCAAGAGTGATTTAAAAATAAATGTGTAGGGACGCTACTTATTTCCTGATCATTTATAAAAGTTATTTCAATGAAGGATAGCAATTTCTGCTCTTAAGTCTAAAACATTCTTCTGAAGATCAAATATTTCTAATGTGTCTTGAAAAAGAAGTTTATTAGTAGCTAGAGAGGCAGTGCAAAAGCTCAACTATGCTTAAAATGTAATATATGCCACATGAGTGCTAATAATTTAGTGCTATGTGGCACGATGTCTTTAATCACCTATGAGAACTTTCAGGAGTTGTTAACATTTTTTTTCATTTGTATAGCAATGTCATTCTCTGTTTTTTGAGGAAAGAATAACCCTCTGTTGGCTTATGCAAATAAATAATCTCTTATTACACTTGAAAAAGAATGATTCCCGAAGGAAGATGAGTGGCAAATCAAACTGGCTGCAAATGAAAGTAACCTCTCAGACCAGAGTTACAAATGTTTTATTCAGATGAACAAAGCATCTTTATTTTAGCACTTTAATCTATTTTCCTTTCACTTTTTTCTAAATAGTACTGTCATTCTGAAATGACAAGGATTGATAGTTAAATTACTGTTGCCTAATTTACCTCATTGCTCCTCTGTAGACAGTGGTGGATTGAAAATTCAAGTCTTTTGATGGGTATCACTAATACGGAATTTTTAAAGTTTATGGCAATATAATTCCATTTTTGACAAAAATGTAAGCGGTTTGCTACTTGGATGATGAATATTTTAAAAAGAGATTATTAACATTAGCAAAAGAGGCAAATGTTTTGGTTTTAATTAGTTAAAAGATTGTATATTTGGTGCATCCCAACATGATAGATTTTCCCCAAGTCACCTCTGTAGCTGCTTATTTTAAATTCTGGATGTTGCCTTAATGTGGTTAGCTTTTGCAGTCATTATATTTGAAGTTCACTGGAGTTCTTCTCTGTTATGAATTATCTGGTGAAATGTGTTTCATATGCAATGGTGTAGCATTGTCATATTTGAACTTTAGAATAATGTAAATTTTTTTTATGGTTAGATTCAAAAGACCCATTTTTTAGCAAAAGTCCTCCAGATAAGAATGTGTTTCATATGCAATGGTGTAGTATTGTCATATTTGAACTTTAGAATAATGTAATTTTTTTATGGTTAGATTCAAAAGACCTATTTTTTAGCGAAAGTCCTCCAGATAAACCAGTATGTTTCAGTGAGACTGCCCTCAACCAGCTGTCACAGATAATATATAAGTATTTATACTTGCAGGATTGATGGGGAAAGTTTCATCAGAAAGCAAAAAGGAGGCAGGGAAATACCGTATTGTTTTTTGCCAGTTTCCAAGGCTGAATGAGAGAGAATTGGCTGCTTTTGACTGTGAGCATGAGCTTATTTGTTCCTTCCCTGAACCTGCCTTTGCTGAGTGTATTGGATCGCTGTGTCTCTGCCAACACTGCATGTGTTTCCATGTTCAGGAGGATTTTTGATGATCCAGCTCTCAGCTGCCAGAAGTACAGCCAATGAACTGATGCTCCCAAGGTCACCCGTAATGTGCATGGGTGTATTTCCTTGCTGTGTTCACAGCCATCCCAGGAAATGGAACTGCCTTTGATTTTTGGCTTTGGCCAGCGCTTCAGACAAATCTGCCTCTTCACTTAAAGCTGGGGAGAGAGAAAGCTGATGCATGGAGGGAAAAAAGAAGCAGAAACAATGCAGTTTATACGGCTGGTGGCTTTAATTAAAATCCCAGTGCAAAGTTTACCAAATAAACACTTCACAGTTTATGCTAAAGTTTAGTAAAAGCTTATTTAAGTGCTCATTTGTTAAGCAGTTGGTTTTTTAGGCAAAGGATAGTTGATGCTGGCAGTAAGGAAGATTCATTTGTATCTCTGGATTGCAGTTAGCACCATTCTTATGCTGTTGGTTTTATTTGTTTTATAATATTCTGATGCTAAGCAAAGGAAACACTAAATATAATGAGGCAATTTTAAAAGTGTTTGAAAGCAACAGAAATTCCTGTAAATGAAAATCAGTTTTCTGTAAAGCAGAAGACGAAGGTCCCCTTACATATATGCATGTTGGTATATGTGTGAATGTATCTTTATCAAGAGAGGACCTGCATTTTTTTCTACAAAGGCTTGTATAAATGAGTATTTGGATTAATACAAGTTCCTTTTTATTTTTTATTTTTTTTTTAACATACAGAGGGCAAGCTTTGTGCTTAGTTTTGCGTGTATGGAAGCAGATACCAATATCATTGTGGTCATCTGGTCTGACTGTGCAGCATAGGAAGTGTTTGGGCTGGATTCCCCTGATGTATCACGTCACGTGGTGCAGGCACCACTGTTGACATTAGCTGCTCCATAAAAGAGAGCTTTATATTTGTCTACGTGTTCCCAGCGGGTTGCACATAATATACAAGGAACAGCCTCCTCACAGAACACCCAGTCGTGTTTATCTCAATGGTCTTTTGACTGCAACCCCTCTGAGAATCCAGATGAAGGCTAATGTGTCATACACTGTCATATGAACCTTTTGTCCAGAAAGCCCAGAAAGTGAAAACTAATTGAAGTCCCCAGTGTGAGTCTGTAGGTAGCTGGGGAGATGTAAGCAGACAGCTGTAGGCTGTGTATTGATTTCTCTCTTCTTTAAATTCAGGACCTCTGACTGTGCTGTCACCCAGTCAGCAGTGCAGCAGGACCATGACCTTGTTCTTGCTGAAGTCAATGGCAGTTTTGCTGTTGACTTCAACAAGAGGCCAAGTCTGAGGTGAGAGCTGGCTGCAGGTCTTTAAATGAAAACACCTAACAAGTTTTATTTCTTTGGGGTAATATTTAACTGTTTCGGTTTCTCCCTGGCATCTACACAAAAAAGCAAGTTCTTCTCTGGAGTAGTTCATTGCAAGACTCATGCTGAAGTTTTAAATTGTTGCAGAACATTACTCAGCTCCTCTGGTAAGGATTTTATTAATTGCCATTATTATTTTAGGTGTAACAAATGACGGATGAAGAGAAATTGTAGGATTTAGTGAAAGCTTTTGTCCCAACAGCATAGTTGTGGTTTTAAAGATGGTGAGTACTGATGGTTGTTTAATATTCCTCATAATCAGGTCCATCACTCTGGCAAACAAGCATCCAGATCAATCAGAGGTAAGACACTGGAGAAGTGCATCAAGACCAGAAATCATTTTCTGGTCTTTAGAAGAGGGCTTTAAAGATTTTGTTTTTTCTTTATGAGGACAGGCTGATTCCAGAGATTTCTTCTTATAATCCTGGGGAAATGTCTTAACCAGTTAACATGGGAATCCTCCCATATGACACTGCAGGCACCTGTTTAGGAGCAAGAACCAATTTTTTTTTTTTTTCCCTGATAAACCCCTGGCAGAGATATGATCTCTTGAGAGAGTAGCTGAGAGCTGATTAGGTGTATTAATATTTCTCTAGCAATACTGGTGCTTATGCATGAAGGGTCTAAATATGCCACTGGAGAACTGATAGAATTGAGAGCAGGATGGTTATAAGGCAATCATGATGAAACTGAGGTCCTTACCCTGTTGGTAAGAGGCTGGGGCTATGTATGACTGCTTCAGTGACTAAGATGCACAGTTCAAATCACACTATATCACAGTTCATATCACACTTAAATGGGTTTTTTAGGTGAAATTCATATTTTTATAGCCTATCTTTATTTGGCAGTATGCAGACATTCTTTCTGATTTTATGGTGATCACAACAAAAGGTTGAATACACAATCTTCTCTGTATCTTGCTTCACTTTTGTGTCATTTGGTTACTTAATTCATTCCATCTATTAGCTTCACATCCAATTAGGGCAGCTTCTCAGTGAGCAACCATCTTCTGTGATTAAATACCCTTTTGTGGAGCTTTTCTGCAGTTTTTAAGTATAACTCTGGAGAAAACCTAGATAAAAGTTAGCGCCCTTGCCCCATGTGGTCTATTAATTTGGTTTGCATTTTGAAGATAGCTTGTCAGGAATGACTAGAACTTGATTTTAACAAGAATTAAATGGGAGGGTGGAAGGCAGGTTCCAGGACTGTGCTGTGCCAAATAATGTCATGCTAGTATTTCATATTCAGAATAGTTTGCTTTAATGACATTTGCTGTTACTCAGAAGCACTGAGGAAAGCATGAACAACTGTTATATCCTAGTTCTGCTATGACCTCGTAACTAGTTGATGCTCTCTTTTTTCTTTCCTTATTCATCCTCTTTTTATTTTTTTTTAAGAAGGTGAATACCATTCTAGTGTTTTATTTATTGGAGAAAGTCAGCAGGTGTATGCTGAGTGGCTTGCCCAAGACATGCAACCTGTCTGTGCTAAAGGCTTGAACAATAACTGGATTGTCTTGTGTTCTTTATTGCATATATTTGTGAGAAGTACTTTGTAAGCTGCTTGAAAGGAAATGCAGGGAGGAGGGGTCTTACAGGCTTGTTTATCCATAATACTTGCCTTTTGAATACTAATTTTTCAAGTTTTCATTAATGAAAGGTAAAAGAATGAATAAAGTAACCTTGTAAAAAATAATCTTCCAGTTTATGAAAGATGCGGAAAGTCCATTCTGAAAAATTCTGTCTGTTCAGAAATCCATTTTGGTTTCAGCAGCTGTCTCTGATCCACAGCTTTCCAGTTTTGCTTTAAGGATGTGAAGTTATTGACAGTCCTACACATCCGTGAAAGGATAAGTAAATGAATTGTTATTAAGGAGTGTTGAAAGAAGTGATTGTCATTGAAGAGTTAGGAAAATGTTAATGTTAGGATTGACAAGGAGGTAATTATACTTCAGTAGCTTCGTATTCAATTGATGTTTACTGGCAGGAAATCTGGAAAGTGTTTCAGAGGCCTATAGCCTGCCTCCTCCTTATTTACATTTTCTGTCTCTTCTCTGTCCTCTGGTCCTCTTTGCCCCTTTCATCTCTGCATGCTTGTGTGCATATTCACTTTGGAGGGGTGGGTTTAAAAAGCTGCAGCCCTCTTTCTCCTTTCATTGGATGTAAAAAGGTTTTTTTAATTCCAATTATAACTGAATTCAGTTCACTGGAATTCATTATTAATTATGAAAACCATGTGGGCCCTATTCTTACATTTCATGCACTTGCTGTGCCTTTGGTTACCTGTGTCAGGGTAAGGGGGACAGTTCTCTGTTTAAATTATGAGACGTTTGGGTCCTCTCCTCTGAAATGCCTGAGTGTTTTTAAAGCACTGCTCAGGAAACTGCTAGCACTGGGCTTACTTCCCACAAGGAGCTAAAAATAGCAGAGGGAGGAATGATTGGGGGCTCAGTTGATGGGTTTGGGTTTATTTATTGGCTAAAGTATTTCACAACTGAACTTTGGCACGACTGGGAAGATGCATGTACCATCTGATCCTAGATGAGCCTCAAAGATAGAGGCTCTGGCAGGTCAAGAATCTTCCTATGTCCAATCCCTGTGTGCCAAGGAATTAATGCCACTACCTAGTAAGATGGACATCTTTGTAGCATTGTATGAATGGAAAGGTTTTTCTTCCCAGAGCCATCTAAATATTCCTCTGTTGGAGGGTTTGGGGTCTTGCAGCTGCAAGATGTGTTTGGGCCAGCACCGATGGCAGATGAATTGGAATTACCTTTATATATTTCACACCAGTACTGCCAGTTTATTTATTGAAGAATTACAACAGCAGAATCTGCAGTGCCTGGGCAGAAGATGCAGGTAACTGTCTCACTGTTTAGCATACCAAGAAAATTATGTACTTGCTGTGATACAACACTCCTTTCTGGGAATCTGAAGGGCAGTGGGAATGACCCTGTGGCAAACAGCCTCTTCAGATGAGGGAGCTTCTCTACCTGCTCTCCAAAGGACAGCTGCTTGGGCAGAAGAGTCCCAAAAGATCCAACATGTTTGAAAGCTTCAGACCAGTTCTTGACAGTGTTACCTTCCCATGGCAGCTGCTGCTGGGGCTGTTTCTTGCAAGGAGAAGGAAGGGCTGGTGCTTTCATCCAGCCAGTCACTCAAGGGCTCCCGCCTGTGCTCTGACAGGACTTGTTTTTTTCTCTCAGTGCAGAGCAGTTTCCATTTCCTGCTTTAGTGATATGAGATCTTACCTTTTTTCCTCAGAGTGCCAAAAATTAGCAGCATGGTTGGGTTCAGTATTTATTTAGTACCAGCACTGCAGAGATCATGGAGGTAAAGCTTTCTCAGCCCTGAGGCACTGACTTCTCTTTAATGTGAACCTCCATTGACAGAGGTTGGTTCTTGCTGCATTAGGGCTGGTGAACGCAGGAGATGATGTCCTTGGCCTTTAGGAACTGGGGTATGAAAAACAAAGGCTGGACCATGCTGAGCACCTCCTATATCTGTCAGAGGTGCCAGCAGCTCTCCATAACTGGCCTTAGCGAAACAATCAGCTGGCAATTTACCAACAGAAATAGCTGCAGTGCTGATTTTTAGAGGTGCTCAGCACCATCTGCTCTCACTGGACTCACCTTACTGAAGAGAAGGTTAAGTGGCTATTTAATCATGGTCTGTAAGTACCCACTGAGGGATAAGATGTCTGGAGCAAAGGACTCTTTAGCTAGCAGGCAAAGCCACAGGATCCAGCGGCTCAGAGTTGAAGTCAGCAAAGATCAAACGGGAAACGCAAGGCGTATTTTTAAAAGAGGGTAATTAGTCCTTGGAACAACTTGCTGGTGGATGTGGTGAAGCTGTCTATCACTGCAAGCATTTAAATTGCATCTTACACTCTCTTGCCATCACAAGTAGTTGGGCTAGACAGAGTGGCTTGGCAGGGAGGAATACTGTGACCTGCGTCATGCAGGTCACCCGAGATGGTAATGTAACCCCTCTGTCTGTAAAGCAATCCACCTGGAGTCCAGGATGCTTCACAGAACACAACGTGAGAGCAGGATTCCTCACAGCACCTCTCCAACCTTCACAATTGGTTTTCATTCCCTGGTGAGCCACAAAAGTCTCTCTGCGTGCAGAAGATGCATAAGCCCTATGGACTGACAGTTGCATTACTGAGCTGGGGATAAAAATTGAAGTCCCTGGTCTGTGTCAAGCAGGGCATGCTTTTTCATTGAAAGAATTAGACAATTCATTGTAGAATTAGACAATGTATAGTCTGCCCCATCTTCTTAGCAACTCACCTGTTGACTCAAACACTTTAGCTAGTATTTAAAACTCACTGAAAGCTAGTTTGAAAAAGTGTGTCTCTATGAAATGATTCAGCTCCAATTAAATGTGATATTTTTATTAAAAATTTTGTATTAGATCATGTGATCGGGACCTGTGAAAATTGGCTTTGAGCAAACAGGAAATGAAACAATTCCACCATGGTTCAGGCTGGAAGAAGTTTTGCTGTAGCATTGAAGAAATAATGCCACTCTGAAAGTAGAGAATTAACCATGGCAATCTTCTTGAGGGACAGGGGAGATGTTTTGTTGTGGATTCAAAAGAGAGGCCAGCTGGGACAGGCAGTGAAAGGTCTTTCAGTTGCAGTGTGCACTGTGAATAAAGATGCTGGGGGATCACGGGAACGAGGCAGCACAGGAGAAAGGGCAAGTGTTGTGCTTGCTTCCCGGGCAAGCTCCCCAGCTGGGATCACTGGACATGGCTTTTCAGGCTGTGCCACAGATGGGATCAGATCTCTGTGTGCAGCACTCATGTCCATGCAGGAAACAGAGCCAGAGGTTGAGGACAGAAAGAAAGGCCAAGATTATACCTTCTTGCTCGCAGTGTATGGGATGCTCTACAATAAATTAATGATGATATGTGACTGTTGGACTCCACCTAAGTGCTTAGGCTTGTGTGTTCTGTAGGGTGTTTGCAGGAGGTAGTTGCCTAGATTTTGGATTTGGCTTATTTGATGGGTTTTTGATTGCTTTCCTGATGCTGAGAAAACATCCAGAATCTGAATTCTCTGAACACATATCAGGAAGGATGGCTTCTGCTTGCAGCATGAGTTAGCTCTCCTACTATGATAGTGGTCACATACAGATAACACCCTTCTTCTGATGGTGAACCACTGTGTTTGTGCCCATACCTGAAACTGAAATCTTGGTTCACACAACTGGCACTTCAATCAGATCCACTTGATGGGTCAGCATTGCCCAGGCTCTAGTAAGACACATAAGACACAAAAACTCAATTCCAAGGCAGGATGAAAAGAAAAAGAAGAGTGTCTGAGTCCCTCAGGATTTTGAATCAGTCACTGCTGTTTGCTGCCTATGGAGGGCTTAGCTCCACAGGAGAAGCTTTTCCTTATCAATGTTGTCACAGAGCACAGGGGCTTGCTTTAAAGCTTCTAAAGAAAGTCAAGAGGTTTTAGAGATGTAAGCTTTCCCTAGAATCCACTGTCACTTGTATCCTTCACTGCTAATACTAATAAGTTAATACTTTATATGCCTGGAAACAAATGCTTTTTCATTAATACTAAGAAGGTCTGGAGGCTATTCGATTTGTATGCTTGCTTGATGAAATTACAATCTATCGGTGGTCAAAAGGATGTTACATGGTAATTTACACAACAGGGCAAGTCAGAGAGCAGTTTTAGCTGACACGCCTGGTAAAATGTGCAGCAGTTACAATATTTTTGGTTCCTTAATTTGTCTCTGAGGTATTACATGAGTTTTGATTTTGCACAGGCAGTTTAGAAGTGAAATGTTTAGATTTAGCCTTTTGAATCTTTCGGTATGCGATTTTTTTCCTGCATATTTTAAGCATGTCTGAAGTCATTGGTAAACTTTAAAAAACAATTTAGAAACTTGATGTGGAAGGAAAGTATAGCCCTCAATAGGTGGATGATTTTGGACAATAACTTTTGATACCAGATTTGTCCTGTGATATTCAGAGAGGAATCACCAATGTCCATGCTTCATGAGAAAACTCTGTTGTGGTCTCTATGTCCACTTTGAATTAAATTTTGCCAAATCTGTCTTTTTTGTTTTGAGAACAGCCGTATTACTTAGCAGCACACTGGTTTGCCTCCTTGTTGAACACAGTCTGACCTTATTGAATAAGATGTGACAAGTGTAACAAGGTATAGCAAAGATCAAAACAAGCGCATTCAAAGCTCAGGCTGGAAGTCCCCAAAGGTGTCTGCAGTTTTTCCATCCCGCTTTCACAAACAAATATTAGAATAAATTGTCCAAATAAAGTGTGCTAGGGGGAAGGGGGCCATGTTCTTCATGTTGAAGAAGAAGAATATGCACTCAGTTGCAGTCGGGTAATCACAAGTAATTTGGCCCAGCATCTGGCGTTTTATATCTGTGGGCTTCATCTGCAGCTATTATCATCAGGGGATTGGGGTGGAGAGGAAAGGAGGGAGAAAGGACTAGACTTGATTGGTTTCTGTGTTTTGGCTAAGACGATTTAAACTTTGTGAGAGTCATCTGCTTTATTTCACAGAAACAAAAAGCAGATGGGGAAGAGGATATAAACCAGAGAACAGTTAAGGTGCAAGGTTAACAGGAATAGCTGTGCCTGTTGTTGAGATACCTGCATATTTCTTTGAACAACATAATATATGATTGAAAAAAGAGGTGTAGTAAGATTTGTATTCATTAGCAATAATGCAGTTGTAATTGTTCTATTATTGCCTTTGTACCATGTTAGCAGAAAGAGATTTATGGTTGCTGACGTACACTGAAAAAAAAGCTGGATCAGCAGTAATAGGATAAACGGATCTGTTTTGAAATATATGAAAAATATTAAAACACTGCCAGTAGCATCATTTAAGTGGGTGTTTCCATTTTAAAGTTGACTGGGTGAGAGTTCCTTCTGCCAACAGAAGCTTGAGCAGACTTAACCCATCCCCTGCAAGACTCGTAGCTGGCATTGGTTTGCCTGAGTGCCCTGTGCCAGCCGTATCAAAACGGTGAAGTGGACAGTCTGGGCGAACTATAGGGGCTGCTGGTGAAAGCTTTGCTGACCTTATTTTGCAAGAATGTTCTCTGGTTTGGGAAAAAGAGAAAGAGAAAAGTATTTCTAGTCCTATCAGTATCACAAGACCAAGCTGCTTTTCAGCTGCTTTTTTAACTACACGAGTTAATTGAGAAGAAAGCAGCCATAGTCATGCTCTCTTCTGTTGCCAGGCCAAGTACAGCACTGGAGTGACTCAAAGCAATAAACTGCCAGTGTGGTCATATTTCAGGTTTGAATAATTTGCACATTCATTTGGGAAAGATCCTTTGGATCTCACTTGTAAAGCCCTGGGTATTCTTGCAGTTTTAAAAATAATTTGAAGGCACTCAGAACATCAGATTTTCACAAACAGTGAAATAACCAGTAAACAAATTGTAAACTAATATTGGGGGTTTTTTTCTGAGTAGGTGATATGTAATGTTGCCATTACTGGAAGTGTCCCATGTCAGGCTGGATGGGACTTTGAGCAACCTAGTCTAGCTCCACATCATCAGGTACTTGTACTCTTCATCACAAACTTTCTGGGCTATTTATCCCATAAAAACTGCAAGTTTATGGCCTCAAACCCAAGCTTGCATCAAAGGGGAGTGGTGGGGAGGGGTCAGGTGAGATGTAGCCACCTCCAGCCCCATACAACACTGTCATCCCTCTGCCTAGCCCAGTACAGGTTTACCTGCTGTAGTTAAACCCTTCCAGCGCCCTGGGCTGCTCAGGCATTTTGGCAGTCTGATGTTTAATTAGTGTTTCTGCAGAACTTTAATGGGAAACATTTAGTGTCAACTTCTTGCATTATGTTTGCTCAGTCGTATGCAACAAGCCTTTGGGGAAGAAAATTTTTGTGTGTCTTCATAGTAACTTTGTATTTGTGTGTGTGTGAAGAATGAAAACACATGTTGAGGCAAACAATCAGGAACACATGCAACCTGCACACACATGTGCAGGTATATGCACACATATACTTTCTCTTATGTTCTGATATTATCATGATCTATTTTGTAGAGATACATCGTTCTGGATTAAATACTTTCTTTCTGCTGATGTTCTAATCATATTTATAAATGTAGCCACTGAAATATGTTTTCAAATGACGTCCGAGTAGTTATTTGTGTGTCTACTAGCATGTTACGTGCCTAGATTATTTTAATGACAGTTTTCCAAATATATGTGCTTGGCTATTTCTTTACAAGAAAAGTACAGAGTTAAAAATTAAGTTTTAAGAATCTAGTGTTAGAAATGTATTCGTATTTTCCAGTACTCTCACCACTTCAGTCGACAATTTCTAATGAAATGCAAACATTCAGTCCCCATGTTCATTGTGAGAATTAAATATGAATATGGCACAAAAGCATTTAATTCTGGTATTGTTTAAGCTCATATTTTCTCTAATAGCAATAGAAATACCACATTTCCACTGGTTTCCAGTGCTTTGTAGTCTTATTTTTTTGTGCAAGCATAGATTTTTGGTGGCTTTTATCTTAAAATATTAATAGCTATATTAGCTGCTATGGAAATACTGGGTTTTGTGGCAGTTACAAAACTGAAATGTTTCACAATAAAACATTTCAGAACTATGGGAAGCTTTAGAAAAAGCAACCAAATTTCTTTGTAGCCTTTGCAAACTTGCCAGTGTTAAATGTGAATAATAATAATAAATGCTATTATTCCGTTTTGACAGATATGCAATTTGTGTGCATTTCCTTAGTCAAAGACATTTTTAGTGGTTGGTACTAATTTCATCTGTATTCTAACAGCTAAACTGTAAACCTAAGACACAATTCACATTAATTATGTCTCAGATCAAGCCCCAGTTTGGGTAGGAATTGTCAGGATGATGATCACAAATAGAGTTTACGCTTTCTGCCTTAAATTTGTATTGGACTCTGGCTGTACTATTCATTGCTGAATTACACCTGTGTAGTGATAAAAATGGATTCTGTACATGTGGCATTTTTAGAGCCAAGACTAACCTGCACAATGGAAAGTAAACTGAGAGTCAGATGGAAAAACCCACAAGTCTCAGGAGGGAGAAGGAGGCAAAATGTTGTCAAGAAGTGTGATGGGGTGATTCCTGATTAATTTTTTTCTTTGTATTTTCTTTATTTATTACATGAAAGGCAGTACCTTACTAGACCTGGCAACTCAGAAAATAATTTTCCAGTAGAAAAAAAAGGGCTACATTTACTGAGTACGGGTGAAAAGACCATTGTTAAATTAATCTAATTCTGCACAACACAGAGTTCATTCTCTTTCAGGAGAATTTTAGAAACTGGCTGGATTTCAAGCTATGTTTTAATGCAACTTTTTGGCTGCCTGCCTCCTTGGAAAGTCAAAGGCCTCTAGTCAATAACTGAGTATAAATACAGTCAGAGCAGTAGGTCTTTGTTTCAGTCATGCAGAACCAATTTCTTGTTTGATGGTATCACTGTTGCATATTTTTAATTGAAACTGTTTTGAGAAGTACTGACGTAAATCCTCATTATTATTCTGGTTTTCCCCTGTAAGATTATGGAGCTGTCTGACTTTGTTTGATATTGCTGTGATCACCAGCACTTATATTCAAACATAGACATATCCCCAAATTTGGGAATTGGGACAAGAACTACCTTTCAGTGATTAAAACCAGAGTACCAGTGTATTCATTAGCCTGTTAATGAAATGCTTCTGCTAATGCCAGTTGTTATAAAGATTTAATAGGTTTAACATGGGGCTGTGGCACAACCCCAGCAGCCCTCAGTGCTCTTACTGAATCTAAATATTCATCTTGGTAAATACGCCTGGTGTTTATTCCATAGTGATGATTACCTCTGCTGACAAACAAAAAGAAGTGGACCTCTACTGTACATTAAACACACCCTTCAAAACAGCATTTTTAAAATAACAAGCATTCCTTGAAAATCTGCTTTTCTTCCTCCTCAAAATTAACAGGTCCCATTAATAAGGCATCTCCTTTAGAAAGTCATTCTTTTAATCAGCAGTTCTTTCTGTCAGTGGCTCTTTTACAGAGAGTTAGATGCTGAAAAAAGGTGTGAGCACAGTTGAATTGTAAGTCACATAAAGTGAAATAACTCATACTGTGTCTATAAAGTTTGTGTTTGGAAAAATTCTTCCTTCTGCCCCTAACCAGGACCTGACTCCCAGGAGGAGGGTGAAAGTCCTAAATATGCAGTTTAGAAAATTAATGCAGTCTGAGAGACTGGAAAGTTTCTTTTTCCAGCAAGGGTCAGATTTTGAAATCCATCCACGGCTTTTGCTCAGCCTTGCATTTGAAATGGTTATCTGAGGTTTATCTTGGTGACCTCTTCCAGCCTCTTCAATCTTTCAGGTATCTCGGGAAGAATTCCAAATGCAGCTCTGCAATACCCTTGCTATTCAGGGAAATATGACTTTTTCTGTTCCCGTTTTTAAAGGATGATGCTGAAGCAGAGGCAAGACCAAAGGATTCAAGTTGTTTGCTGAATGTCAGTATTTGGAGGGTGTTTTTTTCTGGTCTGTGTGTTTTCAGACAACCCTTGAGGGGCATGGGGGATAGATGTGTTCTGTGCCCTGTCTCAGTGAGAATCCCAGCACACTGAACACTTTGTCCCTTTTTTAAAGTTGGGATTGGACTAGATGGGTTGATTTTTCTTTATCTATAGCTATGAAAATAAGTCTGGTCCTTAACTGATTCATAGCTCTTCTCTGTACTGTTGTGATCTATCAGTTCTTTAATTTTTAAGATAAGGTGATAGAAATTAGTAGCAACATTTAGCACAAGTGATGACAGCTACAATGCTTTAATATCAAAACATCTCACTTCCTTTGGTCCTCAGTGCCTGCCACACAGTTGGTTTTTTGTTTTCTTTGATTTTGCTACATAACAAACCTTGAATTTTAGACCTGATGCAAGGTTATAAGTACTTGAGTTTCATGTTCATCTTCTGTTTGCCTTTCTTTTTAAACCCATCTTGCTGTATCTGCTCAAGGCAGATCTGGTTATTCCCTCTACTTTTGAATGCTTATATGGTCGTTAATGTGGTTTTGTCACCTCCTACTTCTTGCTCTTTACTCCATAAATGTAATTTAAGCTATGAAAATACACCTGCAGCACTTTGCCATCCTAGTCACTTCAAATATGTGACATTCCCTGAAGGAAAAGTAAATTTCTAGGTTTTCTGTGTGCTGAGTAGTTAAATATTTGAATGCTCTCAATATTTAATCAATTAGATTTTTCAAAGGCACACAAAAAAGCTGGCAGTCCTCTTGTTTGTTTATTAGTAGTAGGCTCAGGTAGGGTGATTATATGTTGTGTCACTAACAGCTTGAAAGGAATATTTGGGAAGACTCTGAAATGTAAATTTGATGAGCAGTCTACCAAGAGGGAACAAAGACGGGGATTATAGGAAAGATTTTGCAGGCAAAGGCAGATTAAAGGGACTTTGTTTTACTCATTAGTTTCTGTTCCTTCAGGAGATCGGCTATAAATCACCTGAAAAGCTCAAGAGTCCACTTGCAGCCTCTGTGCACTTGATACTGTGTTGAGTTTTGCCCTCACTTCTCCCTCGAATACCAAACTAATTGGAAAGAAGAAGTGTGACTGCTTTGGGTGTCCTGATGGGTCATATAGAGTGTTAGAAAAAGTGTGCACATCAAACTTTGTAGCCGTCTTCCAATATTGTTTTTCCATCAGGAAAACATGGCCCAAACTGTGCCCTGGCTCACCATGGCCAGGGCACTGGGTAGACCATCTGGGGCAGTATATTGGTCTGAAATTTGAGTAGTAAATACCTACAAAAACACGCACTGATGGGAATTTCATGGATGGACTCAGTTTCCATGGGCTGGTTGAGGCACCACAAGGATATAAAGCTGTTAGCATCCAAAGGAAAGCTACAAAGATGGTGAAGGGCCTTGAGGGAAGCCACATGAGGAGTGGCTGAGGTCACTTTGTTCAGCAGCCTGGTGAAGAGGAGACTGAGGGGAGACCTCGCAGCAATCTCCAGCTTCCTCTCATGAAGGAGGGGCAGGCACCCATCTCTTCTGCCTGGGGGGAACCAGGGATAGGACCTGGGGGAATGGCCTGAATTTGTGTGAAGGAGGAGTGGAGTGGATGATAGGAAAAGGTTCTTCCCTCCGAGGGTGGTTGGGCACTGGAAGAGGCTCCTCAGGAAAGTGGTCACTGCACCAAGCCTGACGGGTTTCCAGAAGTGTTTGTACAACTCTCTCAGGCACGTGGTGTGATTCTTGGGGTTGTCCTGTTCAAGACCAGGAGCTGGACTTGATGATCCTCATGGATGCCTTCTAATTCAGGATATTCTGTGATTCTTAGTAGGAAAAGGAGTGGCAGGATGTGAATAATTTAAAATGCCTGGGGCCTTGCGACCCTTTCTGCTTGTGTCTCCTCGATACCCCTGGGCTAGGGAATGTATTTGCCTTTTGTGGTCTCTATGGGTATATAGTTTTAAGTTGGAACAAGCTTTACTCTTCACTCTTTTTCCCCACTGAGGTCTTTGGCAAAGATCTCCAACATTTTTAGACAGTCCCAGGTCTATTTTCTAGGAAGTGTTTTAAGTACATTAGTTAATGGTGTGAGGAAGGAATTTTTCTTCTAGCTCCGAGGAGCTGTAGAAATTTTCTCTTCTTGACACAGAAAATCCAGTAGTCCTGAAATCTCCTTTCCAGCTCAGCATGGTGATCAGGCAAAGTCTCATGGTGATCAGGCAGTCTCCTGTTGATCACTGAGGAACACCCAATTACAGCACAATTTTCCTAATTCCGTCAGAAGTAATTTATCCAATGGCTTGGCCAGCAGTGTAAGTGCAGCCTGAGATTCATATTAGGTAATCTGAGCAGACAGGTAGAACAAATTAAAGAAGTAACATGGTGGCAAGGGGTAGGTTGGCAGAGGATAGCTTCTCCTCCCTCATTTCCCTTCCCGCTGTGTGAATGCCTGTCTGAATTGCTCTGGACACTTCGAGCCTCCTGTTCTGCTTTGCACAACTCCTGCTTTCATCAGGTGTCACTTGACAAGGCCTTGTTGGGACTGCTCAAAGCCTAATCTGTAGGGAGGCAGAAATTACCAGTTTATTTCCTTGGTGATTTTTTTTTTAAGTGATAAACTTTTGTCTTCCATGTGACTTGCCTTTGCCCTGCAGCACAGTCTCTGATTCTGTGCTAAGACTAAAATCCTTAATCACCACAAAAATTACAGATTCTTAATTGTGAGGAATTACTCTGAGGTCTACCAGAGTGAAAAATTCCTTCTAAAAATTGCATGTTGATAAGTTTGATGCCGACTGTGTTCTGCAGTGATCCCTAAGGATTTTTTTCTTTTTCGCACCTGTTTTAACTCTGAATGCAGTTTGTGTGGAGGAAGGGCTGCCATTCTGTGCTAGACACACTTGCAAAACTTCTTACAGTACTAGGACATACACAAAATCCTTAAGGCTTTTTTTTTTTCACTAAAAAGCAGTTACTGTGTGCAAAATTTGAAATTTGTGTGACAGTTAACTTTTTTGTTTTTTGTTATCAAATTAGCACATCTTAACATACTGTAAGTACTAGTAAAGTGTCTGTTAAAAGACATGTAGCAGGTGAACTTAGTATTTCAATTCTCTGCCTTGCATTTGGTAATGTAACAGGAGAGGTCTTGAACACATGGCTCCTTACACTTGAAACAAAAATAAAATCCTTTATGCAACATAGAGAAGATTGGCTCTCAAAAAAAAAAAAAGTTAAAACAACTTGTTATGAAAATACTAGCTGCTGAGAAAGAGAATAAACATGTCATTCGGTATTCAAAAACATATAGTTTGCCTTAAGCATTGTAATTGTTGTTCACATTCCTTTCTGTTGAAAAGATGTTGTCTAATGTATTGACTTTATGCCTGCAAATTATGCTTTTTTCTGATTATATAGGTGAAATTCTTGAAATTTGAAGAAAGACACATTTGCAGGCAATGGTCTCATGCAACACTTTCATCTTCCATTTAAAAATAAAAACTAGAAGTCAAATTATTGTAGATTACGATCACACAGCAATTTACATTGGGTGTAAATTTGGTTAGATACACGTTCTTTGACTGTTAAATACTGATTTTGGATCTAGATTGTTCATAACACAATGTCTCCCTCCTGTTGTTGTGTGGCCCAGAGTTTGTATGAGATGCCTAGGATGGGGGTGGGACGAGTGCAGGGCTCATAAATAGAGAAATGTTATTTGGTTTTTAATTGCATTGGAATTTATGGAACTTTCACTAAACCTATATTGCTGCCAGAATGCCATCAGGCAGTGAATGTACAAAGGCTTTTACATGATGTCTGGACTGCAGTGGGTCTCTCAGGCTTTAGTGATCTAGCCTTTTTGTCTATGAATGCATCAATGTGGTTGTATTTGTAAAGTGTTCTTGGGTTTCAGTTGATTCAGTGCTTCAGGACAGAGAGTAACTGGCCGAGTTTCTCAAAAAGGCTTTTGGAGTTTTGAAGTATGGGATAACCCTCTTCTCTTTGTGTTGAGGTCTTTGCGAGTAAAACAGTGTTGTAGTAAAAGATCATCCCTGTAAATCCACTGACAGGGTTTTGGGAATCTTAACATCTGTTGTCTTAACTCCCATAATTTTGGCACTGAACAAGGCTCTGTGCTGACCAGAAGTATAGTGCAAGACACAAATAATCTGTATTTGTGAGGCATCCACAGACACTTGCATTTGACTCATGCAAGTGCTGTCACAGACTTGCTGTATTTGTGTTTTGTTCCACTTATTCACAAAATAAATTATCATAGTGTCAATCCATCTGTGTTGGAAATGTCCACAAAACTTCCTCCAACATGGTCAGAACAACAAGCTTTGCAGGACCAAGGCAGCTGGTCTTCAAAATTTGCCTTTCATTCAGTGCTTTGAGTTTTAAAATGAAAATACAAAGTCTGCTCCTGACAGCTGGTGAGGGTATTCTTGGTGATGGCTTGGAAAGTCTTGGACTCTATAGATGTGGTTGAATGGGGCATGCAGATGTTTCTAAATGATTCTGCTAAAATTGTTGCTTCTGGTGCAGATAATAAAAAATAATATAAAACCAGTCAATAACTACTAGTCTTGTACCTAAGGACTATCTTGTTTATATTATTTTTGTAGTGGGAATTATGATTTCTTTTCCCAAAATACTAATCAGGTTCTTTCACAGGGATGGTCAAATGATGGGGAAAAAAATTACATCTTCAGAGGCATGATAGCACAGCTGCCTGTTTCTACTGAAGGTTAACAGTCTCTTTTTGCAAACGGATTTTTTTTAATGTGTTTACTGTACTGGCAACCTTTCATGTGTTACATGGTCAGTTCCTGGTGTCTGAACCCTACAATTAAGCATCTGTCAACACTCTAACCATGACATGTCATCATGTCTAGGCTGGCATTCTTTTTTGTGTGCTCCAAATGTTTAGCTTTAAATCTTATTCTTCTAACTGTGTAGTGTTGTTTCTCATTGATTTGCAATGTAATTTTGCGTAACAATACAATATTGTTTTGGTGTTACTAAAGCATTTTTTATAAATCAGTATATCTAGTCTAATAAATCAGATGGTGGACAACGCATTGATTTTGGTTTATTCAGCTGAATATTGAGTCTAATTCTTAGTAAATGGTGGGAATGGTCTTATGCTAGCTAGGGCTCAAGAAGAGGAATACTGTCCTTCATCACTGAGTTAATTAATAGCAGTTTATATTCTCTCAGGGTGACTGGCCCAGTGTTGTTAATCATGTCAAGCTTCCCTGATTTATGTTTAGTGTAACACTTTTTTCATGTAAGGCTTAATATCTATTTCAAAACACAGTGGTCCAAGAGTGGGTACAAAATTATGAGATGGGTTTGCTATTTTTGCACTGCTCAAACTCTGGTACAATGCTTCTTCAGAAGGGTGTGGGGTACAGTTTGTTTTATTTAAAAATTGTGTGAAAACAATGTTAAAATTAAATGCAATATTAAGTTTAAAATTCAGCTCAGTACTGAACAATGTCACTGTCAAATTCTTTTGCTTGCATCTGTTTGATTCTGGTACAACTGAAATATAAACACATGGATATGTGTTCTGCTGGATATACAGAGTATTTACAGTTGAGCATCTATTTCAGAATGGGGATGAAATCTGTGGAACTCATTGGTTGCCATCTTATTCTGTGTCTTTTTTTATTTTTTTCTTACACATAAACAAGAGAAAAAAGTAAAATACTCTTTGTTTGGGTATACAGCTACTGTTTAAAGTAATTTGCTTTATTGTTTGAATATCAGATCTACGCAAAGAAACAATGCTTTAAGATGCATAACCCTGCTGTCTTCAAACCATCAAAGGAAACAGTGTCCTGCCCGGTTCTAGTGCACTGCCCTGCTTTTAGCCTAGCATAACTTTGTTTTCCCTGCAACAGATTTTTTGGCTAAGGTGGGTAATGAGCAGGTGAAATGTGATGGGACATTGGACCCAGATCTGAATATAGTGGTGGCTGCCAAAGTTGGTCATGCCCAGGGTCACTCTGAGTCCTAGTGGCCCTGGCTGAGCCACAGAGTGAGGTCATTTTTCTCTTGACTCACCAGCCAGGAAATTATTCTGTGGAGATATTAATTCAGCCCAGAGAATTGACCTCCTGCTCTTTGGAAGGAATATCAAGTCACTGGTTAATAGTGTTGTGTGCTTCCACTAACAAGGAGGTTGATTTAAAGTCTTTTCAGCTGGTGCTCTCATATGGACCTACATCAAGGAGCTTGGTTGAGAAAACTGCCGAGCTAAAATGGAAATAAATATACACTAGGGGGGAATAGCAGAGCTATAAAAATATTCATAAAGTCTGTGTTTAAATAACACAGTGCAGCATCTTTCGACGGAGGCATATTGTGTGTAATAAAGTAAACATTTGAGGTTAACTGCTGTAGGTGGAGGTTATATGCCAATGAAGCAAACCCTTCTGTCCTTCCTGTAACTTACTTACATGGCTGACTGTGATGCCATCCTGCTGCACCACTTCACATGACACCGCTGTGCCCTTGGGGAGCAGAGGTTCATCTGCCTGCTTTAAAGGGAAGAAAAGGGGCTCTGCACGTGTGTGCTCCCTCTTGAAGGGCACACAGTGATTGCAGCAGAGCTGTAGTGGTGGAACACTTCCTCTGCTATGGATACAGGCTGGGAGAGTTGGGCCTGGAGAAGATTCCAGGGAGACCTTTACAGCAGCCTAAAGGGGCTGCAAGAGAGCTCTTTACGAAGGCATGAAGTGATAGAAGAAGGGAGAATGTCTTCAAAGTCACAGAGGGCAGGTTTAAATTAGATAATAGGAAAAAGTTATTCACTGTGAGTGTGATGAGGCACTAACACAGGTTTCCTAGAAAAGCTGTGGGTCCCCCATCCCTGGAAGTGTTCAAGGCCAGGTTGGATGGTGCTTGGAGCAGCCTGGGATAGTGGAAGGTGTCCCTGCCCATGGCAGGGGAGTTGGAACTAGATGATCTTTAAGGTGCCTTCCAATCTAAACTATTCTATGATGATAGGAGATGTCTCTTCTGATGGCAGTTTACCTTCCCAGCATGCTGCCTAGTTTCTGAATTGTTTGCTTTAAGTATATAATAGCTTGCTTCAGTAAACATGTTCTTCTCTACTGGTGTTTGTTTTCAATTTTTCTACTTCTCCTTAATCTTCCATACCCCTTATTCTCTCACTTTATTGTAGCTTAGTTATAAAAGTATGCAACTATAATAGTCTAGTAATAGACATGTAGTAGATACTGGAATATTTCCTAAGACAGGATATGAATATTTCTCACTCTTTATTGTAGGGACAGCAAATAATACAGCAAATAAAGGCTTGTTGATGGCACTCCTTAGGCACACTCTGTGTGCATGTTTGCAGGGAGGAATAGGTGGATGTCCAGATTTGTGTGGGTGTTCTTTCTCTGCACAAGATCAACTGCTTTAATTGCTCACTTTTCCTTCATCCATCTTCCTTAAGATGTTGCATCAAAATCCCATTCCTGTGCTAATCTCTCTCCACATCATATATTAGATTTCCTAACCACTCCATAATTTCTACAAGAACTAACAGATCGTCAGACGCCTGTAATAAAAGTGCTGTTTCATTCCAGTTGACTGCACAGCACAGTCATACAGGCTGAGCATCGTAAAGCTTCGAGCTGGATAATGAAAAAGGGAGCAGCAAGGAAACGTGCTGAAAATGCACCATGTGCAGCAGAACTGCACTTTAGTCCAGAGCTGTGAGGGGTAAAATACTGCACCTTTCAGTTCATAATCCACAATCCCATTATCTCTGAGCCATGAACTGCATTGTTGCTGATGTAGAGGCTGGATTATCCTATCTATTTTTTCTACCATATATCCAAACGTTGACACTTTTATGTTGTCGGACAGTAGATCAGGTTTTACAGCAGCAACAAAGGATTAAAACAGTTTTGTACTGGGGACATTCAGAGGATAAACAGCGCTGTGTTACAAGAGGGAATGGCAGTCAGCTGTGTTACCATCTGGGAGAGAAAGACTGAAGTGCTGTTAATAGGTAAACCTTTTAGATTTGATTTTTGATTTTTTTATTTTTAGAATTGGTAGCATTCCTAAAGAACTAATTACAATTCTGTAGTCAATTTTTGTGTGAAAAGATGCTGCAAATAGTATTACAACAATTAACATGAGCACAACTATCTTCTCATTTTCTTTTAAGGTGTCTTCTTCAGACACTAGAGAACAGGGGTAGCATCAGATCAGGTTTTGTGTATGGCAGTAAATCCACAGTATTGTATAAGCACTCCATTTGACACAGAAGAGGACAGTGCAGGTTCTTCTCTATCTCAGCAGAACTTATCCATATGTATGGCAGTTACTCTTTTAATTCAATGTGGTAATCACTTAAATATCCTAATTGACTAATTTTATTATTGCATTTACTGCTAATGTGCTAATTGTTTTATTTCTGGGAAAGCTGTAAAAAAATGATACTTGATTTATTTATCTTCTGCTTAATTTAGTTTTATTACAATATGGTTTGATTTCATTCTGTATTTCAGGAAATCATTATCATACATAAATATTTTAATGAAAAAGGCTAGGGGCAGAGTCAAAAAGGGAGAAGACAAATACAAGGTAGAAATTTTGTGTTTAAATGAATTTCTTTTGTGATCACAACATGTTTGGCTGTATTTCATTCATTTAGTTTCCTTGCAATAAAACACAAAAATAAAAAGCCAATCAGTGCAAACTCTCCAGGGTTTTAATGTCCTGAATTCTGGTCAACATGGCCCAATTGCCTCTTTACTTTCTTGAAAGCATCAACCCTTTGAAAAGGCTCATACAGCTGTGCATAATTGCCGAGACTCTGCACAGCCCTGAGCTGTGGAAGGGAATTAGCTCCCCAGAGCCAGGATGCTTTCCTTTGAGGGAAAACAGGGCAGGAATAGCGTCTCATCAAGATGATACCAGGTGAAATATAGAAACCATTAAGTCCCATCTGGGAAGTCCAGCTCTCTCCATTGCAGGCAGAGATTTGTGTAATACCGATTCATCAGTCTATTTTTGCTATACTTTTGCTGTGCTAATTATTTTTATGGCTGTGCTAGTTGCTCCAAAGGCCATTGCTGACACTTCTACAGGTGAAAAGCAAGTAAATTCTGAAGATATGCTTCAGTTCAGAAAATAAAGGAATGTTTAAGCTTAAAATTGAGCCCACACTGGCTGTAGGTCTGCGGCATTTTCCTCCTTTTGAATTTACTGGGTCAAAACTTAGAGTAAGACCTATGATTTTGTTCCATCAATTGTAGGTGATTCTAGGAACTCTATTTGGCTTACAGCATTTGTAGAAGGTGCACAGGTTTATCTTGATTCAGAGCTATTAATGACTACCAATATGGTTAAGGCCTCATGCTTTTCTCTTTCTGATATGGGAGAGGAAAAAAGTGTGTTCTGACCTCTGTAATTTCCTTCTTTTGTTGCAGCAGGTTCTAAACTCTACACACGCCTAATTTCTAAGTAGTCCAAATCTTCTGGTTTTGAATTTTGCTTTTAGTCATGGAAATAAGGATGGAATTCAAATTCACTGAACCATGAAGCCATTAAAGAATCAAACACAGCGTTTGGAAGGGTCAGCTGGATAAAAACTAGACTTGAATATCCAAATAGCAGAGAATGCTCTTCTTAATTGTTCTCTTTCTGAGAAGTTACCAAATAGGGGAAAAAAGTGCCTATTTTAATGAGAATATATACTTGGCAATTTTATAGCTTATTGGTTAAAAGATATGTTCTTGAAGTTTTGCCTGTTTTCTTTCTCATTGCCTGTTCATAAACATCCCCTTTACATGACCTTAGAGATGCCTCATTGACTTTCTTGCAGTCAGTGGACTTTCCATGTCATCCCTGATAAATCTTTAGGAATCCTAAGACTTTCTCTTTTTAAGGGTTTTTGGATTCATTCTCTGATGTAGATACCTCTCCTCTCTTAGAAGTCCTTTTCAGCACTAAAACATAGTGTTAGGTTTTCCTAGAAGTCAAGGAGGTTTTGGGTAACAAGTTTTGAGGCATAAATAAATTGTGTTCTCTCTCCCTAGCTATATTGATATTGAACACACTTCTATCCATTGGGGTTTTTTGTGGGTTGTGGTTTTTGGGGGTTTTTTTTGTTGTTGTTGTTGGGGTGTTTTTGGAGGTTGGAGAGTTTTGGTGTATGTTTTTGGGCTTTTTAAAATAATTTGCCTTTTAATGCAATATGTGGGGTTTAAAATCTCAGATGAAAGGATTTGGATGGGGTGCAAGGAAGTTCACTCTTAAGGATCTTGAATCTTTTTTGAAAAAGCTTTCTGCGACCTTTAGCAAGACTGGACTAGTGAAAAG